>NC_136409.1:190422500-191101250 GCF_051521515.1 Lactuca serriola | reverse complement strand
TCTACGGTCTGTTGCCGACCAGATCTGGAAACCTTATGTATGTAGGATTCTAAGCGTGTGTATACGGTATTAGAACTAGCATGTAAACGTTTCAGAGTAATAAGGATGATTTGAATATCTATCGTGAATGAAGATCTAAATTTCACCTTATTCGGTGTGTAGATCAAATATGGTGAGAACGAGAAGTGGCGTTGGAAACGCGGATGAAAACAGGAATCAACCGCCAGTTATTGAGCAAGTACCTGTTGTAGCAGCAGCACCAGAACCAATAACAATGGTTGCGGTGCAAGCCATGATTCGGGCTATGCTAGCCGAACAAAGGGAGGAGATGCGACAGATGTTGCATGATAATAGGGATGAACCTATCATACCTATTGAGGAACCCGAATTGATTCCCGAGCAATCGGAGGAAGGGAACAATAGTCGCATTATGAGTCAAGTTGGGACTCAAGGAGAACGAAGGAACGATCCGGAAAGGAGAAACAACAAGGATGGGCGAATGTACAAGAACTTCTTGGGCGCCATGCCGCCAAGTCTTTCTGGAAGCCCAAAGCCTGTTGAGATAATGGATTGGATCTCCGAAATGGAGATGGTATTTGAAAGTTGCGACTGTAGCAACAAGCAAAAGACTGTCTTTGCAGTTAGACAACTGAAGACTGGAGTCTTGAGTTGGTGGAAGTTGTTGGCAGATACTATGCCACGAGGAGAAGCCCTGAAAATGTCATGGGAGGAGTTCTTGGAGCAACTAAGGGTGCAATATTGTTCAGAGATAGATCTGATTGATCTGAACAATGAGTTCCAATACTTGAAGAAGGGAAAGATGAGCATAGACGACTATGCTACTGCATTTACTGAGAAAATGAAGTTGTTTCCGTACCTAGTGCCAACGGAACTCTCCAAGATAGAGAGGTTTGCTAATGGACTGCCTGCCGACTTTGGTCCGACAGTCAAAATGGCAACTACTCTGAAAACGGCTGTTCGTGCAGCTAAGAATGTGGAGGCCCAGCAGAAGGAAAAGGGTCTGGAAAGGATAGATGTTGGAGAAAAGAGGAAGTTCGATGGAACTTCAGGGTCCAACAAGAAAAACAAGTTCTCGAAGTCTGGTTCGAGGGGAAGTGGAGGTGAAGCGAAGTGGTGCGACAAATGTAAGAAGAAGCATCATGGAAGATGTGAGGTGGCGAACACATGCTACAAGTGTGGAAAGCCAGGGCACTATGCCAATGAGTGCACCCTCACAAAGAAAGTTTTCTATGGTTGTGGTGAGGAGGGACACATGTCGAGGGACTGCCCGAAGAAGAAGGAGGCAGCTAGACCCAACATTCCACCAAAGCCAAAGGCGAGAGCATTCCAGATGACACTGGAAGCTGCTAAAGATGAAGCTGATGTCGCTTCAGGTACCTTTCTCGTTAACGAATTGCCTGCCCAAATTTTATTTGATTCTGGAGCCAACTACTCCTTTATATCGCATGAATTTGGTAGAAAGCTAGCTATGCCTGTTGTTAGACTAGATAATGCCTTATTAGTCGAAGTTGCTAGTAGCAAGTTTGTACCTGTTAGCTATCGCATGAAAAACATCTTAATTGATTTGAATGAGAATAAGTTCCACGAGGAATTATTGCCTATCGAACTTAATGGTTTCGACATCGTATTGGGAATGGATTGGCTTAGCGCCAACGATGCCGAAATCTTATGCAAGAAGAAAATAGTCAAAGTAAACCTGCCTGGGAAAGATTCGTTTATGGTGTATGGAGATAAACGCAGAGTGAATTCTGGAATCATTTCATTGATGAAAGCCAGAAAATGTTTGACCAAGGGGTGTACATCATATCTAGCATTCGTGATTGATGCTAAGAAGGAAAAGAAGGTGATGCAGAATATTCCAGTGGTGTGTGATTATCCGGAAGTATTTCCCGAAGATCTTCCTGGATTACCACCAGATCGACAAGTGGAATTCCGTATTGACTTGTTGCCAGGAACAACGCCAATTGCAAAAGCACCTTATCGATTAGCACCAACGGAGATGAAGGAGCTGATGATGCAACTTCAGGAGTTATTGGACAAAAGTTTCATTAGACCTAGTTCATCACCCTGGTGAGCTCCGGTGTTATTCGTGAAGAAGAAAGATGGAAGTATGAGAATGTGCATTGATTACCGAGAGCTGAACAAGGCAACAATAAAGAATAGATATCCGTTGCCGAGGATTGATGACCTGTTTGATCAATTGCAAGGCTCGAGCTATTTCTCGAAGATCGATCTAAGGTCAGGATATCATCAGCTAAAAGTAAGAGAGAAAGATATCGAGAAGACTGCATTCAGAACTAGATATGGACACCACGAGTTCTTGGTTATGTCGTTTGGACTAACCAATGCTCCTGAAGCGTTCATGGATTTAATGAATAGGGTTTGTAATCCTTTCCTTGATAAATCCGTGATAGTGTTCATAGACGACATTCTGATTTACTCGAAAAGCCAGGAGGAGCATGGCAGACACTTGCGGGAAGTGTTAGAAGTTTTAAAGAAGGAGAAGCTTTATGCTAAGTTCTCCAAATGTGACTTTTGGATTCGTGAAGTCCAATTCTTGGGTCACGTGGTCAACCAAGAAGGGATAATGGTTGATCCAGCAAAGATTGAAGCTGTGACTAAGTGGGAGCAACCGAAAAGTCCCACGGAGATTCGAAGCTTTTTGGGATTAGATGGATATTACCGAAGGTTTATCCAAGGCTTTTCTTCGATCGCTACTCCGTTGACAGCTTTGACCCACAAAGGAGCTACTTATGCTTGGAGTGATAAGCATAAGGAAGCATTCGAGAAGCTAAAGAAGAAGCTATGCGAGGCACCGATACTTTCTCTACCCGATGGAGTTGAAGACTTCGCCGTTTATAGCGATGCGTCTGGGGTTGGATTGGGTTGTGTTTTGACCCAAAGAGAAAAGGTGATAGCATATGCGTCTCGACAGCTGAAGGAGCATGAAAAGAACTACCCGACTCATGATTTGGAGTTGGCAGCGGTAGTTTTCGCTTTGAAAATATGGAGGCATTACCTCTATGGCACGAAGTGCAAACTTTTCACTGATCATAAGAGTCTCCAATATCTCTTTAATCAGAAGGAATTGAATATGAGGCAACGACGCTAGCTAGAATTACTTAAAGACTATGACTGTGAGATACTTTACCACCCCGATAAAGCTAATGTTGTTGCTGATGCTCTCAGTCGGAAAGTCAATCTTGAAAGGAGAAGGCCAAGAGCGTTGAGAATTGAAGTTGTCTCGACCATTGTGGAAAGTATAAAGAAAGCTCAAGAGGAAGCTTCTGAAAAGAATGACCGGAAGGAGGAACTTTTGGGCAAAACGTTGGTGTTCGGTGTAAACAGTCATGGACTGAAGGTGTTCCAAGATCGGATTTGGATACCTAAGACAGGAGGAGTCAGAGATCTTCTGATGGAAGAAGCTCACAAAACCATGTACTCGATTCATCCCGGTAGCACTAAAATGTATAGGGACCTGAAACCCTACTACTGGTGGCCGACGATGAAGCTTGATGTTGCAAAGTATGTGGCTGAGTGTGTGACTTGTGCGAGAGTAAAGACACAACATCAGAAACCGTACGGGAGTTTAGAACCATTGCCTGTACCTATGGGTAAGTGGGAAGACATTGCTATGGATTTTGTCACTAAACTGCCCAGAACCAAGAATGGTCACGACATGATTTGGGTGGTCGTTGATCGATTCACTAAGAGTGCGCATTTCATAGCAGCCAAGGAGAAATGGTCTATGGGAAAGCTTGCAAATTCTTACGTGAAGGAGATTGTGAGGCTTCACGGTGTTCCGTTAACGATTGTGTCGGATTGTGATAGTCGTTTCACCTCGAGGTTTTGGAAAAGTCTACAAGAGGAATTGGGTACCAAGTTGTGTTTAAGTACAGCTTACCATCCGCAGACTGATGGTCAGAGCAAAAGAACGATACAAACGCTTGAAGATATGCTGAGAGCATGTACCTTGGAATTCCTAGGTAATTGGGATGAACATTTACCTTTGGTAGAATTTTCCTACAATAATAGTTTCCACTCGAGCATTAAGATGGCACCTTATCAAGCTTTGTACGGGCAGAAGTGTCGTACGCCGTCTTGTTGGCTTGAGGCTGGGGAAAAGCAGTTTATGGGACCAGAGTTGGTTCATCAAACTGCTGAAAAGTTGAAAAGAATTAGAGAAAGAATGTTAGCAGCTCAGGATCGTCAAAAGAGCTATGCTGACAAGAAGCGAAGACCGATGACTTTTGAGGTTGGGGATTCGGTTTTACTTAAAGTCTCGCCGTGGAAGGGACTTATAAGATTTGGTAAAAGGGGAAAGTTGAGTCCAAGGTTTGTTGGACCGTTTAAAGTTCTTCAGAGGATTGGGAACCAAGCTTACAAGCTCGAATTACCAGAAGAACTGAATGGAATTCATAACACTTTTCATGTGTGTTATTTGAGGAAGTTCACGGGAGAAGTTCCCGACATAATTCCAATTTCTGAATTGAGAATTGATGAGAACAAAAGGTTGATTGAGGAACCAGAGGCAATTGTTGACCGAAAGACTAAGAAATTGCGACGCAAGATGGTTGGGTTAGTGCTTGTCCGATGGAAACACACGAATGTGCCGAATCTCACCTGGGAAACGGAGAGTGACATGATGGGTCGCTATCCGCATTTGTTTGTTGATGTGTGATTCTGGGGACAGAATCATTCTAAGGTGGAGAGAATTGTAACGTCTGTGTTTCTGGGCTTGCCATTTTTAGCAATGTAATAGTCTAGGTTAACTTTTGTAACCCGTTTTGAAATAATAAGAATGTATTATTTGAGTATTATGTGTTTTGTGCTTAATTGCTTAATTATGTGGTCTGATTAATTAAGAATAAAAATAAGCGTCAAAATTTAAGTTTAAAATAAACTTAATATCTTTGGTTAATGTTGTAGTAGTTGAAACGAGGTTTTCGAATATATATAGAACGCCCAAATCTGACTTCGTATGAGGAAGTTATGATTTATCGAAGTTTCGACTTAGCGGTATCCAGCCTGAAATACTCGATTTGAGATCGAACGGTTTTTAGCCGAAGCATTCTAAACGAGGATCGAAGGTCTTGTTGTTGGTATCGAAGCGATAAAAAGTTAGGCGAGAACGGACATCAAACGAAGAAGTTATGAATTTATAACGAAAGTTTCTGTCGCAGCCTATTAAAAATAAATAATAAAAATAAAGTCGAAATTAGCCGACGGAGTCTAAATGAAAGTTGTAGAGCGTAGTCTCACCTTCGCGTGGATATAAAGAATGTCGAAAACGGAGTTCGTATGAAGAAGATATGAATTTACGAAGTTTATTAATTAATTTGTATTTATTTTTAAATCAAAAATCGGAAGCCTTATCCGAAGGCGAGTCATCGATCTGATCCGAGGTACGCGCCGCGTACGCGAGTACGCCCCGCGTACTCCGAAGAGTGTCGACACTTCGGATGACGCATGCAGTGACGATTTCGGAGGCTAGTACGCCCCGCGTACTCCGAGGTTCCAGCCTCTATAAAAGGGATCCGAAGGCAGCCGGCTATTTTGCCAATTTCTTCTCTTCTCTCTCCCGTTTTGCATCGTTTTGCGTGCCAGAAATACCCCGAAGCCCCGGTATTATTCTCGAGCCCCGAAGCAAGTCCCGAGATCTCGAAGATCCCGAGAAGTGCGGTTCCCGAGCCGAAGCTCTGCCCGCGAGAAGTTCGATTTTTGAGGAGATCTTCCAGATCTGCTGTGGATTACTACTTCTGCAAGTCGTAGTGCTGTCCGATCATCTTCTGATCAAGTGAGTGTATACTACCTTTCATAAACACGATAATAATACAAGTATGGTTCGAACGTATTAAGGAAATGGTGGTTTATATGTGTAAGGGTGCAGTTACTTTCTTCTAACAAGTAACTATGAAGTATTATATGCGATATACTTGTTATGTGTATATTTTGTGATTGTATGCGTGAATGGATATTCACTTTATTCCATCTCATAGATCTGAATTTCTTTCTATGAAATACGTGTTATGTGGTATGCCTCATCTGTTATGTGGAATATATATTGAATGAAAATGATATACAGGTTTTAAACTATGTATGAAAATATATATTTTATCTACTAATATGTTGGGTAGAACATGGGTAGATAGTTGGTGTGTAATAAACATATGAGAGGCCTCGATGTTGTTGTTGTTGTTGATCTAGTTATTCAGCGGAGTATGGATAACGACCACGGACTCTTTCTAGACAGTCCAATGGAAAGCTAGCAGGTTCATAACCTGTAGGTGTTGTGAACGATGTGTTCACCGGTGTACTTTATCCCCCTCATGGTTGCCTTTGGGATATCTATTGTTGAGGAAACCCCTTAGCAGTGATGTCCGTCCCGATGAAAATCCTAGATTAGGTCCCTTGAGATAGATGTTATTTTAGGGACGTAAAGTGAGGATAACGGGAATGGGTAATCGGGATAGTGATTGGTTGGTGAAATTAAATATAACTTATTTATTGTGGGTTGAAAACCCTATATGCTCACCAGGCCCCCAAGCCTGACCCACTCAGTTTTATTTGTATTACAGGTAGTGGCGCAAGGGCGTAAGATGGATGGATCATCTTGTTGTTTTGTTTACAAGTCTGTATATGTATATATTTGTTGAATGACTTGTAATGTTATCGTTTATGCTTTATGGTCTGTATCGGAACATGACATCCCGAGTTTTGATTATATAATGAAAATGCATCTCTTGATGAAATGCTTTGATAAATATTATTTTATCATGTTTTGTTTTGGGAACAAATTCCGCAACTCTTTCAAATCAAAAAGGATTTACTCTGAAATTATTTAAAAGCATAAATGAAAATCGGTCTTTTCTGGCCGAGATTTTGGGGATGTCACAGTTAACTCTATGGTTGATTTCAAGGTAATGGTGCAATGGATCAATTCTTTCGTTGGTTACCGATTCAAGTGATTAGATTCGTGTTCACTACCCTAATCCTTAGCAAATAAACTAACTTAAACAGTGGCCAATTGTCTAATTTAATTATATTCACTAGATTAATTATTCGGGTTAAGTTAGACTTGCAATAGTTAACAAATTTATTCTTTTAATTAACTCCTTGTTTGATGGTCATCTTACAAGCTTGCACATGAATTAATCAATTTTCTTATTAATTCTAGTTTCATATTCATTAATCCTAGACATATAGCATAGTGATCACATAGCATATGAGGTCAATAATCAATAGATGTTCATGCTAATCAATTATCTTCCTATTAACAGAAAATCAATTATCATTCACACACAAGGTTCTTTAGCAAGCTAAAATAACAAAAATTCACCAACTTGGAATTAATCCTACCAATCAATCAAACCATATTGTCAACTTTGCATTCCCAAACAGAAGTCTAAAGGTTTTAGCTCATAATTAAAGTAAATAACAGCAAACAAACAAAGTCAAGTTGCTTAATCATGATGAATAAACAAAAGAATAAGTGGAATGATGAAATTTTGCCTTAATTACTCTCCGGAATTGACTTCTAGCTCCTTTCGTCGTCTTCTAGGGTTTTTCTGGCTTCTCAATCGTAGCAAAATACTTCTGAATCGTCCCAGAACTCCCTTCAATCGATCTGTGGAATTATCTTTAAATATACGAATCGACTCGTCGAGTCCCTCTCACATTCCCCGTATTGTGATAACTCTCTGGGATCCCGAGTCATTATCTTCTCGATTCTTCGATTGGACTCGCCGAGTAGTCGATATGACTCGCCGAGTATATGCCATTTTTAGTGTTTTTCTTCTTGATTTCATTCTCGATCTTCTAACTGTTCTACCGCTTCCTTTCGCTTCCGAGCTTCATCTTTAGACTGAAAAACATAATTTAACACTTTTAAGTACCTTTTGTCCATAATATGCAATAATTTAGCTAATAAATGAGTAAAAATGTATACTTAATATGAACTAATTATGCACATATCAAAATACCCCACACTTGTCTTTTGCTTGCCCCCAAGCAAAACTGAATTTTAAACATATTAGAATCGTATATAGCAACTCCAATCTAACCCAGCCATTATGCCAAGACCGCAACGCATGCATTTGTGTCTAAAATTTTTCCTAAAGACTTCCCATACTCTAAATACTCACAATCCTCATAAACATTTGCCCACTCATCCCGAACTATGCTCATTTTATGCAACCCTCCGAATCCATCCGCAGAAAACCTCTTACCCTCAAGGTGTTTTTAATTGAGCAACCCGAGCATACATAATATAAAATTACAAGTTTTTGATACCAATATGGAGCTCTTTTGAATTCATCTCTTATTTGATATTTGCTTTGACCTCTTTGAATTCACCACCTTTATTGTTTGATTTTCGGGTATCTTCAACTTTTTGGATTTCTTGGAATTTTGATCTTTTGATCTTCACTTTAATTGCTCCAAAATTCATACAACTTTTCTTGTAATTCTTTTTTTTTTCACTCAAAACCTACATGCTTAAGCAGGGGCGCTCAATCTCAACCTTTATTGGCTAACGATAACAATCTTCCTGGATACATTTCAAGTTTAGGCTGCTAAACATATTGCATCCCTCGGGCCGAGCAGGGTCGTGTTTTTGTCCCATGATTTCACTAGAATAAGGAAGCCACAAATGCACTAGAACGTATATAGGCTCAACTAAACATTTGGGTTTTCATGCAATTATCAACACAACTCTAACATGGAGTCCTAATTTTACTTTTACCAAAATTTTCTAATTTAGATCCTAAGTAATACTTTTGGTATGCAAAATTTTAAAATTAGCCTAAATTAAGACTCTAAATTTTCTAATATGTAACCAACCCCCTACCCCACACTTATTTGATGCAATGCCCTCATTGCATATTATGTATGACAAAAACATAAAAAAAACATAAAAAAACTAAAGAGGGAATTGGAACAAACTCCCCTGGGATAGCAGTGGATAGGTTGATCACTTCCTTTTCAGCTCCAACTTCAATCGACTTTAGACATGGTATCCATGCCTTGGGTGTCTCGTCTCGTGTGGGTTACTCCAAATACGCGGATAACAGTGTAAGATCTTCAAGAATAAATATGGAAAGAATATATAGTCAAGTGGTACTCTAATCAGCATCAAATCAGCAGCCCCTTCGACATGAAACCAAACGACTCGTCGAGTATATACCAGACTCGTCGAGTTGCTTCGGGAAATCTTCGGATTGTTGAGAATTAAGAGCGACTCGTCGAGTCAGTTTAGTGCACTCGACGAGTTGGTCACTGAATGAAAATAATATAATTCTGCATCTGATCCAGCTTCCCATAAACTCTCTATACTTTCTATTCACTTCTAGACTCCCTTGCCAACATCTCTAAGGACCGGACTCAATATTTTAACTCTAACGCTCCTCCTTTCTTGACTCTCTTTCTCACTTTGATTCTATAACTCTAAACCCTTTTTGAAGCTAGCACTCCTAATTCAATTCTGAAAAATTGTCAAAGCATCAAACATCAATTAAACATCAAAAGAAAGTTTTAAAAACATCAAACAAACCAAATAAAAAAACAAACACAAAATTAAAAATTGTTCAATAAAAATGCATAAAAATCAATCCTCCTCCTCATCATCATCAAGCCCTACTCCACTTCCTCCAGCCCCACTTCTTCTTGCACTTATCACTTCTTCCCACGATGGAATGTATGGAAAGTTACCACCATCTATGTGTGGAATGTTAAAGTGGTCAAAAAGTCGGACATGAGATTGGTTGCTAAAATTCAAGCCCCGCGCCATTTGATCCTGGAGTCGCCTCATCTCCACATTGTACCAATCCATTGGTACATCTTCATTCTCAACCGGAATCACCGGCGGCTCCTCCTCGATATCCCGCTCTCTCCTCGAACGAACCTGTCTTCCCGGCGCTTCGGGACCAACCACCGGGTCCTCATTTGGAATGGCATAATGACCACCACCATAGTCTTCAATGATTCTCGCTCTCCGGAAAAGAATAGGATTGAACGGAGGTGTAGGGATCATCGTCATGAAATTCCATGCACCGCGGTTCATCAACCCGAATGAGTTAGCCAACCGGGTGACAAACATCCCACCATTAATTCGGGAAGTTTTGCGATCCTTGACCGCACCCTCCGAGAGATATGAAGCTAGACACCAAGGAATGTTGCAAAAAACGCCGGGTGTAATGATGCTCCATAAATAAAAGACATCAAGGTTGGAAACCTTGTCATCATCCTTTCGTTGATTGATGGTGGATGAAATTAGACGATGAATGAGGCGATGTGTTGGGGATCGAATGCTCCCTTCTTGCGCCGACTTTGGAATATAAACTTTATTACCAATGGTATTCCACCAGCCCGCACTTGTAACTCCTTCGGGAAATACCATATATGTTTGTGCCAAAAAGGCCCGAAAGACGGGTGTTGAGACCAAGGGCTGGTCATAAACCCCTAATCGGCATGCAAGATCCACCACTGAGCATTGATGAAATTCTCCCCCAAGGCAGAAACTGAAGCTTGTTGGGTGAAAGACATCCACTCCCCCGGTGAAAGATACCGTGGAGAAAAACTCCAAACACAGCTCCAAATAAACCGGTTCTTGAATACGGAAGACCCGGCTCCACCCGTCACACACCATGGTTTCGCCATCATGGTGAAACTCCTTCAAAAGATAAGGAGCTAACTCCTCCTCATAGCGAACATTCTACAGCCAATCCCAATCTATCCGGTTGGGCACATAGACCTCCTTCTTCTTGATATCAGCCAGCTTCTTCTTCCATTTCCGCAATGTCGAAGCGGACTCGATTTGTGGGAAGTTTAGCCACGGAAAATCCCCTTGGTGGCCACTGGAACTTTGCCCCCTTCTGAACATGATTTCTGCAAAACAAAAACCCAAAACCTAGAAAACACAGAATATAATTAAAAAAAAAATTCGCATATGCTTCCCGACTCGACTCGTCGAGTCCAGGCACGACTCGGCGAGTCGCGCAAACTGCACGAGTCAGTCGACGGGTCGATGAAAATTAGATCATGAAACCTGGAAATTTTGTCAAGGGTTTTGTCTAGGCATACATTATTAAGGTATTAAGGCCAGAATAAGCTTTCAAAACAACAAAAATCATGAAAAATCAAAACCCTAGAAATTCATTACTTTTCAAAAACGGGTTTTTCATGTAATTGCTACCATAGATGGCCTTATAATCACGTTCTTAACAGAAATCAAGAAGAAATTTGTTACCTTTTGAGTTGGAACTTGAGAGATTTGAAGAAAACTTGAAGAAAAATATGAATGCTTGAGAGGAAGTTGAGAGAAAGGCACCCGGCGAGTGTGTGTGAGAATAAACTGATTCTTAGGGTTAAAACCCTAGTTACCAGATGTAAAAGTAATTTTGAAATTTTTTTTTTCTGTAAATAATACCGACTCGTCGAGTCGGAGTCAGACTCGGCGAGTCTGGTCGCGAAGTCAAACTTTTTCTGAAATCCATATATACTCGTCGAGTCGTGGTCAGACTCGGCGAGTCTCTTGCAAAAATTCATAATTTTCGAAATTTTGTTATTTATTTAAAATCATTTCACCCCACACTTAGCCCATGCACACTCTCAAGCAGACATGTCCGATGAATTCGAGAATTAACATTTTTAAAAACGAAGGAAAAATTAAAAAAAAAAAGTAAAAAGTAAAAGAAAGCAAACTCTATATAACGGGTTGCCTCCCGCCAAGCGCTTCTTTTTAAGGAGTCATTATCTAGACTCCTTCCCGTCTATGTTTCGTCATCTTCGAGCATCGGGAATGCACACCTAGTCCTTTGTGGTTTGTACTTGGTCTTGTAAGCGTGAATCTTTTTCTTGTAAGCCCTTTTCAATGCATCTCTTTTCCTTTTCACAGTATCCTCCTCAGCTGCTTGGGCTTCTCTTTTTCTTTTTTAACCCATTCTTCTTTACCTTCTCTTGTACCTCCTTCTCTTTAAATATAATCACTTCATATTTTATAATGGTTCGTGCTTTAGGTTTAGTAGTGAATGGTTGATCAGCTTCCTCCCTTCTTTCCTTTATGTCTTCATCCTTTTCTGTGTTCAACCTTCTCCAAATGGAATTGTATCAAGGCATGCTACCTCGGCGTCTTGGACTTCCATTCCTTTTCCTTCTTCTACTGTTTGTTCTTCCAAAGAATCATAAATAGTAACTAAATCTAGGGTATGTGAAGAACTATCAACCAACAGATCAACATTGGCCAAGTTTTTATCAAATTCGACTGGACTCGTCGAGTCCATCAAGGTGACTCGGCGAGTCTTATTGGGTTCCATCAATTCTGGAGTGTTTTTTGAGTTGGCTCCTTCCAGTAGCTTTTCTAACTCCTCCAAGTCTTTGCTAGCATCTCCACCTTCTTCAGAGTGTAGTAAAAACTTGCTTGGATCTTCTTTTAGCAAAATTTCAAGCTCTTTTTGTAATATCTCATCATCCAATTGGATAAATGAGATTTCTTCTCTCTTTTCTTCTTCTTGCTTGGCTTCTGGAATAGCTTTAAACATCACCGACTCATCACCCACTCTCAATGTCAATGTAGACTCACATATATCAATTAGAGCACACGCGGTGTTTAAGAATGATCTTCCCAAAATAATTGGTATTTCGGGGTCTTCTTCCATATCCACCACCACGAAGTCTACTGGAAAAATAAACTTGTCCACTTTGATAAGGAGATCCTCACAGACGCCTTGTGGATGAAGTATCGTTTTGTCCGCCAAATGGATCCTCATATTTACCGGCCTTGGTGCTGGTAAATTCAACTTCTTAAAGAATGAATAGGGCATCAAATTAATGTTTGCACCTGAATCAGCTAATGCTCGGGTAAAAACTTCATTACCAAATTGGCACGGAATCACCATATTTCCCGGATCACCCTTCTTTTCAGGTAGCTCACTCATCAATATTTCCGCGACTTCAGCCAAATCTTTCCTAGCAGCGAAAAGGCTTTTAAGCAAGTTGAAGTATTTAGGTGTTTGGAGCATTGTTTCCACAAATGGCATATTGACTTGTAAAGCTTTAACATGCTCCATGAAGGTACTGTATGCTTTTACTTTTTCTGCAGGCATGACTTTGATTGGATATGGCAGAGGAGGATTATATGGCTTTAGAGAACTGGCAGTTTTATCATTCCCGCATGGACTCGTCGAGTCCATTGGAGTGACTCGGCGAGTCGGATCGGGTTTTGCTGGATCCGATTCTTCTTCCTTTTCTGCCTTCTTCTTGGAGATTTTCAGTGCTTCTGTGAATGTTTCTTCACTGCTAGAGGTTATTACACTTACATTCTCCATTCTTGGATTGGGTTTGGTGTTACTCGGAAGTTGACCCGGTCTTCTATCATTCACTTGATGCGCATGCTGCCCCAGCTGTTTCTCAATGTTGAGAATTGATGCTTGCTGATTCCTAAGCATGTTTCTGGTCTCGTGTATGGCAACATCGTGATCATTGTGTCTTTTTTCGGACGCGGCTATGAATCTAGTGAATAAATCTTCTAAATCGGGTTTCTTTTCTACCGGTTCTTCCTTTTGGTATAGTCCCCTCTCCTTCTGCTTGTATTTCTCCTCCTTTGCCTTCTTATACTCCTCGTATGGTAGCCAATCCTTCTTAGGTTTCCGCCAATTTTCATCATATCGATCACCACTCGAATAGAAAACTTGAGCTTTCTTATTTCCATTCTCATCCAAATCACAATCTTTTGTGAGATGGGGCCCTCTACAATTTTCGCATCCTACCCTAATAGCATGGATTGCTTGATCCATTTTTATCATTCTTCGATCTAGACTATCAAGCTTAGCTATAACCGCCGCCATGCTATCATTTGCTGCGTTTACTACTCCCCGACTTACTTCGTTTCTCGGATTATGGTATTCTCTAGAGTGCTTAGAGAATTCTTCAATTAATTCTTTAATTAACGGGGGCGCCTTCTTTGTGAGCGGGCCTTGAGAATCAAGCAATTGCCTTGTGGTGACATTGACTCCATCATAGAAAATGGAGACCTCTTGTTGGCTATTAAGGTCATGATGTGGGCAATTCCTAAGTAGGCTCTTGTACCTTTCCCAAGCTTCATAAAGAGATTCTCCGGGTTGTTGCTCGAGGTTGGCAATGGCTTTCTTTAGCTTGGCTATCTTGGAGGGCGGGCAGAAATGGTCTATGAATTCTTCTTTCATCTTGGCCCATGTGGTGACCGATCCGGGAGGAAGTGACTTTAACCAATCTTTTGCAACCCCCTTAAATGTGACAGGAAGCATGCGAAGAAGCTGGGTCTCGCGTGGAACATTAGGCACGTTGAAGTACTCGGCCACATCATTCACTTCATCCAAGTGCTTGTAAGCGTCTTCATGATCCTTCCCATAGAAAGGAATCTCCTTGAGTTGGGCGAGAATATGGCCTTTTAGTTCGAAAGTAGCGGTTGCGGGAATTGCGGGTTGCACAAGTCCCGGTCCGGTGTCATCACGCATCCTTTTCTTCCACTCCCCCATGGGGACTTCATCGATGTTAGCCATCGTGATAGCTAACTCTTCTTCGGAATCGGTTTCGTGCTCGTAAGTATGCTCTTCTTCTTCCTCGGTTTCGTACTCGATATCTTCTTGAATTGGTTCTTCAATTGTTAACGAGGCATTGGATGCTCCTGATTTGCTGCTCATTTTCTTGCTGAAAACGGACTTTAAATTCTTGAGTGGTGAGTTCTTTGAAGTTGCGGTTTCTCCAACGGCTTTTCCTTTGCTCCTTCTTAGTGCGGATTCCGGGTCTTCCAAAGGAGGGACCGGAGGTGTATCAGATCCTCGGGTCATGAAACAACTGTAATCAAACAAAACAAAAGAAATGAAACGCGTAAAAGGAACAAAAACGGAATAAAAAATAAAGCTGAAACAGCGATGTATTCGCCGAGTTGTCACGAATGCACTCGGCGAGTTCAAAGCAAAAACTAAAAAAAATTTCTAGTTATCCTAAAAACAGAATTTTATTCAAACTAATTCTACTTACTGAATTACTTTGTAAATAACTTTGTGTAAGATAAATCCCACACAAAGGATCGATTAAACTAGAGTTTAATATTAATTTTTGAACCGTTCCCCGGCAACGGCGCCAAAAACTTGATGTGTGCAAACTCACTTAGTTTTAAACCTACTTTTAATTATCAAATGACACACAAAAGGCAGTGAACCTATCAATTGTGGTATAGCTAAATAAGCAGGGTATCGAACACAGGGAACGACAAATTAAACTAAAAACTAATTTAATCTAAGTTAATTAAGAAGTAGGGGTTTTTCTCTAGTTTTACAAGACTAGAAACTTACTAACTATTACTAATTTTAAGACTAGAAAATAAGGACTTAACTAGATTCAATAATTGGAAAGGAACTTCTGTTTAGTTCAACTTGGTTAACTCTATGGTTGATTTCAAGGTAATGGTGCAATGGATTAATTCTTTCGTTGGTTACCGATTCAAGTGATTAGATTCGTGTTCACTACCCTAATCCTTAGCAAATAAACTAACTTAAACAGTGGCCAATTGTCTAATTTAATTGTATTCACTAGATTAATTATTCGGGTTAAGTTAGACTTGCAATAGTTAACAAATTTATTCTTTTAATTAACTCCTTGTTTGATGGTCATCTTACAAGCTTGCACATGAATTTACTCAATTTTCTTATTAATTCTAGTTTCATATTCATTAATCCTAGACATATAGCATAGTGATCACATAGCATATGAGGTCAATAATCAATAGATGTTCATGCTAATCAATTATCTTCCTATTAACAGAAAATCAATTATCATTCACACACAAGGTTCTTTAGCAAGCTAAAATAACAAAAATTCACCAACTTGGAATTAATCCTACCAATCAATCAAACCATATTGTCAACTTTGCATTCCCAAACAGAAGTCTAAAGGTTTTAGCTCATAATTAAAGTAAATAACAGCAAACAAACAAAGTCAAGTTGCTTAATCATGATGAATAAACAAAAGAATAAGTGGAATGATGAAATTTTGCCTTAATTACTCTTTGGAATTGACTTCTAGCTCCTTTCGTCGTCTTCTAGGGTTTTTCTGGCTTCTCAATCGTAGCAAAATACTTCTGAATCGTCCCAGAACTCCCTTCAATCGATCTGTGGAATTATCTTTAAATATACGAATCGACTCGTCGAGTCCCTCTCACATTCCCCGTATTGTGATAACTCTCTGGGATCCCGAGTCATTATCTTCTCGATTCTTCGATTGGACTCGCCGAGTAGTCGATATGACTCGCCGAGTATATGCCATTTTTAGTGTTTTTCTTCTTGATTTCATTCTCGATCTTCTAACTGTTTCTACCGCTTCCTTTCGCTTCCGAGCTTCATCTTTGGACTGAAAAACATAATTTAACACTTTTAAGTACCTTTTGTCCATAATATGCAATAATTTAGTTAATAAATGAGTAAAAATGTATACTTAATATGAACTAATTATGCACATATCACATACTAGTGCCGATTTTGTCAAGAACAAGATCTTTATATAGTGTTACAATTAGGGTAAACCCTAATTGTCATGACTTTCCATTTCCTTGGATCCATGGGTTCAAATACACCATGGAGCATCCATGGACCATCCTATGGGTTTTAGCCCAACTTGATTATCCATGGAGCATTAGCCCACTATACAAGTATGGATGATTTACACAATCAACCCATATATTTAATTAGTCTTCTTTTGATCACTTAATTAATCCTAGATTAATTCTTGATCAATACTAATTAAATAATCTTATTATTCTTATT
Source organism: Lactuca serriola (assembly GCF_051521515.1). NCBI lineage: Eukaryota > Viridiplantae > Streptophyta > Magnoliopsida > Asterales > Asteraceae > Lactuca > Lactuca serriola. The sequence continues at coordinate 191,084,433 of NC_136409.1, read as the reverse complement.
ATTAATATACTAGAACTTAAAATATATTAATAACCATAAGTGTCTTATTTCTCTCATTATAGTCTATCCAAGTGCATGATGCCATGCAACCCAAATGGACCATGCCGGGTCGGGTCAAGTCTTACCAATTATAGTTATGGACTTAGACATTAATCCAACAGTCTCCCACTTAGATAAGTCTAAAACTATTATTGCGTATGACTTCAGGAACCGACCGACAATCGTAGCTCTCAAAAGCTTTTGTCGAACTCTGACCTTGTCGATAAACTCTGACCTTTGTCAATGACTTGTCCATTAGATAAGGGATCATATATTCCTCCATTCTAGATATCATATGGACTGAGACATGGATTATAATCATTCTCTCTGTCCATTTGTTGTTTCCTGATTTCCGATTTATGACGACTGACTAATTGAACAAATCAAATCAGTCCTGGCCCGGCCGAGCACTTCCATTTGTCATCATCAAATCATCGAGGGGCCCACAGATATCGCCTTTATCCCGAAGGTAAAAGGAATGGATAAACTTCGACTCATATGGCTTGTTCTACTACTTGTTGAATCATACACAAAGACACGTTTTATAGCACCGAGTTACCAAATGCGTTTCCGTGCAATCAATGTACTATCAACTCATAGTAACAACTCATATCTCTAGGTTTGAAGAATATAAGATATTATCGTCTCATGATCACTCGTGATAAAATCCATGAAGTGATTCCAATGAGCGCGAGTTGAATCCAATACTCAGAACTTATGAGCGCTCATGAGTGTTGTAGCCCTTTGTCCAACACCTTAGACCTCTACAAGCCAACCCATGATAGTCTTAATTCATATCTACTTCCAACATATGACCGACTGTGGATGGTTTGAATAACTTAGTCATTCCGGAAGAATAACCTAGTTTATTCTGGAAGTCAAAACATGCAAAGTGAAACACAATAATAATTGAATCCAATATGGTATCAAAACATATGAACATAAATAAAACACCTTTTATTTATCACCATATGATTACACATTATTCATTGTATACTGTTTCAGCTATCAACTTTATTCTTGAATTTAAAACAATAGTCGTCCCATGCTCCAAGCATGTACACTATGTTTTCTAAACACTAGTCATGCCATACACCAAGTATGCATACTATGTTTGTCTATGATCTTTACTTTGTGAACTAGATCAATTGAACATAACTTCAATGATTCTCTTTTCACACTCCCAAATCCTTACTGCAAATGCAAGAATTCCAAACTCATGCCATTTACTGAAATCTGTTAGATTCTTAACTTATATGCATTGATCCTCTTGTAATGATTATGCACAAAGTCAGAAAGACTTGAAAAGAATCATTACAGAGTATTCCAAAGGAGATCAGCTCCTTGGAAACATCCTTCTTGCATTAAGTTTCCTAATCTTAAACAAATTGAAAATTCTAACTTTGAAACATTTCCAGATTCCATTTTGACTATCACTTCTGAACAAGAGTTGCCTCCTTACAGACTATGTCAATATGGTCCTTCCAGACTTATCACTATACTTCCAACTGTCCTTGAGCACCCAATCTTTGGTAAACCTTAGATTGTCCTCGACAATTGTTTAATCCTATTAGTCATATCCAGTTCTAAACCTTTTCCCTTCTTAATGCCCCAGGCATTTTGAAAATTTTAGAAAGGATGAATATAACACATGTAATCGATCCTATATCTGAAGCATATGGGAATCGATTCATGATGTCTCACATAAAGACTAAACCAGTCTTTTGCTATAACATTTCCATTTCAATTTGCCAAGTTCTCATAATTCAGATTATGAAAAGGGATGCCGTAATCATAATCGAATTTTAGAACGCAAATAATGGACTCATATACAAAATTTCCTTATGTTGAGCCATTCCAACATGAAATTCATATATATCCTTGACTAAATGATTAAAACCTCACGATCTAAACTTATAGATTTGAGATGAAGTATAATTTCCTCTCCCTTAATTATAGCAAAACAACTCTTTCCCAATTGAAACTTTTGTTTTCTATAATTAACATTGCTAACTTGCAATACTTATCATAATTATCATGCTCCCACTAACATGATGATTATTAGCATAACACTTATGCTCCCACTAGCTTTGACATGTACTCAGAAATCAGCTGACTTTCTTACCAAAGTTCAGATTTTTGATACTAGATTGTTTTGATAAAACTTTATCAAAATCATACACCTTATCTTAGATAGCACACTTGTGTGTCTAAACAATTATGAAGAGGGATGTCGTAATCATAATGGTTAGACCTTTTTGCCACTTCTCACAAGTCCAGGTTAGTGTGCCGGTAAACCACACACGCTCCACTAACGGCTTTGAGAATGCAAATATCACATATGCTATCTAGCAAAAATCTACTTAGTGAAAGTGTTTCCTCACCATCATTTTCATGAATCGGAGAGAAACCTTATGACACTTAGATTTAATGGTGTATGTGTTCTTATCCATGTGAATTGTCAAAACCATAGTCACAAGACAAGGATAACGACAAATCCAAACTCATATGGATAGAACTAAATCTTAATTTCTTGCCACCTGGCAGCTTAAGGGCCTGCCATTGCTTCCAAGTTGTTGTGCAACTAATTGAGAACTCTAAGAACTCATATGCAAAGCCAACTTTAACTGGAATGGGCACAGAATATGTCAACACGATAGGTTATAAACCTCAAGTCGTGTGCTAGTGAAGAACTTCAGGTTTTATTCTTGATTAGTTCTTGAGACTTTCAAGACCTTTAAGACTCCCACTGTCCTCTTGACCTATAAGACTCCCTTGTCAAACATCCAAGAGATAGTGCGGATTCTAATCAAGACAAACACTTCACAACATTGGCCTTAGTTGGTCTTTGTTTTATCCAAAACATCACAACTTACCAATTTCAAATGTACAAGAGTAGAAAACTTTTACTCTTACATTTGACAAGTGTTTTAAACCTTCTTTAAGACATGTCACTCAAGTTACAATCTTGGAGTATGACTCTAAGACTTGTATTGGAAGGAAGTATGACTCATCTTCTTGATTTAACCATTTCAACAATTCAAGATCCCTCTTCTTAGTCATAAGAATGCACTAAGACTTCCTTAGAGAACTAATTGTGCTATGGTTTCTTAATCATTAAGATGATCACAAAACTGATACTAAAGTACTCTCCCATCTTTTCAGATTTGAGAAACTTTTATCCTTCTGCCTAATTTGATTCTTCTTATTCTCTTTGTCATACATTGGAATCTTTTTCCAATGTCTCAGAGTTACACTTAAGCTTGTAAGTATAATCATATTTACTGAGCTTTTGTAAACTATGACAAATAGTTTTATCAATCTTTTGTGGTGGACTTGACCAGTGCAAAAGAATGTGTACTCGATCCCTTATTCCTTCACTTGACTCACACATCCATGTGAACAAGTAATTAGTCTTAATTTTTCCAATACTTGAAAGTTCTCATTCATCATGCTATACAACTTGCATGATTCCAAGTTCCGGTCCAATTACAACTTGGGTGATGAGAATCTTTCCTTATTTGGTAAATTTAGACATTACCACAAATGAAAGAATCAATTTCATATTTCCACTCTTGCTATTAATGGAATCATATAAACAACAATTCTTCCTCAAATGCCATTGTAAGGATATTTTAAAATAAATAAAATCAAAAATTTCCTTTTATTTTAAAACTTTGCAGAAAAACTTATCCTTACAATCCATATGAAAACTTGTTGTTATCTATTCCTAAGCAATATCTCATAACTCCTAAGAAGTAGCTCAAGAATCCGATCTTCAAACTACGTGATAGAAATCCATCTACGCGATCAGATTCACCATATTCTTTCTTTAAGTTCCTTTACGTTTCTTTGATTCTTAAAACATCAACATGTGACCCAGTCACATCATGTAATAAGAATCTCATAATAGAAACTTAATAGAGTTAGATAGTGGAATTTACCTGAAGTAGAGTCAAACTTATTGACTTTAACATCCTTAGGTAAATTTGGCAGCTTCGCAACCAATGCCCCTTTCTTTGGCAATACAAACATATGGACCCTTTGATAATGGTACAGGGGACTATCACAGACTTAGCTTTTCTCTTTACCATTTGGTCAACCGAGTTGACTATGGCCGATCCCTTTCCATTGGGAAGAGAGAGCTTTACTAGATATCCAGTGTCATCATTGTCAATATCCATAAAGTTTTAGGAAGTTGATCTTATCAAATAGATAAGATCATTAAGGGTCTTGTCACAGTCTGTTTCATAGGTGTTCCAAAAGAACTCACTATGTGACTTAGAAAGTAGTTGAACCACCAACTTTCTCAAGACTTTGACACCCAACTCTCCCGAATTGTCAATATGTGACTACATCTCCAAGATGTGACCACACCTAGACCTTGCCTTGCCAATAGGGCCTGAGTGACCTTAAACTTTTCAAGAACTTGTGGGTTAGGGAGAATAATTTGAAGAGGTGAAGAAGTATGATATCCATGGGACATCATCTTCATTAGGAAAGCTTGTTTCAAGAGATTTAGGAAGATCATAAATGTCTAAACCAGACATCTTTTTGGGAGATATTAAAGATAGTTGATTTTAAGTCCTTAATATGACACCCAATATGAAATATTAAGGCTAGGACCCAACAAACTATTTTATAACTTAGAAGAGGTATGCCGTAATCCAAGCTATAAAATATTTGAAGGTAGGTGAATGACGATTCACCAATTTCCACCAAGATAAATGAAATGTATTATTAGGTTTTAATTGGTTTTGAAACTCCTAGATCTTTGAGATTCATTGAACCGTTCAATGACATGTTTCAATCTCGAGTGTGCCCTTCAGGTTTTGTGACTGGGATGGCCGAGGATCACGAAACAAGGTGTGAAGTAACCATGCAAATTACTTGGTACCCTTAAGTGTTTACCCCTCAATAGATGTGCCGGTTAACCATACATGCTCCATCGATACTATGATAAACATTAAGTTACCCTTTACCTACCTTGTTAAATACGAGTTAGTGTGCCGGTTAACCACACACGCTCCACTAACCGACTTAAACAAAGTGCAAAGTGTAATTTCATGGATTAGCACCTTATTCACATTTTCCTAAGTAACTAAGATTGGGTATTATTAAGAGTTTAGTTACTTAGTATTTATCATTAATACTTTTAATGAAGGGAGAATTCTAGTCCTGTCAAACCCGTTCGACTAACGACCCTCCACCAGTCAAGCAAGCGGTGGGTGAGAGTGGACACCCATTAAGTTGCCATTTTATAGGCAACAACGTTATACCCACCTTATAGACCGGCTTCGTGAATGAGGCGTACTAGCGGTAAGACTGACTTTACTCTTATACATACATACATATATATATATATATATATATATATATATATGTATATATATATATATATATATATATATATATATATATATATTATTAACTTATAATATTATAAAGTATAAAGGTTGAATTTTAACTCTTTAAAATTCTAAGGGCTAACTTGGAATTAAAGTATTCATAAGAGAAAACTTTACAAATTCCAAAACTTGAGGGCAAGTTTTGAAACTATTCAAAACTAATTAATTCCATAACTTATGTGTTTAAAGTAGTTTTAATCCAAAAACTCTTCAAGTTCCATAACTTGAGGACAAGTTATGGAAGACTTTAAACTAATAAAAGAATTAACTTTTCTTTATTTTATAACTTATGAAATTAATTAAGGTTACACTTTTTTTTAATTTATTATTTAATGAAGAGACTCTTGGTCCTCCATAACTTGAGGACAAATTATGGAGTCATAACACCATTTAATTAGTACTAGACTCTTCATTTTGTAACCTTTACCAACTATTATGAGTTTTATGAAACTTAAATGTGACTTTCATATAATTTGAGGACAAGTTATAAAAACACATTTTAGAATCAACTCTTAGATTAATTTGGATTGAAAAAAACTATTTCACTCAACTTTTCTATTAATCTAAGCAACTCATAAGAACAAGATAATTCAAATCAAACTTTTTCATGTAATTAGTCTAAACCTTAAACTAATACAAAACATGAATCTATTGACAATTATCTTTGAAATTGGATTAGAATGAACATTACCACATCAAAACCAAGTTTATAAGTTCAAAAACATCTTAGGGTAATGTTCCTAGTCCAAATCCAGCCAAAAAAGTCGAATTTATGCTGTCTGGGGGTCCAACTCGTCGAGTGCACGAACCAACTCGGTGAGTTGGATGCTTTTTTCCTTGGACTCGGCGAGTCTGCTGGGCAGACAGCATCAAAACTCGATTTTCCAGCTTCTTTTGCAAGTATAACAAGAAAACAAGCCTAGGCTCTGATACCACTATTGGGTTTTGAGCATTCTAACACTCCTAAGTGTACATGCAACCCTAAATACCTTGGATCTATGTTTTCTCTATTATACATGCAAATATGAACATCCAAGGTATTATCCTAATCTAGCATACAAAACAATGGATATAACAAGATAAAATACATACCTTTTTCATGTAGAAAGTCTTCATGAAGCTTGAGTGCCTAGTGCCCCAAGTGTGACACCTCAAATGGTTCGCACAACACCAAATACACTTGGAATAACTTGAGAGAATTCTACACTTCATGAAATCGGCTAGCCCTCTCTAGAATCATACTAGTGCCGATTTTGTCAAGAATAAGATCTTTATATAGTGTTACAATTAGGGTAAACCCTAATTGTCATGACTTTCCATTTCCTTGGATCCATGGGTTCAAATACACCATGGAGCATCCATGGACCATCCTATGGGTTTTAGCCCAACTTGATTATCCATGGAGCATTAGCCCACTATACAAGTATGGATGATTTACACAATCAACCCATATATTTAATTAGTCTTCTTTTGATCACTTAATTAATCCTAGATTAATTCTTGATCAATACTAATTAAATAATCTTATTATTCTTATTATTAATATACTAGAACTTATAATATATTAATAACCATAAGTGTCTTATTTCACTCATTATAGTCTATCCAAGTGCATGATGCCATGCAACCCAAATGGACCATGCCGGGTCGGGTCAAGTCTTACCAATTATAGTTATGGACTTAGACATTAATCCAACAGTATGAAGATTGTCTGGAACTCGACGAGTTGTTCTTCAAACTCGGCGAGTCATATGAGCTGTTACTGAGTTAAGAAGGGTTTAAGTGTAGAAGGTCCAACCCTTCATAGTTGCACGCAGAGTTAGCAATTTAACGTGTAGCAATAGTCCCAGAAACCAAATCTTCAAGATGGATGCTCTGGTGAGGTTTTGGAAGCGATTAGGAGATCTGCTCGTGGGACTCGGCGAGTTGTTCTCGGACTCGGCGAGTCGGATCGCGAGTCAGTCTAATCGTCCCTAGAAGTGAGTTAAGGGTGACTCAATGAGTGGTAAGAGGGACTTGGTGAGTAGAACTGGGATAGTAGGAGAGGGACTCGGCGAGTCTGTGCCATGACTCGATGAGTCCAGTCAACTGGAAGTTGACTTTGACCAAGGAGTTGACCTTGGACCTGAGGTAGGTCAGTCATTTGACCTAAGGATATTTATGAGTAACTAATCTATGTTTATGGATTTGTAGCCGGAGGATTACCGGTACAGCAGTCAGACGTCTAGCAGGCAGACTTTCGGTAGCTACTTTTCGAGGTGATTTCCTTCTAGTAGGAACGGGTCTAAGGCACCATGGCCGGCCCGTATAGACGATATGTAGTATCGGAGTGTGGGCAGAGCCCGTATCTCATAGTTAAGTTTGATTATGATATATGCTAGTATGATAAGATTGTTTATACTCGTTGTCTGTGTGATACTTGTATGTTATGGCTTAGTAGCTGAGTGTGGGCGAGGCCCGTATCTCTCAGATAGCGGAGTGTGGGCGAGGCCCGTATCTCCCAGTTAGCAAAGTGTGGGCGAGGCCTGTATCTCCATGAGTGTGGGCGAGGCCTGTATCTCCTAGCTGTTCATTATATGGTTGCATGGTATGAGGTATTATGGGGGAACTCACTAAGCGTCGTGCTTACAGTTTACTGTTTTGGGTTTCAGGTACCTCTTCAGCTAGGGGGAAGGAGTTGGCGCTGTAGCGGCATATCACACACACACACTCTTGTTTTCCGCATTATGGATTTTCTGGGATGTACTCTGACATATTATTATGATGTGGCTGGTTTTCTGACATGAAGCTTTATTATGAAACTTTTATTTCGAAGTTTTTATGAATTGACCTATTTAAAAAAAAAGAAATTTTTGGCCTGTATTTTTGGGATGTTACAAGTTGGTATCAGAGCCCTGGTTTGAGGGATTCGGCCACACCCTCGGGAGTGTCTGGACTCAAATCGAGGGAATAAAAGAATTTTCTAAGAAAATGATTTTTCCAAAAAGGTAAACTAAAGAGTTTTGGGAAAAGTATGAAGTGTGTGATGTGTGCGACCGGCCGAGCTCAAGTAAGTATTCCCCAAAGTACCCATACGGGATATGTTATGTTTATCAGTTTCAATAGAACAGCATGCTAGTATAGGACTAAGGATCTAGGAATGATGCCTTATGTGCCTGCTATATGTGTTTCTGCTTATGAAAATTGCATGCTAGTATTGAGTAGACAGCAGTAGGGTAGCCTGTATAGGTTATGCCTGATAGTGTGAGCTTAGCATTGTATGCTAGTATAGTTTTCTGCTTTGAGGATGTGATTGTTGATATCGTTCCCTCTTCGTCTGAATGTTGCTTGCTTTGTGCTTTGAGGGACTTCGGTGATGGGGGTTAGCTATCAGGTGGATACATTAGGTCACATACGATCAGGGTTGGATAATCTCAGAGTGAGGGGTTTGACTTTATTTCATAGCTCTTGTTTGAGTCCTAACCGTGGTAGGGGTGGGTCCCTTACTTGAAGGATTATCTGAGCCTCGTTGCATGTGATTGTATTCAGGTGATGGCTAAGCACCATCACACAAAGACCTTCGGCAGCTGAAGACTAATTAGGGTAGGTTCGGGAGTTCCCTAGGCAAGCCTAGGATGAGGATAGCAGAGAGCAGTAGTGATGAAGGGACTTGGTGGAGTCGAAGCAGTACTTGAGGAAAGTACGGATAGATGTGGAAGGTAGTATGGGCCCGTACTACTGAAAGCAAAGGATCCGTACTCGAGTCAAGGAAGACTAAGGCAAGACCAAGGAACTCGTGGTAGATGTAATCCCTCTAGTGTGTTAGTATCGCTGATGATTATTATGGTGTATTGCAGAATGGTGGTAAGAACCAAAACCCATCAGGTACTACGTTTGAGGCCAGTAGTTGGCAGTTCAGGAGAGGAATCGGGTTCGGGTTCAGGGTCCGAGCCAATTGATGAGAGCCTACGCGAGTTCATCGCGTAAGAGATCACTAGAGGCATCCTTGAGTCGACCCCTATCATCTTCGGGTCGATCAAGGAAGGGATAGTCGAGCTAATGGAGGATCGCCTTAGGGCGTTCTTGAGTGATATGGCATCAGGCCAATCAGGATCCCACACACTGTCCTTTAAGGACTTCAGGGGCAATGGTGCACCAGATTTCCATGGGGCGAAGGACCCCATTGCGGCCAGACGATGGAATGTAGTCATTGAGTCTACGCAGTTGATTAGCTTCTGCCCTGAGGGGTCGAAGGTGAGGTATGCAGCAGGGTGTTTACGAGACCGAGCTAGAGATTGGTGGGAGTCCGTCGGTGACTCATTGGGAGCCTCGGCTGTTGAGGCTATGACTTGGTCGAACTTTGTGACCAGGTTAAGGGCAGAGTTCACACCGGCTGTCGAGCTTCAGTAGCTGGCCATGGAGTTTTTAGATATGAGGCAGACGACGGAGACTGTAGTGGAGATCACCGCTAAGTTCCGGAGAGGGCGTTGTTAGTGCCCCAGTATGCAGGTGATGAGGATATGATGAGGACCCGCTACCATGACATGCTACGGGCTGACATCCGAGAGCATGTTAGCTTTTCAGCTTGCCCTACCCTGGAGTCCATGATTGTCGGGGCAAGCAAGAGGGAGATTGATTTGGAGCATATCCGGAAGAGGAAGGCAGAGGCGGGGCAGGTGGCTGGGGCTTCGGGGAAGAAGCCCAAGGGATCAGATGGTAGTTCGAAAGGCCAAGGAGGATCGGGTCGCTGCGGGAAATGCGGCAGGTCGCACGAGGGAGCGTGTAGATTGGGATCATCGGGCTGCTACAAGTGCGGAAAGACGGGACACTTTAGCAGGGATTGTACTGCCTCTGCTTTGGTTGTTCATACATCTGAGTTGTTGTGTTTCCACTGCAACCAGAGGGGCCACAAGAGGGCCAATTGCCCTCAGTTGACACCAGCAGCAGCGCCAGTGAAGGCTCTAGCCCCAGCGACCTTGCGGATCACAGATAGGCAGCAGGTCAAGTCGGAGGCTCCAGTGGTGAGGAGTTGGGCCTTTCAGCTAACTACAGAGGAGGCACGCGCCACACCCGATGTGGTGACGGGTATAATTTCTTATCTATGCTTTTATGTTATGCTGCTGTGATTTTGATATGTTACATGTATGTGCCTTGTTTAGGATCGTTCCACGTGAACGGTATCCCAGTTCAGGTGTTGTTTGATTCGGGGGCTACCCAATCATTTGTTTCTCTTGCGCTTAGCAAGAAGTTTCCTAAGTCCTCGGGCATGTTGGATTGCCCTCTAGAGGTTGAGATTGCGGACGACCGGTCGGTGCGAGCATCAGAGGTCTTCCGGGATTGTGTATTGAGATTGTTTGAAGAGTGGTATCTGGTCGACCTGGTTCCCATTCCGTTGCGGGGAAACAAGGTCATTATTGGTATGGATTAGCTGAGCCCCAATGAGGCAGTGATAGACTACGCGCAGCAGCTAGTGCGAGTCAGAGCCCCATGTGGGGGAGAGTTGGTGATTCAGGGTGAGAGACCACAGCGAGGGACAGCCTTATGCTCGGCGGTGAGAGCAAGACGTTACCTTCAGCAGGGTTGCGCAGGATATGTCGCTTATGTCATGGACACTCGGGAAGCGGGTAAGGAGACAGTGGGCGATGTGCCCGTGGTTCGAGAGTTTGCGAATGTATTCCCCGAGGAGTTGCTTGGGATACCTCCCGAGCGACAGGTGGAGTTCAGGATCGACCTAGTCCCTGGTGCGGCTCCGATAGCCAAGGCACCATATTGGTTGGTTCCTCCCGAGATGCAGGAGTTGTCTACACAGCTGCAGGAGCTGATGGACAAGGGATTCATTAGACCGAGTAGTTCTCCCTGGGGAACCCCGATTCTGTTTGTGAAAAAGAAGGACAGGTCGCACCGGATGTGTATAGATTACCGGGAGCTGAATAAGGTGACGGTGAAGAATCGTTACCCACTCCCGATGATTGATGACCTCTTCGACCAGCTGCAGGGAGGATCTTGGTTCTCCAAGATTGATGTGCGTTCGGGGTGCCATCAGATGAGGGTCAGAGAGGAGGATGTGCAGAAGACCGCATTTCGGATGCGTTATGGCCATTATGAGTTCGTGGTGATGCCGTTTGGGCTCACCAATGCTCCTGCCGCGTACATGGACCTCATGAACCGCGTGTGCAGACCGATGCTGGACCGGTCTGTGATAGTTTTCATTGATGACATCTTGGTTTATTCCAAGACGTAAGAGGAGCACGAGGGGCATCTGCGAGAGGTGTTGGAGACCCTGAGGAGGGAGAGCTTATATGATAAGTTCTCCAAGTGTGAGTTCTGGTTGCGCGATGTGCAGTTTCTCGGGCACCTTGTCAACCAGGACGGGATTTCGGTGGATCCAGCCAAGGTAGAGGCCGTGATGAGGTAAGAGGTTCTAAAGTCTCCATCTGAGATTCAGAGTTTCCTGGGGTTGGCAGGGTACTATCGGAGATTCATCCAGGATTTCTCTAAGATAGTTGTACCCTTGACGCGGTTAACGAGGAAGGTCATAGTCTTCCGATGGGAGCCTGAACAGCAGGCGACGTTTGAGACGTTGAGGCAGAGATTGTGCGAGGCGCCAATCTTAGCCCTGCAAAAGGGCGTGGATGATTTCGTTGTTTATTGCAACGCGTCTATCTCGGGCCTGGGCGCTGTATTGATGCAGAGAGGGCATGTCATTGCTTACGCCTCGAGGCAGCTGAAGCCTCACGAGGCGAACTACCCGATGCATGATTTAGAGCTGGGGGCTGTTGTGTTCGCCCTCAAGATTTGGCGTCATTACCTGTAACATCCCAAAATTCAAGACTAAAAATTTCTTTTAATAAAACATTACTTTAAGCAAATTCATCATTTCAAAACATAAACAGAGTATTAATTTCCAAAATACATGTTCGTTATCAGAGTAAACATTCCCAGGTTGTCTAATTTATGGTGTGTGCCATGCGATCACCCCGAGCTCTTCCCTCCACTACCGGAAGTACCTGAAACCAAAACTGAAAACCATAAGCACGAAGCTTAATGAGTTCCCCACCCTACCACATACCATGCATAACCACATACTGCACATACTGGGCCACGCCAGCTATCCTGGGCCTCGCCCCTACCTCGGGCCTCGCCCGCTACAACGGCCCCGCCGCTCCAGGCCCCGCCTGGCTTCGAGCCCCGCTCGGATACAGATCTGTTTCACTTAGGCCTCGCCTGTCACAGGGCCTCGCCCACTAACATATAATAGCACGTAAGCATATCACATCACATCACATAATCTAAACATATACTAACGAGTCTTGTCCTAAGGCCTCGCCTATCTCTGGGCCCCGCCCTTGTCCTGCTACTGATGAGTCATGGAACCCCGTCCATACTCCTGCTGATAGTGAGGTACGGGCCCAACCCACCCTCACTTTTTCCCTAACTTGGGCCTCGCCCCTACTCTGCTGCTACTGAGATGTGGAACACCATCCACACTCTGCTATTGGTGAGATACGGGACCTCGCCCACACTCACCTCCCTACCAGGCACATACAAGTATCACACAGACAACAAGTATAAACTATCACATAAACCATTCCTTGGGCACCCGCCCTCTATCATTGGACCTCGTCCCGAATATCATACTAGCATACTGTGCCTAAGGCTAACCCCCGGGTCTTCTACTCATAACTACATGGGCCGGCATTGTGGCCGTAGTCCCATTCATACAAAGGGAAACTCACCTGCACTGGCTGATGAACCCACTAGCTGCTGCCCGGCAACTCTCTGAACTCCTGCTTCACTCGCTCCCCGAGCTACCATTATCAATGCAACACTGAGTCTAACTGACCCCCAAAAGACAACCAAGTCAACTCTGGTCAAAGTCAAAGTCCCGGTCAACGTCAACCTTCCAGGTCAACCCTACTCGCCGAGTCACCCTATTGACTCGCCGAGTTCATATGTTCAGAGTCCTTCTAATCGCGACTCGACTCGCCGATTCTACCGATTATCGAGTCCTGACCTGTCCAACTCATCGAGTCTCCATTCGACTCACTGATTCAGGTCTAAACTCGAAGGGTTTGGGGTTTCGCGACCTAACTCGCCGAGTCCAAGAACAGACTCGCCGAGTCCAAGGCAACCTTCAATAGACTCGCCGAGTTGTTCATCTAACTCGCTGAGTTCCTACCCAACTTCATCCGACTCGACGAGCTGTTCATCCCACTCGTCGAGTTTCTCCAAATCTTCATGCTACTCGCCAAGTCCACTCAAAGGACTCGCCGAGTCCATTCAGATCTCCAAACATGAAGAGGACTTTTGAGTCATGCAGGGACTCCAAACCATAGATCCATACTTCCAAAGCTCAATCCCTACGTAAAGTTGCAAACTTTACGTATAACTAAAGAGATTTAGGCTCAAAACATACTAGGGTTTGGTTTAAGGACAAAAGGGCTTCACCAACTACTCATCTTCTGATGCTTTATGACATATTGGACCATCCCAACACTAATCTAAAGTGGCAACAACATATCTAAGCCCCTAACTCGAATTGGGTCTCAATCAACCATAAAACCCCCAAATCTCATAACAAAAATAGATCTAAATGCAAAGAAGGGAAAATGGCAGCTTAATACCTCCAAGATGAACACAAACTGAAGTAGATCTCGAATATACACCTCTCCTTTGAAGCAACCTTCTTGATCTTCAAGTTCCTTTCCAAAATTTCCTTCCTCCAAAGCTATTTCCCTCAAATGATGGAAGCTCACACGAGATATAGGGCTTACAGGTTCTCTAGGATGATATGGGGGCTGAGGGAGGGACATAACACCCTTTATATAGGATACAACTCCCGGAATTAGGGTTTTCCTCGCACAGACCAGACTCGCAGTCTCCTTGGTAGACTCGCCGAGTTGGTCACTTACTCCTCGACCCGGATCCCGCTCGGACTCGCCGAGTTCCTCCTTGGACTCGCCGAGTCGCCCCTAAAAATTAGGGTTTCTTTCCTTTCTTGGCCTTCCAGATTTTGGGTGTTACATTACCTCTACGAGGTTCGCTGTACGATTTACACGGACCACAAGAGCTTGAGGTACCTTATGGATCAGCTGGATATGAACATGAGACAGTGTCGGTGGCTTGATGTGCTGAAGGATTATGATTGTGAGATCCTTTACCACTCCGAGAAGGCCAATGTGGTGGTCGATGCGCTTAGCCGCAAGGCAGCACCGATCAGGGATGTCTGTCTGAGGATGACAGTGGTGACTCCGCTACTGGAGCAGATTCGGGAGGCTCCGCAGGAGGCGAGGAAGGAGGAGCATCGGAAGAGTGAGAGGATTGTGGGTATGACAGTCGAGGATTGTTGACACTACACCATAGGGTGTGGGTGCCGTACCATGGAGGCGTGCGCCAGGTTCTGATGGGGGAGGCGCACAAGTCTAGATTCTCCATTCATCCCGGGGCAACAAAGATGTATAGGGATATTCGTTTGGATTATTGGTGGCCCTGCATGAAGCGGGATATAGCCTGGTACGTGGAGCGTTGCTTGACCTGCAGGAGGGTCAAGGCCGAGCACCAAAGACCACATGGTAAGATGCAGCCGTTGGATATCCCGTTGTGGAAATGGGAAGATATTACGATGGATTTCATCACGAAGCTTCGCAGGACCGCGCGAGGAGTGGATTCGATATGGGTCATCGTGGATCGATTGACCAAGAGCGCCCATTTTGTTCTGATTCAGGAAAGCATCTCGGCCGAGAAGTTGGCCGACATTTATATCAGGGAGATAGTAGCGCGGCACGGGGTGCCAGTGTCAGTGATTTCAGACAGGGATGTGCGTTTTACTTCCAGGTTTTGGAAGAAGCTTCATGAAGAGTTGGGTACTCGTCTGCATTTCAACACCGTTTTTCACCCGCAGACGGATGGTCAGAGCGAGCGGACCATCCAAACGATAGAGGATATGTTGCAGGCACGTGTCCTGGATTTCGGAGGTAGTTGGGATACCTACCTTCTGTTGGCGGAATTCTCGTATAATAATAGCTATCATTCGAGCATCGACCGTCCTCCCTTCGAGATGTTGTATGGGAGGAGGTGCAGGACCCCGATATGTTGGGGAGAGGTTGGCTAGAGGGTCATGGGGAGCATCAAAGTGGTGCTCAAGACGACAGAGAAGATTCAGCAGGTGCGGAGCAGGCTTCAGACTGCTCAGAGTCGCCAGAAAAGTTATGCCGATAAACTTCGATCAGACCTGGAGTTCCAGGTCGGAGATATGGTCCTCCTGAAAGTGTCGCCTTGGAAAGGCGTCATTCGATTCAGGAAGCGGGGCAAGTTGGGCCCAAGGTATATTGGACCGTTCAGGGTTATAGCCTGAATGGGCAAGGTGGCATATAGTCTGGATTTGCCAGCCAAACTCAGTCAGATACACAACACTTTCCATGTCTCTCAGCTGCGAAAGTGCCTGGTGGATGACTCAGCAGTGGTACCCTTGGAGGACATTTAGGTTGATGACAGCCTGAATTACATCGAGCGGCCTGTAGCGATCCTTGACCGGAAGTCGAAGGATCTGAGGAACAAAAGAGTGGAACTCGTGAAGGTGCAATGGCAGCACCGGAAGGGGTCGGAGTGGACTTGGGAGCCGGTGGATGAGATGATGGAGCATTACCCCGAGCTGTTTCAGGATCGAGCAGCAGACTTCGAGGACGAAGTCTAAAATAAGTGGGGGAGATTTGTAGCACCTGGTTCTTGGTACGTATTCTTTTGTCATATACATTTCATTTTGGCCTTGGAATCGGCGAGTTGAAGGTCCAACTCGCCAAGTAGAATCGGGAAGGGACACGGGACTTGAGCGATCAACTCGGCGAGTCGGGTCCCGGACTCCGCGAGTCCAGTCAACTGGAAGTTGACTTTGACCAAGGAGTTGAACTTGGACCTGAGGTAGGTCAGTCATTTGACCTAAGGGTATTTATGAGTAACTAATCTCTGTTTATGGATTTGTAGCCGGAGGATTACCGGTACAGCAGTCATACGTCTAGCAGGCAGACTTTCGGTAGTTACTTTTCGAGGTGAGTTTCCTTCCAGTAGGAACGGGTCTAAGGCACCAAGGCAGGCCCGTATAGACGATATGTAGTATCGGAGTGTGGGCAGAGCCCGTATCTCATAGTTGAGTTTGATTATGATATATGCTAGTATGATAAGATTGTTTATACTCGTTGTCTGTGTGATACTTGTATGTTATGGCTTAGTAGCTGAGTGTGGGCGAGGCCTGTATCTCTCAGATAGCGGAGTGTGGGCGAGGCCCATATCTCCCAGTTAGCGGAGTGTGGGCGAGGCCCGTATCTCCTAGCTGTTCATTATATGGTTGCATGGTATGAGGTATTATGGGGGAACTCACTAAGCTTCGTGCTTACAATTTATTGTTTTGGGTTTCAGGTACCTCTTCAGCTAGGGGGAAGGAGTTGGCGCTGTAGTGGCATATCACACATACACACACTCTTGCAATCTATCACACAGTAACTCAACAATTCTGATCACTGAACCATGCGATCGAAATCCATCTTCGCAATCAGAATCAACTTACTCTTCTTTAAGCTTCCTCTATTTTCTTTGATTCTTAAAACTTCTACATGTGACCCAATCACATCATGTAATAAGAATCTCCAAATAGGAACTTAATAGAGTTAGATAGTGGAATTATCTGAAGTGGAGTCAAATTTTTTTAACTTGACCAACCTACGATCTTTTAGGTAAATAGGACAGCTCTGCAACCAATGCCCCTTCCTTTGGCAATAGAACCATATGGACTCTTTGGTAATGGTACATGATACTATCTCAGACTTAGCCTTTCTCTTTAACATTTGCTCAACTGAGTTGACTATGGCTGATCCCTTTCCATTGGGAAGAGAAAGCTTCTCTGGATATCCAATGTTACCAATTGCCAATCCATTGTACTTTGGGAAGTTGATCTACTAATCAAATTTGCTCTACCAGTGCTCCAAATCATTGCAGATTCAGCATCACCAAACAAATAGATAAGATCATTAAGGGTCATGTCATAGTCTTTTACATAGTAGTCCTAAAGGACACTTACTATAAGACTTAGAAAGTGATTGAACAACCAACTTTCTCAAGACTTTGACACCCAACTCTCCCGGCTTGTCAATATGTGACATCATCTCCAAGATCTGAGCACATATAGACCTTGCTTGCCAATAGGGCTTGAGTGACCTTGAACTTGTGGGTTAGGGAGAATAATTGGAGGAGGTGGAGGAAGTGAATAATGATTTCCATGATCCAACCACGGGACATCATCTTCATTAGGAAAGCTAGTTCCAAGAGATTTGGGAAAATCATAGATGTCTAAACCAGACATCTAATGGGAGATATTCAAGATAGTTGATTTAAAGTCCTTAATATAACACCGAATATGAAATATTAAGGCTAGGACCCAACACGATATTTTATAACTTGGAAGAGGGATGCCGTAATCCAAGTTATAGAATATTTGAAGGTAGGCGAATGACAATTCACCAATTTCCACCATGAAAAACGAAATAATTATTAGGTTTTAATTGGTTTTGAAACTCCTAGATTCTTTGAGATTCATTGAACTTTTCAATGGCATGTTTCAATCTCGAGTGTGCCCTTCAGGTTTTGTGACTGGGATGCCGAGGATCACAAAACAAGGTGTGAAGTAACCATGTAAATTACTTGGTACCCTTAATGTTTTACCCCTCAATCGATGTGCCGGTTAACCACACGAGCTCCATCGATACTATGATAAACATTAAGTTACCCTTTGCCTACCTTATTAAGTCCATCTAGTGTGCCGGTTAACCACACACGCTCCACTAAGCGACTTAAGCAAAGTGCAAAGTGTAATTTCATGGGTTAGCACCTTATTCACATTTTCCTAAAGTAACTAAGATTGGGAATTTATAAAACATTTAGTTACATTGTATTTATCATTAATACTTTTAATGAAGATTTAAAGTCTTTGTATTACCCGTTCGGCTAACGACCCTCCACCGATCAATGAAGCGGTGGGTGAGAGTGGACACCCATTAAGTTGCCATTTTATAGGTAGTAACCTTATACCCCCTTATATACCGGCTTCATGAATGAGGCCTACTAACGGTAAAACGACTTATTATTATACATATATAATTATTATTAAACTTATAGTATTATAAAGTATAAGAGTTGAATTTTAACTTTTAAGATTCTAGGGGTTGGAACTAAAGTTTTTAAAGTGACTTTACATGTTCCAAAACTTGAGGGCAAGTTTTGTAACTTTCAAAACTTTTCATTTTTCATAACTTATGAGTTAAATGGCTTATTAAAATGAGAGACTTTTCATTTTATGTAGCCTATGTGTTTCTTTAATGGACTTTAAAAGGATGGCTTTTGGTAATCCATAACTTGAGGACAAAAATGGATTCCATTAAAACACATAATGATCAAGAATTAAACTAACAAACAAGTTACAAATAATTCCTATGATCTTCTAAACTCATAAGTTCATGAACATGCATATCAACAATTTCAAGAATCATAAAATTAACCATATAAAACTTGAAAATTTGATAATAACCTTTGAAATTGGATTAGCATAATCATTACCACATCAAAAATAGGTTTTAAGGTTCAAAAAACAGTTTAGGGTAATGATCCTCATCCAATACCAAGCAAAACCCCAAAATTCTGCATACAGGGGCATCGTGGTGAGCAAGCTAAACCCCGAAATTCTGCATACAGAGGCATCACCACGTCATGGTAAAGACTACCATGTCGTGGTGAGCAGGCAGATGCAAAAAATCCAGAATTTCAACTTTTGAAAAAACATGTAGCATCAAGTATCAAATAAACAAATCTAGGCTCTGATACCACTGAAGGGTTTTGAGCATTCTAACACTCCTATGGGGTACATGCAGCCCTAGAAACCTTGGATCTATGTTTTTCTATGATACATGTAAATTTGTTTTTCCAAGATTTATAACCTATCTAGCATACATGGAGAACTTTTAAACATAAAATTTAGTAAGAAATACATACCTTTAGATGCTTGGACTTCTTGAGAACCTTGTGAGCCTAGCACCTCAAGTGTGATGCCTCAAATGTCTCACACAATACCAAAGTACTTGGAATAACTTAGATAGAAATGCAAACACTCTAGAAATCGGCTAGCCCTCACTTTTCTTACTTAGTGACCGATTTTGGTCTACAACATGTTGCTTATATAGTGTGTCATAATTAGGGTTACACCATGTAAACCCTAATTGACATGACTTTTCATTTCTTGGATCCATGGGTTCAAAAACACCATGGAGACTCCATGGAGCATCTTATGGGTTTTAGCCCAACTTGATAAACCATGGATCATTAGCCCACTGTACAAGAATGGATGATTTACATAATCAACCCATATATTTAATTAGTCTCCTTTTGATCACTTAATTAATTCCAAATTAATTATTGAACAATACTAATTAAATAATATTATTAATATATTAGAACTTATAATATATTAATAAACAATAAGTGTCCTTTCTCTCATTTTAGTCTATCCAAGTGGATGATGCCATGCAACTCAAATAGACCATGCTAATCGGGTCAAGTACAATCTAGAAATAGTTATGAACTCAGACACCTAATCCAACACTTTTATGGTGGAGAAGATTGAGAATTGATCCGAAACGGGTGAAGGGTGAGTTGTTTTTAGATTCCTGTTCTCGGGGTTGTGCACGTAGTCCTTGTGTCGGAAGCTTTTAGACAATATCTCGTTGTAGCTGGTTGTCCCTTCTGGGACAACGAAATAGAGTTAAGAGGAGTGCGTATTGCTCAGGTTGATTATCAATTGAAGGTGGGGTTGGTTTGTCAAATCAATCACTATCATTAGTAGGGGTAGAGTTATTGTTGAGTTATCAATCTTCTTCAAGGTGTAATGGATGCACTTTTACATGAGTTTTGGTTTTATGGTTGAGAAGTTTTATGGGAAGTTTATTGATATGGATGGTGATCAAGCTAGAAAGCTTAGGGCCTAGACGCTATGGATTGTGAATGTATAGTAAAAGTCTTGATGCCGTTAGGGAGGGGTTGATTACAAGTGTGGTAGAACCACTTGGAAATTTCGGTAATAATTTCAAATGCTGATTAACTTAGAATTTGTATCTAAGGGTAAGAGAATAGTTGGGTTTACTCATACTCAGTAAATCAGAGATTGAGGTTTTAGGTTATCTCGGTCGGGGTTCCGACTCATATTGATATTCGATTAGGTATTCTTGTAGATGGTTGGCGAAACCATGGGCATGGCCCATGACAGTTGTGGAAGTGCAGTGAGACCATGGGGTAACCATAACGTTCACTAGGTGGTAGACGGGCATGGAAGTGTCGTAAGTATATGACTTGTCCCGTAACATTTTTTGGGATAAGTGAGGTTGTACTAGGAATGGTTGTGAGAATGTAGGAGGACTACATATTGTAGTGTGGTATGGCTCCTGTGGTTTTGGTAAGTATTAAGTATTACGTTGTTTGGATTTCTGTAGGTCGGTAGGATGATGGTCATATGCCCATAGGCCCACTTGACACTGGTCGGGGATCTTCATGGATGAGATCGAGATTTAGCAAAAAAAATGGTAAGGAACCATGAGCTTCCCATCTTGATGGTTGGATGGTGTCATGATGTATCGTGAACTAATGACAAAATGATTCATATGGGAGAGACTCGATAGTCAACTGATTGAGGCTCTTAGGTCTCGGATCGTTTGTTTTATGGGCATGTTTGGGGTGTAGTGCATTGTGGGAGTCGGAAGACTTAGTGATTGGCTGGTTTGGATCATGGGGGCAGTTAAAGGTTGTTGGGAGTAAAAGTCGTGCATCAGAAGTCTTTTGCAGAGTGTTTGAATTATGAATCTCGTTTTCTTGCGGGGTTTTTATTAGGAGTTTGGTTACCAATGTTGGGGACCGGTTATGGAATCTCAAGTCATGAAATCGTTGTGAATGTCTGGAGTGATTTTTTCTGGTGGAGGTACGCCTGAGTTGTTAAGAGATTTAGATGCAATGTGAAATTCTAGGAGCAGTGGGTTGGGAATGAATTGTCAGGAAGTCAAGTGTGTATCTAAGGTTTTTGGGCATAGTTTCCGGATTTGGGATCGGGCAAAATTCGCGATCGACATGTTTTGGGTATTCTTTCTGCATGCTTTGGTGGTGTTCCTAGTCAGGGACTAGGGGTAGGTATGATGAATGGATGATCTGCAGTCCTAGAGCATGGTTTCTAAAGTTTAGAACTAATGGGTTTCCAGTTCCTAGGGTACATTGATGGAGTTGGTTTATGGTTGTAGTTTTGATAGTCCCCGGTTTTATGGTCCTCACTGGAAGTTGGGTCTTTCAGTTAGGGAGAGAAAGATAATCGTTGCGAATGAGTATTATCAAATTATTGGGTTGTTTGTTGGCATCTGTGGGTTTCTGAGTGGCTTCTCAAGTTTTCATTATAAGATGCCTAGATTTTGAAATGTTTAAAAGGAGTTGTGGAATATGTTGACGTTGTTCGTGTTCCACTATGACTGTTATGTATCTTAGACTCATGTTGGGAGTCACCTTTCTTTCAAGTGGAGGGTATAACACCAGTGAATAGGCAGAGGTTGTAGACAACTAAGAGTCGGCAGAAGAGTTATGATGTCAGATGTCGATCTGATTTGGAGTTCCAAGTCGGTAACATGGTTTGACTGAAGGTATCACCCTGGAGGGTGTAATATGCTTCAGGTAGAGGGGCAAGTTGGGGGCTTGATATTGTTGGATTAGGTGTCTAAGTTCATAACTATTTTTGGGATGTACTTGACCCGATTGGCATGGTTCATTTGGGTTGCATGGCATTGCAACACTTGGATATACTAAATGAGAGAAAGGACACTTAAGAATTATTAATATATTATAAGTTCTAATATATTAATAATATTATTTAATTAGTATTGATCAAAGAATTAATTTGGAATTAATTAAGTGATAAAAAAAGAGACTAATTAAATATATGGGGTTGATTGTGTAAACAAGCTATTCTTATATAGTGGGATAATTATCCATGGTTTGTATGGATTGGACTAAAACCCATAAGGTGCCCCATGGACAATCCATGGAGGTTACAAACCCATGGATCATGGAATATGAAAAGCCATGACAATTAGGGTTTACATGGTGTAACCCTACTTGTGCCACAACTATATAAAGACCCCTAGTCTAGAAAAATGGGCACTACTTGTACAAGATAGAGGGCTAGCCGATTTTAAGGTGTAAGTGAACTTCTCTCAAGTCTATTCCAAGAGTTGTAGTGTTGTGTGAGACATTTGAGGCATCACACTTGAGGTGCTAGGCTCACAAGGTTCTCAAGGAATCCAAACTAAAAAAGGTAGTTCTTCTTCTAGCATTTATATTTAAAAGTTCCCCATGGTATGCTAGATAGGTTAAAAACCTTGGAAAATCAATTTTTCATGTAGCATAGTAAAACATAGATCCAAGGTTTCTAGGGTTGCATGTACACCTTAGGAGTGTTAGAATGCTCAAAACCCTTCAGATATATCAGGTCATTTCGAGTGATTACCAGGGTTAGCAGGGTAGCCTATCGATTAGACCTGCCTGAGGAGCTCAGTCAGATTCATAGCACCTTTCATGTTTCTCATCTATAAAATGTGTAGTTGATGATTCAATAGTGGTTCCTTTAGATAATATTCAGATCGATGATCATCTAAACTATGATGAGAGGCCGGTGGTAAAATTAGATAGGAAGGTGAATGCCTTGCGAAACAAGGTGGTAACTTTGGTGAAGGTCCAGTGGAAGCATCAGAAGGGTTCCAAATGGACTTGGGAACCCAAGGCAGAGATGCGAGAGCACTACCCTGAGTTATTTGCGACACCGGACTATGAGGACGAAGTCTGATTCAAGTGGGGGAAAGTTGTAACACCTCGATTTCTAGGTATTTATAATCTGAAACTTGGAATGAGAATTGTTTGCAAATTGGTCACGAATGGAATTTAAATGGAATCCGGATTTGATCACGTACGTTGGGCGTATGCTTGATACGTTGGGTGTACGTGGTAGAGACTCAAACCCTAATTTTTTGGGTTTGGACCTTATTTAAACATCCTTAACTCTTTGAGACCCCGTCATTCATCAGCCTCCATCCCCATTTTCGTCACAAGAAAACCCTATTTCCTTATGTGTGCATTTTGACCTTGAAGGTGTGTTTTGTGGTTTCTTTGAAGGAAGGAGAAAGAGAAGAGACCATCTTAGGAGAGTAAAGCACTTTGGATGCAGAAGTACCTTGCCATCAAGCTTCACCTGGAGGTAAAAAGCTCTAAACTTGATAAAGTATTTGCTTAGATCTTATTATCCATGGATTTGTTTTCATCTTGGTCCCATAAACTTGGTGTTTATGAGTATGGTCTACTCTAAATCATAAGACTTGTCCTTTTATACGTTTTGGAGTGCTTAGAGTCATAAAAATGTTATCTTGGTCCTTAGTTTCCTTCCATGCATGAACTATGATGTCTTAATGAGTTGAGGAGTTAGTGTTTTTGGTATTGGGCGTTTTATAGCCATGCAAGACCATAAAGTTGGAAACTTTATGATTAATAACATCATTTGAGGACTAGATCTGGATTTTAGATGAAAGGGATTAATAGATTAAGCACTTATTAGAAAAGGTAGTTGACAGACGCGTATACTGGGCATACCCAATGGCACGTTGCACGTACATATGGTCAATGTGTAGTACGCCGCACGTATAAGCTGAGTACTCAGCTGAGTTGACTCAGTCAGCTCCCTATTATATGGTCAATGTGTAGCACACTAGGCGTACTCAGTTGCCCCTTTGACTCTTGACTTTGACCAGGATTTTGACCAAGTTTCACCTAGGGTTTATTTGGATATTCGGAGTGGTGCTATATCCAAATATCTTTTTAGTCTGAAAGGTGAGTTTTTCCTCACTGTACTTATGGGTTGAAGGCACCAATGCCGACCTACTAGGTTATTATCCTGGTATATAACATGCTGTTATGTTGTAGTGATTTGTATGATTTGTATCCTGGTATATATATGATGTTGTTATGCTATAATGATATGTTACATCTATACCTGCTATATGGAATGTCGTTGTGTGGTAGTGATCTGTGGATCTGCCCGTTTCCTGTTTCCTGTTTATTTGTTGCATATGTCAACATAGCACTGTTTTGGGTTGAGGATTTACTGTTATGTGCGTGAGCCAACAGACCGGGGTAATCCAGCCCGATGGCTGTAAACCCGAGGGTATACCAGTCTGATGACTGATTGGACCCGTTGTATAGTGGCATTCCAGTCTGATGACTGACTGGGCTAGGGTTAATCCAGCCTGATGGTTGTGGACCCAAAGGTATTCCAGTCTGATGACTGATTGGGACGGAGGTAATCCAACCTGATGGTTATGGACCCGAAGTTATTCCAGTCCGATGACTTATTCGACTTAGCATGCATGATTGTATATGTTGTATGTTGTGTGTGGTACTTTGGGGGAACTCATTAAGCATTTGCTTACAATTTCACTTTATTGTTTTAGGTACTTTAGGCGATCGTGGGAAAGAAAACGCGTGATCGCACACATCCTCTTGGTTTTATGATTTTGGTTTTTGGGATACTCTGATTGTGACTATCATTCTTAGAAACAATGTTTTGTAAACAATTATTGTCATTGGATTGTTTTTGCAAAAATGAAAATTTTACTCTAGTTTTTTGGATGTTACATCTCCGATGGTGATTTTAAAATTCTAAAGTCAGATTCTTGAAACAAATACAAGGAAGAACAAGGCTTAAACCCTCAAAGTGAATTTAGGTATTCCTTCTTCTTTGTTATCTAAGTTATTATATTCATCAATGGTGAAGTTTAAAAGAATTTTTATAATTTAGTTCAATTACTTGGAATTGATAATATAATTATCATAATCATGAATTAAAGATTTAATTGTTTGATTATATGGATAAATTCTCTAATTTGACATAAGTGATCTCAAACCTTAATTGAGTGACTTATGAGTAAGACTTAATGAACGAAGTCATATATATGAGATATTGATGGAGCTTAATTGGTTTTAAGCCTAAAGATTTAAATAAGAAATTTATATGGTTAAGTGAATGATCATTTTGAAAAACGAGTTGGAATTAAGCTCCTTGTGGATTAAGATATGTTATTAAGAGCTTTACGTGCAATTTTAATAGGATTTGACAAGGAGATTGATCAACTTTACCAAGTGAAGAAAAGAAGTTAATGTAATAGTTAGTCTTCACTAACTAATAAGGTGAGTTATAAGAAACTTTTCTTAGGGTACATGGCCTAATTGATTAAGAACTATGCTTAATGACATTCTTTAAACGAGTAATTAATGTTTATGTTAATGTGATGTAGGAAATGATAATAGTATGCTATAAGTTTATACTAAATGTTTTAAATTGCAAATACTTGATTATGAGAAATTATTTATGTTATATATGTTAATATGGCTCGTTGTGGTTGTATAGAAAATAACAGTGTCTGAAAATTTGTGATTTCCTATAATTGGATAAGGGATGACTTTATTGCGACCATATATCCCTTTGCGAGATAGAACACGAACGTTCCATAAGTTTTTGATTGATACATAACCGAAGGGCTATATAATACTTCACAAGGTAGAACATTAATGATTTATATTTTGGAATATTGATATGATGTCATTTCTATTGATGATCCCTAAGATTTTGTTCAGTACATAACCGAACGACTAGAAAATAGAGACAGATAGAAGTGAGCTCTTGATAGATAAAAACCGTACTTAGTTTATATCTTGTATATATTATTTGTTTACTATGATTTACTTTGTATGTTGTCAGTTGTATAAGTTGTATACTCGGTCCATGTTTGTGAAAGGAAGTAAACTGCTTTGGTTTTTTGGAACCATTTTTTGATAAATTATGATTTAAGTTATAAATTTTTTTCAAAACCATAGTAATTTATCATACAAAAGGATGGCTGTTAGAACAAAGTAGTCACTTTTAAACCAAGACTCCGAACAAGCCCATATAGCCACGTGCAATATTTAATCCCTTCGTTCACTGACATGTACTCTACCCACTAACTTGAATTTGCTAACGGGGATCGAAGTGAATAGTTTATTATGTGTGATTTGTGACTCTCAAATAACGACAACATATCACATATTTTTCGTACCTTTAGCAGTTATTATTTGGTTCCAAATTGCACATTGGTAGAACATTGGTATGTCGTCTATCTATAATTTATGGAGTGAGAGCACCATATTTGACGTACCAATTACTAGGATGCAAAAGAAGCGTCTTGATGTCTCACTCTATGAGTCTTGTGGAGTGAGAGCACCATATTGTTTTTTCATCATTTCTTTTGTTTTTTTTTTAAAGTTTCAAACTTAAAATTAATTAGGTTGATTGGCTTCAAAGTCATTTTTTTGATCAACAAAATTTTATAAAAAACACGCTAGCAAAACACTAATGAAAATAGAGAACACAACCACCAAAACGTTCAAACATCATACAAGCAAACAAATAGCATGCAAACTCACCCGTAAAAAAGATTGAGTAACACTATATTCCACAAAACTTTCTTCTTTGTATTCTAGAATACAATTATTATCATCTTCTACGAATAATTTTGTATTCTAACATATTAACTAGCTTTTTTTATAATAAGTCTAAGTTCTAAAAAAAGGTTCATTCCAAATCTTCATGATGACTTTTAGGATTTTTAACTATTTTCTTAGCGTTTCAGATTCGCACAATTCTTTTCGTAAAATCAACAAGAAATAAAATCTGCTGCAAATTAGAGATTTCTTAACAAGTTTACATTTCAAAAATAAATAGAACAATCATCCTTATATGGGCTGTTTGGAGACACTGCGAATTCAAAAGCGGGCTAAATGTTATTAATAAAACATGACCACAATTCACAAATACGAATTTTTTACCCACTAGTCCAACAAGAGTAAAACACTAAAGAATGATTGTACGAATTTTTTCTTTAGTGGGGAATTTGAATGTCCAATACTTGACCCAATTTTAGCAAGTAAAAAATAAAAAATCAATTTAAAAAAAAAAAAAAATTAAAATTTGCGAATTTATTTAAAAACATGCGATTTTTTCATAAAAAAATTCAAAAAAAAGTTTTGTAATCTCTAAGTATTTTTTTAATGCATTTTTATAATTTTTAGGGTTTTGTGTTTTCCATAGGACCTAAACCTCTCTCTCTCTCTCTCTCTCTCTATATATATATATATATATATATATATATATATATATATATATATATATATATATCAGGGCCGGTTCTGAGGATACAAATGCCCTGGATGAGCTGGAAAAAAAGGCCCTTAGGCCTCAACGTGTAACAAATTAAATTATATAAACTACTTTTTTTTTAAGTTGACGATAATTTATATGACAATAAACATAACAAAATCATAGAATTTTAATGAGTATCTACTAATTGTTCTGGACCGGAAATTTTATACTACAAATGCACTAAAAATATAAATATTTTAATAAAGCAAAGATGTTAAAGGTTAGTTAGGTGATTAGTAAAATGTGACAAAAATCTACTCTTCTCCTTCAACCATCCAACGATTCTCTGTTTATAACTAGAAACCATCACTATCATAATCTTTTTGGAAATCATTATAAATTAATGAAACAAATGGATGCATGGTGTAAGAAAACTCAATAAAAATAATTAATCTTTTAACAAAAATACAACTTAATAATTTAATAAAATATTATAAGAATGAATCTTGCAAACTTGTTCTTAGTTGATGAAAATGAAAAAAAAAAAAAAAAAACAAAAAGATAAAAAAGAGAGAGTTTAATGGAAGCGCACAAAGTAAGTTTAGGCTAAATTAAAAAAGCACATTCTTAACAATGACGATAATGAGATTCGAACCTGAAGTGAACGCACATAGAGTTATTTGAAGGATTTGTTATTTATATAAATATTAAACAGATAATACGGCTAAATAAAAGGCCTTATTTTTTTCGGGACCCTGTGCGACTGCCCTTCTTGCCCCCTCTCAAATCCGGCCTTGATATATATATATATATATATATATATATATATATATATATATATATATATATATATATATATATATATAAGTTCATGTGAGACGGTCTAATTTTGTTAGATCGTGAAACCATTTTTTTCTAATAAAATATTCTAATATTTTAGTTTTCATATAAATTATATGTGTAATATTCTAATATTTTAAGACAATAATTTTAACATATTTTA
The DNA here is from genome assembly GCF_051521515.1 of Lactuca serriola. Classification (NCBI taxonomy): domain Eukaryota; kingdom Viridiplantae; phylum Streptophyta; class Magnoliopsida; order Asterales; family Asteraceae; genus Lactuca; species Lactuca serriola. The sequence continues at coordinate 191,055,716 of NC_136409.1, read as the reverse complement.
CATTGAAATGTTTTAAAAGATATAATTTTAGAATATGATGTATATTTTATTTTTACGAACAATAGAAAATTAGAATAGTTCATTAAAATTTTTTTTGTCTCACGGTCTCACAAAATTATGTTCGTCTAAAAGAAACTTATATATATATATATATATATATATATATATATATATATATATATATATATATATATATATATATATATATACACTCCAACTGTTAGGACGACGACATTTCTTCATTTGCCGTTTAAACACTCCAACGGTTAGGACAACGGAAAAAATAATATGTATATATGAATAAGTATATTCATATATGAATATTACGTAATATATTCACATAATTATTCATATATTCACATAATTATTCATATGTGTCTATTTACAACTGGTTATTCATATATAATTATGATATTTAGCGGCGAAGGTGGTGATGGTTGCAGCGGTAACGGTGGCAGTGACAGTGGTAGTAGTGGTGATGGTGGTGGAGGTGGTGGTGGTAGAAGTGACGAAGGTGGTGGTGGTAGAAGTGACGGAATAGGTGGTGGTTGTAGCAATGACAGTGGTTGGCAGCGGTGTTGGTGGAGATGACGATGGTAGAGGTGGTGGTGGCAGTAGTGGTGGTGAGTGTGTGGTAAATGTTGAGAAAGAAGTAGAAGAAGTGGTGGTGGCGGAGGAGAATGAAGGTGGTGACGTTGGTATGTAATATTCATTTATGAATATATTTAATTTTATATTCATATATGAATATTAAATCTCCACATCTCGTCGATACATCGGAGCGTTTTCACGACAATGAATAGATGTATGGTCCAAATTCATTTTGGTATTCTTAATCTTTTTTTCTAAAATTAACTTTATATATATATATATATATATATATATATATATATATATATATATATATATATATATATATATATATATAAAAGTTTGGAAACCCTAAAACCTAAAAAATCAATAGAAATACATAGAAAAATATAATTTAAGATATCTAATATTTGTTTACTTTATAGAGCTAGGTTTTGGAACACATTCGTTGAAAAAAAAAATGAAAATTCTTTTTATAAAAAAAAATTATTTTAATTTTTTTTAGGGATAATATATAAAAAGTAGCGAGTTTTAATTTTATAAAATAAAAAAAAGATTAAATCATGGTTGTCAAAATCGCGATCCTGATCGTAGGATCGTACGATCCTACGATCCTAGGTATGAAAAACGATCCGGATCGTAAAAGGATCGTATTTTGGGTAGGATCGTAAGATCGTAGGATCAAGATCCGATCCGATCCTACCTTCCTTTGATTTTTTTTTTTTTTTTTTTTTTTTTTTTTGCAAATGGAACTTTTTTTACAATTTTATGTCTTTTACCTTTTATCAATCTATCATTTATCATTTTTTATTGTGATTTGTGACCAATATTTTGAAGTTTTTATAACTTTTGAACGAAAAATTAAATGTTTGAAATATTTTTCATGATTAAATATTATAAATTAGAATTATATTCTATTTTGTGGGATCTTAGGATCTCGATCCCGATCTTGCAAACCCAAAAACGATCCTAAGTAGGATCCCGATCTTGACAACCTTGGATAAATATCTCAAAGTATTTTTTTATATATTTTTATGGTTTTTTAATAACTTTATGCATTTTGTGTTGATATATATATATATATATATATATATATATATATATATATATATATATATATATATATATATATATATATATATATATATATATATATATGGGAAAAATGAATATACATTACAACTCCACCTAAACTAAGATACTAAACTTCCTGAAAATACGTCGTTTGACTATATAAAGATTGCGGTTAGGGGATTCACGACAAATACTTGAAGATATAAATTCAAGATCGATGCAATAGTTTTGATAAGGAAAGAAGAATATTAATTATCTTCGACCTTCGTGACAGTGAAAAAAATTAATGTTCACTAGGGTGAAGTAATAAACAATAATGGAGGAAAGAAAAAAAGGATGGTAAAATGATAACGGATAAAAGAAATGTCATCGATGATGGTATATTTAACAAGTGAAAAGCAAACCGGATATATTTACTAAGTTAAAATGACATATTTTAGAGGTTTAGTACCTAAACTTAGGTGTGGCTGTAATTATATTCGCTCTCCTTTTATTTATATATATATATATATATATATATATATATATATATATATATATATATATATATATATATATATATATATATATATATGTTGCTGTGTGTGTTAATTTTTATTATGTAGTAATATTATCAAATTAAATCGTTTTTTTTACAGCCGTCGAGAAAATCATCAATCATTCTATTATCAACATCTAATTGTTTTTCAACTTACGGCGATTCAAAATTATACTATATGAAAACAACCACTAATGATTATTTACCATAAGAAAAACGTTTGAATCGGTTAACTTCATTTACATGGTTGTATTTCACTTATATTGTTAAACAACACCTCGTTTCCAATGGAAGTTGAACCGCTCCATCGATTAACTTTTTTGAAAAAGACAACGCATACCACTGTTAGATGTAGGAAAATTCTTGTTTTAAATATATGCATGATGGAAAATAGAAAATACATAAAAATTATATAAACTAGGTTTAATCGAACACCGATCATCACACAAATTCAATTAAAAAACTGTTTTTAAAATATTGATTTAAGGATCCGAATTTCCAAATAAAGGAATGAAAGTGTTAATAATGAAAGTGTAAGTAATTTTATATATACGTAAAAATTCGGTTTATTTTTAAAAGTTGTATATTCATTATTTTGTACAAAAGTGATCCATCAGAAGCCCAAGGTATATGGCCCGTCTTATTTCATTAAATTAGACAAAAGGTTTAAGTTTAACGATAATTTGAGAAGAGTGTATAAATCTTATCGCTTGAGGATAGACGGAAAGACTTTGGAGGTGACGAATTTTTTTTGTAAAATTTCTTTGAAGGTTTTGGGTATTAATTTAATTTAATTACAAGATTTTATTCTTTTTCTTTTATCATTAATTACATATTATCTCATAATTGGAATTGTTTTTCAAGGTTTAGGGTGATTAGTAATGTCTTTTAATTTGTGAACTATCTCCTAAGGCGGAGCGTCGTGGGAAGGGGTGTGTGAGGCGTTCCCGCACATTGGAACACCGCACCGTTCATGCGGAAAAAGAGGTGCGTGAAGGGAGTGAGGGATAGAGACCATGCATTCTTTCTCCTCTTTTAATTGGTTAGACCATTTTTTTTTTCAGTTTTTTAATATTTATTAAATTATATACCTATTAAAAAGTTATAAAAAAATATCAAAATTCATGGTTTTTAATTCTCTACAAAATAAGTATAATATTTGTATGAAATATATTTTACTAAAAAAAAGAGTGAAAGATCATTCCAATACACACCCTGCGTTTTGGTGAGGAAAGAAAAGTAGGGAAAATACCAACGTTACATGCAAAACGTTAGAGATCCTTTCCGTACACACCCTCGAATCTAAACTAGAGGAACCTCTTTTAATTTAAAAAAAATGTTTTTTCCTATAAATATAATGTTTACCTTTGTAGTTTTTTATTTTTTATTTTTTATAATTATTGAGATTTGAGGATTGAGTTAGGTTATTGTATTCTAACTATTTATTGTGTGTACGTACGATTGATTGTGGACCAATCATTTTAATTATTTTAAAAAAAGTAATTAATACATATTAAATGTTGAAGATATAATGAGTATTAATTAAATTTTTAACATTTAATATGTATTAATTAATTTTTTTTAAATAACTAAAATAATTGGTCCACAATCAATCCTATATCCACACAATAAATAGTAAAACATTTGAACCAATACATATATATATATATATATATATATATATATATATATATATATATATATATATAGAGAGAGAGAGAGAGAGAGAGAGAGAGAGAGAGAGAAAGTTAGGTTCATATGTTCCTAGCATCTATTGTGTGCTCGTATAAACCAATAGGAATTTAGGAATAAATAAATAATCAAAATAAGGATAGATATGTAGTTTTGCATATAAATTAAATAATAACCAAATTTAAATCCCTTGATTCATGGATCAATCCCTTTAAATCCAGCGATCCAAAACCCGATGCCTCCAAGAAGTCATCATCTTCTTCACCCAACAACCATCGTCAAAACTCAACATGGTCATCATCTTCTCTACTAAAACCCACCGGATAACCCCATTAATCCCCTCTTATTACATCAAGACTGACGCAACTACTTTATACCAAGAAGAAAGGGCATAATAGTTTGAACAATTGGAGATTGGAGAAGAATAGGAGGTCGATTTGGCTTTTTTAATCCAATATAACAACTACAAATGTTTGATTATCATTAAGTTTTTGCTCATTAGGTATGATTTCGTTATCTATTTTCTTTTTTGAGTGGCTCTAATTGACTCCTGTTTCCTTTGTCCCAAAAATGATCTCTTGCAAATCATTATTAGTCGTTTTCATCGATGTCCAATTAGGTCCAATTTGTATTTGGGATCGTTAATTTTTACATCAGCATTGACAGATGCTTCAAGATAAACTCCGAGTTAAACATGCATGTCTGGTGTTTCTTAAAATGCCAGATGCGTTATAATGGTAGATGCTTTAAGATATGCTCTTGCAGTAACACCATTGGGAAAATGAGTTGTTCTTGAACACTGCCCTCATTTTATTAGAATGTATTGGGGTGTTGTAAGCACTGTTTTCTGTGGAGAAATTATTGAATCGATTGATGCTTATGTGTTTGCTAAAAGTATATTCAAGGATTACAACTCCTTAGGTTACTTTAATAGTTTAATTTTGTGTTTTTATTAGCCTCTTTACCAATTTATTATTTATATATCTTCGTTGAATTTTTTTTTAAACTAGTTTTGATTATTACAAGTTTCTTAGAGAATGTTATCATCATATAGTTCGATTTGATGACAATTATTCTTATAGAGTGGACCATTTAGGAACACAATAGTTTCTAAAAACACATGAACCTAGCCCATTCTGATGGCAATTATTCTTAACATTTTTTTTGATGATTCCTTTGTCGATTTATAAGGATCATGGTCTTTGTTGATACACACCTAGCACCCACATTATTATTCTAACTTCATTAATTGTTTTAGATGAATTTTGGCTTGTTTGATGACAATGCGTAACAAATGTTTGTTGAAATGCCTGAAAGAGAATCTAAAGAATTTAACCTTGTGGTATGCATTATATCAGAATTGCTAGCAACATATGTTTTATCTAATTGTTTAAAAAGGTAATCAATTTGTGTGTGTATTATTTTAGTTCAATTTGTGATTTTGAATTTTAATTTTTATTCTCCCTTGTTATTGTTTATTTGGAATCTAAAAATATATTAGCAGTAAATACGATACTTTTGAATGTATTTTATAAATTCTGTCAGAATGTATTCTGCCAGAATAAAATATATGAATTCTGCCATAATGTAGTCTATGTATTATGTCATATTCTATGTATTCTACTAGAATATATAAAGTGATAGTTAATTGCAAGTAACATGTTTTTAACCATTATTAGTTTTTGTTGTATTTGTGATAGGAATGACTTGAAGAATGCGTTGAAGATGTAATAGGAATACCTTGAAGAATCAATAAAGTTTGATCATACTCACAATTTAAGAATGTTGTTATTTTTTAAAAAAATTATTTATTTTTGTTGATATTCCTTTAGTATATTTTTATTTATATTTAAATGTATAAGGCTTTTAGTCTGTAAGAATATGTATGATTTTGTATTTAAGTTCGGATGTATAAGAATATATATTAGAATGTTGTTATTTTTCAACCTCGGATTCAAGAATTTTGTTATTCTTTAATAATATTCTAATAGAATAAAATTTTGAAAGAACATCATTTTAAAAAAATATTCTGACAGAATAAATTCGGTTATGTTTACAAATTACGTTAGAACTAAAATTAATTAATTAAAAAAATTCAAAATTTTAAAATTAGGAAAATTAATTATCCCTAAAAATTCAAAAATTTCCATTAATAAATGTAGTTAATTGTCCAAAATACTCTTTTGCTAAAATTTGTGTGATTATATGGTATATATTATCCCATTATAATATCATACACTCTCAAATCATATCCATTGATTAATTTTATTCGTTGGTCCAGATCTATGCATTTTGGCACATAATAGTTAGTAAAAACAATATATATATATATATATATATATATATATATATATATATATATATATATATATATACAGTTAGTTAGTTAGGTTCATTTGAGACCATTATATTTTGGATACCACAAAAAAATTAAAATGCAAAATAATTAACAATTTTCGATTGTTTTTAAATATTATTTTCGTCATTTATATTTTCAATAAAAATAATAATAAAATACCGTTTTTTTAAATATCTATTAAATATTCTAATAGAATATTTTAGTATAAAAATTATAACTAAATTGTTAGAATATATATATATATATATATATATATATATATATATATATATATATATATATATATATAATTAGTTAGTTAGTTAGTTAGTTAGGTTAATTTGAGACCATTATATTTTGGAGACCACAAAAAAAAATTAAAATGCAAAATAATTAAAAATGTTCGGTTTTTTTTAAATATTATTTTCGTCATTTATATTTTCAATAAAAATAATAATAAAATACCGTTTTTTTGAAATATCTATTAAATATTCTAATAGAATATTTTAGTATAAAAATTATAACAAAACTGTTAGAATATTAGACTACAAATATTCAAACAATTTTAATAGATTATTAGAATATCCTATAAATTCTAACAATTTTAGTAGAATATTAGAATATTTTAACATATCTAACAATTCTAGTAAAATACTAGAATATTCGAACATTCTAAAAATTTCATTTGAATACTTATAGTGTAATATTCTATTAGAATATTTCACGTATATTTTTTTTATAATTTTGGGTAATTAAATGACGAAAATAATAATTATAAAAAGAATTTTTGGATTTTTCATTTTATTTTTCATTTTAGATTTTTTTTAATTTTTAACTTTTTGATTTACAAGATGAGTGGATAGGATCACAACCCCATGTCTCATAAAATTAATATGTCTCAAATGAACCTCTCTCTTTCTCTCTCTCTCTATATATATCTCCCCCTCCTTGTGTGTGTGTGTGTATATATATATATATATATATATATATATATATATATAGAAAGTAATAATTAAAAAAAAGTATTTTTAGATTTTTCCTTTTATTTTGCATTTTAGATTTATTTTTTAAAATTTTTTGATCTCCAAGATGAGTGGCTAGGATCGCATCCCCATGTCTCACAAAATTAACATGTCTCAAATGAACTTCTCTCTCTCTCTCTCTCTCTCTCTATATATATATATATATATATATATATATATATATATATATATATATATATATAAAGAGAGAGAGAGAGAGAGAGAGAGAGGAGAATGATTGTTTGAGAACCCATAGTTTCCCGAGAACCCGAAAACTAAAAGAGGAGTGTTAGATCAAAAAAAATGTAAGACTTTGATCAGTAATGGCATAATTGTGATTATTATTACTTCCAATGGTATTTTAGGACTTTTTAAGAAAAAATAAAGGGTAATATTGGAATAAAAAGTTATTCCCTAAAAAATTAGACTATTTACCCAATCTCTATTTAGTTTATCTCGCTGATCGCTATTCCCCTCTTTCTCTCACTTTGTATAACGTTGTAACCTAGAGTCCGCCATTGCCGATCGATCTCATTGTTGCGATGATACAATCTGATAATCGTTTTTACTACGTTAACGATCACTATTGATGGTGAACGCAAAGATGCTAGAATTGGATCGGTACAACTTTGTTTGTGTTGACCTGATGCAAGTCGAAGTCGGAGAGAACAATGATCTTTCGCACACATTTGTTTCATCAAATCCCTATCCGTTAATGGCCTCCTTCTACTTCGATCGATCACTCCACACTCCTTTATTAGATATCTCTCTCTTCTTCCTCAGTCTGTCGCACATTTATCATTGGATCTCTCTCTCTCTCTCTCCCTCTCCCTCTCCTACATCGATCCAATTTTGTGACCACATTCATGTCCTTCCTCCATATTGAGTGCTTGTAAGAGTGTTTTTTCATTTTTTATGTGATTTCAAATTTCTATATTTATTCATTGATTTCTGATTTTAGTTTTTTTTTGAGTTTTTGGTCTCATTAATTTCGTGAGTTTAAATCGGATTTTAGTGTACTAAGAGAGAAATTCTCAAGTAAAGCTTACTGGATTGACTGTTCTCTTGCGGTTTCTACTTGAAAGCTCATAGTATGACTTTTCTATCTTACAAGAACTGTATTTCCATTTGGTAACTATTTCTTCTTTAAAAGCTAGTTAAATCTTTCTTCTTATACTAGTTCGATCGAGTTGGATTTGGAGAAAGAAGGTGCGACCTTGAGAATCTATTGTGGATTGATTAAATATGGGGGGTGTTTCGCTTAGCTTTTGTGGGGCAAAAGTCCTTTTTGTAAAAGGACTTTTTACAAAAGTTGTTTTTTAAAATGTGTTTGGATTAGCTTTTTAGGGGAAAAAGCCAAAAGTTGGGGGGTATAAAGGTAATTTAATGTTTTGTGGTTGAATTGATGAATTGATTAGGGTCGCTGGGGTATAAAGGTAATTTAATGTTTTAAGTGGTTGAAAAGTTGGAAAAGTCACATTTACGTGACTTTTCAAAAAGACAGGATTTCCTCTATTGAAAAAGTTGATTACAAAAGTCCTTTTAATTTTACCAAACATCTTTTTGACTTTTAGAAAAAAAGAAAAGTGAAAAGTCACTTTAAAAGCTTTGCCAAACACCCTCATGATATTGCTTTTGAACTTTTTCTAGAATTATGTGTGGTGTAGAGCTTTATACTTAGAGAAGTGCAAGTTTTGTTTGGTGATTGCGGTATGTAGGCAAAAGGATGAGCTACCATTCGTCTGCACGTGGGAAAACACCTTCTGGTATGATTCATATACTGAATTGAGCTTTTGGTGTTATATACCTTGTTATCACTAGAATTTTCCAAAAATCATACTATAAAATGATAAAGTAAGGAATTTCCTTTAATATTGGAAGAAAATCATAATCAATTTCTAGATTGCTCTTTTAGAATGGAATTCTTTGTTAATGTCCTTTCTTGGTGTGTGTTATTAAAGATACAATAAAGTTTATATTGGCAACTAACTTTTGGGGTAATTTGGACATCTACACTAAAAATGTACATTTGTTACATATAGAAGGTGTTATGAATGTAAAATAAATTTAAGTATAAGGGCATTCAATTGATCTAAGAGAAATTGTAGTGTTTTAAAAGGTCAAATATTTCTTCCTATTGTCTCTTATTTATATCTTTATGGTTTTTCTTCAATCATAGATGCTAGTGTTTTACAAGGGAAGCTGATGGGTTTTTTGCAAAACAAACAAACTTAAACTCTTAAGTGTGCATGCAACCCTAATGAAGATCTATGTTTTCTCTATTGAACCTATAACTAAGAACATCAAATAGGAACCATAGGTAATTTTCAAAACTTAGTAAAGAAAAAGGTTTAGGGTTACATACATTTTAGTTGTTATATCAAATAACTAGAATTCTCCTTTGTTGATCTCTTGGAAGCAACAACCACAATTTTCGTGCTTTTAATGGAATCACACCCAAACTAGCAAGAGGAAAACTATATAGAGAAAAGAAGAGAGCCAAGATTTCGTCCAAGGCTCTTAGAAGAAAGGCATGGACGAACTTAAGGGGCTAGGGACTCCTTATATAGTTGAGGAAACTTGGTGCCGAAGCTAGGGTTAAAGGTATATGTCCTAGATCCTTTGCTTGGTGACCAAGCACCCCAAAATCCCTTGTCCAAGGGGCCTTTGACGAAATATCCTAGGGATTCACTAGAGATTTTCGTCCATCTCCTCCAAGGGGTTCTAGATCCTTCCTTTGTCAACTATTAATAAATAACAAAGCAGTCAATATACTTTTAATGAATCCCAAAATTAATTCCAATTAATATCTGATTGATTATTAATTAAATATTACTATTTCTAATTAATATATTATTCTCATAATATATAAACAAATCATTGATTTTTATTTCTAATTAATTTATTAATCATATAATAAATTAATAAATCAGTCTCTCTCTCCAAAAGTTATCTTATTTAATTGCTAGATTTGAGGGTAACCCAAAAGGACTGTGGTACTATCAATTCAAGTTTATACCAATTATAGTTATGGGCTTAGACACCCAATCCAAAAATCTCCCACTTGGATAAGTCTGTAAATATAATTTCACGTATAACTTCCAAACTGATCGGCAAATTATAGCTTCCAAAAACCATTGTCGAACTCTGACCCAGTCAGTTACGTGTCCTAATATAAGTGATCAAATATTCCTCCGTTCTACAAGATATCTTATGGACATCAGACATGGGTTATAATCAATTTCATTGTTCAAGATTTTATTTCCCGATTTCTGATTTGTGATGACGACATAAGACTTCTAATCGAGCACATCAATTTAGTCTTGGCTAGGCCTAGCACTTATAAGTCAACACAAAATCACCAAGGAGCCCAAAGATACCACTTTACTGTTAAGGAAAAAGGAACGAATAAAATTTGACTTATATGCTTGCTCTATTTACTCATCAAATCATGAACAACAATACATTATACAACATCAAGTTACTGATGCGTTTACATATTATCAATGCACAACTGACTTATAAACCATAACTCATATATCTCCGTTTCAAGAATATAAGATAATATCGTCTCAAAATTACTTGTGATAAAATCCATGAAGTAATTCTCTGAGCGTGGGTTTATCTAATACTAAAAATCCCCATTTTCTAAGTACTCATGAACATTGTAGCAACCATTGCAATGCCTAATCTCCATAGACAATCTACAATTCAATTCATGACAAACTTAATTCACTACTTACTTCCAAAAGTATGAGCGACTATGGAATTTCGAATAATCAAATTATTTAAGAAGTAAAACATTTAAAGTGAAACACAATAACAACCTAATCAACTATGGTCTCAAAACTATTAAATATAAATTAAACTCTTATTATTTAATAACCATACTAATTAAGACTTTATTTATTGTGTAATGTTTCGAGTAATCAACTAACCACATGAACTAAACATCAGTCATGCCATGTTATGAACATGCATACTATATCTCTCTACGATCCTTTCTTTGTGAACAGATCAACTAGACACTATTCTAATGATATTTGTTTCACAATTCCAATTTCTTGTCACTATTAAAAAGTGTTAGAATTCCAACCTTACATGCATTGACCTTAGACAACGATATTACAAAATGTTCCATTAGAACTTTGTTACTAAAAACAATTCCATGGAAATGAAGTCTCAAATTCAAGGTACACTCCTTGAACACCTTTCTTGCATTAAGGTTTCCAACTCACATATAGATTTTAATAATTAACTCCCAATATGGAAACATTTCCATATACCCATATGACCATCAATTCTGATCAAGAATCATCTCAATCTAAAACATGTCACTATGGTCCTTCCAACCAATACCATACTTCCAACTATCTACAAGCAACCAATCTTTTGTAAACCTTATAATGTTCTTGTCAATTATTTAACAACTTTAGTCACACAAAGTTCTATTCCTTTTCCCCTCAATGTCCAAGGCATTTGGAAAATTAGAACAAGTGAGTATTATAGCATATGTAATTGATCCTATATCTAAAGCACATGGGACTCGGTTCATAAAGTCTCACATAAGGACCTGACATCTTATCTGTCTCTTGCTATAATATTTCCATATATCGAATTTCCTATGTTGAATCATTTCAACATGATATTAATATATGTCCAAGACTAAGTTATATTAAATCTTACAATCTAAATGATGTGCACAAAAGTACCTACTGGTTTTAAATTTATATCCTAACTAACTTAACTAACTAACATGCACTTAGGCAGTGTACCTAGTGGATTGTAGTGTAGTTTAAGTAAGTTGGGGTCGAACTCAGGGAATGGAGTTAATTAGCTAAAATAATTACTCTAAATTAATTTAAAATCAAACAATAATTAAAAAGGTTTTTTATCTAATTTTGCAAGTCTAGATGAACTTAATTTCTTAACACAATTCAGTTGATTAACAAAAACACTTATGTTAGTCCGAATCCACCTTCCCTCAATGGTTTAATTATTAATTATGTCAATTCCCGTTGGTTACCAATTTAAATATTATTAGTAATTCAATTCCAAATTTACTAATATTAAACTAATTCATGTAGAGCTATGTATGGTCATACATAATTTAACATAGAATCAATTATTAGATAGGATTGGAGCTATGTAAGATTGAGTTTACAAACACAATTATGGTCATAATATGAGTTCCCTAGCACAAATAAATTCAATAGTTCAATTACTTATCTAAGATTGGTTTGATCTTAGCTCTAATAATCTAATGTTCACTAAATTACTAGGTATTCAAATTCATGCAGATTAATGGTCACTAGCTATACATAATAAGAGTTTAAAGCAATTTAGTATCAAATTAAGCATGCTAGGTATAATCAATCAAGCACAACACATTAACCAACAAGGAAAGTCTAAGTTATTATAAACAAACCATGAGTTCCAACTTCATCTAGCTAACAGAAGCAACTAGATTTAGCTACTCATACTAACAAATAAACTAACACAAGTGATAATCAAAAACATTGTAAAGTACGAATTTAGAAAGTAATTATGAACTTCTTATTCTTCCTTGGTATTAAAACCAATTTCCTAGCCTTCTAACCCTCTGATTTCGACTTCTAGAAACCTTTTCTAAACAGCCAACCTCCTAAAAGTCGTAAAGTTCAAGGATTTATATAATTTTCGAAATATCCCCACTCACGTTGTGAGAATATATGTCTCATGTCATGAGTCTAGTAATAATCCGTATTCAACAAGGATTCTTGCTTTGCGATATCTATCTTCTATAAAGTCCACACTCACATCGTGAGCCTTTACTTCTCACAACGTGAATACATGTTTTGCTGGAATTTTCATCTTTTAAGCCTTAATCCTCCAAAGTTTCGATCTTTAACGCTTTCATGCCCTTTTCTTCAAAATGTCTTCTTTTGGTTGCAAAATATAATTTAACCTTATAAGTACCAAATATCTTTTCAATCAACTAAATTATAGCTTAAAATGTATTGAAATATTGCCTAGATATGTGTATAAATATGACACTATCATTAAACCTTCAGATGCGAAAAGAAGTATGAGTACCCTCTACCTTAATCCTATTACAACGAAACAATTCCTAAAATTTGCAACTTGTAAATTTTGAGAACTTTGTTCCCTATGAATAGTATTTCCAACTTGCAATACTAGCGTAACAATTATGTTCCCACTAGCATAACAATTATGCTCCCATTAGCTTTGACATGTATGAAAAACTCAAATGGACTTACAGAAATCAATACTCTTGACTTTCTTACTAAAGTGCAGATTTCTGATACGTGATGTTTTGATAAATCTCCAACTACACTTCTTAAGCTTATACACCCTCATTAGATAGCTTATGTGTGTGTTTAAACCCTTTCATAACTTATAGCCATATGTCTTGAAAGTTCAAACAACTCCTTTCCACTTCTCAATTTGAAATATAAAGAGGGATGTCGTAATCATATTATGAATTCGAGAATACAATTAACACCACCACTAACCATAATGATATTTAAAATATACTAGCGAAAGTGATTCCTCATAATCATTTTCATGAATTAGAGAGAAAACGTTGCCACCTAGATTTTATGGTGTATTTGTTCCCATCCATCTGAATCTATCATTTCCAACCCACAATCAAAAGACAAGGTTTAGGACAAAACCAAACTCAAATGTATCCTTCATTCATGGATTGAACTTCGTTATTCTAAATATCTTGCACTTTAGTAGCACAAGGGCCTACCAATGCTTCCGTGTTGTTATGCAGTTCACCCATATTGATTTTTCATTGACCAATGTACTCTGCCTTTTGTAGTCAAATGAGAGCCATAGAACTTATAAGAATTGCCAACTCAACTAGAAGGTGCACTGAAACAAGAATGTGTCAACTTAACACGATAGGTCGTCAACCTCAGATAGTATCCTAGTGATAACTAAAAAGTTTATTCTCGATTGACTCAGGAAACCCTCACGACCAATAAGACCACCACTGACTTCTTGACATATAAGTTTCTCTCTCAAGGAACATTCCTTGATGAGCTAAAACAAATATTCAAAAGTTATTGTAAATTCCTAACAAGAAAACACTTCATATAATAGGTCTTCGTTTATCTTTTGTTTTAACCAAAACATCACAACTTCCATTTCCAAATGTGCTAGAGTAAGAAAACATTATTACTCCACATTTCATGAGGTGTTATAAACCTATTTAGTATGAAATAAGTTTTCAAGATACGATCTGTAACTAGATCATGGCTCTAAAACTTGATTGGAAACAAAGTATGACTCATCTCTTAATTGAAGTATTTCAACAATACCCGATTACTTTTCTTAGTCATACAATTGTACTAAGATGTTATTCGAGGATCATTATGATATAGTTCCACAATCATTAAAATGATCATAAAACATGATGCTAAAGTACTCTCCTTTCCTTTTTAGATTGGTGAAACTCTTATCTTTCTGGCTGTTAGATTCTTATTATTTGTTCTGCTACTCTTTGAATCTTTTCAAAGTATTAGAATATGTGTAATGTTTTAAACATAACCATATTTACTGAGACATCAGTAAATCATGACGAATAGAGTTATCATCCTTTGTGGTGGATCTGAATAGTCCACATCAACAGGCACTAAATCCATTATTCCTTCACTTGACTCACATAAATATGTGATCAATGAATTAGTCATAATTTTACAACGATCAATATTCTCATACATCACACAATTCAAATTGCACGACTCCAACTTTCTATCCAATTGAAACTTGGGTGATGAGAATTCTTTATCACTTAGTTAATTATGATAATACCACAAGCGATATAACAAGAATCAAATCCACAATTAACATTGCTAATATTAGAAATGTAATCAACACTTTCATAAATGCCATTGCAAGGAAAAATAATGTAAACCAACTAAATAAACCAAATTTTCACTTTTATTGATAATAAACGAACAATTTGGAACTTCTGTGATCATCACATCATGTGTTAAGAATCTATGAATAGGAACTTGTTAAGATAATGGATTTACCTGAAGTAGATTCACACAACTTCACTTCACTATCTCTGAGATCTTTCAGGTACTTTGGGCAGTTTCGCAAGCAATGTCCCTTTAATTGGAAATAGAAACATATGGACTCCTTAGGGTTAACACATGGAACTATCTAAGAACTAGCCTTTCTCTTTACTATACGATCAAACGGTTTGACCTTGGCTGATCCCTTTCCATTGGGAAGAAAAATATTTTTTGGACAATCATTGTCACCATTGTTAATGTCCACGAAAACTTTTGGAATCAGACCCTTTAAGCACTTCTGCTTCAGATGTGCTCTTAAGCATTTCTGCTTCAGCAACAATCAATATTTGGGTCAGATCAATAAGGGTCACGTCGATGTCTATCATACAAAAGTTCTTAATGAACTGACCATATGACTTAAGATGTGAAAGAAGAACCAAATCAATGGCTTGCTCCCTTGGGATAACCACACCCATTCTGTCTAATTTCTCAATGTATGATTTCATTTCCAGAACATGCGCGCACATATAATTTCCATCTTGATATCTACATGCCAATAGGGCTTGAGTATTTTTGTATCTTTCGACTCGAGGAAAACGTGATGTGGGGAGAGTTATTGGAGGAGGATGAGGAAGAGTTGGAGAAGCATGACGTCCAGTTCCACCATTTCCCGAAGATGAGAAAACATTTTCACCTTGATTAGAAAGTGGAAGATCATCTTCAGAAGAAAGAGGAAAACCATTTCCAATAGAATAAGGAAGATCATTATTTTCTTGACTTGACATCTATAATGAGAGAAAAGAGAATTCAAGTTAGTTGATTTTAATCCTTAATTATTCACCCATAAATTTTAAATTAAGGCTAGGATCCATATTTTCGATTAGAACTTTGAAGAGGGATGCCGTAATCAAATTCGAATCTATTTTAGGTAGGTAAGGCTTTTACCAATTTCAATCTTATGAAACTCCTATATATTTTGAGGTTCATTGAATCTAATCAATGACATGTTTAATCTCAGATTATGCTCTCACTTTTATTACTGGGATGCCGAGGATCACAAACGACATGTGAATAACCATGCAAGCCCACTTGACAACATCGATGTCATTTATCATCTCACATCGATGTGCCGGTTAACCACACACGCTCCATCAACAATGATAATTTTTCGATATGTCCATCATATCACTTCATAGTCCCTATTAGTGTGTCGGTTAACGACACAGGCTCCACTAACGACATGTAAAGTATGATGTGCTTTTCATGGATTAGCATAATTTTCACATTTTTCGTAAAGTAACTAGATTTGAGATTTTAATAAAAGATAGGTCTAGTATTTTTAATCTCATCATATTTTTAATGTGAATTAATTATCTTATCAAACTCGTTCGGCTAACGACCCTCTACTAATCAAGGAAGCGGTGGGTAAGAGTGGACACCCATTCAACTACCATTTTATAAGTAGTTTCCTTATACCCCCTTATAGACTAACTTCGTGAATGAGGTGTACTAGCGGTTCGACGGACTTAGTCTTATACATATAGTAATTATTCAGCCTTTAATTTTACATATAGTATAAGGTGTATTTTAAAACTTTTTCAAAATACTAGGTTTATATTTAAATTTTGAAAACTAAATAACTAATTTAAATTTAAAAATAAACCAAACAATTTTAATCATTTAGGATTATCTAATTAAATTAATCAAATAAAATAATTTTAATCCTCACCCCAAATTTTTGAAAAATGGGTGTAGGATCTAACTATAACACCGTAAAAATTTAAAACAATTTTTCGCATTTTAAAACACATTTTCCAAACACATTTATTAATAAAATGTCATTGTATCATATCCTTGTTTCACAAAACATCCCCTAAGATCGAAATACATAAAATCCCATGTGTGTGTACGAATCATGACGGCGCCTTCCCGCGGTCATCACTGGTACCTGAAACACATAACACGTAACACTGTAAGCATAAAGCTTAGTGAGTTCCCCAAAATACCACTCTAACATATATTAGCCACTCGAGGCTATAACTCTGTTGACCCTCTGGTCAGTGTGTCTCAGTGGGACCCTCCAGCCCCAACTCTTTGTGGGCCCTCTGGCCCTAACTCTATGGACCCGAAGGTCCTAACTCTATGGACCCACTGGTCCTACTCTGTAAACTCTGAATCATGCATATCACATAACACAATAAATCACAACACATAAATAACATGCAATTACACTAGCACATAACTCTAAAATACACTGTCACATAACTCTGTTACCACACTAGGTAAAGTATAGTGAGAAGACTCACCTCTGGTATCTCGGTAAATATCTGTCTCGGTAAACGCTGGCCTAGCCTCCGCCTAATCATATGAAATAAATACCCTATTTAATATAACTCTCAAAGGCTAGACTATGTCCTCTTATGACACTCTCAGAAGGGTAAAAGACCATTTTACCCCTCTCATAACTCAAAAGGCCCCACAATAGACCATACCCTAAAAGTCAACTTTTCGGGTTACGTTGCACGTACCAGATGTGTACGCTGAGCGTACCCGACTGCCTCTCAGAATCGGGGAACGCCACCCAGTACGCGTCGCGTACTGGGATTACGCCCGGCGTACTCCCCAGCTTCAGCCCCTTAGCTCTTGAGGTCTTAAGCAGTTAAGACCCACGTCCAATTTCTAGATCTGACCACATCTAAGCCTCTTAATCCATAAAGTTGATGACTTTAAGCCTTTGCATGGCTGAACAAGCCACCAACTCCCATAATATTCCATCCTATAACTCTAGAAGGCTTATTACTCAAGCATGACCTCAAACTAACAACCAAGATGGAAAATTTATGGTTCTAAATCACTAATACCACTGAAAAGGGGCAGATCTCGGACCATGGTGCACCTTACACTCATAAAGTCTCCACCTTTGGGGTTTTTAACCCTAGAAATGGCACATGCAACAACAACCAAAAGGAGAGGAAAGTTTTGAACTTTATACCTCTAACTGTAGCCCCTTTCTCTGTAGATCTCAGATCCAAATTGGCACTTCAAGCTTTAACTTCCAAGAGCTCCTTTCCTTCTTCTTCACTAAGTCACCAAAACACAATTAGCTCCAACAACACTCACACACACTAAGGACGATGGGAGGCTCTCTCTTAGGGTTTCACTCATTGATATGGAGGCTGAGAAATGAGCCTTAGCACCCTTTAAATAGTGCACAAGACGGATTAGGGTTTTTTCACCTGGGCTGGGTACGCCCGTCGTAACTCTGGGTACGCCCAACGTACCTTGGCGACTCCGCATCCAAACTAAGCGCATGAGTACGCGCATCATACCCCTCTGGTACGCCTAGCGTACTCACTTGCTAGGTTCCCACCACTCAAGGACTAATCATGACCAATTGACAAAGAATAAGGGTGAAAGAAATGCACCTGAATCTCGGGGTGTTACAATTCTCCCCTACTAGAACCATACTTCACCCTCGAAGTCTCATTCCTCAAACAACTCTGGATGCTGCCCTCGCATCTCCGACTTTGACTCCCAAGTCATCTCGGACCCCTTCCGATGCTGCCACTGAACCAAAACCAGAGGCACTTCCTTGTTCCTCAAAACCTTGATCATCCGATCCCTAATCGCCATCGGTCTCTCCGCATAATTCAGGCTCGCATCCACCTGAATATCCTCCAATGGCACCACTGCCGACTCATCGGCTATACATTTTCGCAACTACGACACGTGGAAAGTGTCATGAATCTGGCCCAACTCCTCAGGTAGCTCCAAACGATATGCTACCCTGCCCACCCTCGCGATCACTCGAAACAGACCAATATACCGGGGCCCTAGCTTGCCTCTCTTCCTTAACCGGATCACTCCTTTCCAAGGAGATACCTTCAGGAGCACAAAATCTCCGACCTGAAACTCAAGCTCGGACCGACGCCTATCCGCATAAATCTTCTGGTGACTCTGAGCGGTCAACAACCCCTGTCTGACCTGCTGAATATGCTCCGTCGTCTGAAGTACTATCTATGTACTACCCATCACACGTTGCCCTACCTCTCCCCAACAAATGGGATTCTGACACCTCCTCCCATACAACAGCTCAAAAGGCGGCATACCGATGCTCGAATGATGGCTTTTGTTATAGGAAAACTCTGCCAAAGGTAGGTACCTGTCCCAACTCCCTCCGAAGTCTAATACACATGCCCGAAGCATATCCTCGAGCGTCTGAATCGTCCGCTCGCTCTGCCCGTCAGTCTGTGGGTGGTATGCGGTACTAAAATGCAGCCTTGTACCCAATTCCTCATGAAATTTCTTCCAGAATCTGGAAGTGAAACGCACATCTCGATCTGAGACGATCCATTCAACAGCTTCTCTGAGCTCACGAACTTTGATACTTACGTTGGGTGGTGTACAAGTCCTTCGGCAGCTGATCAGATGTTAGCATCTTTTGCCCTATCAGCCGGCTATGCACCCTATGATTACACAAACTTCACAAAACAACTCAAATCTGGTTCTCTCCCAACTGATGGAGAAATTAATGGTGTAGAAAGAGTATCCTTCCCTACCCCAGACACCTAGTTCACCATACCTCTGAATTCTTCTGATGAAAGTGGAAATGGAAGTTCTTGTCAACAGAAAAACACTCAAGAAAATGGAAATGGTATCATCCATAGGTCACCATGTGGTCGACCGCTTGTTGAGAAGATGCTGAAAGCATTGCCTTTATTCAAAGATTCATCTGGAGCAGGGATTTTGGCCTAAGTTTGGGTTCTAATTATGGAAGGTGATAAGTATATATTAAGCACGTGTGAGCATCCTTATTTGCTTGATCATATGTTGGCTGGATATCGAGAAGTTTCCAGATGCTTCACGTTTTCAACTGAAGTGAAACATGCTGGCTTTTTAGGGCTTCCTGGTAGGGTTTTCAACTCAAAAGTTTCTGAGTGGACTTCAAATGTTTCCCACTATAATAAAGGTGAATACTTGTGTAACGATCTTGCACTTAGTCATGAAGTCCGAGGATCAATTGATTTACCTATTTTTGAAGATGACTCCTATGATACATCTTGTTGTGCTGTTCTTGAACTTGTTCCAATGAAAGAGAAGGCTGATTTCAGTACAAAGATGGATCATGTTTCACGTGCTCTTGAGGTAAACATGTTGTTACTTATAGAAAGAGTATGTTTGCAGTTACTGTTTATTTTGTTTCTTTAGTGCAGTTACTGTAATCCTTTGATAAATCAACAACTGTGTTGTTAATATTTTCTTGTAAAAGATAACACACTCAATCTTGATTTCTTGTTTTCTGCATAGTTTGTGAATCTATGCTGTTGTAAAATTATAACCTCTGGTTTTTTAAATCTTTGCAGAGTGTGAACCTCAAAAGTGTTGTAGCTCCTCAACTATATAAGCATGTATTTGATGAATAGGGATGATTTTGTGTTCTAAATACATTTTATGACAAGGTTAAGTAGATTTCCTTTGTATATATTTATATGTCTCAATTCCACTATTCTCATGTATATATATTTCTAGTTCTTACATCTATTTCTACTCAAGTGAGACTTAGTATGTAATTTCATGTCCTCAAAAGTGTTACACATGCATTATAAGCCGTTTTTTTGTTTTTACTAATTTGAACTTATTATGTTCAGGTTAATGACGACGGTACTTCTTGTTGGATTTATGTTGCTTCCGACCGCCATATCTACAGAATTCTGGTTTTTTTCCTCCAATTTGCTTTCTTTAAATACTTACTTGAAGTTGGCATGTGGTTTATGTAACGCCCGTGTTTATGGGCTAAGCATCAACGATGTGTAATAGTCTAGGTCAACCATTGTAACCTACTTGGAAGTAATAAAGATGAATTATTTGAGTATTATGTGAATTACGTGAATTATGTGCTTTTATGTGATTATATATTTGTTTGCAATGATATAATAAAATAAGCATGAAAATAAGAAGTTAGGTAAGCCCGATTTCGATAAAGAAAGTTGTGATGGTCGTGACAAGGATTCCAGAGATATAAAGAACGCCGAAATCCGAGTTATAACAAAGAAGCTATGGCCTGTCGAAGTTTCGCGACAGAACCGGCACGACACTGCGTGACAAAAATAGAGAATTCATGATAGAATGATTTTCGGACTTGGTGATCTAAACGAAAGTCGTAGCATACGAGAGCGTGCATACAAAGAACGCCTAAATCTGATTTAGTATGAGGAAGTTATGATTTTTCTAAGTTTCGAATCAGCAGTGCACAACACGGAGTTCGAATTGTAGATCGAACGATTTTAGCCGACACAACCTAAACGAGAATCAAATATCTCGTCGATAGGAGCTCAACGATAAAAAGACAAACACAAACGGAGTCCGTATGTAGAAGTTATGAGTTTTACACGATCGTTTAACAGCGTAATCTTCTCATACTATTAAATATAAAATCGGTCAATAATTAACCGACGAAGTCTAAACAAAAGTTGTAGAGTACGGTCCCACCTACGCGTGGATAGGACTGTTCACTATTAGAATAAAACCGAATTATCCAATTGGATAATTTGGATTGGACTATTTGGTTCGGATATTCGGATTTTTAGATTGGTTTTCAACAAAACTGAATTATTGTTTTGGATTTCTGATTGGTTTTGGTTTATAAAATAAGAACCGAATAGTCCAAAAAAAACCAAATAAACATTTATTATTTATCTATTTATAATATATATCTATAGTTTTTTTTATTAATTTTGTAATTTATTTTTTCAAATAGGAACATTTCACCCTATAAAAAAACATTAATATGCATTTTCACTCAAAAGTTTTCTATTTATAAAATATTTAACTATAATATATATCTTCTTATTAGTTGTTTATAAATTTCAAATCACAACTAAGTAATTTGTTTTTGCTTCTTGTGTAAAGTTTAGTAATATTATAATTATTTGTCGTTTTAAAATGTTTCGGTTTTTGAAAACCGAATTATAAAAACCGATCCAGTCGAATTGTAATTGGATCGGATCGGATTGGATTTAAAATTAGTTTGGACTATTCGGATCCATGTTTTGAAAACCGAAATCAATTTGAATTCACTTGATTGGATCAGATCAAACCGAACACCCCTACGCGTGGATATAAATAACGTCAAAAATGGAGCTTGTATGCAAAAGTTATGGATTTTTGAAGTCGGAATGTCAAAATTGCGAGACTGGGTGCGAGCCTACCCCCTGCATAGAGAAGGGACACCCAACGTCCAAGGTACGCCCAACGTACTAGAAGATTACGCCCAACGGTCTCGCCTTGCATGGTTCGAAACGAGCCACGTCGATCCATCCGAAGAGTAACACGCACTGTACGACCCTCGCTCCTACACGTCGCATACAAAGGTACGCGCAACGTACTGAGGAACACCCTGCGTACCCGAAGACTATGCCCATTGTAATCTGAAGTCCAATGGCTATAAATAGAGGTCCAAAGCCATGCGTTTTTCTCACATATTCCAATTTCTCTTTCTTTCTCTACTCTCTCTCTAGACTATCCTAACCCCCCTAAAGCCAAGGGTACCCCCTAGCATTAGAAGGAAGCCCCTAAGCACCCGAAGGCTCCAAGAAAAAGAGTTTTTCAGTTTGAAACTCTACCCGCGCAGAGCCCGATTTTCAAGCCAACCTCCCGGGTTCGTAAAAAAAGATTATTTTGAGAAGTGAAGTGTTGTCCGAATCACTCGTTATTAGGTGAGTGCATGGTCACTTTCATCTTACACATAGATATGAAGTATTTTATATAGATTACGTGCTATGTGTGTATGTGTATATATATATATATATATATATATATATATATATATATATATATATATATATATATATATATTAGCTGTTTACCCGAGATGTATGCTGGATGAAGATCTATACTTCTTTCTTTTCAGATCTGACTTTAACTTTCAGATCTAAACTTTTTCTCTTGGATCTGAAACTTCATCCTTCAGATCTAAACTATATATATATATATATATATATATATATATATATATATATATATATATATATATATATATATATATATATATTGTACTTGAGATCTGTGCTGGATGAAAGATCTAAACTTCTTTCTTTTCAAATCTGAACTTTTTCTTCAAATCTAGACTATATAAGTATTTTATGCTTTGAAAGTTATGCTGGATGAAAGATTTAAACTGTTTTTTGGATCTAGACCTTTTTCTTCAGATCTGAATCGTATATGTATTTTCTTTACAGATCTAAACTTTTTCTTCAGATATGAATTGTATATGTATTTTATATCTATGAATATGTTGGGTAGAACATAGGTAGATGAAATAAGTTGGTGTGTGATGAAAAATGAGTTGGAGGATAAGATAAAAAAAAAGTGATATAGATCATGATAGGAGGGTGAGGGGTAAAAAATGAGAGAAACCTTTACCCAAACGATGGCCCCGTCATCTAGCAAAGTACGGATGACAACCAGAGACTGTTCTAGACGGTCTGTGGAACACTAGCAGGCTCGCTACCTGTAGGTGTTGTGAACGACATGTTCACATGGTGTAATCTAAAAACCCATTGACATGTATTGCAGGTGGACTCCCTCAAATAATACTGTTGATAAGTGAGAGCTATGGACTTAGAAACCGTTGGATGAACCCTTGCAACTATGGAGTTGGTGCCTGTTGTATAAACCCTGGTGACGATGGACTTCATGTCTCTTCCTTAGGAAAACCCTTAGGAATGAGTGATAGATGATTCTTAGGGTAGACCGTTAAGAATTGAAGAAGATAATGGGGATGGGTAATTGGGTTAATTGTTTGATGATGAAACATAATAACTTTATTATTATGGGTTGAAAACCCTGTGTACTCACCAGCTTTCCCAACCTGACCCACTCAGTTTATTTGTATCACAAGTGTCGATATAAAGTTTCACTACACCGAGAGATTAAAGAGATGTAGATCACTAGTGTAATGAATGTAAGGTCTGCTTATGCTTATGTTTCTGTATTGATGTTGACATCCCAAAGTTTTAAAATGAATAAATTACATTTCCTCGGAAATGCTTTGAAAGCATATTTATTATGTTTTTCTGGGAGCAAATTCCACAACACTTTTTCTCTGAAAGATTTCTCTGATTTTATTATAAAAGCATAAACGAAATCGGTCTTTTCTAGCCGCGAAAAATGGGGATGTCACAGTTGGTATCAGAGCATTAATTTAAGCGCACTAGGAATTTGTAGGATTTCTAGACTTAAACTTAGAATGCTAAGCGATGATTGTGAGATGAGTGTCTACCATATTTTAGACATAGCACTAGTTTATTCTAGGAAAGATGCCTAAAATGCTTTTATGTGATAAATGGTTTATATAAAGACGTCTTATATGTTATTATTTGATCGGATCTATGGTTTGTTGTCGACCGGATCTGGAAATTTTATGTGTACAGGTTTCAAAATGTTTGATTACGGTATTAGAAGTGGAATGTAACTTTTCCGAGTGATAATGAGATTTATACGTCTATCATAAATAAATATTTTCTGTCTAAATTCTCTTCACTACACACTGAACGTCTGATTTTGGTGTATAGATCGACATGGTAAGCACTTGAAGCGGATTCGGAAACGGTAACCCGCAGCCTGAGCCACAAGTGATTGAGAGTGCACCAGAAGTAGCAACTGCACCTGAGCCAATCACGATGGAAGGAGTACAGGCAATGGTGTGGATGATGTTGGATCAACAGATGGAAGAGACAAGGCGTTTACTTCAACAAAGTAAGTATGAACTTATTGTGCCAGTACGCCAAGCACCAATTCTTGAGGCAACCATCTGGGTTGCTAAAGAAATGATCAATGATAGGATCACGAATGAGGTTTAAGTTGGCAAGAAGAGGAAATTTGAGGGATCCTCAAGGTCCAACAAGAGCAACATGTTCTCAAAGTCTAGAAAAGGAGGAGGTAAAGGAAAATGGTGAGAGAAGTGCAAAAAAAAACAATTTGGAAGGGAAGTGACTTGCTTCAAATGTGGAAAGCCTGGGCATTACACCAATGAGTGCATGTTCGACAAGAAGGTTTGTTTCGGATGTAATGAAGAATGGCATATTTATAAGAACTGCCCAAGTAAAAATGAAGCCTCATGAGCAAATGCACCTCCAAAGTCGAAGGCAAGAGCATCTCAGACAATCCTCGACGAAGCAAGTGACGATGCGAGGAATCAAGGATGAGGACCTTATATCCGAAGATCAGGATATGAAGTAGTTGTAATAACATGTGGTGTAGCGTGTTAGAGGCAGAGTATGGGTTGAAATTTAACATCTATGTAATCGTTTTAGGAAATAATATAAAGCTTCATTTTGTTATTTGATGTGTTAAATGATTATGTGAAATTCTTGAATGGTGACTTGGAAAAGTACGAGACAATACTTGGGACGAGTATGAGTAGGTGTGAAAGGTAGTAGAGGCCTATACTACCGGAAGCACATGAATCACACTTGGATCAGGGAAGGTCACAAGGTTACCAAGAAGCTAGTAATCGTTTCCGTTTTGTTCATAACTGTTGTTACCTTAGTTTCGTTAATGACTAAGAAGATGATTGTTAATCCGACCCTAGTGGTTATATCAAATCAAGTCCGACTAAGATGAGTACGTTACCTGGTTCAAAGAACTAAGATCGATGTAGCATCTGACTTAAGCTAGAAGATTGAAGTATTGCAATCATTGTTAAAATAAAAAGCTTGTAGCTAGAAGTACTACATG
Organism: Lactuca serriola; assembly: GCF_051521515.1. Taxonomy (NCBI): domain Eukaryota; kingdom Viridiplantae; phylum Streptophyta; class Magnoliopsida; order Asterales; family Asteraceae; genus Lactuca; species Lactuca serriola. The sequence continues at coordinate 191,029,691 of NC_136409.1, read as the reverse complement.
CTAGAATGTGATATTATCTCATTGGGACATGAAGGAAGGAATATTATGTTCAGAAACTTGACTCTAAAAGACCTGAGTCTAGGCAGTGCATCATACGACGAACATGACCCATCAAACTATTATGGTAATCGAAAGAAAGAACTAATCTTAAGTTTGTTAAGGAAAAGGAGGAGTCTGCAATAAGGATTGAGATTATGACTTGAAGGTCACGATTTAAATTCCAACATGGGATAGAGAGCGGGAGCAAGAGCGAGCACCGCCTGCAGAAAAGAATTCTAAAATTTAGATACTCATATGAAGTAACATAATAGTTACGACTATTACCTAAGATGAAGAAATAATGTATGGAGCTAGTATACAAGCCATGTCTCGTTGGTGTTTCTGAGAATGGAGTTGAAGACTTCGTAGTCTGTAGCGATGCATCTGGAGTTGGGTTGGCTTGTGTTCTAACCCAGAGGAAAAAAAAAGGATAGCATATGCATCAAGATAACTGAAATATCGCGAAAAAAACTACCCCACTCATGATCTGGAGTTGTCAGCGGTAGTATCCGCTCTAAAGATTTGGGGAAATTATCTTTATGGCACAAAGTGCAAACTTTCCACTGACCATGAGAGTCTCCAATATCTCTTTAATCAGAAGGAATTAAACACGAGACAACAATGTTGGATAGAGTTACTCAAGGATTACAACTGTGAGATACCTTACCACCCCAGTAAAGCAAATGACGTAGCTGATGCTTTGAGCTGACAAGTGAGCCTTGAAAGGAAAAGGCCAAGAGCATTAAGAATTGAAGTTGTCTCAACAATTGAGGAAAGCATAAAAAAGCTCAGGAAGAAGCTTTAGAGAAAAATGACTGAAAGGAAGAGCGTTTGGGCAAAACGTTGGCGTTTGGTAAGAAATAATCAAGGATTTAAGGTATCCCAAGATAGGATTTGGGTACCTAAAACGGGAGAAATAAGAGATCTTCTGATGGAAGAAGCTCACAAGACCACGTACTCGATTCATCTCGACAACACAAAATGTATAGGGATCTGAAACCCTACTACTGGTGGCCGACGATGAAGCTCGATGTTGCAAAGTATGTGGTCGAGTGTGTGACATGTGCGAGAGTTAAGGAACAACATCAGAAACTGTATGGGAGTTTAGAACCATTACCTGTACCCATGGGTAAATGGAAAGACATCACCATGGATTTTGTCACTAAACTGCCCAGAACGAAGGACGGTCACGACATGATTTGGGTGGTCATTGATCGGTTCACTAAGAGTGCACACTTCATAGCAGCCAACCAGAGGTGGTCTATGGATAAGCTTGAAAATACTTACATGAAGGAGGTAGTAAGACTTCACTGTGTTCGGTTAACGATTGTATCCGATCGTGATAGTCATTTCACGTCAAGGTTTTGGAGGAGTATATAAGAGGAAATGGGTATGAAGTTGTGTTTAAGTATAGCTTACCATCCGCAAATTGATGGTCAGAACGAAAGAACGATTCAAACATTTGAAGATGTGCTAAGAGCATGTACCCTGGAATTCCAAGGTAACTAGGATGAATACTTACCCCTGATAAAGTTTTCCTACAACAATAGTTACCATTCGAGCATCAAGATGGCACCTTACCAAGTTATGGACATAAGTTTTGTACGCCGTCTTGTTGGCTTGGGGTTGGATAAAAGTAAGTTATGGGCACCGATATAGTCCATCAGACTACTGAAAAGCTAGAGGTGATTAGGGAAAGGAAGTTAGCAGCTCAGGATCGTCAAAAGAGCTATGCTGACAAAAAGAGGCGACCGATGATATTCGAAGTTGGAGATTCGGTTTTGCTTAAAGTCTCACCGTGGAAGAGACTTATAAGGTTCAGAAAGAGAGGAAAGTTGAGTCCAAGGTTTATTGGACCGTTCAAAGTTCTTCAGAGGATTGGGAACCAAGCCTACAAGCTAGAACCACCAGAAGAATTAGATTGTATTCATAACACTATCCATGTGTGTTATTTGAGGAAGTTCACGGGAGAAGTTCCTGACATAATTCCAATTTTTGATTTAAGGATGGATAAAAATAAGAGGCTAATTGAGGAACTGGAGGCGATTGTTGACCGTCAGACTAAGAAGTTGCGAAGCAAGATGGTCGACTTAGTGCTTGTGCGATGGAAACATTCGAATGGGCCAAATCTCACCTGGGAAATGGAAAGTGACATGATGAGGCGCTATCCGAATTTGTTTGCTGATGCATGATTCCAGGACATAATCATCCTAAAAGGGAGAGAATTGTAACTCCCGTGTTTCTGGGCTAAGCATTAACGATCATGTAATAGTCTAGGTCAACCATTATAACCTACTTTGAAGTAATAAAGATGAATTATTTGAGTGTTATGTGAATTACATGAATTATTTGCTTTTATGTGATTATATACTTGTTTGTAATGATATAATAAAATAAGCATCAAAATAATATGTAAGGTAAGCCCGATTTCGATAAAGAAAGTTGTAGTGGTCGTGACAAGGATTCCGAAGATATAAAGAATGTCGAAATCCGACTTATAACAAAGAAGTTATGGCCTATTGAAGTTTTGCGACAGAACCGGCACGCCACTGCGTGACAAAAATAGTGAATTTACGATAAATGATTTTCGTCCTTGGTGATCAAAACGAAAGTTGTAGCATACGAGAGCGTGCATACAAAGAACGCCCAAATTTGACTTCGTATGAGGAAGTTATGATTTTTCTAAGTTTCGAATCAGCAGTGCACAACCCGGAGTTCGAATTGTAGATCGAACGATTTTAGCCGACACAACCTAAATGAGAATCGAAGATCTCGTCAATAGGAGGTCAACGATAAAAAGACAAACGAAAACGAATTCCGTATGTAGAAGTTATGAGTTATACACGGTCGTTTAGTAGTGTAATCTTCTCACACTATTAAATATAAAACTGGTCAAGAATTAACCGACAAAGTCTAAAAAAAAGTTATAGAGTACGGTCCCACCTACGCGTGGATATAAAGAACGTCGAAAACGGAGCTTGTATGCAAAAGTTATGAATTTTTGAAGTCGAAATGTCAAATATGCGAGACTGGGTGCGAGCCTACGCCCCGCGTAGAGAAGGGACGCCCAACATATGAGAAGATTACCCCCAATGGTCTCGCCTTGCATGGTTCGAAACGATCCACGTCGATCCATCCGAAGAGTGATGCGCACTATAAGACCCTCACTTCTACGCGTTGCGTATGCAGGTACGCCCAGTGTAATACAGAGTCCATCGGCTATAAATAGAGGTCCGAAGCCTTGTGTTTTTATCACATCTTCCAACTTCTCTTTCTTTCTCTACTCCCTCTCTTTCTAGACTATCCTAACCCTCCTAAAGCCTAGGGTACCTCCCTAGCATTAGAAGGAAGCCCCTGAGCACCCGTAGGCTCCAAGAAAAAGAGTTTTTTGGTTTGAAACTCTGCCCGTGCAGAGCCCGGTTTTCAAGCCAACCTTCCGGGTTCGTCAAAGAAGATTATTTTAAGAATCGAAGCGCTGTCTGAATCACTCCTTATCAGGTGAGTGCATGGTCACTTTCATCTTACACATAGATATGAAGTATTTTATATAGATTACGTTCCGTGTGTGTGTGTATATATATATATATATATATATATATTACCAGTTTACCTGAGATGTATGCTGGATGAAGATCTATACTTCTTTCTTTTCAGATCTGAACTTTAACTTTCAGATCTAAACTTTTTCTATTGGATCTAAAACTTCCTCCATTTAGATGTAAAGTTTCTCACTTCAAATCTATATATATATATATATATATATATATATATATATATATATATATTGTACTTGAGATCTGTGCGGGATGAAAGATCTAAACTTCTTTCTTTTCAGATTTGAACTTTTTCTTCAGATCTAGACTGTATAAGTATTTTATGTTTTGAAAGTTATGCTTGATGAAAGATTTAAACTTTTTTTTGGATCTAAACCTTTTTCTTTAGATCTAAACTGTATATGTATTTTCTTTACAGATCTAAACTTTTTCTTGAGATCTAAAGTGTATATGTATTTTATATCTACGAATATGTTGGGTAGAACATGGGTAGATGAAATAAGTTGGTGCGTGATGAAAAATGAGTTGGAGGATGAGATTAAAAAAAGTGATATAGATCATGAGATGAGGGCGAGGGGTGAAAATAAGAGAAACCTTTACTGTAACGCCTGTGTTTCTGGGCTTGTCATTAATGTTGATATAATAGTCTAGGTTAACCTTTGTAACCCGTTTTGAAATAATAAAAGTGTATTATTTGAGTATTATGTGTTTTGTGCTTAATTGTGTGTCTTAATGTAATTAAGAATAAAAATAAGCGTCAAAATAAAATGTTATATAAAGCTGATATCTATGGAAAATGTTGTAGTAGTTGAAATGAGGTTTCTGAATATATAAAGAATGCCGAAATCCGAGTTATAACGAAGAAGTTATGACCTGTCGAAGTTTCGCGACAGAACCGGCAACGCTGAATGACGTAAAAAGTGAAATTTACGTTAGAGCGATATTTAGCCTTAGTGATCTAAACGAATGTCGTAGAGTTCGTTAAACCGAGAGCGTACATAATAAGAACGCTCAAATCTGACTTCGTATGAGGAAGTTATGATTTTTCTAAGTTTTGACTTAGAAATATGCAGCCCGAATACTCGATTCGAGATCGAGTGATTGTTGGTCTAAACAATCTAAACGAGAATCGAAGATCTCATTAATAGTAGTAAAGCGATAAAAAGTTAGGCGAGAACGGACGTCGGACGAAAAGTTATGAATTTATAACGAAGTTTTCCTGTCCCGGCCTACTAAAAATAAATAATAAAAATAAATTCAAAATTAGCCAACGGAGTCTAAACGAAAGTTGTAGAATGTAGTCTCACCTACGCGTGGATATAAAGAACGTCGAAAACGGAGTTCGTATGAAGAAGATATGAATTTTTGAAGTTTATTAAATAGTTAATATATAAATTTAATTATTAAATCCGACATTATCCGAAGGGGAGTCACCGGACTTATCCGAAGTACGTCCAGTGTACTGGCGTACGCCCAGCGTACAACGAACCATGACGACCCTCGCACTCGAGTTCTTCGGATGACGCATGCAATGACGATTTCGGAGGAGTACGCCCCGCGTAAGGCAATACACCCAGCGTACTGCGAGGCCTCAACCTCCTATAAAAGGGTTGCGAGGGCAGCCGGCTCCATTTGCCCAATTCTCTCCTCTTTCTCCCGTTTTGCATCGTTTTGCGTGCCAGAAGTATCCCGAAGCCCCGGTATCAATTCCGAGCCCCAAAGCAAGTTTCGAAGCCCCAAAGATCCCGAGAAGTGCATTTCCCGAGTCGAAGCTCTGCCCGCGAGGAGCCCGGTTTTTGTGAAGATCTTCCAGATCTACCGAAGAATACTACTTCTACAAGTCGTAGTGCTGTCCGATCATCTTCTGATCAAGTGAGTGTGTAGTTACTTTCTTCTAACGCATAATTATGAAGTATTTTATACGAAATACGTGTTATGTGTATAATTTTGTTGTTATGTGGATGAATGTATATTCACTCTCTTCTATCTCATAGATTTGATTTATTTTCTATGAAATACGTGTTATGTGGGTGTGCCTCATCTGTTATGTGGAATATGTATTGAATGAAAATGTTATACAGGTTTTAAACTACGTATAAAAATATATATTTTTATCTACTAATATGTTGGGTAGAACATGGGTAGATAGTTGGTGTGTAATAAACAGACGAGAGGCCTCGATGTTGTTGTTGTTGATCTAGTTATTCAGCGGAGTATGGATAACGACCACAAACTCTTTCTAGACTGTCCTATGGAACGCTAGCAGGTTCATAACCTGTAGGTGTTGTGAACGATGTGTTCACCAGTGTACTCTATCCCCCTCATGGTTGCCTTTAGGACATCTATTGTTGAGGAAACCCCTTAGCAGTAATGTCCGTCCCGATGAAAATCCTAGATTAGGTCAATTGAGATAGATGTTGTTTTAGGGACGTAAAGTGAGGATAACGGGAATGGATAATCGGGTTATTGTTGGTTGGTGAAATTAAATATAATTTATTTATTGTGGGTTGAAAACCCTATATTCTCACCAGGCTCCTAAGCCTGACCCACTCAGTTTTATTTGTATTACAGGAAGTGGCGCAAGGGCATAAGGTGGATGAATCATCGAGTTGTTTTGTTTACAAGTCTGTATATGTATATATTTGTTGAATGACTTGTATTGTTATCGTTTATGCTTTATGGTCTGTATCGGAACATGACATCCCGAGTTTTGATTATATAATGAAAATGCATCTCTTGATGAAATGATTTGATAAATATTATTTTATCATATTTTGTTTTGGGAACAAATTCCGCAACTCTTTTAAATCAAAAGGATTTACTCTGAAATTATTTTAAAAAACATAAATAAAATCGGTCTTTTCTGGCCGTGATTTTGGGGATGTCACATTTACCCAAATGACGGCCCCTTCATCTAGCAGAGTACAGATGGCAACCATGAACTATTCTAGACGGTCCGTGGAACACTAGCAGGCTCGCTACCTGTAGATGTTGTGAATGACATGTTCGCCTGGTGTACTCTAAAAACCAGTTGACATGTATTGCAGGCAGACTCCTACATATAATACTGTGACATCCCCAAAATCAGGGCCAGAAAAGACCGGTTTTATTTATGCATTTAAAATAATTTCAGAGTAAATCCATTGATTTACAAGAGTTGCAAAATTTGTCCCCAAAACAATACTTGATAAAATAAGGTTTATCAAGGCATTTCTTTAAAGAAATGTATTTTCATTATATACCAAAACTCGGGATGTCATGTTCCGATACAGACACAAAAGCATAAACAATAAAACATAGACCTTACACAATTATATACAACTAATGATCTATAAAAAAACATCTTTACAAGTTTCCCAACTGATGCTCTCGCACCACTACCTGTAATACAAAGAAACTGAGTGGGTCAAGCTTAGGAGCCAGGTGAGCATATAGGGTTTTCAACCCACAATAAATAGTTATAATTAATTTCACCAACCAACAATAACCCGATTACCCATTCCTGTTATCCTCACTTTACGTCCCTATGACAACAACTATTACAAGGGACCTAATCTAGGATTTTCATTGGGACGGACACTACTGCAAAGGGTTTCCTCAGTAATGAATGTACTAAGGTAACCATGAGGGGGATAAAATACATCAAGTGAACACCCAAGTTCACTATGCCTACAGGTTATGAGCCAGCTAGCGTTCCTCTGAACTGTCTAGAAAAGTCCGTGGTCGTCATCCATATTCTGCTTGACGACTAGATCACAATCACATCGAGGCCTCTCATCAATTTTATTTCATCACACATCAACTATCTACCCATGCTTTACCCAACATTTTTGTAGATATATATATATATATATATATATATATATATATATATATATACACACACACACACACACATACATTCATACACAACTTAAAACCAGTATAATATATTTGTTCAATACTCATTCCAAATAACAGATAATATATAAACACATAGCACGTATTTTATAGAGAAATAATTCATATTTATGTGTTAGAAGAAAGCAACTACACACCCACATGATAAAACGATGCCCGGACAACACTACGACTCTTAAAATAATAATCTTCGATGAAACCAGGATATCTTCCAAAAACCGGGCTTCTCGCGGGCAGAGTTTCAGCTCGAAAACTCTATTTCTCGGGATATTCAGGGCTTCGGGACTTGCTTTGGGTCTCAGATGATATCGGGGCTTCGGGGGTATTTCTTGCAAAGTAGAACAAAGAAAAAGGGGTGAAAGAATGGAAATTAGCAAAAAGATTGGCAGCCCTCGAGTTTTATTTATAGGGGCTGAACCCCGATTTACGCTGGGCGTACTCCGCTGTCGCATGTATGCTGGGCGTACGCCTAGTACGCTGGGCGTACTGGGTGGATCAGACTGGACGAGTCGCGACTTCGGATAAGCTCTGAATTTATAATTTTATTTATTTAAAAACTTTAGAAATTCATAACTTCTGCATACAAGCTCTGTGACATCCCCAGTTTCACGGTCAGAAAAGACCGATTTGTTTATGCTTTGTTTTAAAATCAGAGTTATCTTTTAAAGAAAACAGTTACGGAATTTGTCCCAAAAACAAAATATTATAACCATTTATCAAAATATTACTCAAAAAGAAGGTATTTTTATTAAATAATAAACCTCGGGATGTCATGTTCCGATACAGATCAAAAGCATAAACAATATAAAATAGACCTTACAATAGTCATTTATAACCACTGATCTACAATCAAAAATCTCTCGTCAAGTCCACCAACTTATACTCTTGTGCCATTACCTGTAATGCACAGAAAACTGAGTGGGTCAGGCTTGGGAGCCTGGTGAGCATATAGGGTTTTCAACCTACAATAATACATTTATTATATTTAATTATCAAACAATCAACCCAAATACCCATCCCCATATCTCCTTTATTTTCTCAAGGGTTTACCCTAAGAACCAACTATCCTTCACTCATTCATTCCTAAGGATTTACCTAAGGAACTGGTACAAAGTCCATTTGCTACCATGGTTTATACAACATGCACTACGTCACATAGTCACCTGGGTTCATACAATTGGCACTACGTCTCATAGTCACCAAGGTTTACACAATAGGCACTACGTCTCATAGTCATCTAGGTTTATACAACAGGCACGAAGTCACATCGTCACCAAGGTTTATCAAATAGGCACGAAGTCGCATCGTCACCAAAGCTTTACTTAATAGGCACGAAGTCGCATCGTCACCAAGGCTTTACTTAATAGGCACGAAGTCGCATCGTCACCAACTATTCCATCTACCCATGTTCTACCCAACATTTTTGTAGATATAAATACAAGCACAATTTAAATCATTTAACACCCGTATAAAAACATCAATTCCAAGTCCATCTCAAATAGACAATTAATATATAACATATATCATGTATTTCATAGCTAATACTTTATATTTATGTGTTAAAAGAAAGTAACTATACACTCACACATATAAACAAAAAAAATATACACATAGCACGTATTTTATAAAATACTTCATATCTATGTGTAAGATGAAAGTGACTATACACTCACACATATAAACAAAAAAAATATACACATAGCACGTATTTTATAAAATAGTTCATATCTATGTGTAAGATGAAAGTGACTATACACTCACTTGATTAGACGATGCTCGAACATCACTACGACTTGTAGAAGTAGTATTCTTCGGTAGATCTGGAAGATCTTCACAAAAACGGGCTTCTCGCGGGCAGTGATGTTCGGTAGATCTGGAAGATCTGGAGTACGCTGGGCGTAATTTGACGTCACTGCATGCGTCATTTGGTGGCACTCGAGTATTGGTCAGACAACTTGCACCCCTCTGAGTACGCTGGGCGTACTCAAATTACGCTCGGCGTAATTTGACTCGTCAAACTTCTAAATTGCGTAACTTTCATATACGAGCTCCGTTTTCGACGCTCTTTATATCCACGCGAATGTGAGATTATGCTCTACAACTTTCATTTAGACTCTGTCGGATAATTTTGACTTTATTTTTATTATACTATTTTTAGTAGGCTGAGACAGGAAAACTTCGTTATAAAATCATAACTTCTTCATCCGACGTCCGTTTTCGTCTGTCTTTTTTCCGTTGCACTACTAATGACGAGATCTTCGATTCTCATTTAGATTGTTTCGGCTAAAAACCGCTTGATCTCAAATCGAGTATTCGGGCTGCATACCGCTAGTCGAAACTTAGAAAAATCATAACTTCCTCATACGAAGTCAGATTTGGACGTTCTTTTTATGCACGCTCACGGTTTAACGTATTCTACGACTTTCGTGTAGGTCACTAAGGCTAATTATCGCTCTAACGTGAATTCACTTTTTACGTCGCGCTGTGTCGTGCCGGTTCTGTCGCGAAACTTCGACGGGTCATAACTTCTTCGTTATAACTCGAATTTTAGCGTTCTTTATATGTACGGAATCCTTGTAACATATACTATAACTTAGTTAAGATTATTCATTCTAAATAATATTCTATCAAAAAGTTATTTTTTTGACGCTTATCGTCTCTAAATTGACTAGCCCTGATCTACGGGTGTTACAAGCTCCGTTTTTGACGTTCTTTATATCCACGCGTAGGCGAGACTATGATCTACAACTTTCGTTTAGACTCCATCGACTAATTTTGAATTTATTTTTATTATATTATTTTTAGTAGGTCGGGACAGGAAAACTCCATTAGAAATTCATAACTTCTTTAGCTGACGTCCGTTTTCGTCTGTCTTTCCTCCGTTGCACTACTATTGACAAGATCTTTGATTCTCGTTTAGATTTTTTCGGCTAGAAATCACTCGATCTCAAATCCGAACTTTAGGTTGCATACCGCTAAGTCGAAACTTAGAAAAACCATAACTTCCTCATACGAAGTCAGATTTAGACGTTCTTTATATGGACGCTCTCGGTTTAACGTATTCTATGAATTTCGTTTAAATCACTAAGGCTAAATATCGCTCTATCATAAATTCACTATTTACGTCGCGAAGTGTCGTGCCAGTTCTGTCGCGAAACTTTGACAAATCATAACTTCTTCATTATAACTCGGATTTCGACATTCTTTATATTTTCGGAAACCTTGCCACAACCACTACGTCTTCATGTATCAATATCGGTTTTATCTAACATTTTATTTTTATTCTTAATTCATTTAAGCCACACAATTAAGCATAAAACACATAATACTCAAATAATACATTCTTATTATTTCAAAATGAGTTTCAAAGGTTAACCTAGACTATTACATCAACATTAATGCCTAGACCATAAACACAAGCGTTACAAATATTGTCAATAAATGAGAGCTATGAACTTAGCACCCGTTAGATGAACCCTGAAAACTATGGATTTAGTGCATGTTGTATAAACCCTGGCGACGATGGATTTCGTGCATATTCCTTAGGAAGACCCTTAGGAATGAGTGATAGATAATTCTTAGGGTAGATCCTTAAGAAATAAAGAAGATAATGGGGATGAGTAATTAGTTTAATTGTTTGATGAAGAAACATAATAACTTTATTATTGTGGGTTGAGAACCGTGTATACTCACAAGGTTTCTCAACCTGACCCACTCAGTTTATTTGTATCACATGTGTCGATATAAAGTTGCACTGCACCGAGAGATTAAAGAGATGTAGATCACTAGTGTAATGAATGTAAGTTCTGTTTATGCTTATGTTTATGTATTGACGTTGACATCCCAAAGTTTTAAAATGAATAAATTACATTTCCTCGGAAATGCTTTTAAAGCGTATTTATTATGTTTTTCTGGGAACAAATTCCGCAACACTTTTCCTTTGAAAGATTACTCTGATTTTATTATAAAAGCATAAATGAAATCGGTCTTTTCTGGCCGCGAAAATGGGGATGTCACATTTTATGCATATTAGGTCTGGTATTAGGCAACATATATAATCTCTGATATGAAACTTTAATTATATTTTTTATAGGTCTCTTTGGCAGATTCTTTAGTGGATAAAGGAAAGGATAGCCTCCTTATACCAAAACAAAATCATGTAAGCTTTGACAGGGTCTTGTTGTTATTCAAGTAGTCCCATCTTCAAATTGTTGTAACTTTGAATGTTTGATTAATGTGCATTGATGTATTATTGTATGAAATCTTAATGTTTGAAGGTTGTGGACTCTGCTATAGTGAATCGCTGCCTTCATTGGTCGGAAATTCAGATGATAGTATTGAATGAAACTGAGAGTATGTGGTATGTGGTTGTTAATTTGTGTGAATTATTGATCATTTTTACTTTTTTTTGCTAGATAAAATATCCATATTTATAATCTAATACTCTAATTCTCCCATTTCATTTACCCTTCATAGACTGAGCTACTAGCATATCATAAATTATAAATAATGCATAATTTAGTCTAATTTATTTGTACTGTGTTGCCTAAATGTTAATGTTTGATTTCGTTGTGTAACGACCCAATTTTCACGTCCAAAAATTTCGTTTTTAAAACATTACTTTAGAAAACATTAATAATTAAAACATTGCTTAATTAAACCATATCACATCGAAAACCGAATTTGAAATCCATAACAGTTAAACAACCAAACTATCAGAGTATCAATCCCAGGGTAAACTCATAAATGCGGGATCAAGGAGTGTGTGTGATGAGCCGCTACCGCGCCTGCTCCTTCCCCTTGGCTGAAGAGGTACCTGAAACAACAACTGGAAAACGTAAGCACAAAGCTTAGTGAGTTCCCCCATCGTACCACAGACCATACAAACACGTAACACACATGCTGCCAGGCTATTCTGGGGTGCCTGACTACCCGGTACGACCATTCTGGGGTGCCGACTACCCGTGCGGCCATTCTGGGGTGCCGTCCTACCCGTGTCAAGCCATTCTGGGGTGCTGACTACCCGTGTCAAGCGATTCTGGGGTGCTGACTACCCATCGGTCCTAACAACCGATCCTCGGGGACTATTTCACCCCTACTGCTACTTACACATATATCATACATAACATATTATCAGACATATATGGGGTGTCTGGGCTGCCCTTCGGTCCTAACAACCGAACTCGGGGACTGGTCCCCTCCTACTACCTCTATCGCATATAACGTAACAGGCCAGCATGCAAACATATCAACACGTACTGTCAGACATTTCTGGGGTGTCTGAACTACCCTTCGGTCCTAACAACCGATCTCTACTTCTATCACATATACGTATCATGCTAGCATATAACATATCAGGTAGTAGCAAACCTAGATGATATCACAAAGACAATCATCTAACGTACGACTCCTACTGGTGGGCCGACATTGTGGCCGTAGACCCACCGCAACTGGAAGGTAACTCACCTCAAAGTAGCTGCTGATCTGATCGGGAACTGACTGTCTACTGCTGCTGCTGCTGCTCCGGACGTCCTCCGGCTATAATTCCCACAAAACGATCAGTCAAACACTACTAGATGTACTTAGGGTAAAATGACCCTTTTACCCTTGACCAAGTCGAAGTCCAAGTCAAAGTCAACTTCCAGTTGACTGGACTCACCGAGTCCGCGAGCAACTCGCCGAGTCCTTGCCTTACTAATCCGATCCTACTCGCCAAGTCCCTCTCCCCACTCACTGAGTCACCCTTGACTCACCACTCGGGACTATGGGACTGACTCGAGTCCCGACTCGCCGAGTCTTGCGAGCAACTCGCCGAGTTCCTCGAGCGGATCCCCTACTCGCTTCCAATCCACACCAGAACACCCCATAAGAGGGTTTGGGGTTTCGGGACTACATTACACGGTTAATTCCGCGTGCAAGTACGAAGGGTTGAACCTTCAAGGCTTAAAACCCTCTTGCTCTGTGAAATTTCATATGACTCGCCGAGTTTGAAGAACAACTCGGCGAGCTCCAGGCAATCTTCATAGGACTCGCCGAGTTGTTCATCCAACTCGCCGAGTCTAAGACCATCTTCATAGAACTTGCCGAGTTCCACTTTGGGACTCACCGAGTTCCTCGACCCATTTCCTGAGTAGGCCAGATCTGAGACATGCAATGCTTCAAAACCACATATCTATGGTCCTAGGGAATGTTTACCACGTAAAGTTGCAAACTTTACATGCATGCATGGCCCTATGAGCTCAAACATGCAATTCCAAGCTCTTTAGGAGGTCCTACACTCAATAGGGACCTCAATCACTTCAACCACGGAGACTTTATGCTACTAGGATGTCCTAAAGGTCCAAATCCGAAGTCCTTGCAGAACATTACCCATAAACACATAGAGATTTAGGTTCTTAGGGCTTAAAACCTCTTTTAGGGACAAAAGGGGATTCAATGAACTAAAGATCAAGGTAGGAACTTTTCTACCTGAATAGAAGCCCTTCACAGTGTAGATTCCGGATCTTCTTCCCTTCTTGCACTCTTCAACCTTCTCCTTCTTCTCCCAAGCTCCAAACCACCTTCACAATGCTAAAAATCACCCACAAGGACACAAAGGGGGCTAGGGTTTCATTCTACAGATCTTTGGGAGTGCTAGGGGAAGTGGAGGCTGGGTTAGATCGTTTAAATAGGGTGAAAACACCTGGGTTAGGGTTTTAGTCCAGACAGGGTCTACTCGTCGAGTCCCACGAGCCTACTCGCCGAGTAGACTGAGTAGATCCCGCGTCTAGTCCCGCTTCTACTCGGCGAGTTAGTCCTTCAACTCGCCGAGTCCAAGGTTAAAATGCAATATATAAGGAGAGTTAATAACCAAGAATACATACCAGGAACTAGGTGCTACACATTGTGTGTAATATTTTTCATATTATGTGATCCCACATCTACAGGCTTTGACTGCTTAATATTGGGAAGTGCTGATTCATATGGACATCTCATTGTTTCCAGATTAGGTACCGATGGTAAAGGTAGCATTTTTTGGTTCTTTTTTATATTTTTGCTATTGAGTTGTTTAATTTCTATTTAAATCTTGAGATTGCCAATATACATTTCCACCATCTTTTTCTTTTCTTTTTCAGTTCGAGTAAACATTAATTACTGGTCTTTCCAAATCAATAATATGATGTATAATCAACTACTAACTTTCTTAACATTCATGTCAATAAATTTATCTAATTTTTCTTATACATTTTCAGATGTGGAAAGGCTTACGTTTTCAGTATCACCTCAGGATTTTGGAGTTGGAGAAGGTGGGTGGGTAGGGCTTTGCTTTAGTCCAAGTCAATGGTCAACAATACAAGTTTAATCAGTCAAAGCTATTTTCATAGTCTAATCTTTTACTCACTGGAAATAATACATCATTATCGGTACTTACTATATTTATTTATTTCACTTTTTTTTCTACGTGAAAATATACTGACAAAAAATACATTACAAGAAATGATATATTGGTTGAGTAGCTTTACGAGTTCTCATGGGTGGTGTCTCTAAGCCTGAGGTATTATTTGCAACGAATATCCCCAACAATATCTTTATCCTTATAGATTAGTTGGTGAAATTAAGTGCATTGTCATTTAGGAAAGAGGGGTTGAAGTCTCTAATGAACAAATGGATTAGTTTGTACACACTTTCAACTTTTGATTTGTACTATTTTTTATTTTCCATTGGTGGTGAACGAACAACAGCAATATGAGAAGACATCCTTCCACTTCATACGACAACTAGTCTTTGAGGAAGCTTTGGGATTGTGTAAGCTACTTCCACAATAAGATTTAAACCTTCGAGCCTCAAAGGAGCAGTCAATTCATATAAGGTAATATTTACCATTTGTATGGGGGTATTCTTGTCATTGTGATTGTCATTGTTGATATCAAGTAATTCATATTGTAGTGTATTTATTCCAAATTCACCACGAGCAAAGAAGATCAAGTAACTAACCATATGATATATATTCTTCTTTTTCTTCTCTTTCTCTTCCTTTTGCTTCTAACTTGTTTGTATCCCTTTCCTTGTATGTAGATGGTACATTGGTGTAAGAAACATCCGCTCACCCTTTTGCTGGTTGGCCGGTCCTTAAATGGGAAAAATGAGTTAGCCTGGACACATTATTCCACTATGTAGATTCATGTAACACTATTATATGCTAACTAGTCAACCTTATCTTTGAATTCATGAAAATCTCTACTATTGGTAAATTTTATCCACTTGAATAACTTCTAACTTCTAACAATCTGACTACATTTCTTCCATATTTTGTAGCATTCTTTACTTGTTTATATAACGAGCTACATAGTATAGTAACAAACATTAACTTTGCTACATTTAGTGGTTGAATATTAAACTTGATAAATACTTTATATTTTAATGGAACCCGGAACACCACATGGATCAAATATCATATCTCAAGTGCGGCCCCACATTCTTTGGATGGAGAAAAGGGTAATTTTGTCTTTTACAACTAACATTCCATGTTTGATTCTTCTAATAATTATATTAGCATATTAATTTTTTGACTTTTATTTGATCAGGTCATAAGAATTATCGGAGTAGGGGTTCATTAGTCTTAAAGAATTATGAAAGGCAAGGCGCAACTCTACTTAGTTGGAATTTGATGTTTATAATCTTTGTGTGTATCTTTTTAGTTTGTATAGCATTACATTGCAGAAGGTGTCCCTTAATAGCAATGTAGTATTAGGTTATATAGTTAGGTAAAACCTCTTAATAACAATGTACAATTAGATCCCCTTAATATCAATGTATTACAATTTTTTGACATGATGTTATTGGATGAAATTGATTGTTTTGGTATATATTTGTTTATATATTTTTGTATTATGCGTGAATGAGTATCGTAAAGACGTGTCGTAAATGCATATCGAAAATGGTTATTGAAGTTTATGACACACAAATGCGTGCCATCTTCATTTATGACAGAAGCTTCCTTGATATGCATTGTGTGTCATAAACACGCGCGTCGTAAGGTTACGACATGCAAATGCGTGTCGTATTCCTTTATGACAAGGCCTTCCTTGATACACATTGGGTGTCATAACTGTGCTTCGTAAATGCATGTCGAAAGTGCAAGTCATAAATAGACGACGCATAAAAGCGTGTCGTCTCTCATTATGACAGGGCCTTCCTTGACATGCATTTGCGCGTCCTCTAAGCCTTTTACGACACACATTGTGCGTCGTAAAAGGCTGTTTTTCTAGTAGTGGACACCACTAAGGGAAGATAAGTCTGCTCCAAGGTTCTCAAGTTTAAAAGGAACGGTGATTAAAAGTGGGGTTTGAAGGGAAGTCAAGTGTTATTTGTGTGATGGCCCCCACTTGATCAGCGACTATCCCAAAAAGAAAAGCTTCAATGCTATGGTCTTCGAAGATGAGAAAGAAGAAATGGAAGAATCACAGCTAGGATCAACGCGACTCTTGAACTCAGTGGCAAAAGAAGAAACAAAGGCAACGAAGAAAGGAGGACTCATGTTTGTGAAAGTCACAACAAACAACAAATTCACTAAAGCCTTGCTCGACATAGGTGTGTGTAACACCTGCAGATTCGGGCTAGTCAATTAAGATATAACAAGCGTTAAAAATGATTTTTTTTTCTATAGAAGATTATCTAGGATAAATAATCTTAACCAAAGTAATAGTTAGGGTCAACAATTGTAACCTATTTGACGTAATAAAGAAGGATTATACGAATATTATGTGTTTTATGATTATTATCATATAATAAAATATGAAAAATTAGTTGAATCGTCCGTAAATCGTAAAAATAAGCGCGCCAAAACATATATATATATATATATATATATATATATATATATATATTCTTTAGAAAGTACACGTCTTCCCGATCCCGAAAATATAAATTTCGTAGAAATCCGACTCCATATGAATTAGATATGATTTTTATAAGATATTAAAGTCAGCCGCGCACAACGAATGTATGAGGTACAAAGCTACGAAGAGAATGGTTGGCTTTTAGTTAAAACCACCAAAAAGAAAAAATCGTAGTACTCTTTAAAATAAGAATTTTGAGAAAAGGAATGACAAAATCGGAGTCCGTATGAGAGAGTTATGATTTTAGCAAAATCATTTTATTTTATAAAAATATTGACGAAAATAAAGTCAAAGTTAGCCGTGAAGTCTAAATGAAAGTTGTAGATCTCATCAATAGATACACGTGGATATAAAGAACGTCAAAAACGGAGTTCGTATGAACAAGTTATAATTTATAATAGCATATGTACGTATTAAAATAAAGTTTATATATATATATACATATATATATATATATATATATATATATATATATATATATATATACATACACACACACACA
This sequence comes from Lactuca serriola, assembly GCF_051521515.1. NCBI lineage: Eukaryota > Viridiplantae > Streptophyta > Magnoliopsida > Asterales > Asteraceae > Lactuca > Lactuca serriola. The sequence goes on along the minus strand of NC_136409.1, from coordinate 191,011,818 downwards.
CACACACACACACATATATATATATATATATATATATATATATATATGACACACACACATGTATATATCATTAGAAAGGTATTGACGATGCAATCGTTATAAGACTAGTGTTAAGTATGTTTGACATTAGTTTAGTAAAAATATCGTTAAATACATTTAAAATTGTAGTATAAAGGGATGTTTAGTCGTTTAAATAACTATAAGGTCATTAAGTAACTATAGAGGGTAGTTTTTGAAAATTCAATTACTATAAATAAGAGGCTCTAGGCTCTCATATTTCTTACACTATTCTCTTAATTCGAGAGTCTTTCTCTTCTTATCCCCCGAGCATTTCGGTCCTTCGTGATTCGACTTCTCTTTATGTAGTTTTATTATAGTAAGGTGAGTGCTGAAGCATTACAAGAATCTTTTTAGAAAGATTCAGCAACGAAGTTCTCCCCGCGCAAAGTACGGTTTCTCGCTAAACCATCTGTAAGTAAAGTTATGTCTACCGTACTTTAAGTATAGCTTATGTTTAAGTTCAATATCGTTATTATAAACCTATAAACAATATATGTATTATAAAATATAATATACAAAGTGCTATTATAATATCTTTTAACTACTCGTGGTACGAACTATTTGGTTTGAAGGGCCGCATAGGGTTGTTGGATTTCAGAAGTGCTTAAATACCAAAAAGGTCATGCCCTCCGGTGTTTTATTTATGGCCCCTGTCTGTACATAGTAGTTGAAAAGTATTATTTAACACTTATAAAACAGTAGCGCTCGTAAATAGTCGCAATAAATATTAGAATAAAATCTAGCAGTAATGATACTAGGTTTCACCGAAGGAAAATAGAATTGTTTGAAGCAAAACGTTGCCCGAGTTTGGAATCATCACTTTAACAAGTGAGTGCATAGTTACTTTCATCTTACACGTAGATATGAAGTATTTAATATAAATTGCATGTTGTGTGTAAATATTATCTGTGGTCTTGATATCTATGCTGGATGAACAAAATATACATGTTTTACTTGATTTAAACTGTATATCTATTTTTATACTTATAAATATGTATTGGGTAGCGATGGGTGATGAGAGATAGGTGATGATAGAAAGGTGATGATAACTAGCTGATGATAGATAGGTGATGATAAATAGGTGATGTGAGATGTGAGGAGATTCCATAACCTTGACCTGCGATGTTGCGATGTGGTGATGTAGTCATCTACCAGAGTATAGATGACGACCACAGACTATTCTAGACAGTCATGTGGAAACACCAGTAGACTCATAACCTGTAGTTGATGAATTACGAGTTCAGGAGATGTTGTAACTACGTATATATGCGATGATACTCTAACCCTTACTTTGAATTACGAGTTCAGGCGATGTTGTAACTACGTATTCATGTGGTGATACCCTAACCCTTACAGGACACGTATTGGGGGAGTAAATCCCTGAATTAGTATTGTCTATGTGATGTAGGCGATGATCCTTATGAAAAGTCCTTAGGCGCGAACATATAATGAAATGCGATGTAAGGAGATCAGAGGTAAATACGATGTAGGAGATGACCCTTAGAATAAATCATTAAGGAAGATTCAATGAAGGAAATGAGGATGGGTAACCGGGTTAATTGTTTAACATGAATTACGTGAAGAAACAAATTAACTATATTACTATGGGTTGAAAACCCTATGTACTCACTAGGTTTCCTAACCTGACCCACTCAGTTTATTTGTATCATAGGTGTCGATATGAAACTACATTACACTGAGAGATTAAAGGAGATGTAAATCACTAGTGTAAATGAATGTAAGGTATGTTTATGCTTATGTTTATGTATTGACGATGACATCCCAAAGTTTTAATATAAAAAAAATACATTTCGTTGGAAATGATTTGATAATATATTTATCATGTATTCTGGAACAAACTCCGCAATATTATTCTTTAAGATGAACACTCTGATTTTCAAATAAACATAAATAAAAATTTTAAAAATGACTGTGAATTTGGGGATGTCACAGTGCATCCCATAACTTCCTTGCCAAAAGCAAAGTTGAGAAGATGAATATTCAATATACCAAGGAAGTAGGTTGGTTGAAAACTTTCAACTCTCCTTCCGAGCCTATCATTGGAGTTGCTTACGGAGTAATTGTCGAGATAGGATGGTGGAAGGGTCCTTTAAATCTAACCGTGGTACCACTGGATGACTATTATATGGTGTTAGGAATGGATTTCTTTCACTAGGTACGCCCTTTTTCTTTTGAAGCTCAGACTATGCGTATCACCAATGGTTCAACGATACATATTGTACCCTTGGAAAGAAGCAAGACAAAGTCTCGGACCATATCCGCCACACAATTCAACAAAGGACTTAAGAACGAGGAAGTAACCTACATGGCAACACTAAAAGAAGATATTATTCCTTCCGATTAGAAGATCCCCAAGGAAATTAAAGAGGTACTGAAAGAATTCAAGGAAGTGATGCCACCTGAGTTGCCGAAAAAGCTACCACCAAGAAGGAAGGTGGATCATGAGATAGAACTAGAACCAAGAGCGAAGCCACCAGCGATGTGTCCTTATAGGATGGCTCCACCGGAGTTGGAGGAACTAAGGAGACAGTTAAAAGAGTTACTCGATGTTGTGTTTATTAGACCTTCCAAAGCCCCGTTTGGCGCCCCGGTATTGTTCCAAAAGAAGCATGACGGTAGCTTGGGAATGTGCATTGACTACCGAGCATTAAATAAGGTAACTGTGAAAAACAAGTACCCCATCCCCCTGGTAGCAGATCTATTTGATTGAATTGTAAAGGAACAATGGTTCTTAATGTTAGATCTAAGATCGAGATATTGGCAAGTGCATATAGCGGCTGGAGATGAACCGAAGACTACATGTGTGACAAGGTACGCGTCATTCGAGTTCTTAGTAATGCCCTTCGGTCTAACCAACTCATCAACCACATTTTGCACCTTGATGAATATGATATTCCATCCCTTATTTGATAATTTGTGGTGGTATACTTGGACGACATTGTGGTGTACTCAGAGTCGTTGGAGGAGCACATCAAACACCTACACTCGGTTTTCCAAGCACTTAAGGACAATCAACTATATGTAAAGACAGAAAAGTGTTCCTTTGCACAACCTGAAGTATCATTTTTAGGGCACAAAATTAAGGATGGGAAGATCCATATGGAAGAAGACAAGTCACGCGCTATCAAAGAATGGGAAGCGCCAAAGAACGTGTCTGAACTACGATCATTCTTAGGCTTAATCAATTATTGTCGAAGGTTTATATCCAGCTAGTCGGCTAGAGCCACACCATTGACATACCTCCTCAAGAAAAAAATCGACTTGGGAATTGACTGAAAAGTGCCAAAAGACCTTCGATGACCTAAAGAAAATTGTCATTGTAGAACCAATCTTGAAGCTACCAGACCATTCCTGGTACAAACTGATGCCTCCGACTTTGCTATCGAAGGGGTGTTAATACAAGATGATCACCTTGTGGCGTACGCAAGTTGAAAACTAAATGAAACAGAATAAAGATATCCAATACATGACAAGGAGATGACAACCATCATTCATTGTCTACGTGTATGGAGACATTACTTGTTGGGAAGCTAATTCATAATCCAAACAAATAATGTAGTCACGAGTTACTTTCAAAATCAGAAGAAACTTAGTCTTAAACAAGCTCGATGGCAAGATTTCTTGGCAGAATTCAACTATGACATGGAGTACAAGCCAGGAAAGGCAAACATGGCCGCAGATGCTCTAATTCGTAAAGCAGAATTTGCAAACATAACTTGAGTAATTTTTGATCTTTCTGAGCAAATTAGATAAGGATTAAGCCACGGTCCATTAACCAAGAGTTTAATGGAAATGGATAAAAAAGGTAAGACAAGGAAGTTCTGGGTTGAAGACGAATTTCGACTCACAATCGACAATCGTATGTATGTTCCAAGGTGGAATAGTATAAGGAGGGAAGTCTTAAGAGAATGACATGACTCAAAGTGGGCAGGACATACAAGAACACATCGAACCATGTCCATCATAGAACGGAGTTACTACTGGCCAAGGATGTGAGATGATATTGATGTTTATGTACTAACATGCCTTATATGTTAGCAAGATAAGGTTAAGCAAAACAAGCCAGCCGGTTTGTTAGAATCACTATCGGTCGCCGAACACCCTTGGGAAAGCATTACAATGGATTTCATCTTGGCCCTACCTATATCAGAAGGATGCGGCTCGATAATAATGATCGTAGATCACTTCTCGTAGTGCGGGGCATTCTTTGCTGCTCCAAGAGATTGTGCCGCCGAGGAAGCTGGTTGGTTATTTTTCAAGCATGTAGTAAATTATTGGGGACTTCCTCGTACCATTATCAGTAATCGAGACCCAAGATTCACAGGAATGTTTTGGAAGGAGTTATTTAAACTCATGGGATCGGAGCTCCACCTCCCAACAAGCTTTCACCCACAAAAAAATGGCCAGACGGAAAGGATAAACCATATTCTAGAAATTTACCTTAGACACTTTATTAGTGCTAATGAGAAGAATTGGGAAAAGTTACTAGATATCGCCTAATTTTCGTATAACTTCCAACAGAGCAAGGCTACAGGAAAAGCCCTTCCAAATCATAATGGGACAACAACCATTGACACCTCAAGAGTTGACCAAAGCTTATCAAGGGACTATCCCACCCACATACAAATTTGCAAGAGGGTGGAACGAAGATGATATAGCAAGATCATACTTAAAAAAGGTAGCAAAACATATGAAGAAATGGGCAGATATGAAAAAATAACCAAGAGAAATATTAGTGGGCGACGAGGTAATGGTCAAATTCCAACAAAGAATGTTTAAAGCCACCCGCCAAGTGCACAAGGGCTTAAAATGAAGATATAATGGGTCGTATCAGGTAATCCAAAAGGTCATAACCAGATCATATAATCTAGACTTACCATCCCACGTAAAGGTCCACCCTATATTCCATGTAAGTCTCTTTAAACCTTATAATCGAGATGAAGAAGACCCTTCTAGGAGTGAATCACAACGAGCTCCAGTTGCGAATGTGATATCCTTTGATAAAGAAGTAGACCAAATTATAGCCGACGAAGTAATTCGCAAAAGAGGATCACCCAACTAGACCGAGTACTATGTTTGATGGAAGGGACATGGAATCTAGTTGGGAACGAGAACAAGACTTATGGCAGTTCAGAGACAAGATCGAAGCATACAAGTCCAAGGCTTGACGAGGACGTCAAGGATTTCAGTGGGAAGGGTGTCATAAGACGGTGTTCTAGAATTTTCCGGACCGATCCAGAAGACCGTGGAGCTAGTAATCACGATCCTGAAGAACCTAGAACGTCCTAGAATTCTCTAGGACACTAAAGTATACATAGAATCTTATAGAACTTTGTATCTAAATAAAGACGTTGTAAGAACGATCTAGAATACTCGAGAATGTACGGAACCTAGAAACTTCCCTTTGAGGAGGTGCAAGTTTCCTATAAATAGGGTGGAGGAATCATTTGTCCAAACCATCGTGAAGTTCTCTTGTAAGAAGTTGAGTTGTATACAAAGAAGCTTTCTTGCTTACTTTAAAGTGTTCCTTATCGTTTCTCTTGCTTCCTTGGCTCGTTAGTACATCTAGAGTATCAAACTTAGCCTGACTTAGTCAAGAAACACTAAGTGACACGGTGATTGAGTCGTCCCGTGACATTAGACACCCAATCCAGCAGAAGCATCTTTTGCAACTGATATTTAGAATCATATTATGGATTCATCCTCCTAATGTTATTTAAAAATCAATTGAATGTGGAAGAATTGATGGAGAATATTGAAAATTAGTGGGTGTCTTTCATGGTCGGAATTGTTCCGGGATCTTGATTTAACTCATTAGCAAAGAGATTGATCCAAGTAAGCACTTTTTGCAATTACTTTAACAATTTTACTTACGATCAAAAGAGAATTAAAATCAAAATCAAAAGTGGATAATAACTAATTAACTTTTTAATAATATATAAATCTTAGTTATAATCGTATAACGAAAACGGACAACAAATTGCGCCGCTAAGCCTTTTTGTATGATAAAACTAATTCTTTGGAACACTATTTCCATAGATCTAGGGGATATAACATTGATATAAATGATCCGTAACAGAGTACAACAAATAACTAATCATTTGGAAAGAATAACATGTATTCCATAAATTTTTATTTTATGGATATACATCTTTGACTTTTGATATTCATGTCTTTTATTTAATTATATGTTGTAACGGATGTTTTTAGAAATATATGTGATTCACGTGTAAATCACATGTAATCCACATATGAATCACATGTAAATCACATATGAATTACATGTAATTCACATATAAATACAAGTGAATCACATATGAATAACGTATATATGCACACATACATTTTGTGTGAGTATTCTTCGTTAATTATTTTTTTAAAATATTTTTGTGAATTTTAAAAGGATACAATCACATATGAATCTTACATGATATATGGATATGCATTTTTGTGAGTGTTCTTACATTAATCATTTTTTTTAAAAATTTTATTGTAGATTTGAAAGAATTTATGGAAAATATTGAAGAAGTGAACAATGATATATTCAAGAAAATATAGAAATCTTGACATGAAGACATGGAAACGCTTTGAAATTGTAGTATTTTTTGTTTTTAATATTTTATTTTGTACCGAATAAAATAGTTATACTATTATGCTTATAAATTAGCAAATAAAAATGGTTTTATTTATGATTTTCTTATGAATATTATAGTATAAGAAATATGCATATATGCACTTGAAAAAATATGTATATATGCGTCTATAACGTTGATTTTTTTGGTAAAAAATTATAGTTTTTTTTAATTACAATTTATTATTATTATTATTATTAAATTTACTGGTTTTTAAAAAATTTATTGTTTTTTTTTTAATTTCAATTATATATATATATATATATTTGTTTGTTTGTTTTTTTTAACTTCATGTTTTCTAAAAAAATCTGTATTTTTTTAAAAAGTAAAAAATTATTAGTTTTATCAAAAAAAATCCGAAATTGAATTTATTATGTTAAGTTTTAGACCTTTTTATTAATATTTGCAGTGACACAAAAAATTAAACATTAAATGAGATTGGTAAGATGACGATTATGTTCTTAAAGAGTTAATTTTGATTTAACGCTCTACCTTTAATTCTTGGATTCTTGGAAAACTATAAGTTCTCATCGGATCTCACTTTTATATATATATATATATATATATATATATATATATATATATATATATATATATATATATATATATATATATATATATATATATATATATATATATATATATAACATTTGTAGTGATAATTTGAGGGTGTTTGGACGCTACTTTTGGCCATAGTTGAATTTAATGTTAGTAACATTCGATGTTGCTGCTAGATTTGACATTTTAACTTATTTTTCATTGTATTTGGATTATAAATGCGCTTTATGTGAATATTATATATGATATTTGAATGATAGTTTTTCAAAATATTCAAACATGTATGGTTTATAAAATTTTCGCACCAATAATAAAAGAACCAGAACAAAAATTGTTTCAACTATTAATTTGTAATGCATCAAATAGAATATTGAATAGATATTTGATATTTCAAATAATGGCTTTACTACCAAACAAACTACTATTATTATGTCCTACCAAATAATTTACGTGGCTTTATTTGTAGCACGAGATTATGATTATGTTGCTGGTCTTTTAAAGGCAATATTTTACTTGTATCGTTTTTATACTATTTTCTAAAGTTGAACCTCTTACTATTTAAAGAAGTAATCAGCGATGGAGTACTATAAAAATCAAACAGTTTGTCCAAAAAAAGTAACTAAAAGCAACCTCTGGTCAATTTCAGCAACAAACTCTAAAAAGATACATTGGGAAATAATGGTGTAAACCAACGACGAATCAATTCACGTAAATGACTGGTGAAAAGTATACCGGCGACAAAGTTGGGTTAGTTTATTTGGCTGATACATATGTTCTAATATAACAATTAACTAGGAGGTTATTGGTCAATCCCCTACAAATACGGACGCAAACGAGCTAAACTACTCGTGAGCTATTCGAGATTGAATCGTTAAAAGCTCGACTCGAAATCGATTTTAAACGAGCCTGAGCCGAGCTCGAACTTAATATTAGACTTGTTTGTTAAACGAGTTCGAGCTCGAGCCTTTGTTACTTGGTTCGATTAGGCTCGCGAGCCTAAACGAGCCTACATATATATAATAAAAAAATTAATTTTATTTTTATATATTAAAATAAATAATAATTTGATAAATACCATTTTAGGAAATTAGAGTATACCGTAGACGAGCCGAGTCCAAGCTGAGCCCGAGCCCATACAATTCTTAACGAGCCGATCTCGAGCTTTGTACCACAAGACTCGAAACGAGCCGAACTCGAGCTCGAGCCTATAAATATTTAAACGAGCCGAGCCCGAGCCTGGTCAGACTCGAGCTCGGTTCGACTGGTTTGCAGCCCTACCTACAAAGAAGAAAAGTAATTATTTACATAGGCACACACTATTCGGTAGCAGAGCTTGAATAATAAATTTGGGGGGAGGGGGGGGGGGGGGAAGTATTATAAACTAAATTAACGTTCTTACAAAAAAAGACGTGTTCAACAAATAAACACCAAAAACACCTAACAATACCTGTTGGAAATCAGGCCCTCTTTCTACTGCTATAGATCTTACACAGTGGAATAAAGAAAAACCTACTTGCTGTATTTGCACACGAAGGAGAAACAGAAAGTTATTGGAGAAATTTCTATGTTATTCCATGCATAAAGTATATTACAAAGTCTCTTATTTATTGCTAAACAACAAACAGACAAAGCTAAAAACTTGCAGTTGCATGTGTTCCTATGAAAGTGGAACTAAGCCATATTATTCTCCTTAATATATGACAAAATCAGAAACTACATACATCTAAATAAAACCCCATCAACACAACCCAATTAACATGACTTGAACCATCAAGATTAACCCAACAGAACAAAATCAAAAAAAATTCAGTTTTGAAATTCTAACAATCAAACATTGTGGTGGGTTTTGTTCTCGTTTGAAGCAGATTAGCAGAACCAATTCAAAAAAATTTCAGTTTTGTAAATTCTATTTGATTGTTTTCAGTTTTGTGACAATAATTCATCTAAAAAACTTGGTTGTTTTCAGTTTTAGCAGAGATAAAACAAATTTTTTTTGTTTGTCCCTTGTTTTACTGTCCGTCCTTAATCGACAGCTTCAAGAGCTAAAGAAATCATCAACTCAACTTCACAGTTAACTTAAAAAACAGAAAGTAACTCAGGAATTGAGAATTGAGGTTTGTAAATTCTAATTCCTAAATCCTAATTCTAATTTCCAAGAGGAGATGAATCCGAATAGAAGAACAACAGCTGAACAGGAGAAGAAACAAGAAAGAACAGGAGAAGAAATCAAGAACGGACAGGATTCCATACCTGATTTCCGGTCATCCGGTGACAGCTGCTGCGGACTGCGGTGGTGACGACGGGTAAGATGCAAATGACAAATCGATTTTGACTTGTCGCCTTGGAGAAAGTGGAGAAATCGGATATTTGGAGTCACATGTGAAATCAGGAGGGGCCACAACCCAAGTTTGACACCAAAAGGCCTATAATTAAAAGTCATGAAGTTCTATTTCCTATTTCTAGCACAAATATCGGGGGGGGGGGGGGGGGGGCACAGCCCCTCCTGGCCCTGCACATCCTCCGCCCCTGACACTATTGTTACATGTTCGCATGCAATTATTATAAAATGGAAAATAATCCGAACATCATAACTTTTTGCCATCTACAACAACATATGTTTTCGTATAATATGCAAGGTTTTAAAAAATTCGTTATGGTTTTATCATGATATGTTATGGCTTAAAAGCTTGTATATGCTGTCAAATTTTAACAAAATACCGTCTTAAGTTATATATGTATATATAAAAATAAAGAATAGTAATATATATATATATATATATATATATATATATATATATATATATATATATATATATATATATATATATATACTAGTAAAGAACTCACGACTACGCTGCTATTGGGGTAATATGGGAAAAGTAGACAAACTTTAAAAAATATGTGTTGAAAGTGTAAATCGTCACAAATAGGGGAGAAAGTCGACAACCCCTAAAATTAGATGTCAAAAGTGTACAACGACCAAAAGAAGGGACACTGGTGGAGAAAATCCAAAAATGTTGTGGCAATAGTGTGAAAGTTGCCAAAGTTGGGAAAATATGGTGGCAAAAGTCTAAAGAAGGTTTTTGTGTTTTTTATGTCAAAATGTAAAAGTTTTGACTGTAAGGACGAAAAGTGTCAAAATCACTAAAAATCGGCAAACTTTAAAAGATACGTGTTGAAATTGTAAATCACCACAAATAGGGGAGAAAGTCGACAACCCTTAAAATTAGATGTCAAAAGTGTACAGCCAAAAGAAGGGACAGTGGTGGACAAAATCCAAAAATGTTGTGAAACTTGTCAAAAATCATTAAAGATTTGTGGCAAAACACCAAAATGTAAAACTTTTGACTGCAAGGACTAAAAGTGTCAAAATCACTAAAGATTTTGAAAAAAACCTAAAGACACAAAAACTTAATCAAAACGCAAAAATGTAAAAGTTTTGACTTTAGGGACGAAAAGTGTCAAATTCATTAAATATTTGTGGAAAAAATCTAAAGGCAAAAAAATTACTATTCCTAAGCTCTTTTAGAGATAATATATGTGTGTATATATATATATATATATATATATATATATATATATATATATATATATATATATATATATAGAGAGAGAGAGAGAGAGAGTTATGTTCAAATATTTTCACTATCTATTGTGTGCATGTATGATTGATTCTAGACCAATCATTTTAGTTATTTTAAGAAAGTAATTAATGCATATTAAATGCTGAAGATGTAATTAATATCCATTATATCTTCAACATGTAATATGCATTAATTACTTTCTTAAAATAACTAAAATGATTGGTCCAGAATCAATGATACATGCATACAATAGATACTGAAAACAAAATAACCCAACCATATATATATATATATATATATATATATATATATATATATATATATATATATATATATATATATATAAGAGCTTAGGAATAGTAATTTTTTTGCCTTTAGATTTTTGCCACACATATTTAATGAATTTGAGTCGTCTTAAATCATGTCTTACAAATGACATGGCTTTCCACGACTCAATAAAACTTGAGGCTTAACATTGCCGCCAAGTTACATCTAACTTTATTATAACCATCTAAAACATAAATTGTAACCCCTAATGAAAAATGACATCTACAATGTCAAAGAATAACTAAATAAAAATATTCGCATTACTTCCAAAATATCTCTCATATTGCATAGGTTCTTCAATCATTTATTATCGTAGAGAGAGTCATGCCCTATCAATTTACTTAACCCATCGTCTTCTTAGTTCTACATCAACTTTTCTGTCTTTTCTCTCTTCCATCTTTCCCAAGCCACAGTAAATGAAAACTTTATATTTACCAACCTACTCAACCCACCCAATTTTATATTTTAAAATAAACACGACTAATAAAAATTATATAAAACTAATCTTTAGAATATTAAAAATATACAAACTAATTTAAAAACATATAAAATTATGGTACAAGTCTTAAAGCAAGAAGTACAAGTAATCAATGCAAAAGGTTAAAATTGTTTGAATGACTTACATAAACAGAAAATCACCCCATTTTGGCCAACCCACTGCTTGAAGGGATCATATCTTGGAGGTACCAGTGGTACCTCTCCCCTAAAACATACCTCTCCCCTAAAACATAATGATCACGTCCTCCCTTAATACTAATATGAGAATCATGATTTTTTTCTTAGAGGGGTACGTGGTGAGGTTTTTAAAAAGATTTTGGGAGCTTATTTAAGAGGATGTGATGAAGTTGGTGCAGCAATGTAAGGAGTTGGGTTCCATTTCGAAAGGATACAATATGTTCTTCGTTGCCTTTATTTCAAAGATTAAGACCCGAACTTTGTGAAAGATTAGAGGTCTATAATATTTATAAGTTACCAATAAAATTAACTGTAGGATCTTTAGTTCAGGTGATTTGTGATATCATTAGCATGAAGCAATCAACTTTTATTAAATTTTATCAAATTTTAGATGGACATTATTATACATATTAAATGTTGATATGGCTTAGGAATAATATCGCGTGTCTAGCCGAGCCGAAACTACTATTTTATCTACTATACCACTTTTGTTTTCTTCAAATGGTTTCACTTAGTTGACTTCTTCTTTTTTTGGGTTTTAAAGCGTCGTTGTTATCTCCAATCCTTCTCTTCCATCCGCTTTCCACCATCTTCCGTCTACTTCCCACGGTCTCCTCGAAGACACCTCTGTTCCACACTTCCTCTAATTTCTGTTAAATTTTACTTCCTCAATTTTATGTTGTTTCAAACCTTGTTCGGTTGTTTCCTTTCGCGTCTTTTTGTATTTTGCTAGGGTTTCATTAGGGCTATGCGACTTTTGCTTGGTAGTTCTCCGGAAGCCGGTTTGGTTTTTGACGGTCAGGATTTGCCTTCGCTTCCAGTTGTGCTAGCGAGGATACGTCGGTCAAACAATCTGCCTTCGTTTTCATCCTTCTCTATTCTACGTGTGTTCTTATAGGTATTGGCTTCCTTGATTTTCCGTCATTTTTAATTTTCCTTTCTTCGTGTTTCGATATTTTGTTCTTGCCTCTTGTTAACATTATGCACATTGTGTTTTTGTTGTTATTTTGTTATCTGTGTTTTTTGGTTCCACTTTTGTCTACTTTTCAAATGTTGTTTCTTTTCACTGAGGTATGGTCAACGATATGTACTTTTTGTTTTTGTTTTCATTACGGTTATTGTCATTGTTGCTGAGTCAGAGTGATCATTCATCATCAAATTTTGGAAGGTTGCCTCGAATCTAGATTTTCGTTTTACTTTCCTACAGTCTATGAAACATTGTATACATTCTTGATGGAGATTTTATCCAATTCTACTTTTCAATCGACATATAGGGCTACCCTGCTAGATTTTTCCCTTCTTTTCTACCAATAGTGGTTCAAGAATAAGGAATCAACATGTGAGTAGTTAATCCTCTAATTTAGTCATGTATTTAATCAATTTGAAGATGATTTTCAATATGATTCACCTTCTCTCAAGAGCTTATTGAATTTGTTGATTGAAAATCATGTGTTTCAGTTACTTGGATATTGGGATGGGAGGGGAATTCTGCAAATCTTGTAAGTCTATTTTTACATGTCTTTTACCTTTTATAGAATTATATCATCTAGTCAATAGTTTAACAACACCTAGTTATCTATAATATTTTAATTTGTGCTTCCAGGTCTGTGTACTTGATTTAACTTTGATCAGAGGGCATTCACGTCATTTGAACGACATGTAAAAAGTTATCCTATTCCTTTGTAGTGCTACCAATAACATTATTATGATTATCTACTAAACTGCTAGTGGTTACCTCTAGAGAGGATCCCATTATCAGAAATTGGTATTTCTACTAAAATAATATGGTTGTATGAAACAAATTAAGAGAGATCTTAGTTTTTTTTGTTGATGTTTACTTTGATTGGCACTTCCTGTTCTACCAATTTCATATACTAATGATGTTCATGCTTTAACCATTTCTGAAACATGGAATGGTGTTTATGTTGTTGATGTAAAGAAGACAACATCCAATGAACTCCTTGTACGTATTGTATTATTTAAAGATTAAACTGCTCTTACATTGTCATTTAATAAAAGAGTTGTGATCAAACATGATTAAGGTCGTGATCTTTTTCACTTCCTTTCCTGCAGGTGGTGCTTCCATTAGGAATGGAAGTTGAGGAATTGAAACCATGGCGTGTGCAGAAAAATATATTAATATATTTGGGGATATGTTCTTTAGTGGGTTCACTAATGGTAATTTCATTGATTATATATTTTTATTTGGTCATAAAAAACATTCTCTCTTAAGGAAAAATATAGAAAAAACATAACGCACTTTCACCACTATACATTTTTTACTGTTAAAAAGGATAAAATTTCTGGTTACCTGATTTTGATTCATTACTTTATTGATATTGATATCATGATATGGCCATTGAGGTATTATTTTTTATAATCATTATAATCATAGTTCAGTGGCTAAGTCGATAAATTGGTGCAATTGCAAGTGCTTTTCTGCATTTTCTTCGTCTCATTTTGTAAAGGTCATTTGTATAGTAGTAAAGCTTATGCTAGAAGGAATCAGTCAGATTTCATACCCTCAAACTTAGATATTTGATTATTTATTGTTGTTGTTGTGCTATGTGTGATTACATGTGTTGGGTCAAAATATGGTTTATACTTTGCTTTTCTGGGCAATTGTATTTTTCTGTAATATTTTTGGAGTTTACGGTCATGTTTACGGTTGAGTTTACGGCCGTAAACACCTTACGGCCCATGTTCTCCAAGTATAAATATGGGTGTTTGGGTGAGGAGTAGAGATTTGATGAACACGAAGAGAGTTTACGGTCTAGAGAGAAAGGAGCGTTTGTGTGTGTGAATCTTGTGTAAGGAATTTCATTCATATAATCAATACAATCAAGATTCATATTATTCTTCTGCTCCTTCTCTTCTATTTGATCTGACATCATCCGTTTGATTGGGATTCCGCACCATCAAACGGATCTGATTGATACACGGGCAGATTAGGGACTTACAATTGGTATCAGAGCTAAGTTGTATCAGTCAATTTTGTCAGATTTGGAGCATTATTTGATCTTATTTTCAAAATATTCTTGTGTTTTTGGATAGATCTCTGAAAAATAAGGGGGGTTTGTTCTTCGTGTTTTCATAAAAAAAGGTTTTTGATCGAGTTTTGGAGCTTCAAAGTCGAAAAATCGGTGTTTTTAGTCGGAGTTTGCGGCCGACGGCTAGTGTTTCGGAGTTCACGACCGGAGTTTACGGCCAGAAACCTGTTCACGGTCGCCGGAGGATTGCGGCCGGTGTTTGCGGTCCGAGGAGTTCACGGACTCGGTTTGTGGTCCGAGGAGTTCACGGCTGGTCTGAGCTTGCGGTCTTCGGTTTACGGGCTCGCACCTCGGCCTCGCAGGAAGCAGTTTTGGCAGCGTCTATTAAAAAAGAAGAAAGGGGCAGACGGATTACGAGGAGCTAGGGTTCGAACTAGGGACCTCCGGTTCATTACCTCTGCGCCTTACCAACTCAGCTAGGCCACTTGATGATTCAACTCTTCTGATTTTTATTCAAATAGACTCCTTCTCGCTTCCAACTTTCGAATTTTGACACTTTTAACCCAAAAACTCAATTTCTTTTAATTTTAAATTCCTTTTTCATCCAAAATAAAAATAAATAAATAAATAAATTAATTAAATTAAATTAAATTAAAACTAATAAATAAAATTATATTTTAATTTATGACTTTTATTTATTTATTTATTTATTTTTATTTTATTTTTTTATTTTCTAACTTTTGACTTTTAAATTTTGACTTTGACTTTCAAGTTTGACCTTTAACTTTAAACTTTGACTTTTTCGTTTAACTTTTAAATTTTCAAATTTAGCTTTTCGGTTTAACTTTTAAGTTTGACTTTTGAGTTTTACTTTTTAAATTTGAGTTTTAAGGTTGATTTTTGAGGTTTATAATCAAAGGGCATTTTTAAATTTAAGTTTGACTTTTAAGTTCTAGTTGTGCTTTTAATAGTTTTTGAAGTTTATGAGGGAATTAAAAACATGAAAGAGAGTCGTCAAGAGATGTTAAGACAAAACTTCAACATGTTCGATTATATCTCTGGAGAAACCCTCGAAACTCAGTTCCAGTGATTTACTACACTCACTACTGAGATGAATATAGTTGGGATCTTCTTGTCCAAATCTGAGATAAACAAAAAGCTATTGAATTCGCTTCCGAAATCGTGGGATATGAACGTGGCCATCATCAAGAAGACAAAAGATCTCAATCATCTTAGTCTTGCTGATGTAATTCAAGAACTTGATGCTTTGAAGTGTAGAGAAACAATGAGTTCTGAAATATTCCGGTCACTAAAGTTACATGTACTCCAGCTTGTGAAGCTACGATTAAATTTCTTCGGGAACAAATTGATTTATTTAAAAGAGAAGTTGAGGACCTGAGATATGAAGGATATCAACTCAAGAAAGGACAGAAACCCCAGAAGGCTGAATTAGAAGCAAAAACCAAGGACTTTAGGAAACTTCAGGAAGAGTATAGCAACAAGTGTGAAAATTATGATTATATTAAGAGACAACTTGCTGCTGTAACTGAAGAACTTGACGCTTTAAAAATTAAGTGTGGAAAAACAGATGTCAGTTTCAAAAATTATACTGCGTCAAGTCAGACAGTCGAGTCCTTATATGAAACCCAATTAAAATTCAAAGAAAATCAAAACAAGGGTCTAGGGTATGATAGTGTACCTCCTCCTTATAATCATAACTACACATCCATCCCTATGAAACAGGACGAAACTGACAGGGAGCCACATCTTCGATATGGAAAACGAGCTGGATTTATGTCAGGAGGAGTTATTAATATTGAAGATACTAATGATGTTACTTCTTGTGTAGGCAAAGTAATATAGGATGAGAACAAGGAGAGTTCTTATGAACAAAAAAACGACCCCTTGAACTCTAAATCTGTTGCTTCTAATCAACCTACCGTTGGTAAATACAGGCCAGCATTTCAAGCTAAACAGAGTGCCTGTTGTAACTGTACGTGTGGGAAAAGCAAGAGAGAAGGCAAGGATACGCCACCAGGGGTAGGAAGAGATAACTTCACAGTGAAGAAAAAGACTTGTTTTCACTTTGGAACACCTGGACACATTGCCAAAAATTGTCCTAATCGCGCATATGTTCCCTACTATGCACAAGGCTGGCAGAACGCGCCAAGAGGGAGATTTTTCAAAAGAAACCCCTCAAAGTCACGTTCAGAAAATGCCGACTGGAATTCCATGAAGGCCAAGAATTCAACTCCCAAGGCCAAGCATCCAACTCCCAAGGTCAAGCATCCAACTCCCAAGAACAAGAATGGAATGCTGGCCCAGAAGTCTAGTTCAAGAGATGCTCCTGTGAAGCCAAGATCGGTTAGGTCAAAGTCATCTAGGCAGCCGGATTCAAGTTCCAAATCAAGTGTCGAGGCACCCATTGGATCGAATAAGAAATGGGTTAAACCCGAATATAGATGGGTACCAAAGGTGAAAACTCCCAAATCAATTAATGATTCTAATATTTCTACATCTTCTGTTTGTGATAAGCAGGATATGTCATGGGAGAGAGTATCGTGCGTTGATGACAAAGGTCGACCCAGTTTCAAAATGGAGTGGGTTCCAAAGACCAACTGATCCCGCTCATTGTCGGAGCAGCTATGGAGGCATATCACCAGACTTCAGTTTATTGGTAGTGGCTGCTCCTGGCATATGATTGGGGACATCTCTCAACTGTACATCACTCAGAACATTATTTGAGAGTATGTGTCCTTTGCGGGAAGGGAAGAAAGGAAGGGATCACTCATGGGGTTAGTGCTTAATAATATGAAGAATTTTCGGATCCGTTCTGAGATTACGCGTGCTGTTCTCAGACCTTCTGAATGCAGATTCAATCGGTGAATTACGCTTTGCGTTTTCTTCTCTATTCTCATGAGTTTTTCTTAAGCTGATTCGCTTTAAAGACTAATTTTTGTTTTAGGATAGTTTAAATTTGCACATTTCTTTTCGTTTCTCTCCTATGCACAAATTTAGGGGAGAAAAAAAAACAAAACAAAAATTAGAATATGAAAAAAAAATCCAAAAACATTACAAAATTTAAAAAAATATATATATGGTGTAAATGAAATGTGTTTGAGGAAGATGTTTTGGGAAATGAAATTAGCAAGTGATAACAAGCAATCTGAATCGGCATAACGTACCTAAGTTGAATCGTCTACGCTCTGTGTTCGATGCGCTGGTAGGCACGAAAGTTTTTAAATGGACTTGACTAGGGAGAGTTGAACCTAATGAATTTAAGGGCTTGACAAATTTTGACCTAGTTAGATCCGTTTAACCTGATGTCACGACGCTCGGATAGGTTGAGCAGGGAGATATACATGGGAATCTACCGGTCACATTAAATAACCTGTATCTAGAACCGTGGATTCACTTTTCCTCGATGTGCGGATTTTGTCCTTAATTCCGGTTGGATGGGGCAACTGGTAAATTCCGATAAATTAGGTCTGTAAATATCATTTTCTTTCTTTCCGTCTGTTAGTCATATGTTGTCTCCTTTGCGTGACTTCCGATCTGACCTGGTACACAACATATGCAACTCTATCTCTCTGCAGGTTATATATGTGAAATACTTCTTATCTGTTAGCCATATGCTGTCTCCTTTGCGTGACTTCTAATCCGACCTGGTACACAACATATGCAACCTTCTATCTTTCAACCCCTCTGAACTAATAAGTAATAGAATTCTGAATCTATCCTCTCTCTGAATGGTTGTCTGCTCACCCGGTGTAAGGAGTACTCTGGAAGTTCTTGATGGCTGGGGCATATCAGGAAGCGGGAAACATGTTCTAGTACACTTAAAATTGAACACATACAGATTGTCTGTAGATCTCGCTGCTCGATTTAGGTGGACAACAATATCCCTGGTTGTAGTCAGTTAAATGGTCATAAGAAAAATCTATTTAAGAATTAGGGCCAATCATGATAATGAAGAATTATAATCATCTATATAAGTATGTTTCATGTCATTGGCAAATTGTCCTAAAATTGTCACAAATTTTTCGTGTTTAAGTGGACCACAATACTGGCGATCGATCAAACGAAGATGTGAAGATAAAGGTACCGACAAGTGGAATAAGACTGTCCAACAACTTTGATCCCAAATCACTCTTAAAGTTAAATATCATTTTTATTTTTGTTAAATTTGTCATAGTTTCTTCTAATTTAAATATTAGGGGAGAATTAAAAATTAAAAATAATGAAAATAAAATAAAAAAAATCAGAAAAATTCAAAAATCAAAGAAAAATCAAAAAAAATTTTAAAAATCCAAAAATAGTGTGATTTCTATTTTATTTCTTGTTCAGAAAAATCAAAATTCCAAAATATTTTTTTTTTCTGTTTTAATTTGTGTGCTAAGTTTTCTTTTAGTTTTGTTTTGTCTTGAAAAGTGATTTCAGGTGAAGATGAAACTCATGGAGTTTGTGTTGAAGATTTCTAAGCCAAAGCCTCGTCCGCGAGCATCGAAGAATTCTCATTTGAAGGAGCAAGAAATGAAGATTATTCTTTCAAATTCAATCTTTCAACCCTAGAAGCAAGGTGAAGCTGAAATTGAAGATTATGTGAAGGATTGCATTGAAGCCTCCTCAATCAGTCTGCTGCTATCTTAAACCTGCTGAAGTGATCTAGAAGATTTAGTTCTCTCTGATGTTCTCTTTGAAGATTCTCAAGCTGAAAGTGCCATCTTTCAAGAATCAGTACGTCAAGCCTCCTCACCCAATGTGTGTTCAATGCCAAATTCTGAAGAAAACCTCAAGTGCTCAAGATGAAGTCATTCATTGAAGGTTCATATGTTCATCCTGATGCTGTGAAGAAATCGAAGGTTAAAGCTGAAGCCAAGCTCCCATTGAAGATTGACAAGAAGAGCCAGCTACTTTTTAGGGGGGGCTTGTTGGGTCAATTAAGAAAAGAAAGCTATAAACCAAGGGGGAGATTGTTGGGTCAAAATATGGTTTATACTTTGCTTTTCTGGGCAATTGTATTTTTCTGTAATATTTTTGGAGTTTACGGTCATGTTTACGGTTGAGTTTACGGCCGTAAACCCATTTACAGACCATGTTCTCCAAGTATAAATATAGGTGTTTGGGTGAGGAGTAGAGATTTGATGAACACGAAGAGAGTTTACGGTCTAGAGAGAAAGGAGCGTTTGTGTGTGTGAATCTTGTGTAAGGAATTTCATTCATATCATCAATACAATCAAGATTCATATTATTCTTCTTCTCCTTCTCTTCTATTTGATCTGACATCATCCGTTTGATTGGGATTCCGCACCATCAAACGGATCTGATTGATACACGGGCAGATTAAGGACTTACAACATGGTTGAATTATCTTAAGGTAATCTTCATATTTCTTGATAAATGATGTTTAATGAATATATATATATATATATATATATATATATATATATATATATATATATATATATATATATATAAAGTTTTAACTTCTTGCGAAAGGCCTTCTTTCCTTAAATTTATTTGTTATTTATTCTTTCTACATTAGGTAAGGTGGTGTTTGTTTTTTTGTCTACAGATCTTTTAAACGTCTTTTGTCTGCACCGCGCAGACCACACACAGACATTGGTCTTTTGCAGATTGTTTGTTTTTTAAAAGACCGCAAACCTAAAAAAGTTTATGCATCATCTTCTTGGCGCAGATGTGGACTAAAGTCTTCTAACCTCTTCAGACATCTTCTAAACACATTTTAGATATATTATAGCCTTAAAAAACACCATAAAACCTTCTAATTCATACCGTGGAGGTGTAACATTCTGTTTAATAAATAAATAAATAGATAAAATTAATAATTGAATTATAGCCCTAAATCCGTAATAATTTATCAGTGTTAGCTATGAGAAGTTAAATGATATAATTTTTGGAGTTTTGGGGATCTATATTGAAACATTCGGACTTCAATTATGATGAATTTTGGATGATTGGGGTTGTTTGGTAATTTGTGGGCTTAGTTTGAAAAAGATATTGTGGAGAGGGACCAAACTTGGAAAAACTGAAATATGTTTGAAAGTGAGACATGAGATTAAACCTGGTGTCATTTCCCCCTCGTTTTAATGATACGATCCCTAACCCTAGCTCATTTCTCCAACCGCCACCATTTTTGGAGCCTTCTCAGCCGCCGCCGGTAGTGCCGAGTCCGACTGCCACCTCCACAACAACCCTTGTTGTCGTTGACGTTGTGAGCAGCCGGGAGAACTACCGAAGAATGAAGATTGAGTTGTGGACATCGATGTGTAGGTCGTGAACGACTGGAAGCTCTCCGTAAGGTAACCACAACCTACCTCTCCTTTCCTTTGTTCTTCTCTGTGAGTGTGATGTCGTGGACGGCATTGCTACCGCTGTCGGCCTTGGTCGTTGCATCTGTGGACTCTGGCGTCGTCAGCCGCCTATTTTGTGACATCCCCAAAATCTCGGCCAGAAAAGACCGTTTTTAATTATGCTTTTAAAATAATTTTAGAGTAAATCCATTGATTTAAAGAGTTGCGGAATTTGTTCCCAAAACAAAATATGATAAAATAAAGTTTATCAAAGCATTTCATCAAGAGATGCATTTTCATTATATAACAATATTCGGGATGTCATGTTCCGATAAACAGACCAAACGCATAAACAACAAAAGATAGACCATACAACAATTACATATAACAACTGGTCTAATATCAAAAGATCTTGATAAGTCATCCAACTTATGCTCTCGCGCCACTACCTGTAATACAACAAAACTGAGTGGGTCAGGCTTGGGAGCCTGGTGAGCATATAGGGTTTTCAACCCACAATAAATAATTATATTTAATTTCACCAACCAACAATAACCCGATTACCTATTCCCGTTATGCTCACTTTATGTCCCTAAAATAACATCTATCTCAAGGGACCTAATCTAGGATTTTCATCGGGACGGACATTACTGCAAAGGGGTTTCCTCAACAGTAGATGTCCTAAAGGCAACCATGAGGGGGATAGAGTACACCGGTGAACACATCGTTCACAACACCTACATGTTTTGAACCTGCTAGCGTTCCACAGGACTGTCTAGTTAGAGTCTGTGGTTGTTATCCATACTCCGCTGAATAACTAGATCAACAACAACAACATCGAGGCCTCTCATCTGTTTATCACACATCAACTATCTACCCATCTTCTACCGAACATATTAGTAGATAAAAATCTATATTTTTATACATAGTTTAAAACCTGTATAGCATTCTCATTCAATATATATTCCAAACAACAGATGAGACATATATACATAACACGTATTTCATAGAGAATAAATCATATCTATGAGATAGAAGAAAGTGAATATACATTCACACATATAACAACAAAATATACACATAACACGCATTTCGTATAAAATACTTCATAATTATGTGTTAGAAGAAGGTAACTACACACTCACTTGATCAGAACATGATCGGACAGTACTACGACTTGTAGAAGTAGTATTCTTCGGTAGATCTGTAAGATCTTCACAAAAACCGGGCTTCTCGCGGGCAGAGCTTCGGCTCGGGAATTGCACTTCTCGGGATCTTCGGGGCTTCGAGACTTGCTTTGGGGATCGGGAATGATATCGGGGCTTCGGGATATTTCTAGCACGCAAAACGATGCAAAATGGGAGAGAGAGAAGAGATTTCGGCAAAAGAAGCCGACTGTCGTCGCATGCCTTTTATAGAGGCTGAAGGCTCGCATTACACTGGGCGTAATGCTTTACGCGGGGCGTAGTGCAAAACGTCACTGCATGCGTCATCGGAGCTCTTGAGTGCGAGGCGGTGCATGCATTGGGGTACGCTGGGCGTAGTTCGGGTCAGATTGGTGACTCCTTCGGATATACATCTGAATTAAAGATTAATATCTTTCTCATACGAACTCCGTTTTCGAAGTTCTTTATATCCATGCGTAGGTGAGACTACGCTCTTCAACTTTCGTTACGACTCTGTCGGCTAATTTTGACTTTATTTTTATTATTTCTTTTTAATAGGCCGGGACAGGAAAACTCCGTTATAATTTCATAAATTCCTTATCTGACGTCCGTTTTCGTCTGTCTTTTCACCAATGCACTACTATCAATGAGATCTTTGATTCTCGTTTAGATTGTTTCGACCAACAATCACTCGATCTCGAATTCGAGTTTCGGGTTGCATACTGCTAAGCTGAAAAGTAGAAAAATCATAACTTCCTAATACGAAGTCAGATTTGGACGATCTTTTTATGCACGCTCTCGGTTTAACGCACTCTACGACTTTCGTTTAGGTTGCTAAGGCTAAATATCAATCTATCTTAGTTTTGTATTTTACGTCATTCAACGTCGTGCCGGTTCTGTCGCGAAACTTCGACAGATCATAACTTCTTCGTTATAGCTCGGATTTCGGCATTCTTTATATATTCAGAAACCTCGTTTCAACTACTACAACATTATCCATAGATATCGAGCTTATCTAATGTTTCATTTTGACGCTTATTTTTATTCTTAATTATATTAAGACACACAATTAAGCAAAAAACACATAATACTCAAATAATACACTTATATTATTTCAAAATGGGTTACAAAGGTTAACCTAGACTATTACATCGCTATTAATGACAAGCCCAGAAAAACAGGCGTTACATATTTGGTGGCTGAGAGTTGTGGACTCGTATTGTGTATATGCATGTGTTGCTGTTAGAACTCGTGAAGAGTGTGGAGGAGGTGTATGTTGGCCGGAGGTGGGGCGAACCGCCATGGCAGCTAACCATGGTGACTGCCGCTAAGCCTCCTTCTTTTGTCACCACCATCCACCGTAAAGAGGTGGATATGTGTGTGATTTGGTGTGTGTGTGCTTTAATGATGTTCAACTTGTATATGTTTTTTGTTACTGGAATTATCCCTCAAGCCGCCACCGTGTGCGGGTGGCTGCTGCCGTGAACCACCGTCGACCACCACCGCCTAAGGTGGTAGTGGGTGGTCCCCAACCTAGCGAAACCCAAATTAATCTAAAACTTAAATCTGGACCTAATTTGCATGTGTTTGGGTTGGAAACCCTAATTAGGGTTTAGAAAACCCTAATATTGGAGACTTTTGTTTGGGACTTGCCAGGACCATGTTTTGGACAGTTGGATTGGAATTATGAATTATGCCGACCACATTGTATGATTGACCTAGAATAGTGATGGGCTTAATGGATTAAGTCCTTAATGGGTTAAGTGGTCTTACTTAACCCTAATCGTCATTTTATGTGATAACCCTAATTTTGTTTGGGCTTCGAGTTGGGCCTTTCTTTTGGGCTTAGGTGTTTGGGTTCTTGTTGGAACATCTGAGAGCAAGTGTATGGACTAGAATATTTGGATGGGCTTTAGGGTAAGGCCCATGTAAGGGTTTTGGGCCCAATTTGGAAAATTAGGCCATAAATTGGGACTTGGTTGATTATTTGGCTTTTGGGCCTTCAGAGTGTGAGTTTGGGCCTTGGGCTTGGATCAAGCTAGGTTGGGAGTAACATGGTATTTTAACCCCAAGTATGGATTTATGGTTATGCATTTGAAGCCAATTATTAATTTGGTGTTGTTTTGATGTTTGCAGTTTAGGGATCTGCCAGCCAGCAGCAAGAGTTCTATATGTGGGACTTCAGCAGTGCGATGCGAGTCTCCTTACAGAGTTCTATCTATGGGACTTCATCAATGTTAGCCCATGATTTGTATGTTAGGATGCTAGATGTTTATGTGACTTTTGCATGTGTTGTATGATGGTATGCTTACCGGGCGAGGCCCGATACAAGGCGGGGCCTGATGAGTAGATTATATGCTAGTTATTAGAATATGATTTTATGCTTACCAGGCGAGGCCTGATGACGGTCGGGGCTCGATGACTGTATGGTGTGCTATAGCCTCTATGATTATTGCATGTGCTAGTATGGTTATATGTCTATATGATTATATGGTTATATGGTAATGTGTGTATCGGGCGGGGCTTGATAACGGGCGAAGCCCGATGGCTGGAATATATGCTAGTGTTTATGATCATTTTATGTGTTAGCATGATTATGTGATATTTTGTATGTGTCTGGTGGGCGAGGCCCAGTGACAGGCAAGGCCTGAGAATAACATATATGTAATTCGAGTGGTGCTCGATGCCGAGCGAGGCTTGATGTCGGGCGGGGCCCGAGGCCGAGTAAAACTCGAGACCGAGTGAGGCCCGATGGAGGGCGGAGGCCCAGTATGTGATTTATGTATGCGTGGTATGTGGTATCTTAGGAAACTCACTAAGCTTCATGCTTACGATTTTAGTTTATGTTTCAAATACCCTGGATTTCAAATGGAAGAGTTCGGGATGGTTGCAGGGCACACACCACATGTTTTCGTAATCTGTGATTTACTCTGATTCGATGATGTTTTAGAAAATCCTGATAACCATGGTTTTATGGAAGTGACATGTATTACGATTTATTAATTTAAGTATGAAATTTTACCTTATTATTTTTGGGGCGTTACAGGAGGTAAGATTTCAAGTTTTTCTAGAAATTAAATTTATGGTTTACATGAATCGTATTCATGTACATGTTATTATTATTATTATTATTATTATTTAAACCGAAGTGCATGAATGAGGCTAAAGTATCCTCGTGTGTGTGTGTGTGTGTGTGTGTGTGTGTATATATATATATATATATATATATATATATATATATATAATAGGCAAATGTCCGCTCGTTGCGCATAAACACCTATATAGTTGAAGTCTTTACAAATATATGTTTTTTAAATATAACAATAACGTTATTGTTAAATTTGATATAATAATTCGTATACTAAATTGATATAATATATTGACATACATATAATATAACTGCATAATCTCAACCGTTTGAATGACTTCTATCCGCGAGTTACACGTGAATAAAATTAAATATACTATATATGGTTTAATGTTATTTATAGTTGTTATTGTTAATTAATTTTTTAAAATTTTTTTGCTTAGTATTTTGATTTCTATCATTATAATTATTTAAAACATCAAAAGTTCTTTTTTTTATTTTAAAGGTAACAATATAATAATTTATATAGAGTTATTTTTAACTATTGTTATTGTAAGTTATTTTAAGCTACTTATTTGAAATTTTTTAACGATTATAAAAATATCTATAGGAAATATTTTAGTTAAATTGAGATTACAATTTAGTTTTTGCATTTATCACTACAATTTATCACTTTTAAATATTTATAAAATATTCTTTGGTTTTTTAAGAGGAAATGAAATTTATTGTTAAATTGACATTGTAATGTTATATTTAAATTAACAATTTAAGTATTTTGTCCAAATTGCTCAAAAGTTGTAGCTTTAAACCAATAATAGTTTACATACAACAACATATTAAATCTAATAAATTAAGTATAATATGTTAAAAGTTAAATACATAACTTTATAAGTAGAAGTAAGATATTATTTTATAATTGAAATTTAGTATAATTATTATTACACTTTAGGTTTGATATTTATTAAACCTTATTAACGAACTTATAATCATTATTAAAAAGAAACTACAATTAATCACTTTAAACTATTTATAAAATATTCTTTGGGTTGTTTAAGTTAAACTAAAATTTATATTTAAGCTGACACTATAATGTTACATTCAAATTAATAATTTAAATATTTTATACAAATTGTTCCACAATTGTATCTTTAAAATAATAATGGTTTACAACCAATAATATATTAAAACTAATAAATTAAGTATAATATGTTAAAAGTTAAAAACAATAACTTTATAAGTAGAATTAAAGATATTATTTTAATATTGAAATTTAGTTTATATATGATTACACTTTAGGTTTAATATTTATTTAACCTTATTAACCAACTTATAATTATTATTTTAAAGAAATTGAAAATTAATGGGAGTTTCAAATGAATGTGATGAAAGAAAAAATATTTCATTTATAATATACTATTATATATATATATATATATATATATATATATATATATATATATATATATATATATATATATATATATATATATATAATGTTTATTTAGTTTATTAACGCATATCTTATCATTGATTTTTTTTTTCAATCACATTGGAACAACCATGTTTGTAGTTTTATGATGTGTGACCGTAATAAAAAAAAATATAATATGTCTATTATTTAAGACCAAAAAATTAAAATTTTATTTAAATTTGTAGAAATACATGACATTTCAATTCTAACTAGAGAAGAATCCCCGCGTTGCGGGGTTAGAATTGGAAAAAGAAACAACATAAAAATGTGAATTTATTAGCTTAGATGAATCAAGATTTATATAATGTTATAATTAATATAATGTTATAAAGTTATAGTATATTAGAAGGAAAGTTTAGATAAATAATATTTTGCTAGCAATGATAACATATCTTATATTAATGCCGGTATACAAACCACCAAATAACTCTCCTTTTCCTTTTAGAGTCATTACAACATATATTCAAATTGTTAATACAACATAAATTAAATATTAAATAATGTACTGAAAAAGCTCATAAAGTGATATGAATTCAGTTGAGCCTACTTAATACGTCCCGATGTTTCAGCTTTGTCCAAGACTTTTGTATTGGAAACATTCCTCGCTACCACAACTTTTGATCCTATAGTAAAGAAATACATGAAGGTAAACTGACAGAAATGAATGGCATAATTTCTACTTTTAGGGGCTAATATGAACGTTGTGAAGTACAAGTTGAGCTTTGTGTAAGAGCATATAGGTATTTATTACAGTTAATTCATAACTAAATGACATACTAATGAAAGCAAAACACAAACATTCAGAACAATATCCCACTCTAACCACTTGGGTTATGGTGACTTGGTAAGGCATGTGGAAGATATGGTGGATAACCTATTGACCCATGTTCAAATCCTAGCACCACTCAACCCTTGTGGTCATGGAGGTTCGCCTGCAGTGACTCCAGGGCATGAGGCAAAGCCTCATGTTTGCAGCGGGGGATTAGCCGGTGCGCGAAAGCTGGCCCGGAAATCCTCTTTAGGGAAGTTCCATTTCAAAAAAAACAATATCCCACTTTTAAGATCAGACAAAACCTGAAAAATGATAAAGGCATGATAGAAAAGAGAAACATCATAAACATGGCATAAGAAGCTTACCTGGTGACCACATGGTTTCACCAAAAATTTCATTATCAAGAGGAATGTCAACTGATGGCCACTGTGAACACATGAAAGAGCTTTTAACACCAGCATAGACATTGCCCAACAAGAACAACAAACATAACTAATTAGTAAAAACTAAAGCATAATGGATCCCATTTTCCTATGCTTTAAAATGTTCATTGTTTAACCATACATAGGTCCTAAATAGCAAAAACTGCATTTTGGTGCAAGAGTTAAACCACAACTGTTACTTTTCTATCCAAAACGGATATATTTTTGCAAAATAATCAGTATTCTTCAATGTTGCATTTCATCGAGCATGTGGTGTGCACCAATGAATTTGTGAGGTAAAACACACGACCCATGTCCAATAGGAGGGAGCAAATATAATAGAAAGAAGTGGCTAATAAATAAGTCAAAAATTCAAGCTGACAAATGGAAGAAAAAAATAAATACCATTACCCCTTACAAATTAGCACTAAACAGAGTAGTGGATAGGATAAGAGAAATTGTGACTTGAAAACGACTTGGAATCAACCTCCACCGCCGCTATTATGACGTTAATAGAATAATACGGTAGCTGCAATTAAAAACAACAAAACAAAACAAAAGCAATCAAAATTACAAACAAATTGAAAAGAGTAAAGTCAGTAAAAAACATTAGAAAAATAAATAAAAAGAATGAATGATTCATGCTAGCTCAGCCATGTTTGAGGTTATAATATCATGAATGTGATCTGTGGTATCCTTATGATGTTAGCATAAAGATATATCTCCTTCTAGTCCACTGCCTCTACACCCAATGGTTAGATATCATGGATTGCCATGTTCCTATCATTCATGACCACACTTAGCGGTTAAACCAAGTACTGCGTTTCCTTCAATGTTCATAAAACCATAAAAAATAATATAATCATAAAACATATTCTAAACAATCTCATCCACTAATAAATTTAAATTATTTAGAAAAATGGTAGATATTCATAGGCTTTCAATTAAAATTTGTATGCTAACTATGGATGAATATATAATTTCATCTGTTCTATGACTTTTCATCATTGACGCATCATGAATAAATAATAATTCATTAAATCAATTATAATATATAATCAAACATACTAAAATACATACTTCTTAGTTTCTCTTTCAGTTAAAGGACCACGCAAAAATGGTGTGTGCAACCAGATATATACCATTGAAAATAGCTTTCTTGGAAACTGAGTGTAAATGCAATGTTTACCGGAGTTGGGTGAAGGTGTTTCCTGAATGAATTATGTTGGCGTAGAAGAAGAAGATTGACCTCCTGATGTTGACATTGTTCCATGTAAGTCAACTGTTCATGTTTAGATGTATACTACAAGCAGTTCAAGATGAATTTATCAAAAGAAGTGTTTATAAAAGGGGAAAAAAGAAAGATAGGTATAGATATGAAGACATTAATTACCACCCATGTCCCTATCTTAAGGAATGATGCAGGGAAGTTAGAAGCTTTTAGCTTGTATGTAGCAGCAGAAGCAGCAGTGTTTTTGTGTTCTTTTGTAGAACTGGAAAAGGAATTTCCTTCTAAGAGCCTCATCTGAATCAAATCCAAGAGTAATGGTCTCTTCCTCAAGCGTAACCCTAATGGACTTGGTTCATCTAATTGAGTGATCTGCATTTGTGGTATAGGAAATTTTCAAGCCGTAGAACATGGAAACAGATCGCCTAGGCCGACGGTTGCTCAATCTCGAGGTAATCGACCATCTAAAACATAATTCGGTATAAATCAAGTCGAACATATAGTAAAAAGTTAAAAACCAAAGACAATCAATAACATAAGAGATATAGTAGAGGAATTTTGATCCATACTGTAACACCCAAAGTTTTGAAGGCCAAGAAAGGAAAGAAAACCCTAAATTTAAGGGGATACTCGGCAAGTCCAAGGAGGAACTCGGTGAGTCCGAGCGGGATCCGGGTCGAGGAGTAAGTGACCGACTCGGCGAGTCGGCCAAGGAGACTCGGCGAGTCAGGTCTGTTCGAGGAAAACCCTAAATTCGGGACTTGGAGCCTATTTAAGTGCCTCATTCTCTTCCCTAGGGTTCCTTTACCGCCTCTTTAACCCTGAATACCAAACCCTAGCCGCCATATCCATTGTTGAGCCAATTATTGCCTTGAAGAGTGCACTAAAGCTTGGAAAAGGAAGAAGGATCTTGAGGGTGCAAGAAGGGGGCTATAGATCTGGGATTGGGAAGAAATTTCTGAACATTTGAAGGTATTAAGTCGTTTCCCTCCCTTTAGATCTATTTTGGTTGTGAGTTTTGGGGCTTTTTAGCCATGATTAAGTTGTCCATTTGAGTTAGAAGCCGGATCTGGAGTTGCTACTTTAGATCTAATCATATTTTGGTCTTGGAAAGCATAAAGTATCAGCCCTTGAGTTGATTATGGAGCCTCTTTGCCTTAAACCCTAGTTTATGGTGTATTTAGCCTAGATCTCCTTCTCTACACGTAAACTTTGCAACTTTACGTGAGGAATAGGCTTGGGGAGGGTAGATCTAAAGTTTGGAGCCCATGCATGACTCAAAAGTCCTCTACATGTATGTAGATCTGAATGGACTCGGCGAGTCCTTTGAGTGGACTTGGCGAGTAGCATGAAGGTTAGGAGCAACTCGACGAGTGGGATGAACAACTCGTCGAGTCAGATGAAGTTGGGCAGGAACTCGACGAGTTTGAAGAACAACTCGGCGAGTTGGTTAAAGATTGCCTTGGACTCGGCGAGTCTGTTCTTGGACTCGGCGAGTCAGGACGCGAAACCCCAAACCCTTCGAGTTGAGACTCGAATCAGTGAGTCGAGTGGAGACTCGGTGAGTTGGACACGTCAGGACTCGGAAATCGGTAGACTCGGCGAGTCATGGACTGACTCGGCGAGTCGAGTCGCAAAGAGAAGGACTCTGAACATATGAACTTGGCGAGTCAATAGGGTGACTTGGCGAGTAGGGTTGACCTGGAAGGTTGACTTTGACCAGAGTTGACTTGGTTGTCTTTCGGGGGTCAGTTAGACTCAGTGTTGCATTGATATTGGTAGCTCAGGGAGCGAGTGGAGCAGGAGTTCAGAGAGTTGTCAGGCAGCAGCTAGTGGGTTCATCAGCCAGTTCAGCCAGTGCAGGTGAGTTTCCCTTTGTATGAATGGGTCTACGGCCACAATGCCGAACCATGTAGTTTTGAGTAGAAGACCCGGGGGTCAGCCCTAGGCATAATATGCTAGTATGATATTCGGGACGAGGTCCAATGATAGAGGGCGGGTGCCCAAGGAATGGTTTATGTGATAGTTATACTTGTTGTCTGTGTGATACTCGTATGTGCCTGGTAGGGAGGTGAGTGTGGGCGAGGTCCCATATCTCACCAATAGCAGAGTGTGGATGGTGTTCCACAACTCAGTAGCAGCAGATCAGGGGCGAGGCCCAAGTTAGGGAATAAGTGAGGGTGGGTTGGGCCCATACCTCACTATCAGCAGGAGTATGGACGGGTTCCATGACTCACCAGTAGCAAGACAAGGGCGGGGCCTAGAGATAGGCGAGGCCTTAGGACAAGATCTGTTAGTATGTGTTTAGCTTATGTGATACGATGTGATATGTTTTATGTGCTATTATATGTTAGTGGGCGAGGCCCTGTGACAGGCGAGGCCTAAGTGAAACAGATCTGTATCCGAGCGGGGCTCGAAGCCAGGCAGGGCTTGGAGCGGCGGGGCCGTTGTAGCGAGCGAGGCCCGAGGTAGGGGCGAGGCCCAGGATAGTGGGCGTGGCCCAATATGTATGGTATGTGGTTATGCATGGTATGTGGTAGGGTGGGGAACTCACTAAGCTTCGTGCTTACGGTTTTTAGTTTTGGTTTTAGGTACTTCCGGTAGCGGAGGGAAGAGCTCGGGGTGATCGCATGGCACACACCATAGATTAGACAGCCTGGGAATGTTTTACTCGGATAATGAACATGTGTTTTTGAAATTAATACTCTGATTATAATTGGATTGATGATTTTGCTTTAAGTAAAGTTTTATTAAAAGAAAATTTTTAGTCTTGAATTTTGGGATGTTACAAGTTGGTATCAGAGCCTTGGTTTGAGGGATTCAGACATGGAAAAATAATTCGGAAAGAAAAGAACTTTGAAAAGAGAAAAAGGGTATGGTGCATGCAATCAACCGAGCTCAAGTAAGTACCCCAAAATACCCATACAAGTTTATGTTATGATTATCCGTGGATAGAACAGCATGCTAGATTAGGACTAAGGATCTAGGGATGATGCCTTATGTGCATATTATATGTGTTTTGAGCTGCATGATAGTGCTGATTAGACAGTAGTAGGATAGCCTTTTTAGGTTATGCCTGAGTTTATGAGTTTGTGTGGGTCTATGAGTTTGTGTGGGTCTATGAGTTTGTGTTGCATGCTAGTTCAGTTTCTTGCTATGTGGTTATGATTGCTTGAGTATGTTGTGGTTAGATTTTCCCTTGTCTGAATGCTGCTTGCTTTGTGCATTGTGGGATTCTGAGTGATGGGAGTTAGCCATTAGATGGATGCGACACGTCACATGTGATCTGGGTCGAATAATCTCAGAGTGTTGGATTTGGTCCTATTGCGCAGCTCTTGTTTGAGTCCAACCGTTGTAGGGACGAGTATTTTACTTGAAGGATTCTCTGATCCTCGTCACATGTGATGGTATCCAGGTGATGGCTAATTGGCATCACAAGGAGACCTTCAGCAGCTGAAGACTGGTTTGAGTTGAGTCAGAGGTTTCCCTAGGGTAAGCCTAGGATGAGATAGTGCTGGGAGCAGTAGTGGTGGATAAGGGACCTGGTGGAGTCAAAGCAATTCCTGAGGAAAGTACGGATAGATGTGGAAGGTAGTATGGGCCCATACTACTGAAAGCAGAGGATCCGTACTCGATTCGGGAAGGGCCAAGACAAGATCGGGAACCTAGTAGGGAGTGTGTTTGGTCTCGCAGCAGTGATGAGTACTCTGATAGTGGATGTATTATATTTTTAGTATGGTGACATTGCGAGAGAGACCAGCGGGCGGATCAGGTGCCGGAGAGGGATCAACCTCGGGTTCAGGGGCCGAGCAGCTCGAGGAGCGAATGAGGGAGTTGATATCTGCCGAGGTTACGCGCAGTATTCTAGATCAGACTCCTGTGATCTTTGGCACGGTCAAGGAGGGTATCTTGGAGATTTTGGATGAGAGGCTGGGAGCCTTCCGTACTGAGATGATGGCATTGATGGGAGCGCGTACCTTGACATTTCGAGAGTTCAGGGCTTGCGGGCACCAGATTATCATGGGGATAGGGACCCCATCGCTAGCAGCAGATGGTTGGCTGATGTTGCCAACGCATTTCGTACGAGCCAGAGTCCTGAGGGGGACAAGGTCAGACTCGCTTCCTGTCTTCTGAAGGACAGAGCGAGGGATTGGTGGGAGGAGATTGGTCATGCTTTGGGGGATGATGCCGCGTTGGACGCGATGACTTGGAGCGATTTCTTGGCCAGGTTCAGGGCGGAGTTTTCGTCGATTATTGAGGTGCAGCAGTTGGCACGGGAGTTTTAGGATTTGACGCAGACCACTGAGACTGTGGCGGAGATCACCGCCAAGTTCAGGAAGAGGGCTCTTCTTGTACCGCAGTATGTCGCGGATGAGGAGATGAAGAAGGCCCGATACCATGAGATGTTGAGGGATGACATCAGGGAGTTCGTGAGCAGATCCTGTTGTAACACGCTGGAAGATATGATTTCTCGGGCTAAAGAAAGGGAGATTGATTTGGAGCAGATCTGGAAGAGGAAGCCAGATGAGGTTCAGGTAGCTGCAGGTTCGGGCAAAAGGCCCAAGGGATCGGATTCGAGGTCGAGGGATTATCAGGACCGCAGTCGGTGCGGGAAGTGTGGCAGGGCGCACGGGGGCGTGTGCAGGAGTGGTAGCGGTGGTGAGTCTGGTTGTTTCAAGTGCGGTCGGACTGGTCATTTCAGCAGGGATTGTACTATTACCACCTCACAGGGATCAGACCTGTTATGTTTTCACTACAATCAGCGGGGCCACAAGAAGGCCCAGTGCCCCAGTTTGTTTTCAGCAGGACGGGTGATGGCACCTGCCCCTACAACTTTGAGGATCACAGACGGCCGTCGGGGCCATGCAGAGGCGCCTGCGGTAGGAGGCAGAGCTCTTCAAATGACTACCTTAGAGGCGCGATCAGCACCGGACGTTGCAGGTATGCGATTTCTGTTTTTAGTTCTTTTATTTGTGCATGATTATATTGTTATGGTTCTACATCAGTATCGGTATGAGTATTTTATTTTTGAGCGGTTGATTGTGATCGAGTTATATGCCATCTGCCTACCTTGGATATTCGATTGGTAGTGAGGGGATGTGCCCTATTGGAGAAGGTTACATAGGATGCAGTAACTGTAGCATGCTTGGGAGGGACTTGGTATGTCTCGCTAGATCGAAGTTGTATAGTGTTAGAGATGGATTGGTTAGATCCCTAGCTATGGTAAGCTTGGGTTTCTCAGCGGATTGATTATGGAATGGTAGCAAGGATTGGGATTTCTTTTGAGTATTGAGCAACAAGGGGTAAGCAGGATCGAAGTGGGGGAGAATCCTCCGAGTGTGCAAAGGTAGGAGCACGCAGACCCAGAATGAGTGTGCGACCTCCGAGAAGGAAAAGAAGTGGTTCAGCGTTTGATGGATTGAGGATTTCAGGGTTGGGAGTTTGAGAAACTCCCCATCAGCTAGTGCGTGTGATGGTAATGGTTAGTACGTGGTTGGGAATTCAGGTTGTGGATCGCCCGTAGGACTCGAGGGAGTCGGAATGAGGATCTTGAGAGCTAATGGCACATGGGTGCCTTCGTATTAGCAGTCAGTGGTAGAAAGTGATGTAAGACTACGGGGCAGCCGTAGCATTCACTAGCAGTCAGTGGTAGAAAGTGATGTAAGACTACGGGGCAGCCGTAGCATTCACTAGCAGTTAGTGGTGGAAGTGTTGTAAGACTACGGGGCAGCCGTAGCATTCACTAGCAATCAGCAGTGGATGGTGATGTAAGACTACGGGTAAGTCGTAGCATTCCTTAGTAGCTTTGTTAGCAGAGTTGGGGCGAGGCCCTTATCTCCTAGTGATCAGATAGGGATCAAGAATGGGTAGTGGATGAGAATGATAGGGAGTCTGCCTATATAGCCCTAGAGAGGTGAGACCTTGGGAGAGGCCGCTCCAGGATATAGTTGGGTGAGACATGTGGGCGAGGCCCGTATGAGATTAGTAGTGTAGATGAGACTTGAGAGCAGGGTTGCTCAGTAGTATGGTTGGGTGAGACCCGTGGGCGAGGCCCGAGCGAGAGTGATTAGACTAGTGGGACTAGAAGGATAGAGGTGGGTGGGACCCGTGGGCGTGGCCTGTGAGTTTTAGCAGCGCAGGTGGGACCTGGTAGGGACCTTAGTGTCAAGTTGGGGAATCGGGGTACCCAGGTTTGTAGTGCCTGAATGGCCGAATTGATTGAGCAATTATAGGTGGTCGAAGTTTCTTCGGAAGCCGCTGAGAGCGACTAGTGATGGTGTTGGAACTAGCTACCGGTGGGAGCCGGTAATCCAGACATTGATAGGTTGGTAGGGACCAGGGTGGTCTCAGTTCATCCGGAAGGCAGACAAGGAATAGCAGAATTTTCATTCAATAGTACTGCGGGTAAGCAATATATTGTGGAATTCAGTTAGTTGAATCGAGGGGTGCTTGGCACCAAGTTTTGACAGAGAGGAGTGTCGTTGGTTACTGACGGTGATGACCCGTACTGGAAATAGCGAGGGTGATGGAGTTGGTGAAGGATTGCACCTTCACAGTGACAGAGGAAATAGTTGGTTATGGAGCTTTGCATTGGGAAGGCAAGGAATTTGCGTAAGGAAAGAAGGGGTGAACCCCTATAGGTTTAGTGCAGTACTCGGTGAGTACCAGAAGGATTGTCGGTGAGTAAGTTGTGTTTCCAGGATGTTCGGGGTCAGGGTGACCCGAGTCTATTATCCGCAAGGATTAGTGTTAGCCGGAATGACCGAGCGGAAGGCCAGCGAAGGTAGGCAGCTGGTGTTGGATTAATTGGTGGGAGATTGGAGGCAGATCGCAGGCGGTAGGCCATAGCAAACTTCAAGGACGAATTTTAGTTTAAGTGGGGGAGAGTTGTAACACCCAAAGTTTTGAAGGCCAAGAAAGGAAAGAAAACCCTAACTTTAAGGGGAGACTCGGCGATTCCAAGGAGGAACTCGGCGATTCCGAGCGGGATCCGGGTCGAGGAGTAAGTGACCGACTCGGCGAGTCGGCCAAGGAGACTCGGCGAGTCAGGTCTGTTCGAGGAAAACCCTAAATTCGGGACTTGGAGCCTATTTAAGTGCCTCATTCTCTTCCCTAGGGTTCCTTTACCGCCTCTTTAACCCTGAATACCAAACCCTAGCCGCCATATCCATTGTTGAGCCAATTATTGCCTTGAAGAGTGCACTAAAGCTTGGAAAAGGAAGAAGGATCTTGTGGGTGCAAGAAGGGGGCTATAGATCTGGGATTGGGAAGACATTTCTGAACATTTGAAGGTATTAAGTCGTTTCCCTCCCTTTAGATCTATTTTGGTTGTGAGTTTTGGGGCTTTTTAGCCATGATTAAGTTGTCCATTTGAGTTAGAAGTCGAATCTGGAGTTGCTACTTCAGATCTAAGCATATTTTGGTCTTGGAAAGCATAAAGTATCAGCCCTTGAGTTGATTATGGAGCCTCTTTGCCTTAAACCCTAGTTTATGGTGTATTTAGCCTAGATCTCCTTCTCTACACGTAAACTTTGCAACTTTACGTGAGGAATAGGCTTGGGGAGGGTAGATCTACAGTTTGGAGCCCATGCATGACTCAAAAGTCCTTTGCATGTATGTAGATCTGAATGGACTCGGCGAGTCCTTTGAGTGGACTCGGTGAGTAGCATGAAGGTTAGGAGCAACTCGACGAGTGGGATGAACAGCTCGTCAAGTCGGATGAAGTTGGGCAGGAACTCGGCGAGTTTGAAGAACAACTCGGTGAGGTTGTTGAAGATTGCCTTGGACTCGGCGAGTCAGGACGCGAAACCCCAAACCCTTCGAGTTGAGACTCGAATCAGTGAGTCGAGTGGAGACTCGGTGAGTTCGACAGGTCAGGACTCGGAATCGGTAGACTCGGCGAGTTGAGTCGCAAAGAGAAGGACTCTGAACATATGAACTTGGCGAGTCAATAGGGTGACTCGGCGAGTAGGGTTGACCTGGAAGGTTGACTTTGACCAGAGTTGACTTGGTTGTCTTTCGGGGGTCAGTTAGACTCAGTGTTGCATTGATATTGGTAACTTGGGGAGCGAGTGGAGGAGGAGTTCAGAGAGTTGCCGGGCAGCAGCTAGTAGGTTCATCAGCCAGTTCAGCCAGTGCAGGTGAGTTTCCCTTTGTATGAATGGGTCTACGGCCACAATGCCGACCCATGTAGTTTTGAGTAGAAGACCCGGGGGTCAGCTTTAGGCACAGTATGCTAGTATGATATTCGGGACGAGGTCCAATGATAGAGGGCGGGTGCCCAAGGAATGGTTTATGTGATAGTTATACTTGTTGTCTGTGTGATACTCGTATGTGCCTGGTAGGGAGGTGAGTGTGGGCGAGGTCCCGTATCTCACCAATAGCAGAGTGTGGATGGTGTTCCACAACTCAGTAGCAGCAGATCAGGGGCGAGGCCCAAGTTAGGGAATAAGTGAGGGTGGGTTGGGCCCATACCTCACTATCAGCAGGAGTATGGACGGGTTCCATGACTCATCAATAGCAGGACAAGGGCGGGGCCTAGAGATAGGCGAGGCCTTAGGACAAGATCCGTTAGTATGTGTTTAGCTTATGTGATACGATGTGATATGTTTTATGTGCTATTATATGTTAGTGGGCGAGGCCCTGTGACAGGCGAGGCCTAAGTGAAACAGATCTGTATCCGAGCGGGGCTCGAAGCCAGGCAGGGCTTGGAGCGGCGGGGCCGTTGTAGCGAGCGAGGCCCGAGGTAGGGGGCGAGGCCCAGGATAGTGGGCGTGGCCCAGTATGTATGGTATGTGGTTATACATGGTATGTGGTAGGGTGGGGAACTCACTAAGCTTCGTGCTTACGGTTTTCAGTTTTGGTTTCAGGTACTTCCGGTAGCGGAGGGAAGAGCTCGGGGTGATCGCATGGCACACACCATAGATTAGACAGCCTGGGAATGTTTTACTCGGATAATGAACATGTGTTTTTGAAATTAATACTCTGATTATAATTGGATTGATGATTTTGCTTTAAGTAAAGTTTTATTAAAAGAAAATTTTTAGTCTTGAATTTTGGGATGTTACACATACTTTAGGAATGTTTACTTGGAACCATTAACAATTATCAGTCAATCAATATTTGCCATGAAGATGAGGCAATCTGAGGTCAATCGTGGATATACTCTTCTGAAATTTGCAAGTTGGTTTCTTGAGTCCAAATTTTGGATCTGGAGATGATGTTTGGAGGGGTTCAGAGTAAGTGGCATGGGTTGGTAGGTGTCGACCTGATCGATTGATCTATCTGATGCATCCATAATTGGCGGTGAGGAGGTGGGGCGATGAATCAGAGAACTAGTTGGGGGAGGGAGGTTTCGCTCATCATAGGGAAGTTAGCGTAAGGATTAATCCAGTTGGATGAGGCGGTGGAGGATAGAATGAATATTGTGGGGTTGGTATACATTTGATGTCGGTTTGTAATTGGAAGCAGTGGGAGGTGGGAGCACCACATAACACGTAACAATCTTGTATAGCAGAACATAACACGTAGCATAGTGACTCAACACATTAACAAAAAAAATAAAACAAACAAACAAATTTTGATTTTGGAGAAAAAAATAAAAAAAAACAAAAAATGAAAAACTCACCAATAGGATGCAAGAACTGTTCACCAAGGAGTTGTAAATTAATGTATATATATACTAAGAATTATATAAGATATTAATATTTTTTGTATTTTATATAAATTTTGTAAATTAATAATTTTTATTATAATATGAATTATATAAGATAATAATAATTTTGTATATTCGTAATAAAATGTTAGTTAGCCTATGGTTTAATAATTATATTAATATTCTTTTATCCATTGATATTGTTTATTTCTTTTTGTCTTGTGAGGATCAGAGGAGCAGTGAGTTGTCAGGGTTCGATGTTCGAGGAGCAAATATCATGATGATATCGAGTGGGCGGTCTGGTGGCGGGCCAGGCCACTAGAGTTTTCCTGGTTTTAGGAAGGTCTGAAGGGGTATTATAGCGTCAGAGGGGCCGGTTTTGTTCTAAACTTGGAATTCCTGGTCTGAACCAGGTATTCATGGAGAAAGATATCGTTTTGGTGTGGGAACCTCTCAGTGATGCCTTTCGAGCGGTTGATTTTTTATTATCTATATGGTTTGAGGAGCGACTTTGGGGGCGAAATCTATTTCAAGTGGGGGAAAATTATAACATACCGAAATTCAGGAACATCTCTTAAACCCTTCTTCTCTTCCAAGTTGTCAAGTTTAGCCCTTAAAAGTGAACCAAGGAAATCGAGTACGCTGGGCGTACTAAGGAGAACGTTGCGCGTACTCAAGGGCGTGTTTTGGATGCGAACTCCACCCGGTACGCTGGGCGTACCTTGAGCTACGCTGGGCGTAGCGGCTCCAAACTCAAAACCCTAATTTAGACTTGAGCCCTATGTAAGGAAGGCTATGGCCTTATCTGATGGGTTTTGAGCATTCTAACACTCCTAAGTGTACATGCAACCCTAAATACCTTGGATCTATGTTTTCTCTATTATACATGCAAATATGAACTTTCCAAGGTATTCATCCTAACTACCATAATAACATTGATTCATATGAATATATCAAGTTAGAATTACATACCTCTTTGATGTAGAATGTCTTCATGAAGCTTGAGTGCCTAGTGCCCCAAGTGTGACACCTCAAATGGTTCATACAACACCAAATACACTTGGAATATATTAGAGAGAAATCCACACTTCATAAAATCGGCTAGCCCTTTCTATCACACATAGTGGCCAATTTTTTTCCAATAATAAGATCATTATATAGTTAGGGTTACACCATGTAAACCCTAATTGTCATGGCCTTTCATTTCCATGAGCCATAGGTACAAATACACCATGGAGCATCCATGGAGCATCTTATGGGTTTTAGCCCAACTTGACAATCCATGGAGC
The DNA here is from genome assembly GCF_051521515.1 of Lactuca serriola. Lineage (NCBI taxonomy): Eukaryota > Viridiplantae > Streptophyta > Magnoliopsida > Asterales > Asteraceae > Lactuca > Lactuca serriola. The sequence continues at coordinate 190,971,566 of NC_136409.1, read as the reverse complement.
ATTAACCCACTATATAAGTATGGATGATTTACACAATCAACCCATATATTTAATTAGTCTTCTTTTGATCAATTAATTAGTCCTAGATTAATTCTTCATCAATACTAATTAAATAATCTTATTAATATATTAGAACATATAATATATTAACAAACCTAAGTGTTATTTCTCTCATTTTAGTCTATCCAAATGCATGATGCCATGCAACCCAAATGGACCATGCCAGGTCGGTTCAAGTCTTAACAATTATAGTTATGGACTTAAAAATTAATTTAACATTATCCTCAACCACCATTTGAGAGAGTGAAACCCTAAAAGAGAGCCAACCTTCGTTCTAAGCTTGTGTGAGTGTTTTTGGAGCTAAAAGCCTTTGGGTGTTAGTAAAGAAGAGGAGGAGATTCTTGGGAAGGCTAGAAGTTTGAGTGCATGCTTAGATCCGAGTTCTATAGGGGGGAAAGCTTCACTTGGAGGTAAAAAGCTCAGAACTTTCCTTGTTGTTGTGGTGGTGTGCTTCTTGGACCAATTTTAGGGTTTTTGGTCCCAAGGTGGAGACTTTATGAGCAAAAAGTCTCCATAAGCCTAGATCTTCTATAATTCAGAGTATTATGAGTTTTGGGTTCATAAAAATCCAAACTTGGGTGTGGATCTTAAGTCATGCATGAGATCTAGGCTTTATGGGGAAAGAGAAGAGGTTTTAGAGTGATTTGTGACCTTTACAGCCATGCAAAGGCTTAAAGGTACCGACTTTATGGAATAAGAGGCTTAAGGAAAGCCAGAATGTGCATAGATCTGGGAGTTACGCGGGGCGTAATCCCCGAATGTGCAGCATAGGGGGGGGCGCACCCCGATTCTGTGAGTGGTCGGGTACGCCCAACGTACAGTTTTGGTACGCGCAGCGTAATCTGGAGGGATGACTTTTGGTTGAATTTTAGGGTTTAGTCAATGGTTGGATCTTTGAGTCATAAGAGGGGTAAAAGGGTCTTTTACCCATCTAAGAAGAACTTTGGAGACGAGACTATGATGGAGTATTGATCGGGAATGTTATTTGGATTATAGGAGGAGGATAGGTCGGGACGTTGAGCACGAGAGTTATCCGACTTCATTTGAGGTGAGTCTTCTCACTATACTATACCTAGAAGGGTACCTATGTGTGACTGGAAGGTCTTATATGCTATGAGATATATGTGCTACATGCTAATATGTGATATGTATGTGTTATGTATGTTATGTATGATAAGGACCGGAATGTCAAGATGATATGGACCGGAAGGTCGAGATGACATGGACCGGAAGGTCAGGAGGTTACGGACCGGAAGGTCGATGCGGGTAGGACCGGAAGGTCTACTGGGATTCAGGACGGAAGTCCCCTGAGACACTTGGACCGGAAGGTTCCTCAAAGTTATGGCCTGGAAAGGCGTATGTGTTGTATGTGGTATTTTGGGGAACTCACTAAGCATTTATGCTTACCATGTTATGTGATATGTGTTTCAGGTACTAGCGAGGATCGCGGGAAGGCGCCGGCATGATATGTACACACTGATGAAGATTTATGTGCTTGAGATTCTGGGATATGCTTTGTAATGATAATATTGGATACATTAGGTTTTGGTATCACCTTGTGAATAAAAGTATGTTTTAAAAATAAAAAATAAAATTTGTTTTGAAAATTTACGTCGTTACAAGTTGGTATCAGAGCCTTGGTTTGAGGGATTCGGACGCACCTTCGAGCGTATTTGATCTCAACCTGAGGATTTGAGGAAGTTTTTCATAAAAAGGAACAATTTTTCTAAAAGAGTGAAAGACTTTGAGAAAAGCAGAAAGGAGCAGTGTGTACGATCAGCCAGCGCCCGAACGGTGATTTCCCAAAATTCCCTCACATTATGTGTTATGAGATATGATATGATATATTATGCATGCTAGAGTAGGCTAGGTATTCATATTAGGACTAGAGTGGCCTGATTTGTGATGCCTTAGCCTAGGGAGATTTCTGCTGCTATGAGATGCTTCGAGAGTGAGTAGGTAGCAGTGAGGAGCTTATGAGGTCTACCGAAGGGTAACCTATTCTTAGAAAGGTGTAGAGTACTTGTGATCTGGGATCCTAGGAGGAGGACTTGGAATGAATGCTGATGCGGTGTGGAAGGTAGTATTGAGCCCATACTACCGAAAACACCGGATCAGTGTGCAGTCCAAGTAAGAATCCTTAGGGTACTAAGGAGTAAGTAGGGATGAGTTATCGAGTGCGAGTACACTCGAGTGAGTCTCTGATATTTTTATATTGTAATTCGAAGACATCATGGTTGAGACATGCCACAGACCAGAGCCCAGTGACGTGAGTGACGAGGAGCTTCGTCAGATGATCCACGACGAGGGGGGTGACTCGATGTTGTTCCGGGAGTTCAGCAACACGAAGCCCCCAGAGTTTGATGGGACGCATGACCCGATTGCTGCGATGTGATGGATTTTTGATATCAAGGGATGCTTCTACACCTGTTCGTGTCCGGAGCATCAGAGGGTTCGGTTTGCACTAAACCAGTTTCGCTTGGGGGCGAAGGACTGGTGGAAGTTCGTGGCGGAAAACTTCACTCTTGTAGAGATTTCGGAGGTAACCTAGGAGAGGTTCACCACCATGTTCAGAGACGAGTATGTTCCCTCAGTGGAGCGGGAACGGTTGGCACTGGAATTCTTGTCCCTCAAATGGGGGATGGAGTCCGTGACTGTGATTACACAAATGTTTCACGAGAGGGTGTTGTTTTGCCCTGAGCACGTCTCGTCTGAGCAGGCACGCATGAGCCGGTATTTGAGCATTGAGAAGTGATGTCATGGTTCGAGTACCATGATAAGTAACAGATTGAGAAGTGATGTCATGGGTCGAGTCCCATGAGTTGTAGCAGGTCGAGAGTTGATATCATGATTCGAGTGCCATGGTTGGAGATGGATTGAGAAGACGGAACATTGTGTATATATATATATATATATATATATATATATATATATATATATATATACAATGTTCAAAACCTTTTGATCTTAATCGCACGCGTTCATAGATAAAATACTTATTGTGGACAATCTTTTTAGTTATTAACAATCTAGTGTCAATGATCATTTTCTTATGTTTTGACGTATTACGCACGCTAAACTTAAATCAAATAATTTTTAATATAACGTCTACTTTATTTTATTAAAGTGATGCATCATATTTTTAATTTAAAAGGGACACTAGAACATGTATTTTTTATAAGACATCGGGGTACCCTAAAACGAAATAAAGATTTCATTATAAATTATTTTAAACCCGATAAGATACCCGAAACCCGACGGGAAAACCCGAAACCCAATGGGGCGCCCCAATAAGATACCCGAAAGATATCGGGGCGGGTTTGGGAAACCATGCCCCGCCCCATTACCATTCCTATGGCCATCATATGTAATATCATATTTCCGTTCCTTCTTGGATTATATGTAAAATGAATATGCACTGGGAAAGTTAAATCAAACCATAAAAAGACAACATCTTCCCTGAAATATGGCAAAGAGAGGGTATACCCTCTTCTTTGGTGTTAAATAAAAACATTTGTTGGTTCAAATGTAACATCTAGTTTCAGAAAGTTTCTTACTTCGAAATGACAAACTTTAATTTAGTCAAGAACATGTATCGGGATTCAAAAAGATAAAGTTTGGACCTTATTAGATATTGATAATGTGGGTTGATGTGATTTAAGCCACTGGATTGTGTATTGGAGCCATGAATAGGTAAAAAAGGATAAGTGATATTCTAGAATTTTTGCATATGTTAATAAATTAAGTTCGATATGTTTTAAGTCAAAAGTAATTGGATAGATTTGTGGGTCCGCAAATACATTTGCACGCATATAAAGATAGCTGAAATCGGGTTCAGTACAAAGAAGTTATGATAGTTTGAAGCTGAAGCTGAAAGCCGAAAAAATGGAACTTATATGAGAAGTGTAGGGCACCCTTTAATGAGTGTGGGGCGCCTCTGACCTAGTAGGTTGCATGATTTTTAGGTTTCTTTTGGAGTATTTAAAGACCATTAACCCTATAGTTCATCATCTTGAACCTCCACCTCCTCTAGAATACCACAAATGAAACCCTCGTCTCCAATAAAGTGTTTGGATCTCATTCTACCTCCTAAATTCATTTTGGTGCTCCTTTTTTCTCCAATGTGTTCTTGGGTGATGATGCATGAAAACTTCAGCAAGGAAGCATGGATCTTGAAGATTTTAGCCTTCTTAACACGTTTGGACATTGGTAAACTCTAAAGTTTCAAGCTTTATTATGTTTCCTCCGTAGATCTAAGAGTTTGTTGGGTTTTTAGTCCATTTTTGTAAGTTTTGGTCCCTTTTTGGCATTTTCCACTGAGTTGGAAGAACTCTTGATCTTTTTACTAATGTTTAGGATGCTATATGGTCATTTGGTTGAGTAAAGAGTGCATGTAAGAGTTCTCTTTACTCCATGCATAAAAAGGAGATGAGTCTTTTTTTTTGTCATTTCTCAACTTAGGGTTTTAGATCTTGGAAGTTTGTGGTTTTATAATGGATAAAGTTGGAAACTTTATCCATTTAGACATCATGTTGATCCATATATTAAAGTAGAAGGCTTGGACTTATTAGATTAATTTGAGAAAGATGCATTCTTGGACTTTTTGAGACTTAAAATTTAGATCTTGCTTGATTGGAGTGTCTTAATGGGTAAAGATGGAAACTTTATCCATTAAGACATCATTGATGACCATATATGAAAGTTTGGGGTTGTAACTTACTGGATTAAGTCTTTTCACTTTGTGAAGAAGGAGTGAGTGTGACAACCTTCCCTTACGCTACGTGTTGTTTAAGGTTTTCAGATTCGAGTATGTTTTAGCCGAGTTACCCGATTATTTTGTCGTGTAGTGGGCACGGGGGCCCTTATAGAGCATGACGCGCCCAATTGACCAAGGGTTAACTTTTTGACCAGTATGACATTTGGTCAAACTTGGGTAGGATTAGGTATCTGACTAGGGATTGGTCTTGATTGGACATTATGTACCATATGTAACTGTTTTGTTGTTCTGATTGTCGATGAGCTTCTGTTGTTTAGCTCAGGTGACTTTTCTCACCATAGTTTGTATTAAAGAAAGTATCATATGTAGGATAGGATGTGTTTATATTGATATATGCAATTACTGATGGGTTTTGAGCACTATAACATCTCTATGGTGCACATACAACCCTAATGCTTTGGATCTAAGTTTTCTCTAGTTATACATGCATTTTTCAATTTTCCAAAGCATGAAGCCTAACTAGCATACAACATTGATAATTGAAATATAAAAACAAGTAAGATGATTACCTCTTTGTTGTAGCTTGTAGAACTTGGTCTTACAAGAGCTTAGCACCTCAAGTGTGATGCCTCAAATGTTTCACAAAACACCAAGAACAAATGGAGGATTATGAGAGAGGTTTAGGAGGCACCCAATATAATCTATACTCTTCTTAGAATACTTGTGTATTCGATTTTAGGGCTTGGGGGTTACATATATAGTGTAGAATTCCAAGGGTCACTTGTACACCCTAATCCATCCACTTAGGCTTTTGATCCAACAGTTCATTTGGACTAATCACTTCATAGACTCTCATATAAGCTTAGTCCATAACTAATCAATCATGGATATTAGCCCAAACTATATGTATCAGTGATTTACATAATCAGCCTCTGTTAATTTAATTAGTCTTTTTGGATCACTAAATTAATTCTTGATCAATACCAATTAAATAATATGATTTCTCAATTGATATATTATTCTTATAATATATTAATAAATCACAAATAACCTCTTTCTCAAATATCCTTCCTATCAAATTTCTTCGGTGGATGCAACCCAAATGGACCATGCTACTATCGGGTCAAGTACATACCAATTATAGTTATGGGCTAGACACCTAATCCAACAATCTCCAACTTGGATAATTCTAATAACTATAAGTGCAAGTACGACTTCAAAAACCGACTAGAAATCGTAGCTCTTAAAAGCCGCTATCGATTTCTGACGTTTCCTTTAGATAAGGGATCATATAATTCTCTGTTCTTCAAGATATCATGCGGACAAATACGTGGAACATAGTCATACTTATTGTCTAGTAGTTTATTTCCCGGTTTCTGATTTGTTTGACAAAGAACTTAATTTAACACATCAATTGAGTCCTGACCGGGCCCGATACATAAGTCAAAAAAATCATCGAGGGGCCCAAGATATCGCTTTTAATCCTCTTAGGATAAAAGGAACATATAAACTTCGACTTATATGCTTGTACTAATTACTTGTTAAATTATACATAACAACACATTTTATAACATCAAGTCACTGATGTGTTTTCGTACTATCAATGCACAACCAACTCGTAATCAACAACTTATATATCTTGGTTTGAAGACTATACAATATTATCGTCTCATAATCACTCGTGATAAATTCCATGAAGTGATTCATGTGAGCGTGGTTTTAATCCAATACTCAAATCTTATTTCAAGAGCACTCATGAATGTTGTAGTAAACTTTTGCTATGTCTAAACACTTAGACAATCTACAAGCCAATTCATGACAGTCTAACTTCATAACCTACTTCCAAAGTATGATCGACCGTGGAAATTTTTTGAATAATCTTATTATGCTGGAAGTCAAAACATACAAAATGAAACAATAGTAAACGATTGACACAAGATAGTAACTTTACTCATAAATAAAACTCCTTTTATTCAATCATCAAATGTCAATTACATTTTATATTTTACAAGTTTCTAAACAACTATCTAATCGTTAAAACTAATATTGTCCTTCAGTCTAATACTCCTAACATGATGCAAGTGCTTAACCCTACTCAGTCCCTTTGTAAGGGATTTGTTGGGTTCTCCTCTGAAGATACCCTCCTTACTACGAGGAGTCCTTCTTCTACCCGATGTCTTATGAAGTGATATTTTATGTCGATGTGCCTGGATCTGCCATGATCCCTTGGTTCCTTGGTTAAGGCGACCGCACTCTTGCAATCACAGAAAATCTCCATAGGCTCCTTTGCAGGTAGTACAACTACAAGGTCTCCGATGAAGTTCTTTAGCCATATCGCCTCCTTCGACGCATCGCTTGCTGCTATGTACTCTGATTCACACCTTGAATCAGCTACAGTTTCTTATTTGGAACTTTTCCATGTTACTGCTACTCCATTTAGGGTAAATACCCAGCTTGAATGAGAGCAGAAATTATCTCTGTCGATCTGAAAGCTGGTGTCACTATACCCTGTTACTCTCAAGTCATCACTCCCACAGAGGGTAAGGACCCAGTCCTTAGTCATCCGTATGTACTTAAGAATGTTTTTTACCGCAGTCGAGTGAGCTCTACCAAGATTCCCTTGATATTTGCTGACCATGCTCAAAGCAAAGGCCACATCAGGGCGAGTACATTTCATAGCATACATGATTGATCCAAATGTGGAAGCATATGGTATTCGACTCATTTATGCTATTTCGGCATCAATACTCGGGCTCTGAGTCTTACTCGGTTTGGTATTGCTTTGGATAGGCAATTCTCCTTTCTTGGAATTCTCCATGCTGAAACGTTTCAACACCTTTTCAAGTAGGTACTTTGACTAAGTCCTATTAGTCTTTTACTCCTATTTCTCAATATCCTTATCCCTAGAATGTAAGCAACTTCCCCAAGGTCCTTCATAGCGAAACACTTCCCAAGCCAAGACTTAACCTCCTGCAAGGTTAGGACGTCATTTCCTATGAGTAGTATCTCATCCACATACAATACCAGAAAGCTAACTATGAACCCACTAGCCTTGACATACACACATGACTCATCCTCGCTTCTCGAAAAATCAAACTATTTGACTTTCTCATCAAAACAAAGATTCCATCTGCGAGATGCTTGTTTCAATCCGTAAATGAATTTCTCAAGCTTACACACTCTATTAGGGCACTTTGCATCAACAAAACCCTCTGGTTGACTCATATAAACATCTTCAACCAACTTTCCATTAAAGAAAGCAGTTTTGACATCCATCTGCCGTATTTCATAATTATGAAACACAACTATGGCGAGCATAACCCTTATAAATTTGATGTTCGCTACTGGTGAGAAGGTCTCGTGATAGTCAACTCCAGGAGTTTGAGTAAAGCCCTTAGCAACCAATCGTGCCTTATATGTGTGTACTTTCCCATCCATGTCGGTCTTCTTATTGAAGATCCATTTGCACCCGACCATCTTACGAACAGGTACATTGTCAACCAAGTTCCAAACTTGATTGTGATACATGGACAAAATCTCGTTGTCCATAGCCTCTTTCCATATTACAGACTCGAGTCCCGCCATGGCTTCCTTGTAGTTAGATGGCTCATCCAAATTTACCAGTGTACTATCACTGATAAATGTATCACCTTCCGTAGTAATATGAAAACCATGAAACTATGGTGCCATTCTAACTCTACTAGAACGTCTCAGAGGTGAGGACTCGGCAACTGGTTCAACAGTAGTTTCCTCATCAGGTTGAGTGCTAGTGTTTGAGGCTCCTTCATCACTTAAGTCTTGAAGCTCTTCAAGGTCAATTTTCCTCCCACTGTCCTCTTGACATATGAGTTCTCTTTCACGGAAAACCCCTCTCCTCGCAACGAAGACAACATTGTCATTTGGTCTATAGAAGAGATATCCAAAGTACTTCTGTGGCTAGCCGATGAAAATACAACGCTCACTAAGAGGTTCGAGCTTATCGTGAGTCTCTCATATTACTAAAGCCTTGCAATCCCAAACCTTGATATGTGCTAACGAGGGAACCTTCCCTGTCCACATTCTGTGAGGTGTTTTGGCAACCTTCTTAGTTAGGACTAGATTTAGGATATGGGCGGCAGTCTCTAAGGCATACCCTTAGAATGAGATAGGTAACGAAGTTTGACTCATCATGGAACGAACCATATCCATCAAGGTTCGATTATGCCTCCCAGCCACACCATTAAGCTGCGGTGTCCTAGGTGGCGTCAATTGTGAAACAATTCCGCATTCCTTAAGATAGTCGTGGAACTCAATACTAAGATACTCACCACCTTGATCGAATCGGAGCATCTTTATCTTCCTGCCCAACTGATTCTCCACTTCTTGTTTAAACTCTTTGAACTTTTCAAAGGTTTCTGACCTATGCTTGATTAAGTAGACATATCCATATCTGCTATAATCATTGGTAAAAGTCATATGGAAGCAGTTAGCATCCCTTGTGGCAGATATGAAGGTCCCACACACATCAGTGTGTATAAGATCCAACAAACCCTCACCTCTTTCATAGGAGCCAGTGAAAGGTGACTTGGTCATCTTTCCAAGCAAACAAGATTTGTATGTGTCATCCGACTTTAAGTCAAATGACTCCAACACTCCATCCTTTTGGAGTTGGGCTATGTACTTCTTGTTGACATGTCCAAGACGACAATGCCACAAGCATGCTCTGTCCAAACCATTGGACGAATCAATATACAATACATTATTTCCTAAGTTGTCTACAACCATCACAGTTTCATATATACCATTACAAGGCAATGCTTTAAAATTAAAAATACCATTATAAAAAGCATTTATAGAACCAATTTCATTATTAAATGAAAATCTAAAACCTTGTTTATACAAACCATGAAAAGAAATAAATTTTCTCGCCATATCTGACGAGTAGCAACAATTATTCAAATCTAATTCTAACCCACTACTAAGCAATAAAGAATAAAACCCAATCTTGGTGACAGGCGACACTTTCCTATTCCCCATGATCAGGTTCATCTTCTCGTGCTCCATGTCCCTACTTCTTTTTAGACCCTAAAAATCAGAACGAATGTGAAAACCACATCCTGTATCAAGGACCCAAGAATTAGCATGTGATGAGTTATTAGAATGAATAGTTATAAATACCTAAGAAGGTGGGATTTATCTTCCCATCCTTAATGTCCTGCAAGTATTTGGGGCATCTTCGTTTCCAGGTCCCTTTGTCATGACAGTAGAACCACTCTGCTTCTTTTGGATTGGAAGAGGGAGCAGCAGAACCACCTTTGGACCCACTCAAAGTGGCTCCATCACTAGACTTTCTCTTGTGATTCTTTGTAGGAGCTTTCCTTTTCTTCCCTTTACCATGTTCACTTGCCAGGACGGGGGCATCAGTAGTAGGAGTAGGTACAACAGATTTTCCTTTCAAACTACTTTCAACAGTTGTGAGAAGGCCTTGAAGCTTGCTTAGAGTAACCTCCTCCTTTTTCATATGATAAGTCATACGAAACTGATCATAACAAGAAGGTGAAGAGTGTAGGATAATGTTGATAGCCAACTCTTCATCAAAACTGACATTCAACTTCAGCAAGCGGTCCACATATCTTTGCATCTTCTGCAAGTGGGCCGTGATGGACTCTCCATCCTTCATTTTGGTTGTTATCATGGAGGAAACGATTTCATACCTTTCCTGTCGAGTACTTTTATGGTACATTTCCATCAAGTCTTGGTGCATCTCGAAAGGCCAGAAGTCCTCATAAGACTTATGAAGCTTAGGAGTCACAGTGGCTATCATGATGCCCGACACCTTTGTCGTGTCCTTCTCATGAGCCCTATACTCAACTATTTGTTCAGGAGTGGAAGTAGATTCATCAATCTCCTTAAGGTATTTGTTGAGGAAATACTCTTTTTTCTCGTACTGAATGGCCATTGAAATTCGATCCATCAAAAATGACCCTCCCACATAAGTTCATGAGGGAGAAAGAGCCAGAAGGGTTGGAGCCAACAACGTTTGGGGTAGACATCTAAAAAGAAAGACAAAGTTTAGATTAGATAAGAATCCTTAATATAACACCCAAATGAAATATTATGGCTAGGACCCAACACAATATTTCACAATTCGGAAGAGCGATGCCGTAATCCAATTGCAAAATATTTGAAGGTAGGTAAATGACGATTTACCAATTTCCACCATGAAAAACGAAATTTAGGATTAGGTTTTAAATGAATTGAAATTCCTAGATCTTTGAGATCCGTTGAACTTTTCAATGGCATTTTTAAATCTCGATTATGCCCTTCAAGTTTGTGACTGGGATACCGAGGATCACAAACAAGGTGTGAATAACCATGCAAATGTGTTTGGTACTCTTGATGTCATTTATCACTTAATCAATGTGCCGGTTAACCACTCACGCTCCATTGATCTATTACAAACATCAAACTACCCTTTTCCACCCTTGCTAGTCCAAGTTAGTGTGTCAGTTAACCACACACGCTCTACTAATGACTTTGCAAGGTGCAAAGTGTCATTTCATGGAATAGCACCAATTTCACAATTTTCCTAAAGTAACTAAGATTGGAAATTTATAAAAAAAAAATTAGTTAATTTTATATTTATTATTATACTTTTAAATGAGAATTAATGTCCTATCCTACTCGTTCGGCTAACGACCCTCCACCAGTCAAGGAAGCGGTGGGTGGGAGTGGATACCCATTTAATCGTCATTTTATAGGCAATTTCCTTATACCCCTTATAGACCAACTTCGTGAATGAGGCCTACTAATGGTAGACTGACTTGTCTTATATATATATATATATATATATATATATATATATATATATATATATATATATATATATATATATATATATAAGTATTAATCCTTTAATATTATAATAGTATAAGGGTCGGATTTTAACCTTTTAAAATTCTAGGGTTTAGAATTTAATGTTTCATAAATGAGACTTTTTCAAATTCCAAAACTTGAGGGCAAGTTTTGAAACTCTTCAAAACCTCTTGAATTTTAGAATTGAATGTTTCATAAATGAGACTTTTCAAATTCCATAACTTGAGGGCAAGTTATGAAACTCTTCAAAACCTTTTGGGTTCCAAAACTTGATGGCAAGTTTTGTAACTCTTAAAGACTTTTTGAATTCCAAAACCTGATGGCAAGTTTTGTAACTCTTCAAAGCCATTTAGATCAAATTTTAAACAAGTAAAATAATCACATATTTTTATCATTTACCAGTTTGATCTAATTCAACTCATATAGCAAGATAATTCAAATCAAATAATACAAATAATTAGGTTATCAAATTAACTAGCATTTTTCTTAAAATTTTGACAATTATCTTTTAATTTGGATGAAGATAATCATTACCTTATCATAAAAAGTGATTTTTTTATTAGTCAAAACAGTTTGTGGTAATGATTGTAATCCAAAACTTGAAAATTTGCCTACTAAACAGTCACCACGTCGTGGTAACTATGACCACGTCGTGGTAACTATGACCACGTCGTGGTCATTAGGCAGATTCCAATAAAGATGATTTCCTTGCTTTGAACAATTACGAATGCATCAATATAATAGAAAACACCCTAGGCTCTAATACCACTGATGGGTTTTGAGCACTATAACATCTCTATGGTGCACATACAACCCTAATGCTTTGGATCTAAGTTTTCTCTAGTTATACATGCAATTTTCAATTTTCCAAAGCATGAAGCCTAACTAGCATACAACATTGATAACAGAAATATAAAAACAAGTAAGATAATTATCTCTTTATTGTAGCTAGTAGAACTTGGTCTTACAAGAGCTTAGCACCTCAAGTGTGATGCCTCAAATGTTTCACACAACACCAAGAACAAATGGAGGATTATGAGAGAGGTTTAGGAGGCACCCAAAATCGTCTATACTCTTCTTATAATACTTGTGTACCCGATTTTAGGGCTTAGGGGTTACATATATAGTGTAGAATTCCAAGGGTCACTTATAAACCCTAATCCATCCACTCATGCTTTTGATCCAACAATTCAGTTGCACTAATCACTTCATGGGGTCTCACAAAAGCTTAGTCCATCACTAATCAATCATGGATCATTATCCCAAACTATATGTATCACTAATCAATCATGGATCGTAGAGGGGTGTTGCTTAACTACTACGGTTTAACCAAAGCAAGGTATGCAACTTCTACTTTTCTTACAAACTAAATGCAAGAAACGACAACCTACTTTCAATTATTTTGTTTACTACAAATTATATCATCCTTCTTTGAAATATGATAGCACAACATTATACTATAATATTCTACCCAATCATAGAAATCTCATCGATTTACAAAGAAATTGAAAATACAGTGGTGAAATAGAAAGAAATGAAAGTAGGATGCCATAATATGAAAACATATAAAAGTACAATTGTTACTTGCATTCAACACTTTTCCAATACTCATGAGTTTTTGTTATTAAATGTTGTCAAATATTACACTGTTCTCTTGGGTGTATCAAGGGAATCGACATTTGTTCTCTTCTCATGTACCTCTCATTAATCTCATTACCTACAATTATGCTAAAAGAGGTGGGAGAAAGAGTCGCCCCTTGATTTCTCATCAACGTAAAAAGAGAAGAATGCCCTTCTCATTAAGGTAGATCCCAAAAAGTGTAGTGTTACTGCTTTTATTGTTTGTTTTTTAGGGCATGCTCTCTCTTTACCATATTGTTTTCAGTTTATACAATCAATATGGGATCGAGCTCTTGGGTTGTCATTGGAGAGGCCAAAAAAGTGTTCAAATGACATGTCTTGAAAACAAGTACAAGAGTTGAAAAACTTAAAAACAAGTGCTTAGTCTTGAGAACAATGGAATCAAACCTAAATTGTCATTAGATTATAAATAGATTGCTATTATCACCGCATATAAATGCATGATGGAAGGGGCAAACGACGACCAGACCACTCCAGTTTTCTTAGGAAACAAGGTTTTAGGAATGTCTTTTGCATACAAAAATTCATGTCTAAATTTGTTTCCTTTTAAAGTACCCAACATATGTAATATCATATTTCTGTTCCTTCTTGGATTATCTGTAAAAAAGAATATGCACTGGGAAAGTTAAATTGAACCATAAAAAGACAACATCTTCCCCGACCTATAGCAAAGCGAGGGTATACCCTCTTCTTTGGTATTAAATAAAAACATTAGTTGGTTTAAATGTAACATCCTGTTTCAGAAAGTTTATTATTTCGAAATGAAAAACTTTAATTTAGCCAAGAACTGGTATCCAGATTCAAAAGGATAAAGTTTGGACCTTATTAGATGTTGATAATGTGGGTTGAAGTGATTTAAGCCACCAGATTGTGTATTAGAGCCATGAAGGGGTAAAATAGGATAAGTGATATTCTAGACTTTTTGCATATGTTAATATATTAAGTTCAGTATGTTTTAACTCAAAAGTAATTGGATAGAATTATGGGGTCCACAAATACCTTTGCACGCGTATAAAGATAACTGAAGTCGGGTTAAGAACAAAGAAGTTATGATTGTTTGAAGCTGAAGCTGAAAGCCGAAAAATATGGTACTTATATCATAAGTACGGAGAGCCCTTAAATGAGTGCAGCGTGCCTCTGACCTAGAAGGCTGCACGATTTTTAAGCTTCTTTTGGAGGATTTAAAGACCATTAACCTTATATGTAACATCCTGTTCTGGATAGTTTTGTGCTTTGAGGCCCGTGGGCCTTAATCTAAGTATGAGAAGGTTTTGAGGCTTTGAAAGAGAAAGGTTTAGGCCCTTTTAGGATGTGGGTAATGTAGGTTGTGTGATAACAAGTTCGTTTTGTGCTTTAGAGCCCAAATGTATTGCTAAAGGCGCTGGTTCGGGCTTTTCATGAATTTTGGATCAGAGTTCGAGTGGGCTTCGGGAGGAATAAACTTGATAGAAGTGTAGGGCTTCTCGTTACCTTTTCGTGGATATAAGGATCATCGGAAACGGATTTATAACGAAGAAGTTATGCCCTCAGAAGTTTTGTGGTTTTAGGCTTAGCCGAGTATGCTGGGCATACACAAACCGTACGCTGGTCGTACTAGTGAAGAAGGAAGTATGTTGGGCATACCATAAGTACGTTGGGCGTACGATGATCATACATGAACCCTATTTTAGGGTCTTGGACCCTATTTTAGCTCCTTATCTCATAACCTAACCCTAATATCTTCAGCCTCAATCCCTCTAAACTCTAGAAATCAGTCCTAAGCCTCCATTTGTGTGATTCTTGAGCATTTTGGTGATTTAGTGAGTTTTTGGTGCATATTGTGGAAGAAGGAGTTCCTTGAGGAAGCATTGCTTGGCTTGGAGCTTGTGGATCCAAGCCCTAATCAGGTTGATGTAGCTCCAGAAAGCATAAAGTTCGAATCTTGGTGGCTTTCTCATGTGGATCTAGTGGGGTGATGACTTGTTATGTTTGGCTTTTGAAGAATAAGGATCTTTGAAAGAGAATAGCTTGAGCATCTAGCTTTTGGATCTATGTTCTTCTCTTGTTGGTGCATCTTCCAGAGGTATCAAGTTTGAAACTTGCTTATTGTTGTGCTAGTTTTTATTTTGGGTCCATTTTAGGGTTTTTGGTCCCAAAGCTTGAAGCTTTATGAGTGGTTGAACTCCAGAGCCTAATACATGCCCCTGTAAGTGTTTCTAGAGGAGATGATTCATAAAAATGAGGCCTTGGACGTTGGAACCACCTCATGCATAAGATATGAGAATTTTTCGGAGTAAAGAGTAAGAGTTTTTGTGTTTGGGACTTGATCTGCCATGAAAAGGCTTAAAGTCACGAGATTTATTATGTATGAGCCTTTATGGAGACAATATCTAAAAGTATAGCAATGGTCTTAACGGATTAAGACCAAGGGAATGGAGATAACAATCCTGGACGTACGCTGAGCGTAATTCTAGTACGCACAGTGTACTAACCAAGTGTCCCCGATGGCCAATCTGAATTTGTGAGTACGCTGAGCGTACCAAGGGAGGTACGCCCCACGTAACCTCACTGTGAAATTTTGGGCTAAGTCTCATTTTGGGCCTTGAGTGTTGGTCCTGGAGTTTGGACTGGTTGCAATAGAGTTTTGGACCAGAGGAATATGTGTGTGTGTGTGTGTATATATATATATATATATATATATATATATGTGTGTGTGTGTGTGTGTGTGTTGTGGGCCCTTGAGTGGGCTTGCCATTTAGATTTGAGAATTTGGGCCTCGGGAGAGTCCATTTATTATTAGGCCTTGGTGGGCCCAATGGGTTTAGATTACTGATGGGCTAGCTAGTGGGCTAACTTTATACCTAATGAGTGAGAGTTTGGACTTAGTTCCTAATTGGGTGAATTGTGGCTTTGGCTCAGAGATAGAGGCTGGTGCGCAGCAGCAACATTTTTAGGGTTGTTCATCCTCCAAGATGAGTCTTATCACTATACTTTACCTAGAGTGGTATTTATGTGTGACCAGAGGGTCGTATGTGCTTACTTGAGTTATGAATTTGTCTACTGAGACCGGACTGGAGGGTCCAACGAGCTGTGAGACCGGAGGGTCCTCACTTAGACCGGACCAGAGGGTCCAACAAGCCATGGGACTGGAGGGTCCCATTGAGACACATAGACCGGAGGATCTTACAGAGTTATAGCCTCGAGTGGGTAATGTTTTGTATGTGGTATTTTGGGGAACTAACTAAGCTTCATGTTTATCGTGTTATGTGATATGTGTTTCAGGTTTTCTCAGGATCGCGGGAAGGCACCGGCTTGATTGTACACACCAGAGTAGGAGTTATGTTTTGAGGATCCTGGGGTACGAATCAAACAATTATGGAGTTGTGTTTTGTAAATTAAATCAATGAAATTTTTGTGAAATGTGCTACGAGAATTATATAATTTCAAAATGAAAATTTTGTTTGAAAATTTACGTTGTTACAAGTTGGTATCAGAGCCTTGGTTTGAGGGATTCAGATGCACCTTCGGGTATATCTGGATTCAAACTGAGGGTTTGAGAAAAAATTTCAAAAAGATATGATTTTTTCTAAAACGAACAAGAGTTTCTAAGAGAAAAACAATAAGGAACAGTGTGTACAATCAGCCAGAGCCCGAATGGTGATTTTCCAAAATGCCCTTACTTATTTGTGTTATGAGTTATTATTAAGATATTAGTGATGAATGCTAGAAGATAGGCTAGGTATTTCATATTATATGGCTAGAGTTGCCTGATTTGTGATGCCTTAGCCTAAGAATTTTGCTATCTGTGATGTGCTTTGAGTATGTGCGGAGTAAGAGTATCCAACAGAGATCTTTTATAGAGAACTTGGGTAGAGGAGTAATCTAGGAGAGATACCTAGAAGAGCATCATAGGAGCCTATTGAGAGAGTAATTAGATACCCACGAGGGGTAGAGTTTCTTGAGTTCGGTGATACCTTTTGAGTGTGAGTAGAACAAGTGGAGTGGTAACCTAGAGTGGTTTTACATGTTGGTAGAGATTATTCGCTGCCCGAATTCTGCTTGCTTCCTGCTTTGTGGAACTCTTGATGATAGGAGTCAGCTACTAAGCGAATATGACGATATTCAAGAGGTAGATGGTTGGCATCATAAGGAGTTCTTCAGCAGTTGATGGCAGAGAAGTGTGAGAACCTAGGAAGAGCCTATGGAGTGACCTTTGTCAGATGAGTACGCTGATAGAGGAGAGTATTCGCAGGAGAGCGACCAAGTATGACGGGATTGGTGATTGAGGAGGTTGAGCAGCTATTTCGGAAATCTGGAATAATCCGTGTGGAAAGTATGGGTAGATGTGGCAGGTAGTATGGGCCCGTACTACTGAAAGAAGAGGACCTATACTCAATACAGGGAAAATACCAGAGGTTCTAGGTAGCAGATTGAGAGGAGATAACATGGTACGGGTACCATGATTCATAGCAGATTTAGAGATGATCACATGGTTCGAGTACCATGATTCGTGGCGGTTAGTGCTTCTGGTTTTACCAGTTTTCCCATGGTAGTGTATTAGTCTGAGATCAGACGATAGAGTGTGGGGCCAGAGGGCCATGCCAAGCAAGTTTTAATTGATTATACCTTGAAAAGGGAAATCGAGTTCGTTTCCAAGGAATTTTGTTGGTGAGATGATAGTTAGAGTTGCAAGGCTCAGGGATGAGTAGAGATGATGCTTATTGGAGGATCGAGGTCTGAGTCGAGCCATCGGCTAATGGATGAGATGTCACCTTCTGCGGAAAGAGTTGCGTTGTTCCCATTTCTGAATCGAGTTTCCGGTTTCAGAATTTGGAGGTAAACCCCGTGGGGTAACGTATTGTGGTGACCTTTTTATCAGAGTATTTGGGCAGTTTGTTTGCTGCGAGGTATTTTTATACCACGAGAGAGTTCTTAGTGGGACTAAGATGGAAGAGAACAAGAAGGTGCCTTATTGAAGGAATCATACTTTTAGTAGCTTTTCCAGTTGATCAAGAGGAGTATATCGTTGCGGTGGACCTCGTTGTTTACATTTTGTATATTCTATGAGAGTAAGGTCTCTTGCTTTATGATGATTCCCGCGGTGGGAGGCTGGTCGAGGAATCAGAGACGAGGTACGTGATAATACATTATTCCCGGACCGAGAGTCACGGTTATTTCGGAATAGTTGAGGTATCCGGCGGTGTGTTAGTCTGAGGTTTTGAGATGACCAGAGGCAGTCAAGTTGGGAGGATTTCGAGATTCTTGTCTGAGTTACAGGATATTTGGATTTGCTTGGTTTCCATTGGGAAGATCATTGAGTGTTTGCGTGGTACGTTCCAAGAGTCAAGTGTGATGTACCTGGTGAAACAGTCTATGGAGTAGATTGTTGGTATGCCAATTGGTGATGGTTCGAACCCTGAGTGGGGGAGAACTAGGTATTCTATTGAGAAGATCAACAATTCTTTCAAATGCAACTGCTTATGGAGATATGCGGTGCGGGCACATGAGACCTGAGTTATTGGTGGTTAAGGCAAGACATCGTGAGATGATGTACCAAGGTACCCGAGTGATTTTCTTCCAGTGGGAACCCATCAGTTAATTGTCGCCAGAGTGAGACTATCTAAGGGTGTATCAATGCTGAGACTAGTGCCTTGCCTGCGAGAACTTACATCAGGATTGGTGGTGCATAAGTTGGGTGGGTGTAAGCACCTATCTACGTCAAGTTGCGGAGCATGAGTTGGTGAACTCAGTGTGTTGAGGACTTCATCATGAGGTTATGGGGTGATAAGAGAGCAAGTGAATACAAGTAGGAGTAATCGCTTGGGATTATCAGGAGAAACCGTCGAGTGAGCCCATGGCGAGTCAGTGGAAGAGAGTGTCGTGATACTCCGGGGAACCGTAGTATTCACTGGATAATTGGAGAGGGTTGTGATATTGAAGGGAGATATGGTATTCACTAGTCAACAAGAGAGTGTCATGATACTAAGGGGAGCCATAGTATTCACTAGTTAGAGAGAGAAAGAGTGTGTGTGTGTGTGTTGTGATATTGTGGGGAGCCGTAGCATTTACAAGTCAGTGAGAGAGTATCGCAAGACTCCGGGGGAGGCCGTAGCACTCAGTAGTAGATAAGGGTGAATATTGTTCTGCCAAGAGCTGTAGTATTCACTAGTCAGAGTCTGAAGCAGAGGAGTTCTTAGGCTTAGGTAGCCTTACCACTTGAGTCTTCGGGGGCCTGGTTGTCGAACCAGCGACGAGACGGGGGTCTCCGTGTCAGTCGAGAAATTGTTATATCCCAGGTTGAGTAGAGATTATCATAATCGGAAGGAATTGGAGAGATGGTTTGTGCATAAATCCATGAATTTTGGGTCATGAGTTGAGTACCAGATTGGAAATGAGTGGTTCCAATTCTCCTGTTGAATTAGACTCTCGAGCTCAAGTCTGGATCCATTCGTGTATTGAATAGGCAAGATGAGGCTCTGGATTCATGGATGGGTTTCATTTTAAGGGGGGGTATTGACCTTCATCTGATATCTTAGGCCGACGTGGATCCGTTTCGTTGGTATGGGAAGAACCGCGAGACGCATGGAACCAATGGGTGGTAGACGATAGAGGTCGGAAGTGAGACGATTTCAGATGAGTTGTAGCATTTGCTTGGGGTAAAGCGAACTTCGTGACTTGTGTGTCGTGATGAGACAAGATAGTTATCGTGAGAAGGAAGTCGGTGAGAAGGTTTTTGTTTGCAATGAGTAACCTTTGGAGGTTCATCTTTTGGGTCGGGAGCTGACCTGATGCTCAACGTTGAAGGGGATAATTGAGAGGAAGTAGGGCTTTTGTCTATAGATGTCAGAGGATGCCTCCAAGCGAGCATGAACTTGTCTTGTGTTTGAGTTTTGGGGTTCTTTCCTTTCGATGAGTCCTGATAGTTGTTCAGGCGGTGGGTCCATAGGGGATTATGACCTTTCCGTTCCTTTTGAGTTGTGATCGGGATTGATTAGAGAATCAGAGTTGGAAGAGTGTTCTTATGGTCTGTTGGCCGATTGGCGATTAGCAGGATGATGTTTTGCGAGGGTGGTCTGGCAGGGAGATAGACCACTAGAGTTTGGAGAGTCAGATCGAGTATCGTAGCGGCAGTTGGGTCTCTCCTTCATCGGGGTCGGGAGTTCCTATTGGGTTTAGGTGTTTTTGAAAGAGATTTATGTATGATATGAGGTCCTTTTGGTGGTGCTTCTCGGATTATTGGGCACGACCTATGTGTTGATAAGGAGCGATTTAGAGGGTGAAATCTAATTCAAGTGGGGGACAATTGTAACATCCAATTCTGGATAGTTTTGTGATTTAAGGCCTATGGGCCTTAATCTGAGTATGAGAAGGTTTTGTGTAACACTCTAAAAATTCCAACCAATTTAAAATTTTCGAAAGCAACCCGATTCCATTAAAGTTATTACAAAAAGGTTTTCAATACAATTTAATTTAAGTATTCCCAGAATCTCATCACAACATAAACACGAGGAGCGGTACGATCACGCTTTCGCCTTGCCACGGTCTCCTGAAGAACCTGAAAAACATTAAACCACAACTGTAAGCCCGAAAGCTTAGTGAGATATCCCCAAAATACCAACCACATATACCATACACGCATAACATGCCATAACATATCCGATCACATAAGAGCCATGCACTTCGGGTCTACTATGTGACTGGTCCGCCGCACCGGCCAACAGTCCACCTGGTCCACCCTCCGAGTCTAGCCATATACCTCGAGTCTATAGTGTGATTGGTCCGCCCGCACCGGGCCTTCAATTCACCTGGTCCACTCTCCGAATCTAACCACATACATCGAGTCTGCAGTGTGATTGGTCCGCCCGCACCGAGCCTTCAATCCACCTGGTCCACTCTCTGAGTCTACAGTATGACTGGTCCGCCCGCACTGGGCCTTCAGTCGTCCTGGTCCACTCTCCGAGCCTCGGCACGTCTGGTCCGCCCTCTTGGGGCCTACAGCCTATCCAGACCGCTCGTTGGGCCTTCGGGACAACCGGTCCGCCCTGGGTATCTTGGCTTACAGCACAAAGCAGGACCCGCCTCAACCCAACTCCAGTCCAACAACCATGTGTACATAAACATACAATCATATAACAATTCACAGTCAACAAACCAATCAAACAGTTCACATAGCATATCATCATCCTAATCAGGATACCGACCTAACTGGTCACTAGCATAACATCACCCTACATCTCAGGATACCGATCTCAAACAAGTCTCTAACGTATACCATCCTAGCTACCAGGATGTAACATATCAAAGCAATAACATACAACAAATACCCGGATCTCAATCCGATAAAGGGTCGGCCTTGGTGCCTTAGACCCTGTTGATATAGTGAGGATAACTCACCTCGAAACTGCCGACTGAACAGATAACCCAAGCTGCTCCGATCACTGATACGGTCTCCACCACTGGACAACTACCAAGGCACTGAAACTCAAAACAATATTCAACAATTACCAAAATGCCCCTGGAAATCAACAGGTCAACCCTTGGTCAAAGTCAACCCCTGACTGACTCTACTCGCCGAGTCAACCCGATGACTCGCCGAGTCCCCATGCTCAGAAATTCCCCAATCCGCGACTCAACTCGCCGAGTCACCCCGAGACTCGCTGAGTTCAACAACTCTGAGTCCACTCGCACACAACTCACCGAGTCACCCCTTGACTCACCGATTCACGGCTCAACCAGAAAAGATTGGGACTCTTCGACAAGACTCGCCGAGTCCACAAACAGACTCGTCGAGTCTAAGGCTAACTTCAACCTACTCGCCAAGTTGTTCTTCCAACTCGTAGAGTTCCAGGCCATCTTCATCCAACTCGCCGAGTTGTTCTTCCAACTCGTCTAGTTCCAGCCTATCTTCAAGCAACTCGCCGAGTCCACCCATCTGACTCGCCGAGTACCACCGGGTATGAATTCATACAGAGGCTTTCCAAGCCATGCAGATGATCCAAACCATAGATCTACCCTTCCTAAGTCCATCCATCATGTAAAGTGGCAAACTTTACATGAATCCAAGGAGATCTAGGCACTTTACACTCTAGGGCTAGGGTTTGGGACAAAATAGCTCCTTCAAACACTCATCAACAGGGACTTTATGACATATAGGACCATCACAAGCTTAGATCTGAAGTAGCATCCTCAGATCCAAGCTTCTATCTCACTTTAGATGCCATACCAACCACCTCTCATGAACCCATGAAGAAAATAGCTTAAGGAAATGGTTCCTTACCCTTGGAATGAGCCCAACCAACTGTAGATTGCTGTTTCCCCCAAGCTTCCTAATACAAGCCTCAAATCTTCAAGCTTAAAGCACCAAATATCCTTCTCCAAGCTCTAATTCACTCAACAATGGGGTTTCCTCACGAAATTAGGGCTTCTGGAACTCAAGGGATGATAAGGAGGCTGGGGAGGAGACATAATGTTCTTTATATAGGGCTCAACCTCCGGATTTAGGGTTTTCTCCACTCAGCACCAACTCGCCGAGTCCACCCATGCTACTCGCCGAGTTGGTCACTTAACACGCGACTAGAGTCGCGACCCTACTCGCTGAGTCCACTCATGGACTCGCCGAGTCGCTCATTCCCATTTTACTCTTTAAGCCCTTCAACTTTACTCTTGCTATTCTGGGATGTTACATTCTGAGGCTTTGAAAGAGAAAGGTTTAGGCCCTTTTGGGATGTGGGTCAGGTAGGTTGTGTGATAAAAGAGTTCGGTTTCTGCTTTAGAGCCCAGACGTATTGCTAAAGGCGTTGGTTCAGGCTTTTCATGAATTTTGGACATGAGTTCGAGTGGGCTTCAGGAGGAATAAAGTTGATATAAGTGTAGGGCTTCTTGTTACCTTTTCATGGAAGTAAAGATCGTCGGAAATGGATTTATAACTCAGACGTTATGTGGTTTCAGGCATACACAAAGAGTACGTTGGGCGTACTAGCGAAGAAGGAAGTACGTTGGACGTACTTTGGAGTACGCTGGGCGTACTGACCAGGGGTGGTCACGAATGTTCTTCGGAGTACACTAGGCGTACCATAAGTACGTTGTGTGTACGCTGATCATACCTAAACCCTAATTTAGGGTCTTGGACCATATTTAAGCTCCTTATCTCATAACCTAACCCTAATATCTTCAGCCTCCATCCCTCTAAACCCTAGAAATCGACCCTAAGCCTCCATTTGAGTGATTCTTGAGCATTTTGGTGATTTAGTGAGTTATTGGTGCATATTGTGGAAGAAGGAGTTCCTTGAGGAAGCATTGCTTGGCTTGGAGCTTGTGGATCCAAGCCCTAATCAGGTTGATGTAGCTCCAGAAAGCATAAAGTTCGAATCTTGGTGGCTTTCTCATGTGGATCTAGTGGGGTGATGACTTGTTATGTTTGGCTTTTGAAGAATAAGGATCTTTGAAAGAGTATAGCTTGAGCATCTAGCTTTTGGATTTATGTTCTTCTCTTGTTGGTGCATCTTCCAGAGGTATCAAGTTTGAAACTTGCTTATTGTTGTGCTAGTTTTTATTTTGGGTCCATTTTAGGGTTTTTGGTCCCAAAGCTTGAAGCTTTATGAGTGGTTGAACTCCAGAGCCTAATACATGCCCCTGTAAGTGTTTCTAGAGGAGATGATTCATAAAAATGAGGCCTTGGACGTTGGAACCACCTCATGCATAAGATATGAGAATTTTTCGGAGTAAAGAGTAAGAGTTTTTGTGTTTGGGACTTGATCTGCCATGAAAAGGCTTAAAGTCACGAGCTTTATTATGTATGAGCCTTTATGGAGACAATATCTAAAAGTATAGCAATGGTCTTAACGGATTAAGACCAAGGGAATGGAGATAACAATCCTGGACGTACGCTGAGCGTAATTCTAGTACGCACAGTGTACTAACCAAGTGTCCCCGATGGCCAATCTGAATTTGTGAGTACGCTGAGCGTACCAAGGGAGGTACGCCCCACGTAACCTCACTGAGAAATTTTGGGCTAAGTCTCATTTTGGGTCTTGAGTGTTGGGCCTGGA
This sequence comes from Lactuca serriola, assembly GCF_051521515.1. Taxonomy (NCBI): domain Eukaryota; kingdom Viridiplantae; phylum Streptophyta; class Magnoliopsida; order Asterales; family Asteraceae; genus Lactuca; species Lactuca serriola. Next base: position 190,947,266 of record NC_136409.1, on the reverse strand, counting down.
GTTTGGACTGGTTGCAATAGTGTTTTGGCCCAGAGGAATATATATATATATATATATATATATATATATATATATATATATATATATATATATATATATACACACGTGTGTGTGTGCTTTGGGCCCTTGAGTGGGCTTGCCATTTAGATTTGAGAATTTGGGCCTCGGGAGAGTCCATTTATTATTGGGCCTTAGTGGGCCCAGTGGGTTTAGATTATTGATGGGCTAGTTAGTGGGCTACCTTTATACCTAATGAGTGAGAGTTTGGACTTAGTTCCTAATTGGGTGAATTGTGGGTTTAGCTTAGAGATAAAGGCCAGTGCGCAACAGCAACGTTGTTAGGGATTGTTCATCGTCCGAGGTGAGTCTTCTCACTATACTTTACCTAGAGTGGTATTTATGTGTGACCAGAGGGTCGTATGTGCTTACTTGATTTATGCATTTTTCTTTGTGATATATATGTTGTATTATGTGTTACTGAGACTGGACCGGAGGATCCAACGAGCTGTGAGACCGGAGGGCCCGCACTTAGACCGGACCAGAGGGTCCAATGAACCATGGGACTGGAGGGTCCCACTGAGACACATAGACCAGAGGGTTTTACAGATTTATAGCCTCGAGTGGCTAATGTGTTGTATGTGGAATTTTGGGGAACTCACTAAGCTTCGTGCTTACCGTGTTATGTGATATGTGTTTCAGGTTTCATCAGGATCGCGGGAAGGCACCGGCTTGATTGTACACACAAGAGCAGGAGTTATGTGTTGAGGATCTTGGATTACGAATCAAACAATTATGGAGTTGTGTTTTGTAAATTAATTCACTGAGATTTTTGTGAAATGTGCTACGAGAATTATATGATTTTAAAATGAAAATTTTTTTTGAAAATTTACGTTGTTACACTATAGTTCATCATTTTCAACCTCCACCTCCTCTAGAATACCTCTAATGAAACCCTAGTCTCCAATAAAGTGTTTGGATCTCATTCTATCCCCTAAATTCATTTTGTTGCTCTTTTTTTCTCCTATGGCGTTCTTGGGTGATGATGTCTGAAAACGTCAGCAAGGAAGCATGGATCATGAAGATTTTAGCCTTCTTAACACCTTTGGACATTGGTAAACTCTAAAGTTTCAAGCTTTATTACGTTTCCTCAGTAGATCTAAGAGTTTGTTGGGTTTTTAGTCCATTTTTGTAAGTTTTGGTCCCTTTTTGGCCTTTTCCACTGAGTTGGAAGAACTCTTGATCTTTTTACTAATGTTTAGGATGTTATATGGTCATTTGGTTTAGTAAAGAGTGCATGTAAGAGTTCTCTTTACTCCATGCATAAAAAGCAAATGAGTTTTTTTTTGTTATTTCTCAACTTAGGGTTTTAGATCTTGGAAGTTTGTGGTTTTATAATGGATAAAGTTGGAAACTTTATCCATTTAGACATCATGTTGATACATATATTAAAGTAGAAGGCTTGGACTTATTAGATTAATTTGAGAAAGATAGATTCTTGGACTTTTTGAGACTCAAAATTTAGATCTTGCTTGATTGGAGTGTCTTAATGGGTAAAGATGGATATTTTTTCCATTAAGACATTATTTATGACCATATATGAAAGTTTGGGGTTTTAACTTAATGGATTAAGTCTTTTCACTTTGTGAAGAAGGCGTGAGCATGACAACCTTCCCTTACGCAACATGTTGTTTAAGGTTTTCAGATTCGAGTATGTTTTAGCCGAGTTACCTGATTATTTTGTCTTGTAGTGGGCGTGGGGGCCCTTATAGAGCATGACGCGCCCAATTGACCAAGGGTTAACTTTTTGACCAGTATGACATTTGATCAAACTTGGGTAGGATTAGGTATCTGACTACGGATTGCTCTTGATTGGGCATTATGTACCATATGCTAACTATTTTGTTGTTGTGATTGTCGATGAGCTTCTGTTGTTTAGCTCAGGTGAGTTTTCTCACCATACTTTGTATTAAAGAAAGTATCCTTTGTAGGATCGGATGTGTTTATATTGATATATTTTATTACGCGGGGTGTTGGATGCCATTTTATGCATATTTGATAGTAGTTTTTATTAGTATTTTGAACAATATTTTATGCTTTTTCGTATGGATTGGTTTAAATAATGTTCAACTTATGTATTTCGTTAGACTTCCCATACTGATCATGTTTTTATGTCATTTTCATATGAGGGAAGCAGTAATTTGGAATTCATTGGAGAATATTTGGAGCATATCTGGAGCATATTTAGAGCTTATCTGGAGCATATTTGGAGCTTATCTGGAGTCAAAATGCTAACAAGATTAAACATGGGCCGCTCTCCACTTACAGAACTTAACTGGAAGTTTCTGATTAAAGGTCTTTTAAAAATTCTGCCTAGAAGCACGGGCCGTGCCAGCCTCCTGATCCAAACCATTGCTTTATTTTGGATATTTTAAGTTATGTAGCCCAAGCACGGGCTGTGTTTACTCCCCGATGACATTTTTTTTAAGATTTTCAAGAATTCAAGGATTACTACTCTGTGTCTGAAGAGAATGACCTGGACACCCAAGCACAGTTCGTGCTTCATGCACATGCTTCTAAACAAGTCTCTTTTTGGCAATGTGCTTCATTTAACTGCACATGGACTCCTCCCGCCTCCAAACACGGTTCATGCTTCATAGCACGGGTCGTGCTTTTTGTTAGAACCCTTATTTGCTGCCAAGTCTACTATATAAATACCATGTGTCCTCTCAGTTGAACCCTAGCCATTCTTAGTCGATTAAAGATGATTTTTGAGGCAATTTTACACCGTTTTCATTAGTTTCTGAAGATGTGAAGGCTGTGGATCGACTCTTTCAATTAGTTTAGTAAGATTTAGTCGTTTTATGTCTCTTTTTATCAGTTTTCATCAGATTTTAGCCATGTCTGGCTAAAACCCTCGATTTCAATTTTGCAAGATTCGTAGTTTTTATGTAGTTGATCATTAGACTTGGTTTTTATTTTGTGATTCTATTTAGTTATTTCAGTTTTGCACTTAATGAATGTTTGATTTTAGTTCTTTTTAGCCTAATCACCTAATTAAGGATTAAATCAATCTAGTTAATCGGTTGTTGAAGTTTGTAATTGTTTTGATAAATTGGTAACAAGTAACAAGGAAGAGATCGGTTTCATGTTGGGATTTGACTCTATTATAAACTAAAATTTCATATTTTTATGTTTCTGAACTTGTAAGAAGTATTGAATATTGTTGGGAATTTTACACAAATCATAATGTTGCTTTTCTAACTTGATTAAGAGCTTGTTTAATTAGGTTAGTAAAAATTTAGGATTAACAGAAAAGATTATTTTAGTTAGATAACAAGGTAAAAGAGAACTTACTAGATCTTGTTAGTAGTTTTCAGTACCAGCTTAGATATAACACATCTTAAATAACCAGGTCTAGGTTGATTGCATGATTAGGAAAGCTGTAACATAACTAAATTCGATTTTTATTATTGAATTTTGTTTACTTTATTTCACTGCTATTTTAGTTTTATTTAATAGAAAAAATATCCTTTTTTTACATTTTCTGTTTTATGACTATTATGTGCCTTACGTACAAAGGCATTGACTTTTAGGTTGTATCCCTATGGATTCGACCTTGCTTTCATGTGTTATTCTTTTATTGCAACCAAGCACTAAAAATATATTTGTTTAAGACGTCCACGACAATGTTTTAACAACATGTAGACTTGTTAGTTAGTTACATGTGGTATGGGATTGTCTGTTTATCTTTTTGATATTTGTATGTTGACATATTATGTGTTGAGTTGAGGGTGGTCCAACTATATGTTGTAGGCCAAGACACTCGGGACGACCATCTATGTGTAGAAGGCCAATCCGGAGGGGGGAGGGGAGGACCGACTTTATGTTGAAGGGAAAAGGGGTGTACCAGCTTTATGTTGAAGGCTAAAGAGACGAACCGACTATGTGCTGGAGTATAGTCGTGGCCAACCGACGGCCACATCGTGGCCACTAAATCCATTCCCGATCAAAATCTGCTACCACACCGTGACAGACATGCCACAATGCCATGAGCACGACCAGACAAAACAAACGCGATAATTCTCGCCACCATGTCGTGGTTCTCAGTCTAAAAGTCTTTTCTTCAAAAAGAGCTTAATTCATAAGGACCAAAGCTAAAACATCATATCTGATTCTTAATGGCTTCATAATGAATAAAGTTTTCAACTTTATCCATTAAGATGGTCCAAACCACCAAGATCTAGACTTTAAGTCTTAAAGGGACCCAAAAATGCATCTGTCTCAACTTAATCCATTAAGTCTAAGTCTCCCACACTTAAGATCTGAATCTGCAAGATGTCTAGATGGATAAAGTTTCCAACTTTATCTATAATAATGTCTCAATCCTTCAAGATCTAAACTTTATTGCACCAAAATGACCTAAAGGACCAAGATAACTTGCATAGCTAAAAGGGAAGGCAAAATATCATAACTTTCCTAGTCCACGAGATCTAAGAAGCACTCCAAACTAATCAAAAGGTGTTGGGGTCCAATCAACTCCAAGATCACTCATAAAATGGACCAAAAGTGCCAAAAACCGCATATGAAGACATCCAAAGAACTAAAGGATCGGATTTAGGTAAAACAAATAAACTTAAAACCCTTAAGTTCACATGCAACCTAAAATGATCTATGTTTTCACTATTGAACCTATAACTACGAACATCAAATAAGAAACCCTAAGAACCCTAGGTAATTTTCAAAAAACACAAATTAGGGTTTAGGATTACATATATTAATTGTTATTTTAGCAAATAACAATGATTCTTCAAATGTAGAACTCTTGAAAGCTAGCACCACAAATGGCGTGCCTCTGATGGAATCACACCCAAGCTAGCTAGAGGATGACTTGAAGGAGGAGAGGGGAGGTAGAATTTCGGCTATCTCTCTATGGAATGGATTATTCGAAAAATGATGGCCCTAGGGTCCTTTATATAGTTGTACAAGGATGCCCTATATAACCCTAATTGGAATATAATAATAAAATTTCAAATTGGTAATTATCCAACTCCTTATTTATCCATATGGGATATTCTAGAAACCCTAGAATATCCCCTTAAAACCATCCACCACCTATGTGGAAGGTTCTGGAGCCTTTTGTTCAACTATTGAACAATTGCACTTTAGACCTTGCACTTTTAATTAATTATATTACTCACAAAATCAATTACAATTAATTTCTTATTAATTATTAATTAAATAATATTATTTCTAGTTAATTTATTATTCTCATAATACATTAATAAACTATATATTTCATTTTTTTTAATCTCAGCATAAATTAATCTCTCTCTCTCCAAAAGTCATCATGTCCAATTGCTAGGTTTAAGGGCAACCCAAAAGGACTGTACTACTATCAATTCAAGTATATATCAATTATAGTTATAGGCTTAGACACCTAATCCAACAGTAAAGAGCAAGATTGGAACTTTATACTTACAATAGTCCAAAAATTTTGTGCCTTTGATGGATCCAATCTTGAAGCATCATTCCTTGTAACCAAAAGAAATTCCTTAATCTTTGTGCTTCATTAAAATGTCATCAAAGCATCCAAAAGAGGAGAGAGGAGAGAGGATGGGCTCAAATCTTGAAGGTGGAGGGTAGGGTTTCTCCTAAGTGGTCTTAGAGGCGGCGGAGGCTGATAAAATGCCCAAAAATGTGGAACATTAAGCTTAAATAAGTTGAAAACCATAAAATCATGGGCTTGGGCCTGACAGATCACCACTCTGTGGTCTCGACTCTCCAGTCCGTGGTGACGGTTTTCACCCAAAACCTTTCCAGATTCAAATAATCATAACTTCTATGCGTCAACTCCGTTTTCGACGATCCTTATATCCACGAAAATATATTAACGAGTCCCACACTTCTGTCTAGTCAATTTTGACTTAACGTATGTCGAAAAAAAACCATAATCCATAAAGGAAGCCCAAAACATCACTTTTCCCGCTTTCCCATTTGACTCCAAAACACAAAACCAAGGCTTAGATCACATAACCAATATTATCAACATCCAATAGGTTTTAAATCCTATTCTCCTGAAGCCCAAGGCCTTTACTTGATCCATTTATTGTACACAATCATGAAATAAGAAATTTCTCGAATACAGTTTTATGGTTTCTGTCATGTTTAAGCCCCTAAACTTTAGGTTTAGGGCATCCTCTTCATCCTTCAACCCTTTCCATTAGAAACACTAGCATCCATGCATGTTTGATAGCCTATTCCTTTGATTTTGAGCCTTTTCTTAGGTCTTTGGTGGAGCTTGAGAAGAGGGAAGTTCACATGGAAGCAAGAAGAAAGTTTGGATCCAACATCCTCTTCAGTTTTTTGAGTTGTTAAGGGTATAAAGCTCATACCTTGACACCTCTTCTTCTAGATTCAATTTCTAGTTCATATTTTGGTGGTTTTGGTCGCTTTCTTAGATGTTCTTAGAGTTTGAAGAACTCCAGAACTTGTGGTGGCTTTTCTAGGTCCTTGGACTTCTATTGATTGAGAAAAAGGACCATGTTTGGTTTATTTTGTGTCCATGTTCTAGTTATAGCCTAATTAAGGACTTAATAAACTTAGAATGATAGATCTGGCCTTAGAATGGAGTCCTAATGGATAAAGTTGGAAACTTTATCCATTAAGTCATGGTGGAAAAGTAGATATGGAATTATGACCTTTGATCAGTAAGGATTAAGTTCTTAATGAGAAAAATGACATTCTTCTGGTAGCCACAACGTTTGAATATTTAAAATCGTGACTATCTTGTCTTAGTATTGCCACGACGTGGCCAAGGACTTTGACCTTGTTGACTGTTTGACCTTGTGTTCCCACAATGTTGGCGTTGACTTTGACCATGTTGACAGTTAACTTTTTGACCAGTTTGAATTAGAGTCAAACTTGAAGGATTTGGGTTATTGATTAAGATTCTACCATGTTTTGGTGTTAGTAGGTTCCTGGGAGCAATCAGTATAGAAAGGGAGCGTATTACAATGTTTTTGGGTTCTTCGATTCAGGTGAGTTTCCTCATTATACCCGTGGGTCTAAGACACCAACTCCAACCCATTAGATTATTGTTATATATCCTTGTGTATAGGGTGTTGTTGTGCGGTAGTGATCTGTTATATATATATATATATATATATATATATATATATATATATATATATATATATATATATATATATATATCCTTGTATGTTAGGATATAAGAGTAGTGATATGCTAGTTAGAATACCAGGAAAATTGGTTATCGTCTAGTAGAGTGCCCTAGGGGTTGTATGTAGCCATGTAGGATAGTCTGAGAACTCTTGATCTAGGCTTTCTTGCATTTTCCTTGTTTAGTTGTGGCTCTAGAGTAGGATCATATATTCGGGTATCTATCTCACCTCTGGTTACATATGGTTATACATTCCTTGGAGATTTGTCGGTGGTAGAGCAGTGTGTTGTGAGAGGCCTAGTAGGTGGTAGTGAACCGTTCGATAGGTAGATTTATAGTTGTATGTGCTTATGTGCATTCTTGATTTCTTGTTTGTTTATATGTTGACATATTATGGTGGGTGAGGTTGAAACGCTCTTGATATGTGCTGTAGGACAAGATACCGGGTGCGGGCCGGCTGTAAGCCGTTGGCACAGAGGCTCGGGAAGAGCGGTTGGCTTGAGGAGGTAGGCCAACATACCCAAAGAAATCCACGTCGATGATTGTCAGACCATTATGCATGCTTGTATATGTTTTGTGGTGTGTGATATTTTAACGAAAACTCATTAAGCTTCATGCTTACCCAGTTGTTTATATTTCCAGGTACCATCGGTGATTGTGGTAAGGTGAATGTGTGACTGTACACACTCATTAGCAACATTAAGGATCTTGTGTTTATTATATTACTATGATTTTTAACAAATATAATTTGGAACAAATGGTTTTCTTAACATGGTTTTTATAAGTTTGAAGTTTTACCTCAATAAAAATAAAAATGTTTGGTTGTGAAAATAAGACGTTACATATTGAAATTACAAATTTAACCACTTTTAGTTTAGCAAAAAAAATTAATGAAATTTCATAAATAACCATCAAATTTGCAAGGGAGGCACACCACGTATAATTTCGTTATCCTCACCTACAATAGAACTCCATGGGCTGCGTTTTCGTCCATTTTCGATTTATTAGTCTGTAGGTGTAAAAAATAGATTCTTAACGGATGGAATCGCAGATGTCATAAAGCCAGATCCCTCCTCACTGACTTACATTTTTGTGTATTTTTTCCCAATAAACGTATGACATTTTAACTATGATGTCTGAAATTTTGATTGTGATTTTGTACATTCAGACTATAATCTTTATAAATCTTATAAAGGATGCAATTTAAATGAATATAATTGAAGATATGTCAAATATTTGCACCAAATTCATATAATACCTCAAAAACCTTTCAACTTTCAGCCAAGTAATCACAACCATTCAAGAGTTTTTTTTTAACTTATGCTCTTATAATTACTAATTACTCAAACTAATCTTTATAAATCTTATAAATGAGGTCATTCAAATGAATATAATTTAAAATATCCCAAATACTTGCCCCAATGAATATAATTCATTTGAAACCTCCAAAACCTTTCAATTTTCAACCAATTAATCATAATCATTCAGAGTTTTGTAACTTATACTTCTATGATTATTAAGTAATCAAATTAATATAATATAAGTTATGTATATTTGATGTTTAATAGGTTTTAACTAAATGATTTTGTATGTTCTAAAAATTAATAACATTTACTAATTACTTTTTAATTTCCTTAAGGTGTACCGATATTAGTAGTATAGATAAGTAAGGTTTTCTTAGAAAGTACATTCAAGATTTTCTCACAAAAAAACATTCATATGTATGAAAGGGTTATTGATTCAAATAAGAAGATATGAGAAAATAAATTTTGTTGCATCAATGATTATTTCAATTTTTTATATAATAGTAGTGTTTAAGATGAGAGGTAATATGAAAAAAAGTAATAACCTTAATTCTAAAAAAGTGAGAATTTGATGATTTTTCTCAATTGATCAAAAATCTATATATATTCTTTCTGAATGATATACAAGTGTTTAATATGGTTTTTTTTAATTCAAGTGTCTTAATAGATGTTTTAGTGTTTTTATAATCCTAGTAGGATAAAAAAAAGTAGAAATTATTACGTTTGTTATTTTAGATAACATGATAATCGATGATGAATGTGATATTGATGTACTAGCTGGTAGCGGGTAGCGAGAAGCTAGTAGCATGTAGCGAGTAGTGGGTAACTGATAGAATTTTGTTAAAATCTGCGCGAGATAGCTTTTAGATTTGTAACGTTTTGTTTAAATTAAACAGTAAAAGCTTGCAGTGTCAAACGAGACTTTTTGTTCAAAACAAAGCGTTTTCTCAAACGCTAGAAACTAGAAGCTCTAAAACGCTTCTAAACGTTCCGTGACAAACACACCCTAATTGAAGTTGAAGAGAAGTACAACCGATACATGTAGAAACAATGATAAATGATGATAACAAATTCAAATAATTTTTGTGTGGTATAGACACATCAAAATTAAAAAAACTCATTTCGATCTACAAAACACTTTAACTATCCATTTATGACTAAACATTTTAATGGATAAATATGTGGTGTTATTAAGTGCATGTGTAATATTTTCAAAACGCATGTAGGATATTTATTTTTATTTGTGTTAAATGTTATTTTGTTTTATTTTATAAACAAGTTGTGGGACTAGCCCACTTAGTAGTGGTAAAAGTCACGTAGATTGAAAGTCTCACATTCAAATCGGAGTGTATGAGGATTTATTAACTTGGTGAATTTAATTTCTAATAACTAACCAGCCGTTAAAATGACAAGTAATTATATATGAATAAATAATTATGATTTTACATTTTTAATAATATAATTTATATAGTTATATTAATAAAATGTTATGGCCCGAGTTTGTAAAATGTTACTAAATATAAGGATGACTTTGTATAAAAAAATAGATAGATAGAAAAATACTAGAATATTATTTTTAGTGTATATTAAGATGAAATGGGTTGGAAAAGTTTAGTGTTACATTATTTTTTACACTATAATTATCGGTTTTAGTTTAAAAGATAATGTTAAAGGTTGAAGATGGTCTTATATTGACCCAAAATTCATTGTTTTTATAGTTATATCTCAACTAAAAAGTATGAGTTCTATTGAATATTTCGTTGTGTTTTGCACTAATATGATGTGAAAATGTAGAAGTTTTGCATTTGATCCGAATCTAATATGAATGTTGACTGTTTATACTAATTTTGTGATAGTAACTTGTAACCATTAACAAGTTATTCTAAAAAAAATCAACCAAAATATGTTAAATATTTCATTAAAAATTTAAGAGTGAAATTTTCGTCGATAATTAATTTTACAATTATCATGAAGTTCTTTATTAAACTTGAGTCGTAAACATTTTACTTTTACTTGGAACATGTATATTTTATTCTTAAAATTATCTTAAACAATATAACATGGCGTCATTGTGCCGTTATAAATTCAGCACTCACATGTCATATTTCAGATCTTTAACTGGCATTAAAGTTAGGTATAAACTTTAAAGTATGAACATAAATATTATATTTGGTTAGATTTCCCCCTCAACTAACCTTTGTAGGTAGCATAAACAAGTGTGATTTCATGTTGTTGTTTCTATTTCTTTAATTTCAATGCCACATTAGTTTCAGATTAATAGAAATATGGATCCGAATTAGTTACCAGTTACCAGGTTACGGGTTACTCCACATCGCCACCTACTACACCATGACACCACAGCCCACACATGGACCGTATTTGACAATAACCCTTTTTAGTAATTTTCAACTCTCACCTACTCCCTTTTCTCTTTTATTTTATTATTTTATTATGTTATTAATTAATTAATTAATTAGTTTAATCCCGCATCATTTCCATTTTAATCAATTCTCACCTACAATATAGTCTAATCATAAAACGACTGCGTGCTAAAAAACAATCTAAAAAGAGTAAATTACACAAATGGTCCCTATGGTTTGGGGTAATTTGCGCGTTTGGTCCCTAACTTATTTTTTTAACTCGGAAAGTTCATACTGTTTGTTTTTGTTATGCGCTCGATTCTTACTGTTTGTTTTTGTTACGCGATTGGTCTCTGTCTTACCTAAAAAGACTATTATTTAAATAGGAAAAAATTGTAGGATGGGTAAGGTAAGGTGAGGGGGGTTGTGGTTGGGGTGTGTTTATTTAAATATTTAATAATATCAATGACAAAATTATTTTTTTAGGTAAGACAGGGACCAAACGTGTAACAAAAACAAACACTAGGGACCTTTCGAGTTAAAAAAATAAGTTAGGGACCAAACACATAAATTACCCTAAACCATAGGGACCATTCGTATAATTTACTCATCTAAAAACATCCCCATTAGAATAGCTTTTTATCGGAATTTTTAATTAAAAAACTAAAAATAAAACTCATTGTATGTCACACAATAAAAGCTTCTTCGATCTGTTTTTATGAGACTTTTGTATATATTATTTAATTATAATTTGTTGAGAAAGTATAGATTCAGACAATAATTATAATTGGTTGAAAAAAATATAAATTCACATAATAATTATAATTGGTAGAAAAATTATACACTCACACAATCATCGAGAAAACTCATGGAATAACTTGTTATTTCACAAACAATTTGAATAACTTTTTATTAGGGTTGGAAAAGATTATTAAAATTTCCGATCTGAATCAGCATCAAACCGACATCGTTTATGTTAATATGGGACAGTACTCATGTTGGAATAATGTCTAATATCATAATGAATCGGTAAGATTTTTTAGCGGCAATGACCTCTTATGGTTGTCTCAATGATCCAATTAGCATTAGAAGGTTATGAAACAGAAATAAAAATGATATATTAATTATTCATGTGATGATAAATTAATTAGATATTACTTTGGAATTAATTGAAAATACAGAGACTAAATACTAATTATTCAATAGTGGAATAATGGAAGGTTATTGATCACTTTATTGGTGGGGGGTGGAGATTTGGGATGGAATTAGCTTGTCATTAATAATATCAATGAATCTCAAAAGGTCTAAGATTTTCATAGAGATTGAAAGTAGAAAATAGATTTGTCTACATAAATAGCTTTGTGATGTGTTTACGACATCCATTTACACATCACAAAGCTAAATATGGATCCTAATCTTAATAAATAATTAATTAGGGTTAAAAATTATTTAAATGATTAATAAAAAACAAGAATGGAAGTAATATTGAATGATGTATATAAAATAATCCACTTGAATATCTACTATAAAACCTCTAAAAGGATTAGCTGTAAGGATGATCAATCTAGTCTAAATTCATAGTTTGAGAAAGGATCTCATAGATGAATAGAAAGATCATGCCTTAAATAAAGATCTTCCGAGATCATCCTTATTCTGAGATGGAATATTGTTTCAAAGACAGAGTGAAGATTCAGAGATGAAGACTCCAAGATGACTAGTTTCGAGATGCCTCGAATTTGGAAGTTAGTCAACTTACTCTGACAAGAAGAAAGTTCTTTTGAATGTTGTGACGTTCTCAAATTCATGGTCATTTTAAAAATTTTATTTATGTTTATTTGAAAATCAGAGTATTCAATTTAAAGAATAATATTGCGGAATTTGTTCCCAGAAAACATGATAAATATATTATCAAAGCATTTCCGAAGAAATGTATTTTGTTTATATTAAAACTTTGAGATGTCATTGTCAATATAGAAACATAAGCATAAACAGACCTTACATTCATTTACACTAGTGATTTACATATCCTTTAATCTTATAGTGTAATGTAGCTTCGTATTGACACTTGTGTTACAAATAAACTGAGTGAGTTAGGTTGGAAAACCTGGTGAGTACGTAGGGATTTCAATCCCCCAATGTTATATCATATATATATATATATATATATATATATATATATATATATATATATATATATATATATACAATTTCACCTCATATAAGCAATTTTACCCCACTCCGTCGATCATCACGATAACACAATCTATACTCTCAAATTTAAAATTAACCTCTTTACATAATTCATACTCTGGGATCGGGTATATCTAATCCATGCTCTCGGATCAGTAACTATGCCCATTCCATACTCTTGGATTAGGGACAATTGACTATGTCTAATCCATGCTCCCGGATTAATGAAAAATAATTTTCCTCTCCATAATCTCGGACTAAGGACGAATGACTAAGTCAAATCCATGCTCTCGGATTGATGACAAGTTTTAAAGTTCTACTCTCCGTGTATATCTCACTTGTACTCTTAAGGAGATACTACCCAACATTCCTCTTAATTAATTTAGGTTTACTCTGTATCCTAAATCATCATATTTTATCATATATGATCTTAACACGTATTTCAGGCAATATAAAATATTTCACACACAAACATATATTTAATACTTTAATCAATATTTGTATTAAAATCATGTTCATAAAAGGGACTATGCACTCACACATAAACACTTTAATAAATATTTAACTCTTTAACATATATTTAATACTTGAATTAACACTTGTTTTAAAATCATGTTCAAGAAATGGACTATGCACTCACATGTTAAAGTGATGATTCCAAACCCGGGTAGCGCTTCGCTTCTAACAATTATATTTTCCTTCTATGAAACCTACTATTATTACCACTAGATTTTAGTCTAATATTTATCGTGGCTATTTACGAGCGTTATTATTTTAGAAGTGTTAAACAATAACTTTCAATCACTATGTACAGACAGGGGCAGACATGAAACACCGGAGGGCAGTACCATCTTGCACTACTAGAAAAACAGCCTTTTACGACGCTCATTGCACGTCGTAAAAGGCTCAGACGACGCGCAAAAGCGCGTCAAGCAAGGCCCTGTCATAAAGAGAGACGACCGCGTCGTCTATAGACGACGCGCATTTACGACGCTCATTTACGACGCGCAATTACGATGCGCGTTTACGACACGCAATGCGTATCAAGGAAGGCCATGTCATAAAGGAAGACGACACGCATTCGCGTGTCGTAACCTTACGACGCGCATGTTAATGACACGCAATGCGTATCAAGAAAGGCCATGTCATAAATGAAGATGACTCACATTTTTGCGTATCATAATTTTAAATGTTTAAAAAAAGTATTATTTATAGATTTACTAATTTTCAAATTAAATAATACCTTAAAAGTCTCATAATACAAAATAAAATACCATAAATAACAAAGATAATTCATTTCACTAATATGTCAAATACAAACAATTATTCCAATAGTGAATAAATGTTATAAAAAATGAACTCATTTATATACAAATAACTGCATTCTACTTTAAAATTGTAACTAAAGTACTTGTGGATGAGGATCCATTTGAACAAAAGCAACATGCATTTTTCCATAGATTTCTAAGCTGCTTGCTTCCATTTTCTTGCCCTCCTTTGCGATCTTTACCATCTTCTTTTGCATAATCTGAAAAAACCAAACTATGAAGTATAACATTTTATTATTAATGAAAAAAACCTTATAATTTGTTGAAAAAAGTTGTTTTATAATTGCATGGGTAACCTGACTCTCAAGAGTTGCAAGACTCCTTGTGTGCATGGGTGATTGTGGGAGGACACCGTTTGATGGAGGGACACCAACCAGACCACAAATCAAAGTCTAATTTCACACATGTAATGGTTGTTGAAATGTAAATAATAATAATATATAAAATGGAGAAAAGGGAAAAAGGCATTAAGGAAGGGTATTAATATTTAATACCATGAATCCAAGTAACAATATGTCATAATGGTAAGCAGAAGGGTTTTTAAGATTGAATTCTTTCTGTTGTGCCATTTGTGCAGCTACACTATGGTCAAAAAAGTACAAGGATGCCTATCATCAGTGCTGGTATTATAGCAGTGAAAATATGAACTGCTGGAACCTTCACCATATCTTGAAATAACATTAATCTTTAGCTTCTAATAAAGGTACAATCTACCTTCATTTCCTCACCCATAATAGTAGCATACTTCAATTTTTTAATGATGATATTAATATACTACCAATATTTACATTTCTTTACCGATAATAGAAATGTACTTGTAATAGCAATATGTAAGTATGTTACTACTATGGGTAGAAAACAAAGTACATTGTTATTATAATTAATACCTTAATGACTGTCCAATGGGACAAAGATCCAGGTTCCCAAGGAAGGGGACAAAAAAGGCGTCTAGGAACACCATGAGGAACATCTCTAGTAACTCCCTAAAATATCCAACATGGAACTCACTAATAACTCCCTAAAATATCCAACATAAGATCACACTAAATGAATTATCTCTCAAAAGGAATGTCAAAACATTAACAAGTGCATCTGCATGTACCTTAATAGCCTCTTGCATAAAGAACACTAAAATCAACATGCCAAAAAGTTCACCACCAACCCTTGTGAATCTTGTGATGAGTGTGTAAGCATCGAGTATAGGAAGAACACACAACATCACAATAGTCCAGACACAAACCCTAAAAACAAGAAGAATATGTATATTATCATATATGCTTGATAGGAAAGAATAAGATAACACATGATAATTATACTTAAAAATATTTCTAGAAGGTTCTATACCATCCAGCCCACGCTAGAAACAGTTTCCTCCCCAACATCACGACATTTTAGAGCAAAAAACTATAATTTCGTGTAGCAATAGAACAAGAGTGACGATTAATTCAGGAAATTGAACCTTTGGATTCTATTTGGAAAGATGGCGACTTCAAAAATTGAACCTGTGTTTGGTTCAAAGCAACAATATCAGACACCACGTGCAAGGGGTAAAAGAGGAACAAGGGCACCAAACCTGTGTGTGACACTTCTTCTAACAGAATGATCACAATCACACATACACCTTAAAAGAGGGACAACTAACAACCTTGCATAAGGAACAGTTAACAGTTGTCACGTTGAAATTCAAGAAACTATAAAACTATAAAAGTTATAAAATAGCAAACATAATTGTATTATTAATCTACTAAGTATTTACTTATCTAAATTTCTTATTATAACTTATAAATTATATGTACATTTTGATGAAGGCCAAAACTGGAAATTGATTCCGCAAAAAAATCAATTTGTGATTAATCTACCTTTCCTATGAAAGAAGTTGTAAGAATTCAGAGGAAGAAGAATATTTTCCAAGGATTGTGCACGTCTCCAACCACCTGCAATTAACTGAGATTAATCGAAAAGCAATAAGTAGAAAAGAAATTAGTTTTACAAATCATACAATCAAAAGCATGGATGTACAGAATCATAAGTACCCTTGTAGTGAAAGAAGGAATCCCTGTAAGTGGGACCTAAAGAAGCAGAACCACCTTCAGTCTCATGTACAAATGGAACAGCTACACTAACAGAAGCCTGCTCTTCATTTGAGATGTTGACTGCAAAAACAAGTCAGGTAATCAAAATAACAAAGTTCCTTAGTTTATTTGTTTATTATTCTTCTATCTGTATATTGTCTTCTGATATTGCAAATAATGTTATCTGCAACATAAAATAGATTAATCAGGAACCAATAACCCCTACCTCCCCTGATGCTTCTTCCCCCCTCCGACTACTGTTTGGTTATTAACAATAACCCCTAAACTCTACTTCACCCTACAAAAATGAATACATTAAATAAATATATAGATTTAAATTTAGTAAATTAATCCAGAAAATGTAAGAAAAATGTAGAACAAGTACCTCTGTGGTGAAATGAGTGTGTGCAAGAGGATCAAGAAACTCATCAAATGTCTTCTTGTAAAACTCACTATAAGGATCTTTTTCAATTCTTTAGGATTCCTCATCAGCATTTCCATTATATAAATTAACAAATTGTTAAGAAAACAAATGGCTCAAAAAGTTTAAAAAAATCACTTTTTTAAATTACCCATATCGGTTTTGTCTCATTGGCCAATTCCCAATCCCAGTAATTTTCAGTTTTTCTTTTCTTCTTCTTCTCACCCTGGAAAACAAGCATTACTTTTTTTATAAATAAATCATACAAAAGCACTGTAATTTGATGATCAACACTTTTCATTCTATCTGTGTATCTGAAAGACATTATAATCCCATGAGTTTAAAATATCATAATATATGAAAAAACAAATGCAAAAGTTATAATACAGAATAAGAGTATAAGACAAACTATTTTTGACTTAATCCATAAAGAAGTTAATACAGAAAGTCAGGAAAATGAGGCTTTCCCTACTAAGTCCAACTTCTTAGTTCTTACAAATTTGCCCTGATTCAATTGTTCTGTTTTTGAGAAAAAATAAGTTTATTAAATGTTACTGAGTTAATAACTGCATTGCAATAAATTATGGTTTATATACCTATATATAAGCCGAAGAAAGCAATGACCAGCTGCACCATTTGCACCTAGAGAGAAAAAAGGAACCTAAAGCTCAACATCGATGTGATCAGCTCCTAGCTCCATTGCTAAACACAGAGCATCCAATCGACTCTTTTCATCCCTATTGTATTGACCATCGTCCCATGTTGTTCTAGAAAATAACATAGAATCAAAAACCTTTAAATTGTTAGAAGATCATTTAAGATGAAGGCTATTCTTTTGATCTATGATAGAAAAAAAATTGCCTTTATCTTGAAGAAAGGTTCCAACTTGTGTTTGAATGCTACCTACTGCAGAAAACAAGTGACTTTTGGAATGAACTAGCGTTTCCTGCTCAAACAGACAAACAAAATTACATCATATTAGCCCTATAAACATCATACATACACATATACTAGCTAGAGTACTTGTGTCTGTAGATTGAATATATACTCATCTCCAAAATAGTTGACTGCAGGTGGTAATTCTGAATTTGAATCCTTACAACATGGGATGAATTAGTGACTTAAATTCTGTCTTCCAACATCTACAACTTGAAAAGAAATATATATCATTATCATGACATAACTCAACAGTTGAGAGAAACATAAGGATTGCTTACATATATCATTCTCTTATGTCTTGATATCATTAACCGAGAAGAATCACAAGTAATTATATGGAATGGGCAGAAGGTCTTCTTTAGCACAATACACCTAGTGAGGGATTGCCTTCTGTTCTTTCAGACACACAATACACCCGGTGAAGCTCTTCTTTAGCACCAGCATCACTTGTCCCCATAAACTGCCACTTGCTTCTTCTTGAACGTGATTGAGCAGCTTGCTCAACTGCAACTTCCATTTGCTTAATTTGCCCATGTAATCACCACATTGCTAAATCCCCTACACAACATACCAAACAAAACAAAAATCAACATCAAATATTAATTAGCAAAAAAAAGTAGGCCTACGAAGGGATTTAGTTCATTGTTCACTAATCCGCTACATCTATAATCAGTTATGATTCGATACTACAAGAAAAACACAGAAGTATAGAATAGAACGTAAAGAAAATAAATGTAGTAAAAGGATACGTAGCTTATAAGCACGCTTTGTGGTCTCCATGAAAGACTCTCTCAAGAATCTGATGAAAACGCAGAAAACCCTAGAACACAATCATTAACCGTTGCTTTCAAAATACCCAGATCTCCATATCCATACACATTTTCTGGGTATTCCGAACTTCCCCTTTTTGAAAAGATAAAAGATCTCAAACCCTAGAACGAAATAATGCCAGTTGGCTCTCGTTTGAACAAAACCCCTACTGACAACTCAAAATTTTGTGGAAGAAGAACAAAAAGCTACAAGATTCCCCTTTCAGGAGAGAAGAAGCGAAGCCATTCCCATTTCCATTCAAATTTGTGAAGAAAGAAAAGAAAATAAGGAGGGGGAGGGAGAAGGAGCTTTCAAGTTTTTTCAAGATCTCTGAAACCCCATTTCAACTTCAGTTGATTTAATTTGTTTTTAAGAAAAAATTTACTACTACAATTGAGATGTCTTTTTTACTACCTACCTACCTTATTAGTTTCATGAGCAATGAGAGGGAAAACCACTCAAATGAATGCATATCAGGCTTATGCTTTTGCAGCCGACCCCACTTGCTTCTTTTTTCTTTGGAACCATCGTCGTTGCCTCATAACTTCGGAGATGGCGTGCCTACTGTTGCCTTGATCGACGTTGACGACCGGGAATGGTACCTAACGATGGTCGAAGTGTGAGGGAAGAAGAAGGTGGCAGTCAATGTCGGGAGGGGGAAGGAAGGAGCCGATAATTAGGGCAAGAAGGAAAGACGAAAAAAGGAAGGCGGGGTTTTTAATTTTTTAGGATTTCATTTCCCCCTAGTTATTAAAGGATGGAATGCGCCTTGTATTAAAATTTATAAAGCGACACTCTTAGACGACACGCGTTTTATTATAAGCGCCCTCCGTGTTTTTTTTTTTGTTTTTATTTAGACACTAATTTAAGGGCACGCAGTAATGCGCGACATAAATCCTTAAATTTTTTGAAGAGATGACAATTTTTTAATGTCACTCTCTTTTGCGTAACATAAATCAATGAGTGTCATGGTTTGCGCGTCGTAAAAGGGTATTTTTCTTGTAGTGTTGGCATTATAGCACTTCTGAAAATCAACAACCATTTGCGGCCCTTCAAACCAGATTCCCCATACCGCGAGTAGTTAAAAGATATTATAATAACACTTTATATTTTAAAATACTTAGCACATATATTGTTTATAGGTTCATAATAACGACTTATGACTATAAATATAAGTTATACTGAAAACATAATAGTGTAGCTTAACCTACCTGGTTTTTAACGAAAATCGGAAAATTACGTAGGTAGAACTTCGACTCTAAAAACTTCTTTCGTAGGCTTTTTGATAATTCTAAGTTTCTCTATCGCACCCTAAAACTAGGAGAAATTGAACAAGAAAGAAAAAAGGATTCGAGAGAGAGTTTAGAGGAATCGTGTAAGAAAATATGAAGAATTCATCCTTTATTAATAGGGGTTTGATCATAGAGTAGGCCCTAAGTTTCGTCCGTATCTTTCGCGTACGAGCTCCGTTTTCTATGTTCTTTATATCCACGCATTGGTATTTACGAGTACTGCAACTTTCATTTAGACCCCGTCGGCTAATTCTCATTCTATCTCAGATTTACAAATTTGTATCAAATTTATCGCACTCGAAGAGTAGGGACTAAGTTTCGTCCATATCTTTAACATACGAGCTCTATTCTCGACATCCTTTATATCCATGTGTTGGTATTTACGAGTACTACGACTTTCATTTACACTCCATTGGCTAGTTATCATTCTATCTCATATTTAAAAATCTTTATCGAATTCGCTGCACTCGAAGAGTAGGGACTAAGTTTCGCCCATATCTTTCGCATATGAGCTCCGTTTTTTACTGTATTTTTATCATTGAGCTCCTACTAATGAGATCTTCAATTCTCGTTTAGATGGTTTTGGCTAAAAATCGACCGATCTAAAATTCGATTTCCGGGTTGTGCACTGTTGTGCTGAATCTTAGAAAAATCATAACTTCCTCATACAAAGTCAGATTTGAACGTTCTTTTTATGGAATCTCTCGGTATAAAGTATACTACGACTTTTCTTTAGATGGCTAAGGATAAAAATATTTTATCGTAAATTCACTTTTACGATTCCTGTTGTCGTGCTGGTTTTGCCGCAAAACTTCGACAGGTCATAAGTTTTTCGTTATAAGTCGGATTTTAGCGTTCTTTATATGTATGAAATCCTTGTGACATATACTATAACATTTTTTAAGATTATTTATCCTAAATAATCTTCTATCAAAAAGTCATTTTTGACGTTTATTATCTCTAAATTAACTAGCGCGAATTTGCAGACGTTACAATTATCTCCCCCTTAGGATGACTATGTCCCAGAATCATCAACGAAATAGGGTTCGTATAATGACTCTTTACGTTACCTTTCCATCCTAGTTGGTAATTCTAATTCTTATTTCATTTCAAATTAATATCTAACTTTTGGACTTCTTGACTGCTGACAGTGCTTCAATCTTGCACCTGCTCTTCGTACTATGTTGGACTTTCAATCGTAACCTTCGATTTAAAAACTCAATCCTTATTGGAGACTCATGATCTTTCTTAAACATACTTAACTTAAGACAAGTTTTTTACTTCAATTATTGTAACAGACCGATAGGTCATGTCCTAATGACCTCTTATCGTATGATGCAATGCTTAGACTCAGGTTTTTTAGATTCAAATTCCAGAATGGTAGATACCTTCCTTCATGTTCTAATGTGGTATAATCAAATTCTAGCAAGTAACACTTCTAGCTATAAGCTTCTTACTTTCACGGCGGTCGTGATACTTCTATTGATCGCTTTGATTATGTTTAATTCAATCTTCTGGCTTAAGTCGGTTACTACATCGAACTTGGTTCTCTAGACCATGTACAATACTTATCTTAACTGGACTCAATTTGATATGACTACTAGGGATGTCAAAAACCCTTGTGGGACCCCGCTCCCACGTGACCCCGATACCGTACGAGACTAATTTTTTTTTTTTAAAAAAGGGAGCGGGAGCGGGGGTGGGGGCAGAATTAAAACCCGTTTATTTTCGGGACCGGGGTCCAGAGTCGGTATTTCCGTCTCGTACTCTTGCGGGGGCCCCGGTTGTACATTTATGTAAAAAATATATATTTAATATAAAATACATATACAAAATAGATTTACTAATTTTAGGTTTAGTATAGGTTTCACTTTCCCTTTTCCAATTAATGGATGTTGAAAGATGTAGCAAATTGATCATATATTTTTGGACATGTAAGTCTTTTATATTTGTAATGTTGGATTTGTCGTATTTTATATTTTTAAGATTGTTGGGATTTTTGTTTTGAAATGTTGGATTTTTAATTTTTTACTTTCTAAAAGATTAGGTTTTAAGCTTTTAAAGTTTTTAAAAATAGTTTTTCTAGCCTAAAACAAAGCAGTTTTTTAGCAAAAAAAAATCGAATTTTAAGCCTATAAACCGGGGGAACGGGGGCAGACCGGGGGCTATGTAAGCGGGGGATCCAAGGGCGGGACCGGGGTCGAGGGCAACAACTGATTTTGGGAGCGGGGGAGGGGGCAGCTATATCCGCTCCTGTTTGGTCTCGTTGACATCCCTAATGACTACTAGGGTCGGAATAACAATCATCTTCTTAGTCATTACCGAAACGATGGTAACGACAGAAACAAATGAAACGAATGAAATTACTAATGTCTTAGTAACCTTGTGACTTTCCCTGATCCAAGTGCGAGTCTTGTTCTTCCGGTAGTATAAGTCTCTACTACCTTTCACACCTACTCATACTCGTCTCAAGTATTGTCTCGTAGTCCAGTAAGTTACTTTTACAAAAACAATTTAACACATACGAATGTGTCCAAATAATTATAAAATTTTCCCTAGACTGTACTAGGACTTCTTCCATGCGTATCTTTAACAACAATTCTGATTCAACTCGGTTGGTGGTAGAAACGCCAGATGATAGGACAACTTCAGAAATTACACCAATCGTTTCATCATCCTGCTAATCAAATGTGTACATTTGGATGTACCGTACTCCTCTAGATGTACTATTATTTTATCAGATGCATTCTAAATGCAAAATACCACTCTTATGATATCTTGTGATAGGTGTCTTTAACTATCATAAGCCTTCTCATTTCCTCCATTTCTCAATTCATACAAGTCTTCACCACGACGTTATGTTCACGGAAGCATACGTTCAATGTATTGGGACGAGAATATATATATATATATATATATATATATATATATATATATATATATATATATATATAGAGAGAGAGAGAGAGAGAGAAGGTTTAGATGTGTAATCTTCCTTATTACTCTGAAACGTTACATGTCAGTTCTAATATCGTAATTAAACGTTTAGAAATCTGAACACATAAAATTTCCAGATTCGATTGGCAATAGGCCATAGATCTGATCAAATGATGGCATCATAAAACTTATAAGGTATTGTATAGGATAAATCATTTAGCACATAAAAGCAATTTAGGCATCTCCCCAAAATAAGATAGTGCACGTGTCTATTCTTCCTAAATATAGCAAAGTACTCATCTTACAATCATTTCTTAGCATTTTAAGTTAAGTCTAGAAATCCTACAAATTCCTAGTTCGCTTAAACTAATGCTCTGATACCAACTGTGACATCCCCAAATTCACGGTCATTTTAAAAATGTTATTTATGCTTATTTGAAAATCAAAGTATTCATTTTAAAGAATAATATTGCGGAATTTGTTCCCTGAAAACAAGATAACTATATTATCAAAGCATTTCCGAAGAAATGTATTTTGTTTATATTAAAACTTTGGGATGTCATCCTCGATACAGAAACATAAGCATAAACAGACCTTACATTCATTTACACTAGTGATTTACATCTCATTTAATCTCTTTGTGTAATGTAGCTTCGTATCAACACTATAATGTTATATAATATAATATATATATATATATATATATATATATATATATATATATATATATATTTGATGTAACAACCCAAAATCTCGGTAAAATTTTTTCATTTTTAATTAAGAAATTCATTAATTCCCATAAGTTATAAAATTTCAATTACAATTGTTTTCAAAATTCATAACATCAGATAAATTTTTCATAAAATTAGTGTGCCCAAATAAACGATAGAGAGTGCATGTCGCGCCATCACGCTCGGCTCTTTCCATTAGATCCTGAAGTACCTGAAACAACCAACAAATTGTAAGCTAATGCTTAGTGAGTTCCCCAGAGCATACCCCATATAATCCACATAACCATATAATCCATATCAATCACATAATTCATGCATATAAACATATAAGGATGCCCTGGAAACCCTCCAGGGTCTTAGCATATTGCCTCGGGAACCCCCGAGGTCTTAACTAAGGATGCCATGGAAACCCTCCAAGGTCTTACACCCTAGTGCCTCGGGAACCCCCCGAGGTCTTTACTTAGGATGCCATGGAAACCCTCCAAGGTCTTACATCCAAGTGCCTCGAGAACCCCCCAAGGTCTTTCATGCAAGTACCACAAATACAACTAGCATGCCACATAGGAAATAATCAACTAGCACGTCACATAGCAATAATGGGCCGGCCTTGGTTCCTACGACCCATTGGTATGGTGAGGAGACTCACTTCTCAAGAAATGTTGAACTGATAAGATCCAATCCCAAATCACACTTTGAACTCAACCGTCCACAACCAACATGTAATCACTTCAACAAAACCCCAAATTAACAAAGATTCCCTTACAGTCAAACTTGGTCAACCCTGGTTCAAGTCAAAGTAAATAGTCAAGGTCAACATTCCATGTTTGACCTAACTCATCGGGTGCATCTGGAAACTCATCGAGTTCCTTCAGTGCTCAGAAAGTTGGGACAACCCTAGCCAACTCGTCGAGTTATCTCACTGACTCGCCGAGTTCGCTCAATATCTAGAAGGCAGGAAAACCCGATCCAACTTGTCGATTTGGTAAGGCAACTCGTCGAGTTTTTCCCTTGTTGCATACGTTCGGATTTTCCTTCGATTCAAAGGACTCTAATGCTCATATCTGAATTCCTAAGGTGCCTTAAGGATAAAGTTTCCGTCTTTATCCTTTGGTACCATCCCAAATGTCCAAAACTCTTAACCAAGTCTTTTAAACCTAAAAGTTTAACCATTAAGCCCAAGACATTAGAGATTTGGAACCCACCCCTTTTTAGAGGAGGTTCTAACCTCAAGGAAGTCCCAAATATTGAAGCTTTATAGACATGAAAGTCCAATGCATGTCTTGAAACTATAATGGCCCCAAAAGGAGAAATATGCCCTAACTTCCAAGCATGGCATCAAGACTTGATAAAAAGTCAGATCTAGCCCACTGAGAGACTCTCTTGCCCTGGAGATTCATGAAGTTGCAAGCTTTATGAATCGCGTGCATGCATAACTAAGAATGAGGAGGGATGAAGGGACAAAATCCGAGATCTAGCTATGCATGTACATAAAAATTGGGTTTTGAATACTCACAACAGTTCACCCTAGAGCCAACACGAAGATGCTTGCTAAATCCTTGCCTATTTCTCACCAACTTCTCCTCTTCTTGCTCCAAAGTGGCAACTATCTCACAATATGGAAGGAAATGGGGATTAGGGTTTGCAGTATCGGTATTAGGGTTTAGAGGATGATAAGGGTTCAACCTCTAAGGCTTAAGGAGATTATATAGGGTGCAAACCCTAAAAATTAGGGTTTTCCTTTCCAGAGTCAACTCGTCGAGTTGGGGCTCCCCAACTTGTCGAGTTGAGTCCTTAAACCTGCGTCCAAAATAATTGTTACACGACGAGTTGGAGCTCCCCAACTCGTCGAGTTCCAATCCAAAACCCTAAAATATTGAGAAATAAATAATACATGGACAAAGCGTTACAAATCTCCCCCACTTGAACTAGAGTTCTCCTTCGAAGTCCGCTGATGCGAAAAGGTCCGGGTAATGCTCTTGCATCTCATCCTATGGCTCCCATGTCCATTCCAAACCTTTATTGTGCTACCATTGCACCTTCACTAGCTTCACCTCATTGTTACGAAGAACCTTAGTTTTCTTATCTAAAATCGCAACGGGCATCTCAATGTAGTTCAGGCTCTCATCCGTCTGAATGTCGTTCAAGGAAATAACCGCAGCCTCGTCAGTGACACACTTCCGAAGCTGAGACATGTGGAAGGTGTTGTGAATCTGGCTAAGATCGTCCGACAGGTCCATACGGTATGCCACCGTGCCCACCCGGGTAGAAATCCTGAACGAACCAATAAATCGGGGCCCTAGCTTGCCCCTTTTCTGAAACCTGATGACACCCTTCAATGGTGACACTATCAGCAATACGAAGTCTCCCACTTGGAACTCAAGATCCTAGCGACGTCGGTCAATATAGCTCTTCTGACGGCTCTACGCGACCCGCAGAATGTCGCGTACTTGCTGGATCAACTCGGTAGTCTTAAGCACCACCTTGATGCTTCCCATGAATCGATGCCCAACTTCACCCCAACAAAATGGGGTCCCAAACCTCCAACCATACAACATCTCAAACGGGGGTCGGTTGATACTAGCATGATAACTATTGTTATATGAAAACTCTGCTAGTGGGAGGTATGTATCCCAATTCCCTCTAAAATCCAATAGCATGATAAACTTCGCTCGCTCTGGCCGTCAGTCTGGGGGTTGGTATACAGTTCCTCATAAAACTTCCTCAAAAATCTGGATGTAAATCGAACATCCCGGTCAGAAACCACCGACACTGGCACTCCATGCCTAGCCACCACCTCTCACACATAATTATTAGCTAATTTCTTAGGAGAGATGCTCTCGGAGATCGGAATAAAGTGGGCACTTTTCGTCAGTCTGTCCACAATGACCCAAATGGAATCCACACCCCTCACCGTCCTTGGTAACTTCATGATGAAGTCCATGATGATCTCTTCCTATTTCCACATGGGAATAGGTAGCGACTGAAACTTTCCATGAGGCCACTGATGTTCAGCCTTGACCTTCCTGAAGGTCAAGCACCACTCCACAAACCAAGCGATCTCCCACTTTATGCAAGGCCACCAGTAACTCAGCCTCAGATCTCGATACATTTTTGTAGCCCCCGGATGTATAGAGAACTTGGACATGTGCGCCTCCTCTAAGATTTTTTGTCTCACTCCCCCAGATACCGACACCCACACTCGGCCACACTGTGTCAATAGACCCCAACCATCTCGAACAAACAAGGGAATCTGACCCCAAATCCGATGTATCTTCCAGTTCTCCGTCTTCAAACCCTCCACCTAAGCCTCCTTGATCATATCCAACAAGGGAGAAATCATTGTCATCCTCAAACAGACATCCATAATCTGAGCATTCGCCGCCTTGCGGCTCAAGGCATCAGCCACCACGTTAGCCTTCCCTAGATGGTATAAAATCTCGCAGTCATAATCCGTCAGCACATTTAACTACCTCCTATGTCGTATGTTGGGTTCTGCTGATCCATAAAATACTTCAAACATTTGTGGTCATTACAGATGGTGCACCGGACTCCGTACAAGTAATGCCTCTAGATTTTGAGGGCAAACACAACCGCCCCCAATTCCAGGTCGTTAGTGGAGTTGTTTGCCTCGTAAGGATTCAGCTGCCTCGAGGTGTACACGGTCACATTCCCCCTCTACATCAAAACTGCCCCCGACCCCGATACAGACGCATCACAATACACCACCAAATCATCCAATCCATCGGGAGCAAAATGAGAGTGTTTTTGGGCGGAAATGGTGAGAAATGATCAATTTTTTGAAGGAAAACATATATATTGGTTGGGTTTTCGGCCAGAAATGGGTTCTCGGCCGAAATCTATTTTTGGTCCAAGGTTTTCGGCCAAATACGAGTTGCTGAACGATTTTTGGTGTTTTTGAGGGAAAAATCTTGATTTTTCGAGTGTTTTTGGTTTCGAAAACTTATATAAACTTAATTTATATATTTTAGAATATTTTCTAACCCTCACGAACTTAACAGAATAATAAAAGCCCAAATTTTATTTATCGGGTTTGACTTTTATTGACTGGAAAAGTATCGGGTTGTTACAAATATTCTCTTAATTAATTTAGGATTAATCTGTATCCTAAATCATCATATTTTATCATATATGTTATTGACACGTATTTCACGCAATATCATATATTTCAAACACAAACATATATTTAATACTTTAATCAATACTTTTATTAAAATCATGTTCACGAAAGGACTATGTACTCACATATAAATTTTTTAACAAATATTTAACTCTTTAACGGATATTTAATACTTTAATCAATACTTGTATTAAAATCATGTTCATGAAAGTGACTATGCACTCACTTGTTAAAGTGATGATTCCAAACTCGAGCAGCGCTTCGCTTCTAACAATTCAATTTTCCTTCGACGAAACCTAGTATTATTAGAACTAGATTTTAGTCTAATATTTATCACGGCTATTTATGAGCGTTATTATTTTATAAATGTTAAACAAAACTTTTCAACCACTATGTACAGACAGTGGCCAAACATGAAACATCGGAGGGCATGACCATTTTGGCATTATAGCACTTCTGAAATCCAACAACCTTATGCGCCCTTCAAACCAGATTCCCCGTACAACGAGTAGTTAAAAGATATTATAATAACACTTTATATTTTAAAATACTTAGCACATATATTGTTTATAGGTTCATTATAACGACTTATGACTATAAACATAAGTTACACTGAAAACAAAATAGTGTAGCTTAACTTACCAACTTTTTAACGAAAACCGGAAAATTATGCAGGCATAACTCCGACTCTAAAAACTTCTTTCGTCGGCTTTATGATTACTCGTAGTTTCTCTATCACACGCTAAAACTAGGAGAAATTGAATAAGAAAGAAATAAAGATTCTATAGAGAGTTTAGAGGAATGATGTAAGAAAATATGAAGAATTCATCCTTTATTTATAAGGGTTTGATCATAAAGTAGGCCCTATGTTTCGTCTATATCTTCCGCATAAGTGTAACGACCCAATTTTCACAACTAAAAATTTCTTTTAAAATATTACTAAAACCACATTTATAAAAACCGTACCATAAGTCATAACATAATTTCATAGTATTAATTTCAAACAGAAACTTATTATCAGAGTTAAACATCCCAGGCTAACTGACTATGGTGTGTGCACTGCAACCTCTCCGAGCTCCTCTTTTGAAAACTGAGTACCTGAAACCAAAAACTGAAACCGTAAGCACGAAGCTTAGTGAACTCCCCCAAACTACCACATACCATACAATCATATAACATACCATACTTGTCAGCCATTTCTGGGGTGCCCGACCTACCCGGTGCGGCCATTCTAGGGTGTCGTCCTACCCGTGCGGCCATTCTGGGGTGCCGACCACCCTTCGGTCCTAACAACCGAACCTCAGGGACTGTTTCACCCCTACCACTACTACTATCACATATCATAACATAACATACTATCAGACATATATGGGTTGTCTGACTACCCTTCGGTCCTAACAACCGAACTCGAGGATTGTTCCCCTCCTACTACCCCTAACACATATCTCAGATCATGCTAGCATATAATCATGACATCACATACTATCAGACGTATCTGGGGTGTCTGACTACCCTTCGGTCCTAACAACTGAACTCTACTACTATAACACATCAAGCTAGTCCTGGACCAACAAGCTTCTCCCTGGGACCTCCCAACTCCTTCTCCTTCTTCTTCTTCTTCAAAGCTTTCAAATTACTTCTCCAAGGCTAGATCTTGCTCCAAAAACGGATATGGTGGCTAGGGTTTGGTGTTCTGTGTGAGAGGGGATGTAAAGGAACCCTAGGGAAGAGAATGAGACGTTTAAATAGGGCACAAAGTCCCAGATTTAGGGTTTTTCTCTTCAGACCAGACTCGTCAAGTCCTCTAGCCGACTCGCCGAGTCGGTTACTTAATCTAGGACCCAGATCCCGCTCCGACTCGTCGAGTTCCTTCCTAGACTCGACGAGTTAACTCTTTTGACTTAGGGTTTTCCTTTCCTTTCTTGGTCTTTCTAATTTTGGGTGTTACAACTCTCCCCCACTTAAACTAAACTTCGTCCTCGAAGTTTCTCTACGGCCAATCGCCCTGCAACTGCTTTCAACACTATGCTTGAAAAAAAAACTAACACCCGCTGACTACCTCCACTGGCATTTCGCCCGGTCATTCTGACTATCATTAATCCCTGCGGATAGTATTCTCAGGTCCACCCCCTTTTTCCTTGTACGATCTCTGGCCTCCCCAAGTCAACATTCCATAACCAACTACCTCCCCTATCACTGTGAAGGACCGTACCCTTCACGATGTCCATCACTCCAACCATTCCCAGTGTTGGTCACTATTGCGGGTACATACTGAATGCTTCTTAGTGCTATAACTTGGTGCTGAGCACCCGTTACAAAGAATGGATTAGATAATCCTTCGAGTAAGAGGTTCATCCCTGCAACGATTAAGACTCATACAAGAGCTGCGCAACAAGGTCAAACCCTCCCCTCTGAGATTATCCAACCCTGCTGTGAGAGGCGTAGCACCCTTGATCAACTTGCTGCCTCTACCATACTTCCCTCATTGTTACTACCACTGACTGAAAATTCTGTTGCCCCTCATTCCCTGTCGGATGCACCGAGACCACCCTGGTCCAACTAATCTGCCTGCACTTGCAACCCAACACAAAATTACTACTGACCATCACACTGCAACTATCCGAAACACTGAACTGCCTGCAACACTGAATTGCCTGAAACATTGAACTGCCTGAAACACTGAACTGCCTAAAACACTGAACTGACTGAAACGTTGAACTGCCTGAAACACTGAACTACCAGAAACATTGAACAACCTGAAACATTGAACTGACTGAAACACTGAACTGCTATATGGCTGCTTCCAAAATATCTCAAGACCTTCCTGGTCTCTAATCATTTGTTGGTTATCTGCAACACCGAGTTCCAACTCAACTGTGGAGTCCAAGGACTCCTCACTTAGTCGCTCCCATGACTTCTGAACGAAATCTTTCTCTAGAACTAGTTTCCGCTAGTTATCCTGTCACTGTGGAGCTAACAACCTCCTGATCCACCGATCAGTTCCAAACATCACATCCTGACATCATTAAATCCAAGACTAAAAATGATGGCTCCCAGACTAATGGTAGCCCTTAACATACACGAACCCAAGCTTCCCTGATCTCATAACTGTGGTGACGATCCAACTGTTGAATCGTCGGCTTAACCATAACTGAACCATTTAGGAAATCCAAAATCTAACCCGTAGATTCCCATATCCTCACTACTGCACCCGAACTGGTGGGTACTACTGTTTCCCCCCGTCCAAACAACGCGCTCATGCTACCTACCAACCTGATAAATGATACGGCTACACCTGCAGACTTACAACTCTCTAATACTATATGGCTGCTAGTGAATGCTACGGCTACCCCCGCAGACTTAAAACACTCTACTACTATCTGACTGCTAGTGAATGCTACAGCTACCCCAGAAGACTTACAACACTCTACTACTATCTGACTGCTAGTGAATGCTACGGCTACCCCCGCATTCTTACAACACTACTACTATCTGAATGCTAGTGAATGCTACGGCTACCCCCGCAGACTTACAACACTTTCCATACTAACTGGCTGCTGCTGGAAAATGTTGCGGATCTACCGCCACTATACCATGTTCTATATGATGTCTCTGCCACTGATTACTAACACGAAATCATCTCTTGCTAATCGTTCTCAAAATTTTCATTCCGACTCACTAGAATCCTACAGGCGGTCCTCCAACCTGAATTCCCAACCAGCTACTAACCATCTCGATCACATGAACTAACTGTTGGGAAGTTCCTCAAACTCCCAACCCTGAATTCCTCAATCCATCAATCGCTGTGCTACTATCTTTTCTTCTCGGAGGTCGCGTACTCATTCTGGATCTGCGTACTCTTACCCTTGTATACTCGGAGGGTTCTCCCCCACTTTGATCCTGCCTATACCTCACTGCTCAAAGCTTGGACAGAATTCCCAATCCTTACTACCATTCTGTAATCAAACTTGCTGAAAAGCCCAAGCTTACCATAGCTAGGGATCTAACCAATCCAGCTCCAATACGACCTATTCCTGAACGAGCGAGACACTCCAAGTCCCACATAATCTTGCTATAGCTACTGCAACCTAAATAACCCGCTCTATTGGGGAACAACCTCTGACTATCAATCTAAAACCAAGGTATGCAAATGGCATATAACTCAATCACAAGCAGGTAATATAATACTCACGGATACATGCTTACTAACATCAATGGATTACCACATCAATAGAGTTACTACAAAAGGGAAGAATTCAAGCTACATACCTGCGATCTAGTACAGCTCGATCTTGACTTTCTGCGGAACAATGGGCGCCTGAACCTAAACTCTCTCCACCACTAAGACGGGACATCGAGACTTGAAATGACTCGGCTGGTGACAATGAAAACATCTCTGATCCTGCTTACAATCCCGATAAACATGCCCCCTTGCCTCACCCTGAGATGAGAGGGAACGTCGATTTGACTCGAATCCTGGACCTGATCCTTTCCCCGCACTTGAAACACCTGAACTTGTGACAAGCAAACCCATGAGTCCATCCACACTTACCACACACCTCTAGCTCCTCCTGACCTCCATCGCCCAAGTCAGCTGAGTAGGACTCCACACTTCTTCCCAATCTCCCTGCAACACGTGCCCGCTTCCCTTTTCCGAGTTGCCCATCCAAACCAATCTCCTGCTCTCGAGTGACCCTGACTACCCCCTCAACCGTATGAACAACAGCTGGTTGTCCCTAGAACTTAGTGGTCAACCGACCAGTGACCCGCTCAATGATGTTGGGTAACTCCTCGTGAATGACTAGCGAAACCTCATTAACTACCCAATTATGCAAGGGTCTCTCCTAGAGACAGGGTGCCCCACTCACTCCTAACCCCTGACGGCAAAAGCCAGAAATGGAATCCCCCTCTCTGATGGATCCCCAAACTCCATAAGAATCGGGCTCTAGACGAGCCCCAAACTGTCCTGAAACTATCCCGACCCTAAAGGCCTCAAGATGACTGTCCATAAGCTCCAAGATGGCCTCTCTAACCGAACCAAAAATCACTGGAGTCTGAACAATGATGTTGCGCACAATCTCTGCGGAAATGAAATCCCTTATCTGATCATCAAGCTGCCCGGCTCTAGAACCTGAGCCAGATCCCTCCCTGGTACCTGAACTGCTAACTGGTATCTCACGCAACGTCACCATGCTGGAAACATAACACATTACTGATCAATACACACCGCTGCCGAGGGATCTCTCACACACTCTACTAGTTCCCTCGTTTTGCCTCGGTCCCTCTTGAATCGAGTACGGATCCTCTGCTATCAGTAGTACGGGCCCATACTACCTTCCACATATATTCATACTTTCCTCAAGAGTTACCTCAACTCCACCAAGTCACTCTACTGCTACTGATCTCTGCTACTACCTTCCTAGGCTTACCCTAGGGAACCTCTGACTCCACCCAAACCAGTCCGCAGTTGCTGAAGGACTCCATGTAATTCCAATTAGCCACCACCTGAATACCATCACATGCAATGAGGCTCGGATAATCCTTCGAGTAAAAGACTCGTCCCTACAACGGTTAGACTCAGACGAGAGCAACGCAATAGGGTCAAATCTGGCACTCTGAGATTATCCAACCCTAACCACATGTGACGTGACGTATTCACCTAATGGCTAACTCCCATCACTCAGAGTCCCACAAAGCACAAAGCAAGCAACATTCAGATAAAGGAAACATACTCATGCAAAACTATTCTCATAACAAGAAACAGTACTAGCATACAATGCTAAGCTCATACTATCAGGCATAACCTACACAGGCTACCCTACTACTGTCTACTCAATACTAGCATGCAATTCTCATCAAGCTGAAACACATAAAGCAGGCACATAAGGCATCCTCCTAGATCCTTAGTCCTATAATAGCATGTTGTTCTACTGAAACTGAAACTGAACTGATCTGAAACTGAAACTGAAACTGATAACATAATCTTGTATGGGTAATTTGGGAGTACTTACTTGAGCTCGGTTGATTTCATGCACCACACCCTTGTCTCTTATCAAAATTCTTTTCTTTCAGAATTCTTTTTGCTTTTTATAAAACTGTTTTCTTTCTTAAAACTCTTTTTACCAAATTGTATCTTGAAGACTTTTATACCAATCCCTTAGTTTGAGTCCAGACACACCTGAGGGTATGTATGAATCCCTCAAACCAAGGCTCTGATACCAACTTGTAACGACCTAATTTTCACGACTAAAAATTTCTTTTAAAACATTACTAAAACCACATTTATAAAAATTGTATCATAAGTCATAACATAATTTCATAGTATTAATTTTAAACATAAACTTATTATTAGAGTTAAACATCCCAGGATAACTGACTACGGTGTGTGCACTGCAACCTCTCTGAGCTCCTCTTTTGAAAATTGAGTACCCGAAACCAAAAACTGAAACCGTAAGCATGAAGCTTAGTGAGCTCCCCCAAACTACCACATACCATACAATCATATAACATACCATACTTGTCATGCATTTCTGGGGTGCCCGACCTACTCGGTAGGGCCATTCTGGGGTGCCGACCTACCCGTACGGCCATTCTGGGGTGCCGACCACCCTTCGGTCCTAACAACCAAACCTCGGGGACTGTTTCACCCCTACCACTACTATTATCACATATCATAACATAACATACTATCAGACATATCTGGGGTGTCTGACTACCCTTCAGTCCTAACAACCGAACTCAGGGACTGTTCCCCTCTACTACCCCTAACACATATCTCAGATCATGCTAGCATATAATCATGACATCACATACTGTCAGACGGATCTAGGGTGTCTGACTACCCTTCGGTTCTAACAATCGATCTCTACTACTATAACACATCAAGCTAGCATATAACATATCAGGTACTAGCAAAACTAGATGATATCACAAAGACAATCATCTAACACACAACTCCTACTGGTGGGCCGGCATTGTGGTCGTACACCCACCGCTACTGGAAGGTAACTCACCTGCACTGCTGGAGTTCTTGCTGATACCCTGTTGACTGCTATCTGACAACTCCCGCACTGCTACTCCAATGACTCCCCGATCTACTAATACCAAATATAACACTTAGTCCCAATCTGCCCTTCAACAGTCAAATTAAGTCGACTCTGGTCAAAGTCAAAGTCCTGGTCAAAGTCAACCTTCCAGGTTGACCCTACTTGTCGAGTCAGCCTACTGACTCGCTAAGCTCAAAAATCCTCTCCTTTGCGACTCGACTCGCCGAGTCTATTGATTTCCGAGTTATGTCCTGTCCATGTCACCGAGTCTCCATTTAACTCACTGGTCCAAGTCTTAACTAGAAGGGTTTGGGGTTCTGCGACCAGACTCGCCAACTCCAAGAACGGACTCGCCGAGTCCTAATCAATCTTCAACAGACTCGCCGAGTTGTTCATCCAACTCGTCGAGTCCCTACCCATCTCCATACAACTTGCTGAGTCCGCTCGAAGGACATGCAGAGGCTATTTGAGTCATGCTTGGACTCCCAAACTGTAGATCCACTCTTCAAAGGCCTATTCCTTACGTAAAGTGGCAAACTTTATGTGTAGATAAAGAGATCTAGGCTTAAATTACTATAAACTAGGGTTTTAGACAAATAGGCTCTTCAATCAACCCAACGACAGTTACTTTATGCTTCTCTAGGCCAAGATATGCTTAGATCTGAAGTAGCAACTTCAGATCTAGGCTTCTAACTCGAATTGGTTCTTAAAAATGGCATAAAAGCCCCAAATCTCATAACCAAGGTGAGAGATTTATTACCAGAAAATGATGAGGTTGAGAAGATAATCCTGCACCAATAAGCTTCTCCCTGGGAGCTCCCAACTCCTTCTCCTTCTTCTTCTTCAAAGCTTGCAAATTACTTCTCCAAGGCTAGATCTTGCTCCAAAAACGGATATGGTGGCTAGGGTTTGGTGTTCTGGGTGAGAGGGGCTGTAAAGGAACCCTAGGGAAGAGAATGAGACGTTTAAATAGGGCACAAAGTCCCAGATTTAGGGTTTTTCTCTTCAGACCAGACTCGCCGAGTCCTCCCGCCGACTCGCCGACTCGGTTACTTAATCTAGGACCCGGATCCCGCTCCGACTCGTCGAGTTCCTTCCTGGACTCAACGAGTTAACTCTTTTGACTTAGGGTTTTCCTTTCCTTTCTTGGTCTTTCTAATTCTAGGTGTTACAATAAGAGCTCCGTTTTCTACGTTCTTTATATCCACGTGTTGGTATTTACGAGTACTACAACATTCATTTAGACTTCATCGACTAATTCTCATTCTATCTCAGATTTACAAATCTGTATCGAATTTATCGCGCTCAAAGAGTAGGGACTAAGTTTCGTCCATATCTTTAACATACGAGCCCTATTATCGACTTTCTTTATATCCACATGTTGGTAACTTTCATTCAGACTCCATCGGCTAATTCTCATTCTATCTCAGATTTACAAATTTATATCGAATTCGTTGCGCTCGATGAGTAGGGACTACGTTTCATCCATATCTTTCGCATATGAGCTCCATTTTCGAATGTCTTTTTATTGTTGAGCTCCTATTAATGAGATCTTCAATTCTCGTTTAGATTGTTTTACTGTTGAGCTCCTATTAATGAGTACTATAACTTTTATTAAGATTAGTTATCCTAAATAATCTTCTATCAAAAAGTAATTTTTGACATTTATTGTCTCTAAATTGACTAGACAGAATTTGCAGGCATTACAGTTGTATTCCCTTTTTAGCATACTATCAGTTCAGATGAAATCAACTTTATCAGGATTTTATTTACTATTGCATTTAGGCCTCGTTTGATAGTTGCTGACCGAGAAAGTGCTGACTGAGAAAGGTCTGTCTCAGTAAGAAATTCTGACCGAGTAAGAAATCATGTTGTTTGATTGAAAATCTAACTGAATGTGCTGACTGGTGCAAAATGACCATTTTACCCCGATGCTCTACACGTTTCTATGCAATATGAAGATGATGATGATGATGATGATGATGATGATAATAATAATAATAATGATAATGATAATAATAATAATAATAATAATAATAATAATAATAATAATAATAATAATAATAATAACAATAATAATAGTAACAACAATTACAATGATAATAATAATAATAATAACAACAACAAAAAGGAAATGAACAGGAGAAGCGAAGATACGACAAAGAAGCAATAAAATGAGAAACAAACAAAAACATAAGGAGATGACAAAGAACCAACACAAGAAACGGAAGTACAGGACGGCAATAGACAAAAAATGTGATACTTTACTATTCATAAGATACAATATCCATAATATATATAATATTGTATAAAAAAACTTCCAGCATAATAGACATTAAATATATTATTTTAGAAATAAAACACAAAAAGTCATTCAGCTTGCTGGTAAACACCATCTCTTCTACAAGGGATACCTAAGTTCTAATCCTGTAATCTTTATTAGCTGTGAATATTTATCCAAGCCAAGGGTACTATTGGAAACCCTCACTTTCTTTCTAGGTCAGTATAACACCCGTTTATTTATTAGTTAAATAAATAAATTAATAAACGAATGGTAGCCTAAAATAAATAATTATATATGCAGGGTGTTGGGTTCGAGGAGTTAATTTCCACATATTTTTGGAAGTCGGGGGCCAAAAGTGTGAGTTTGGGACTCATTTTATAAATATTTATACAGACATGGGCTCCGTGGTAATTATCGGGAATTATTTTAAAAAGAAATGAGGTGGAGGGGCGGAATATGTTATAATTAAAACATTGGGGGAATGTTTGGTAAATTGTGTACTTAAATTGTAAAGGTTTTAAGAGGCAGGGTCTAAATGGTAATTTG
Organism: Lactuca serriola; assembly: GCF_051521515.1. Lineage (NCBI taxonomy): Eukaryota > Viridiplantae > Streptophyta > Magnoliopsida > Asterales > Asteraceae > Lactuca > Lactuca serriola. The sequence goes on along the minus strand of NC_136409.1, from coordinate 190,909,688 downwards.
TGGGTTTGTTTAAAAAGAAAAGGGAAACAGAGGGACCATTCCTGTCAATATGGGCGTGAGTTTCAAACACCAGGTATTTAACTGTGCTATTGTTCTCATAACCCTAACCCTAATGTGCAAACAGCCGTCACCCTCTCCATCTTCACTTCCGGTAGCCGCCATCACCATTGGAACCCTCATCAACCACCGGTTACATCACTGAGCCCGGCAGCCCGGTTCCGCCTGCTGCCTTGTCGACGAGCATTACCGAACCACCATCTTGTGCCGTCAACGTTCCCTTTGCCTGTGATGACGAAGTCCGTCGCTGCTGCCGGAGACGTTAGTACGCCATTGGAGCCGCCAAAGATAGAGGAGGGAACCGTGAGCATCGTCGTCGCATGGACCGTGAACGAGCTGCTCCCCGGCGTACTCTCCTTCTCCACCTTCTTCTGTTGTTGTGTCATCACTGTCGCCCAAGCGGCTGTTCCCTTCCGCTGCCGACTTTCGTCAGTTGCACGCCATCAGGTGGAGGCGTGTCCAAGTTAACGTGTGTTGTTGCTACTGTTTATGTTTGCAGTGTGAGCATGAAAGCTTAGTCGGAGATCGAAAGAGAAAACCCACCAAGGCCGCCGACCATGGTGGTTGTTGCCCTGGAACCGTTTTCCGCCACCACAGGCCACAGTGAGGTGGTGGCTGTGTGAGTAAACCCTTGGATCAGTGTGTTTTGAAGTTGGTTGCATAATATTTGGCCGGAAATCGCAAGAGCCGCCACTGCCACCACCGTGAGGTGGTGGCTGCCACCTTCTACCACCACCGACCACCATAGGGTGGCTGAGTGTGTGCTTATGTTGTTTAGTGTATGTGTTTATTTTGAGTTTCAGCATTGTAATGTGTAAATTACAAATTAAATAATGGAAAGAAATTCGAAACTACCACCGTGAGGTGGTGGTTGCCGCCTCCTACCGCCACCGGCCGCCGTGTCGGGTGGCGGTGTGCTTTGATGGTGTTTGGACTCGCTTGGATGTTTAGGCAAGGGACTAAGAAACCCTAATGGGCCCAATGAGGCTTAATGGGCTTAATGAACCCTAATGGGCCCAATGAAGCCTAAACATGTGTCTAATGGGTTTAAAGGACCCTAATGGATCTAAGGACTTAGCTAATGGGCCTATTGGGCTAAGTTGGGTTGGAAACCCTAATGCCATGAAACCCTAATTTGGGGTTTATCGGGATTAATTAATGAACTCGTAATATTAATTAATAATCATTGCAATCAACCTAAGTCAACATTTGACTTAATGGATTAAGTCCATAATGGGTTAAGTAGAAAACTTAACCCTAATCATCATTTTATGTGAAACCCTAATTTCACTTGGGTCTATTGTTGGGCCTTGATGATTGGGTTATTAATGGGCCATCTAAGATCAGGCAAATCGACTAGAATAATTAATGGGCTTTGTGGTAAGGCCCATATGAGGAGTTGGGCCCAATTTGGAAAAATAGGCCATAGATGGGCCATAGTTTGGGCCTTTATGAGTATGTGATATTGAGCCATTAGAATGTTGAATGTTGGACTGGACTAAATGGTTGGGCCTTACGGTAAGACCTTGTAAGGGTGTGGGCCCAATTTAGAAAATTAGGCCATATGATGGGCTTTGACTCATAGTTGACTTTGGGCCTATGGATTGGGCATTGGGCTTGTATAAAGCCAAGCTTGGGGTAATATAGTGTAACGCCCGTAGATTAGGGCTAGTCAATTTAGAGACAATAAGCATCAAAAATGACTTTTTGATGGAAGATTATTTAGAAGGATTAATGTTAACCAAGTTGTAGTATATGTCTCAAGGTTTCCGAAAATATAAAGAACGCTGAAATCCGAGTTATAACGAAGAAGTTATGACCTGTCGAAGTTTCGCGACAGGACCGGCACGACACAACGCGACGTAAATAGTGAATTTACGTTAGAGAGATATTTATCCAAAACAATCTAAATGAGAATTGAAGATCTCATCGATAGTAGTGCAACGAAGGAAAGACGGACGAAAACAGACGTCAAACGAAGGAGTTATGAGTTTATAACGGAGTTTTCCTGTCCCGGCCTACTAAAAATAATATATAAGTAATATAATTATAATATATTAAAAATAAAGTCAAAATTAGCCAATGGAGTCTAAACGAGAGTTGTAGAGCATAATCTCACCTTCGCGTCGATATAATGAACGTTGAAAACGGAGTTCGTATGCGAAAGTTATGAATTTCTGAAGTTCGGGGCGCGAACCCCAAAGCTGTGTCAGAGACCACGACGTGGCAAGCAGTGCCACGACGTGGCAAGTCTCCTGACACCTCTAGGAGTCCCCCAGACGCAACTTGGCCCTATAAATAGATTTGAAGGGCCAACCGTTTAGGGTTGCTATTTTCTCTCCTCTCTCCCGTTTTCCCTCGATTTACGTGCAAGAAATATCCTGAAGCCTCGGTATCAACCCCGAGACCCAAAGCGAGTCCCGAAGCCCGAAGATCCCGAGAAGAAAAGAGTTTCCGAGTCGAAGCTCTGCCCGCGAGAAGCCCGGTGTGTGAAGTGATCCCGGTTTCACCGAAGAATAATACTTCTACAAGCCGTAGTGTTGTCTGATCATCTTCTGATCAAGTGAGTGTGTGGTCACTTTCATCTTACACATAGATATGAAGTATTTTATAAAATACATGCTATGCGTGTGTGTGTATATATATATATATATATATATATATATATTGTTGTTGTTTATATGTGTGAGTGTGTAGTTACTTTCTTCTAACACATAAATATTAAGTATTTGCTATGAAATACATGTTATGTGTATAATATAAAGTTGTTTATACGTGTGAGTGTATAGTCACTTTCATCTTACACATAGATATGAAGTATTTTATAAAATACGTGCTACGTGTATATATATTGTTGTTTATACGTGTGAGTGTATAGTCCCTTTCATAACACGATTTTAATACAAGTATTTTGTGAATGTATTAAGTATATATTTTGGGTGAGTATGTGATCACTTTCTTCTAACATATATATATATATATATATATATATATATATATATATATATATATATATATATTAAGTATTTGCTATGAAATACGTGCTATGTGTTTATATATTGTTGTTTATTTGAGATGAGCGTGGAATGGATGTTTTATAGGTGTTAAATGAGTTAATCTGTATATGTATTTTATATCTACAAATATGTTGGGTAGAACATGGGTAGATGAATTAGATGATGTGTGATGATAATTAGGTGATGAGAAATAGGTGATGATAATTAGGTGATGATAGAAAGGTGAGGATAATTAGGTGATGATAGATAGGTTATGAATTACGAGTCCAGGCGATGTTATGGCTACATATTCATGCGATGATAGACTAACCCTTATTATGAATTACCAGTCCAGGCGATGTTGTGGATGCGTATTCATGCGATGATAGTCTAACCCTTATTATGAATTACCAGTCCAGGCGATGTTGTGGCTGCGTATTCATTCGATGATAGTCTAACCCTTATAATGAATTACCAGTCCAGGCGATGTTGTGGCTGCGTATTCATGCAATGATAGTCTAACCCTTACTTTGAATTACTAGTCCAGGCGATGTTGTGGCTACGTATTCATGCGATGATCCTTAGGAAAAAGTCCTTAGGAACAAACATATAAGGAAATGTGATGTAAGGAGATGAGAGGTAAATACGATGTAGGAGATGACCCTTACGATAATCCCTTAGGGAAGGTACTTAAGAATAAACGAAGATAATGGGGATGGGTAATTGGGTTGATTGTTTGATGATTGAATATAATAATTATATTATTGTGGGTTGAAAACCCTATATGCTCACCAGGCTCCCAAGCCTGACCCACTCAGTTTTATTTGCATTACAGGTAATGGCACAAGGGTATAAGTTGGTGGACTTGACAAGAGAATTTGGATTATAGATCAGTAGTTATAAATAACTTTTGTAAGGTCTAATCTATATCATGTTATTATATTTGGATTATACATTTTCTTTGAGAAATGTTTTGATAAATGGTTATCATATCTTGTTTTGGGAACAAATTCCGCAACCGTTTTCTTTAAACGATTACTCTGATTTTATAATAAAGCATAAACAAACCGGTCTTTTCTGGCCGAGAAATTGGGGATATCACATATAGTAATTATCCAAAGTATGTACTCATGGTTATGTAGTGGAACCCAATTATTAATTGGGTGTTATTTTGGTATTGAAAGTTCGGGAATCTGTCATCCAGTAGCTGGGGTTGAGTCTACGGGACTTCAGCAATGAGGGATTGAGTCTTCTAGACTTCAACAGTGCAAGGTGAGTTACCTTCCAATAGGGGTGGGTCTAAGGCCACAATGTCGGCCCACCAACAGGGGTAACTGGTAGATAATTGTCCTTGTGATAATTATCTTGGTATGCTTATGTGATATGCTTATGAGATATTCTTATGTGATATGCTTATGCGATATGCTATGTGTGTCAGTGGTAGTAGCAGGGAATAGTTCTTCCCTGACTCGGTCGTTAGGGTCGAAGGGTAGGTCAGTACCCCAAAAATGTTTGACTGTAAGATTATATCATGTTAATATATGATAGTGGTAGGGGTGAGATAGTCCCCTGTTACCGGTTGTAAGATACCGATGGCGGACACCGGTTGAAAGATACCGATGGCAGACACCGGTTGAAAGATACCGATGGCAATTACCGGTTGAAAGATATCGAAGGGGTATACAGAACCCATGTAATGCTTATCTGTCTGTTTATGATATGTTAGTATGTGATCAGCATGTTTATGATGTTAGTACGTGATCAGTATGTTTATGACATATTATTATGTGATAGTGGTAGGGGTGAAATAGTCCCTTGTTACCGGTTGAAAGATACCGATGATAGTTACCGGTTGAGAGATACCGATGGTGTTATGTGGTATGTGGTATGATGAGGGGAACTCACTAAGCTTCGTGCTTACGGTTTACAGTTTTGGTTTCAGGTACTTTGTTTCAAAGGAAAGGAGTCGACTTGGTCGTAGCGCATTACACTAGTTTTCCACACACGAGATCCTTGGGATTATACTCTGATATGGTTTATTAATATTATATTTTGTTTATTCGCACTTTGGTTTTATGTAATAACCTAATTAAAAATGAAATTTTTGGCCTTGAATTTTGGGACGTTACAGTCAGCCATCTCCCAACTTCTTTCTCGATCAGGCCTTGCTTTCCGAGTCAGACGTCAAGATTTTGTCTATCAAACACCTTTCGTCTGACCGAGTCAGCCAAAAATGTCTGACTTGACTCGGTCAGATGCATATCAAACAGGGTCTTACTCTTTGTTCAATGTATTTGTCTTGTGCATCTTTTTGACTATAAAAGGAGTGTCAATCTTGTACCAAAATACACCTTTATTAAGCATCAAATAGAATCCTTCACTTATCTCATTTTATGTCAATCTTCTCTCATATATTTTTCTTGTTCTTAATTACTTTATTTTGGTCATAATTTGCTTTACTTTAGTATTTTTGAATACTTTGTTGAGTTATTTACTATAAGTCTTTATTGGTTTGACCAGACTTGACTAGATCTTTAATTACTAGCAACCATGGACATTAAAGGTTAATTCAAGGTTTTTGTTTGCAAACCTTGGCGGCGCATTTATTAGATTTTAAGTACTCACACACACATCTTCAAGAATTTGTCATTTAGATGGGGTGGTATTCCACTTTTGCCACATTTTTTTTGTTTTTATTTAAAACTAAAATTAATTTATATAAAAACTAATTAGTTTATATAAAATTAAAATTATTACTAAATTTAAAAGGAGAAGTACATTTGAAGTTAAATAAAAGACAACAGCCTTGAAATTAAATAAAACACAAGACATTTGAAATTAAAACATATGAAACATTAAAACATGATAATAACACAACTTCATTTGACATTTGACACCATTTTTCGTAACCCTCACAAGTTGCCCAAACTCTACAAATCGAAAAGGTTTGTAGAGTTTGGTTAACAATATTCTATCATTTTTTACTGTATGTTGACTCGTGTCTCACTCTAAGAAACACAGTGTGAAACTGTACTATAACTACGTTTGTTTTTCTCCATTTGGAAAAGAGTTGATCTTTAGTTCGGTGGCGACCTTCATCTATTTTGTTGTATTGTTGGGTGATTATGTTCCAAAAAGAAGACACAATTATAAGGTACTTACTATTTGGATCATCAGTTGCATCAACCCATGCAGGAGCCAAAACGATATCTTCAACCGTGGTCCAAAGATGAGCCATTTTCATTTGTTGAATGTTTAGGGGAGATAAATGAAAAGGATTTGGATGTGGTGGAGAATAAAGAAGATTGTGGTATTTAACTATTTATAATAGTTGAAGAGAAGTTTAAATTTTGAAATTTGGAAAAAAAATGATTAGTTTTTTAAAAAATGAGGTATTTTTTTGAAATTGGTAAAAAAAACAAAACAAACATTCTCTTTTATCTTCACTGGATTGTCGAATTTCCCCACCGAACTCGGATTAGATCAACCCTTACCAAACTACATCCAAACGACTCCTTCTCGCCTAATGAATTGTAAGGAAAAAGAAGCAAAACACATGGTGTTGGCGAAATATGAAGTGAAATGACTGTGAAGGTAGAACGACACGACTAACTGTAGTCACAATCCAAAGGATTTTAGCCCAATGGTATCAGGTGTTGTCATCTCCCATTGAGGTTGATGGTTCAAGTCTCGTCATGGGTGGATCTAATATGGTGCTCATAGTGGCACTGACAATGTCTGGTTTTTTCGGACGCAGTGTAAAAATTTTCAAAAAATTTTTCTTCTATTATTGTGACACTACTAAAATTTACCGCGTCGGCCCTGAGTCGTGTAGTTAACATAGGTGGAATTAAGAAGTAGATAAGATTTGTTCTTAAAATAAATAAATAAATAAAACTAACACCTGATCATCTTAACATCCACTGATCCACCACTTATCTTATCATATTTTAATCTCAGATTCCTTATTTAGATCCGTATTAGTTTATAAGTTATAACGATACAATACATTTGTCAAAATAGACCATTGAGGAATCTTTATTGTGATAGAGACATTCTAGGGAAATGATATTGTAGATCTACGATGTTTTGCATATTTACTCATTCAAACCCTTATGTTATTTACGGCCTTTAAAGGAACAAAGTTATTAGTAACTTGTCTTTTTAGGCCATCTACCTTTAGTAGCCAGTTTTAGTCCTTGTTACGCAACATTTTTCCATTTCAAAGTCAAATTGAGAATGTAAAAGTCAAAATCATGGAATTCCAATTTTGCAATTGAGATTATCAGTCCTGATTTTGAGGTTATCAATTTACTTTTAATTACTTGTAGTGAGAGGAAAGGTGTTTAAGGACAATAAGATTATCACTTTCGATTTTGCCAAAAACAAAATAGTCCATAGCAAATTCAGTTCTAACATACATCAAATTACAGCTTGTAAACAATTATGCCAAAAAACAAAACCCAATTGAGCAGTAAGCAAATCTTCAGCTTCCGATTTTGGCTTACCACCTCCTTCTAGCAAATCTGCAAGCATCGATTTTGGATTACCACTTCCCCTAAGGTTTGATATTGGACATCAATAGCATGCACATGATTTTTAACCTCATCAATCGACAAAGAAACCCACTCCTAGGTCTCTGTAGATTTCAATATCATCAATTAGCAAAATTAGGTTAGGAATGAAAAAAAACTCAAATATTTCTTGAGAATGGAGTACCATATTCGGGCAAGCACAATATTTCCTTCCAAGATTCTTCTTAGTGGTGGAAATCTTTATGATTATCATGTTTCCATAATCGCACGTGACCATATTTTCTTGTGTTGGGTGCAGAAAAAGAAGAAGAATAAAAAAGGAGATGAAGAAAATGAAGATGAAGAAACAGAGAAAAAGAAGGAAGGATATGAACCGATTAAATAGACGAATAAGGGCATGGACTGGTCAAATGGTCAGGTGGTCAGCGTTTTAGACAAGGAAGTCATCGACTGACCCTTTAGTTTTTATAATTTATTTGACCCGACAAAACTGGCTTTGTTTCCTTAAAAGATACGGAAATAACATAAAACACTAAATAAATAAATATGTAAAACATTGTATGGTACAATATCATTTACTCAATCTTCTATAATTTTACTGTTACGAGCTTTTTAATATATTTTAACATTGTTAGTGTATTATTATAAATTTATGTATTTGTATTATTTTGTATAGTCCGACCCTTTTATTGTTTGGCCCTTTTCTCATATGTTACTTATATATATTGTGGGTTATTAATGAAAAGGGTTCATGGGGAATTTTATACGATATCATGGTATCAGAGCAATTCCTGTAAACTTGGATCATTCTCAATAACCCTAGCCGTCGTCTCATCTTTCTGATAATACTTTTTCATTCTATATTTTCTCTGTTTTCGAAGCCTCTCTTCAATCTTCTTCTCACGATGTCCACCAACATATCAGACAAACCTTCTTCAACAATCAATATAAAGCATGGTGTCCCTTTTGTCTTGGATTTGGATCAAATGAACTATGATATATGGAGAGAGCTGTTTAAAATCCATTGTATTGGATACGGTGTTGACGATCATCTCAAGCCTCCTGCTCAGCCTTCTTCTCAAACTTCTGACAAAGACAAAGAAAAAGAATCAGTAACTGCCATGGATACATGGCTTTGTATGGACTCGATTGTTAAATCATGGTTGTATGGCACTCTATCAGTTTCTCTTCTCAACATGATTTTTAAAAGACAAGCAACAGCGTTTGCAGTGTGGGAAAGCCTCGAGAAAGTTTTCCGTGACAACAAAGCCTCCAAGGTCATCCAACTAGACAGAGAACTTTGAAATATTTCTATAGGTACCTCCTATGTCATTGATTACTACAATAAGATTACGTCTATAGCCGATCGCCTGGAACATATGGACGCCAAAGTCTCTGATACGAATCTTGTCACATATATGATAAATGGGCTGTCACCTAAATACTGCCATATTGCGACAACCATCAGGCACCGTGACTTGCCCCCATCTTTTTGGGATGCAAGATCTATATTGATTTGTGAAGAACAACAGATGCTCTTGAATGAAAAAAGAGATGCGACTCTTACCCATGTAGACAATTCTTCTTCTCCAAATGCTCTCACAGTTCAATCGTCTCCTCAAAATAATCACACTAATGGTGGTAGAGGAGGCTATAACAGGGGTGGTCGTGGTGGTCGATATAACAGGGGCGGTAGAGATGGAGGCCGACATGGCGGTCGATTTCACAATGGCGGTGGAAACTATTTTTATGGCAACAGTCAACAGCGAGGAACAGGGAGAGCGTGGACTTATGGCTGGTTTCAAGTTCACCAGCCCAACGTTGGATCTATTCATCAGGGCTTGTTACCAAACCCAAGTGGGGTCTCAAACCAGTCTAATTTGTTTGGCGTTAGACACAAAAATCAACCGACCTAACAACAGCCTATGGCCCAACAACAACAATTTTTTTCTTCTCCTCAGCCCAACAACACTGAACAACAGGCTTTTCAGGTTCAGCAACCTAGTTTGGAGCCCACGACTCTTCCACAAATGTTTAACACGATTACTCTAAACGAACCGGGTCAAGCCGATTGGTACATGGACACCGGTGCCACATCCCATCTCCACTCAAATGCAGGTATACTCAAGTCTACTTCAGATAAGAACAATAATTTTTCATCATCTGTGTTAGTTGGTGATGGATCTTTAATCCTAGTCACTAACATGGGTCACACCACGTTTCCCATTCCTAATCCCTACCGTACTTTGACCCTTCGCAATGTATTAATTACTCCTTCCATTATCAAAAATCTTATTTCTGTTCGTCGGTTTGTTCGTGAAAATAATTGTACCATTGAATTTGACTCATTTGGTTTTTCTGTGAAGGATTTTCGCACCAAGAAAATCCTCATTCGATGTGACAGCACTGGTGATCTATATCCTATTACGTCTCCAACCACTCAAGCTTTCATATTCGCAACTCCTTCAATTTGGCATCAACGTCTAGGTCATCTCGGTCATCATATCTTCAAGCATCTTGTCAACAATCACTTTATTTCGTGTTCTTCTAATAAAGACTCTCCTTTATGTCATGCATGTCAAATGGGCAAACATGTTAAATTGCCTTTTAGATCTTCTATTTCTATCTCTCATTTTCCTTTTGATTTGATACATTCAGATGTTTGGACATCACCAATTGAAAGTTTGAGTGGAATCAAGTATTATGTCATATTTTTGGATGATTATTCTCACTTTGTATGGGTCTATACCATTCGTTCAAAATCTGATGTTTTTGATAAATTTGTCCATTTTCGGCCTTTTGTCATTACTCAATTTAAAACGGAAATTAAATCGTTTCAATGTGATAATGGTGATGAGTATGACAACCATAAATTTCGTCAACTATTTGCTAAACATGGTATTCACATGCGTTTCTCATGCCCGTATACTTCACAACAAAATGGAAAATCAGAACGCATGCTTCACACTCTCAATAATGTCATTCGTTCCTTATTGTTCCATGCTCGTCTTCCTCCTACTTTTTGGACCGAAGCCCTTCACATGGCGGCACACCTTCTCAACATCCTTCCCTCCACCACCCTTAGTAATGACACCCCGTTCTATAAACTATATCAAAAATCTCCTACTTATGATCACCTTCGAGTGTTGGGGTGTCTTTGTTATCCTCATATTAATGCCACCCACAAACTTTCACTAAGATCAACTCCATGCATATTTCTTGGATATCCATCAAATCACAAAGGATATCGGTATCTCAATTTAGACACAAACAAAATTATCATATCTCGACACGTGGTCTTTGATGAAACCATTTTTCCATTCGGCTCTATGACTCCGAATAAATCTCCATCTTATTCGTTCCTTGACAAAAATGATACCTATAATCCATTGTTACAATATCCGGCTCCTGTCTATCCATCCTTTCATGACACTTCATCTCAACTTGACTCTAACCTCTCATCATCTTCTAGTTCTGATTCCTTGTCTGGCTCAAATTCCCCTCCTTCAACAGCCTCATCATTACCTACCACTTCCAGTGGCCCAACTGTTAATCTATGTGGTCCAAACTCTGATATGTTCGGCCCACCTAATTCGCCCTCTCCACAGACGCCTATTGCGAGCCCATCAACCTCACATCCATCCTTTTCTAGCCCAATTTTGATTGATAGCCCATTCTATGTTGCTCAAAGTCCACCATCGGTCTCTTCTCCTAATGTTGAACCATCCCATCCAATGCTCACTCGTGCAAAGCGAGGCATTTTTAAACCTGTGCACAAATTAAATCTTCATGTGGATACATCTTCCCCTGTCCCTAAAAATTACCTTCAAGCTTTTAAAGATCCCAACTGGCTCAATGAAATGACTGAAGAATATACTGCTCTTATCTTAAATAAAACTTGGGTTTTAGTTCCAAGACCTCCAACTGCTAATGTTATTAACTATATCTGGTTGTTTAAAAAGAAACTCAATTCAGATGGGTTGTTATCTCGATATAAAGCGCGTCTAGTGGCTAACAGACGTGGCCAGCGTCCCGACATTGATTGTGCTGAGACTTTTAGTTCGGTTGTTAAGCCGGAAACTATTCGCACTGTTCTGAGTATTGCGGTCACTCATACCTGGCCTATTAGACAACTTGATGTGAAGAATGCTTTTCTTCATGGACATTTGCAGGAGACTGTTTATATGCATCAGCCACCGGGTTTTAGGGACCCCACTAGACCAAATCATGTGTGCTTGCTTCAGAGATCCCTTTATGGTCTCAAACAAGCACCACGTGCATGGTTTCAACGATTTGCCATGTTTATTACACACATTGGTTTTGTTCATAGAAGATGTGACACCTCTCTATTTATTTACAGGCAGGACACACATATAGCTTACCTTTTACTATATGTTGATGATATCATTCTTACAGGCTCTTCTCCTTAGTTACTGACTCAGATTATTTCTCTACTGAGTGTTGAGTTCTCTATGACAGACCTCGGGGATCTTCACTATTTTTTGGGTGTTTCAGCTTCTAGGACCGTTGATGGACTGTTCTTGTCTCAACAGAAATATGCCACTGAGATTCTTGATCGTGCTTCTATGACTAATTGCAAACCTGCGACCACTCCTGCTGATTTATCTGCTAAGCTTGATGGCTCTGGTCCTCCCGTTGATGATCCCACTTTATATCGTAGTCTTGCTGGGGCTTTACAATATCTCACCTTCACTCGTCCTGATATTGCTTATGCTGTTCAGTAGATCTGTTTATACATGCACGATCCTCGGGAACCTCATTTTACTGCTCTCAAACGTATCTTGCGCTATATTCAAGGAACTACTGCTTATGGTCTTCAAATATATTCATCCCCAGGTCGCACTCTTACGGCATACTCTGATGCTAACTGGGCAGGCTGCCCTGTCACGAGACGTTCTACATCCGGTTATTGTGTCTTTTTAGGTGATAATCTTCTTTCATGGTCTTCTAAACGTCAGAACACTACATCTAGGTCGGGTGCTGAAGCTGAATATAGAGGTGTTGCTAATGCGGTTGCTGAAACATGTTGGCTTCGTAATTTACTTCTTGAGCTTAATTATATTCCTGCCAGGGCTACTATTGTTTACTGTGATAATGTTAGTGCTGATTACATATCATCTAATCCGATTAATCATCAGCGTACGAAACATATCGAGATTGATCTTCATTTTGTTCGAGACAACGTAGCTACTGGACATGTGCGAGTTCTCCATGTTCCGTCTTCCTCTCAGTATGCTGACATTTTTACCAAGAGTCTTCCTTCTCCGTTATTTCTCGATTTTCGGACCAGTTTGAACATTCGACACGTTCAATCTGCGGGGGCTGTTAGTGTATTATTATTAATTTATGTATTTGTATTATTTTGTATAGTCCGGCCCTTTTATTGTTTGGCCCTTTTCTCATATGTTACTTATATATTATGGGTTATTAATGAAAAGGGTTCATGGGGAATTTTATACGATATCAAACATTACCTCGTATACTCTATTTAATTTAATTTTATATACGATAAAATCAATATGTATCTATTAATTAACTGTTGGAATACAATACACCACTAATGGCAAAATCGCATCTGAATGACGTATTAGACTATTAGTAGTGGAGTAGTGGTAGGTGAACTCGACAACATGCACGCATTATTTAGCTAATAAATATAATATAATATAATAAATATAATATAATAAATTGAGATTTGAATAAGATTAAAAACCAATAAAACATACAAGTTTGTTTACATATATTTCAGAAATTTGGAATTATTAACCATCACTTGTTCTCAACTTGGCTTGATGACTATCCACCATATTTACTCAAACATTGCCTATTTTTTATTTCCAAAAAATAGGCAATTTTAATTTAAAACTAAACATACGAAAAAAATGACGTCATAAATAAATCATTGAGAAGAAGGGGACCAAGGGGTCATGTCCATGGGATAGCTACCCAACACCCTGAGGAATGATGTAAATTCCTGAACCTCGGCCAATGCATTCTGTGCTCTTACGTCCGCCATTGAAGCTTCAAAATCCACGTAGAACAAGTACTCGAAGTGTTTCGCCGTTCCTACGTTCTCGTCGCCGACGAGCCTGATCGGACGGTTGCGATGTGGACGGCTTTCGATTTTGGTTAAGTTGATATTCCGGAATGCGAACGCCGATAGAACTTTGAACAACACCGACGTTCCTTTGTCGTGAGCGAATACAATGCTTGTCTTGAACGGGATGTCAACTCGTGGTATGATTGGCTCACGAGCAAGCATGACGAATCGTGTGACGTTGCTTGAATCGTCCTGGATCCCATCGGCCAGGATATTAAGGCCGTACAGCTCGGCGGCGCGTGCAGATGCGATTGCCGCTGTGTCACGGAGGTTGTTTGCCGCCACGAATTCTGCTGCTCCTGCAGTATCGTCGACAGCCTCGCGAGTTACGGTTAAGCCGAGTTTGGTGAGAGTTAGCTCGCACTGAGAAAGAGCTTGCGGATGGCTAATCACGCGGTTGAGGTATTCTTTCCGGACGCCTGGTAAAGCTAGAAGGCAGTGGTGAACAGGGAGCTGGACTTCTCCGACGATGTGGAGACGGTGGCGCAAAAGTAGATCGTAATTCCGATGTATGCTCCCGCCTAGAGAGTTTTCAACCGGCAAAACAGCGCGATCTGCAATCCAAAGCTCAACCGCTTGAAATGCAACCTCGAATTGATCACAAGGAATGGCCTCACAATTCGGATAAGCTTTACCGGCGGCAGCTTCACTGTACGCACCAGCTACACCTTGATACGCAACGCGCAGCGTCGAACCGTGCAACGGCGCCGGTGATAGATCGGCGATGGTGAGCGGCTTCGGTAACTTATCAATCGGAACTAGATCTAAACTAGTATGTCCATTGACAACAGTTATATTATCAGCACCGTTGGATTTCTCGGTGTTCTGCTGCTGCGACACCACCTTGCTAGCCAAAATCGCACACGAGCTCTGCCAATCGGTTCTGCTCTTAACAACCCCTCCATATGCGAAGTTGTTGTTGGTGGTCGGCGCAGCTGCTGACAGGGGAAGATTAGTAGCGTTGGTTGCCCCGGCATCATACCGGCTTGCAACACATTGAACGGTGAGCTGAGTTGGTTGAACGATTCGGTGGGAAACCGCGTGTAATGACTTGAACCCAATACTCGATGAAGGAGCAACACACTGCATATTTGATATTTCTCCCTTAATTTGTTTTTCAGATCAAGAATGAATGGAATTACGAAGAAAACTAATGAAATGACTAAAAGCTATGAAAAAGAACAAGATGTTATGGAAGCTTGTTGTTGGCCAAGCTGAGATGAAAAGAGTGCAAGGAAGCTGTTTTTATATCGTGGTGGAGGAGGCGATGGCTTCTGAGTGGTTGGGTCAAGCTCACACCTACCACCCTCCTTCCTTCCTGTAAGTGTTTATTTGACTTTTTAGATCGCTTTGCTTTTACTTTTCAATTTCATATCATTTTTAAACTAATTTCATGGTTTTATAATAAGAATTATAGGACCTTTCAAATAAAAATTATGTTGATAAGGTAACTTTCAACGAACATGATGGGAAATTCAAAAGTATTTGTTTTTTTCGTAGTTAACTAAGTCAAGAAAATACTATATTGTCACTTTACTATCTCACTTTACAAAATATAAAAAGATATTTTATTATAAAACATGTCACAATGAACCAATTGTCTAAAATCTATATTGCCCTCTCAATAAAATATCTTTTACAAAGAGATATTTTTATCTCTTGTAAAAAAAAGCAATTACATTAAAATATTAAAATAAAATGGTTTTTGCATCAAATTTTAAAATAGATATTTGAAAAAATATGAATTGAAAGAGGGATAGTTTGTAAATGGGACTTCAAATATTGAGAAATTTTCATATTGACTCTAATGATGGAATAATGAATAACTGAAAACGACCATTAGGCATTGGATTTGATAGTCATTAGGTGAATCAATGTTATTTTGAAACAAGAAAGAGTAAATATCGGTAGTTTCGTAGTTTTATATAAAACTATTTTTTTTCTTTAAAGAGAAATATGTTTTAACGCGTGTGTATATATATATATATATATATATATATATATATATATATATATATATATATATATATATTCTGCATATAAAAGTACTAACCATCTTAATGCATTGTTTAAAACATAGTTTGAAGGACTATTGACCAAAACAATCTAAATTTTTATTATATTTTACAATTTTATAAATAAATAGACCTCCTCCATTAATTCGAGGTTTAATATAAAATTTTCATTTAAATAATTAGAACCGGTGTCCGAACATCTAAATTTTCCTTCATTAAAAACTACCGGAATATTATAAATCGCCATTTTATATAAACGCTATAATAACTGTGAAAAAATTGAAACCATTACAGTAACTTTGCCATAAATATGAATATTGTTTATTTTAAAATAATAAAAAATAAAACAGTTGTATATATCGAGTCTTCAATGCTGAATTAGTGAATTATATTTCATTTTTGAGATCTGAAATTTTTCATTGAAAATTTCAAACTCATTTGTGTTTCCTTCATTTTACAAAACCCATATGAACGATTCTTGAGAATGTTTTTAATTTTGAAAATTACTTATTTTTAAGATTGTCACCGTAAATTAATTAATAAATTAGTTTGTTACATATGCGTTTTCAGTTAAGTATTTATTTAAAGATATATAATTAAGTACCAACATATAAAACTAAAAACTTGGTGGTTATCATAGAAAATATATTTCAATATTTATCAATCACACACTAATCGAGTCAAGAGGACATGTTAAGCTAAAACGGATGTATTTAGGCCGCAAAATTTAAGACATGATTAATGTTTTATCATATTAGGTTAGATTACAGATTACTATCGTGAAAATAATGGTTGCCAAAATAGGTCCTAAACCAATGGTCCAAATACTAAACCAAAACTACCGGTTCGTAATTGACGACAAAATAAAAAAAACGCGGAGTCCATATACAGGAATACTTGGTTTCGGTTGTATAAAAGAGGAAATATATATACCTCTACTTTAACTGAAATCATACATAAACTGAAATCATACATACTTATAAAGCTAGCATTTTTTCTTGAATCTCATGTATTTGAAACCCCCATTCTTTTTTCCTTTCACCACATTCATTTGAAACTCCCATGACTTTTCAATTTCTTTATAATAATAATTATAATTTGGTAATTAGGTTAAATAAATATCAAATCTAAAGTGTATTCATATATAAACTAAATTTCAATATTAAAATAATATCTTTAATTCTACTTATAAAATTATGTTTTTTTAACTTTTAACATATCATACTTAATTTATTAGTTTTAATATATTGTTGAATGTAAACCATTATCATTTTAAAGGTATAATTTTTGAACAATTTGTATAAAATACTTAAATTATTAATTAAAATATAACATTATAGGCTCAACTTAAATATAAATTTTATTTAACTTATACAACCCAAAGATTATTTTATAAATAATTAAAAGTGATTAATTTTAGTGTCTTTCTAATAATGATTGTAAGTTGGTTAATAAGGTTAAATAAATATCAAACCTAAAGTGTAATCATAAATAGACTAAATTTCAATTTTAAAATAATATCTTTACTTCTATTTATAAAGTTATGTCTTTAAATTTTAACATATTATACTTAATTTATTATATTTAAAATGTTGTTGCATGTAAACCATTATCAGTTTAAAGCTATAATTTTTGAACAGTTTGGACAAAATACTTAAATTGTTAATTTAAATATAATATTACAGCGTCAACTTAAATAAAAATTTCAGTTCTACTAAAAAAACCAAATAATATTTTGTAAATAGTTAAAAGTGATAAATTATAGTGATAAATGCAAATACTAAATTGTAATATCAGTTTAACTAAAATATTTCCTAAATATATTTATATAATCGTTAAAAATTTTCAAATAAGTAGCTTAAAATAACTTATAATAACAATAGTTAAAAATAACTATATATAAATGATTATATTGTTATCTTTAAAATCAAAAAATAATGTTTGATGTTTTAAATAATTATAATGATAGGAATTAAAACATTAAGCAAACATAATTTAAAAAATTAGTTAAAAATAACAACTATAAATAATATTAAACCATATATAATATTTAATTTTATTGATGTGTAACTCGCGAGTAGAAGTCATTCAAACGATTGAGATTATAACGTTATAATAGATTTATATATTATCATACAATTCAAAATAGTCAATATATTATATCAAATTAATATACGAATTATTATATCAAATTTAACAACAACGTTAGTGTTATATTTTAAAATATATATATTTGTAAAGACTTCAACTATATAGGTGTTTCTGCGCATTACAATGTCAACTCAAATATAAATTTCAGTTCCATTTAAAAAAAACAAATGAATATTTTATAAATAGTTAAAAGTGATAAATTGTAGTGATAAAAACAAAAACTAAATTGTAATTTTAATTTAATTAAAATATTTCTTAAATATATTTTTATAATCGTTAAAAGTTTCCAAATAAATAGCTTAAAATAACTTACAATAACAATAGTTAAAAACAACTCTATATAAATGATTATATTGTTATCTTTAAAATAAAAAAAACAATTTTGATGTTTTAAATAATTATAATGATAGAAATTAAAACATTATGCAAATAAATTTTAAAAAATTAATTAACAATAAAAACAACTATAAACAACATCAAATCATATATTATATTTAATTTTATTCATGTGTAACTCGCGGGTAGAAGTCATTTAAACGATTGAGAATAAGAACTTATAATAAATGTATATATTATCATATAATTCAAAATAATCAATATATTATATCAATTTAGTATATATACAAATTATTATATCAAATTTAACAACAACGTTATTGTTATATTTAAAAAATCATATATTTGTAAAAACTTCAACTATATAGGTGTTTCTGCGCAACGCGCGGGCATTCGCCTAGTGGAGAATAAAACTAAATACTATGAAAGCTTGCATTCAAAACAAAACTTCCTAAAAACCAAATAAGAAACCTAAAGAGATATATTAAAAGAGTTTTAACTGAAATAGAAACTAAAACTAATATAGAGTAAATTACAGAAATGATCACTCTGGTTTGGTCGAGTTTTCAATTTTAGTCCCTAAGTTTAAAATTTGATACTTTACATCCCTATGTTTTTGTGAAAATTGCACTATTGGTCCTTAGTCCAAATAAAAAGACCAAATTACCCTTTCTTTCTTTTATTTTTTTCTTGTAACAATATATATATATATATATATATATATATATATATATATATATATATAGGTTTAGTTTCTATGGAAAACAAAAAAACCTTAAAAATCATAAAAATGCATAAAAAAACACTTAGAGATCACAAAAAAAATTTGAATTTTTTTATAAAAAAATCGCAGGTTTTTTTTAAAATTCGCTGAAAAAAAAAATTTTAAAATATATTTTCTTTTTTGTAAAAAAACATTTTTTTATCAAAAAAAATTTCACCAATTTTGTATAAAAAGCTGCGGTTTTTTCAAAAAAAATTCAAAAAAAGTTTTGTGATCTCTAAGTATTTTTCTATGTATTTTTATGATTTTTAGTTTTTTTTTGTTTTCCAAATAATCTTTACCTATATATATATATATATATATATATATATATATATATATATATATATATATATATATATATATATATATATATATATATATAATTGTTTTTTATATTTATTTTAATAGAATTAATATAGATTAGTTATAAAATTATTTTTATTTTTTAAATCAATTATCTATATTATATAAAATTATATTATTATTATTATTATTTATTTTTTGCTTTATTTATTTTTCTTTGTTTTGTGGTTTAAAAAAATTTGAAGCTTTATTTAAATAAATTTTTAATGTTTTTTTTTGTCGTTTTGGTTGTCCAATATAATTACTTAATGTTGCTTTTATGTGTTTTTTGTTTACATCATTCACTTATATATAAAGATGTAATTGAACTGAACGTTCGGTGAGCCGTTCGTAAACTTTTCGGCGGGAAGTTCATTTATGCATGTTTATTTGATAAATGAACGAACATAAATAAAAATTATCATTCGTTTAGTTAAAAAAACAAACATGAACAATGGTCTCGTTCGTTCATTTATTTTCGCGAACGTTCGTTTATGATGTTTATTTACGTTCATTTATGTTCGTTCGTTTAATTTATTTATATTTATTTATGTTCAATTTTTTTTTATTGTATTACTATATTATATGTTTGTTTATGTTCTTATATGTGTTTTAATGTTTTATGTCTTTTTCGTTTACATCATTCGTTTATATGTCAGTGCTTTTTTATTTATTGTCTAAATAATTATATCTTTTCGTATAACTATTTCTAAAAAAAAAAAGTAAACCTATATATATATATATATATATATATATATATATATATATATATATATATATATATATATAGGTTTACTTAGTTTTTTTCGGTAATAGTTATATGAAAAAATATAATTTTATATATAATTTAAACGAACAAAACATCAAAAAAATAACATTAAAAAATATATTTAAATAAAACGTCAAAAATATTAAATGATTTTTAAACCACAAAAATAAAGATAAATAAATAAAGCAAAAAATAAATAAATAATAATAATATGATTTTATATAAGTTAGATAACTAGATTTAAAAAATAAATTTTTTATATAAATACTCTATATTAATTCTATTAAAATAATGATAAAAAACAATAATATATATAACAAAAAGTTAAAAGAAAAAGAAAAAGGAAAGAAAGGGTAATTTGGTTATTTTATATGGACCAAGGACATACAATGCAATTTTCAGAAACCACAAGGATGTATCCTATCAAATTTTAATTTTTGGTACCAAAATTGAGAATTCAACCAAACCACAGGGTCCAGTTAAAACATATGTTTACTAGTCATGAATGGACACAATCAAAATGGTCCAAAAAAAAAATGGAACAGGAGCTTATGCAATCGTGATAAGCCGATCTTTTTGGAATGGGGTAAACTTATGCTTAAAGGTTTTCTCCCCGTTAGTGAAACTCCTACGACTAGCTAATGGAGATCAAAAGGCATCAATGGGCTTCTTGTATGGAGAGCTTCAACAGGCCAAAGAAGATATAAAAATGGCTTTCAACAATGTGGAGATTAACTATCGTTCTATCATAGAAATTATTGAGACAAGAGCAAAAGGTCGGCTTGATAGTCCACTACACATGACGGCTTACCTGTTAAATCCTTATTATTTATATAAAGATCAAAACATAAAAGATAATGTCATGGTTTCGGATGCAATTTTCATATGTGTTGAAAAGTTTTTTCGTGATGACATTGACAAGCAAGATCAGGTGATAAATATGGAGCTCCCAAAGTACAAGGAAAAAGAAGGAGATTTTGGAAGAATATTGGCAGCAAATGGGTGTTCCGAAAATAGCAGTTCTTATGATCCAGGTATGTTGTAAAACTTCTAAAAGTGCCCCAGAAAATACTTGTAAAACAAGACAAAAAAACAGCTTAATGTTTCTTTTTATTTGTTAGCTACTTGGTGGATGACTTATGGAAATTCAACACCAACTTTGCAAAAGATGGCTATAAAGATCCTCTCATTAACCACTAGTTCCTCTGGTTGTGAAAGAAATTGGAGTGCTTTTGAATGGATAAATAATAATTTGTTACTTAATAAGTAATTTTATTATTATCTAACTTTATTGTGCCTTTTTTAATCAGATACACACAAAGAAAAGAAATAGGCTTGATAGCCAAAGATTACACAATCTTGTATTTGTTTAGTTTAATTCCAAACTCATCAACAAATGGGAAAGAAATAAGAAACAAAATAGAGATGTATTGCGTTCTCTCGATGCTAGTAAGGCACAATCGTGGATTGTTGATATTAATGATGACGATGAGGAAATGGAAGAAGGTGAGGGTTTGGAGGTTGGTGGAGAAGCAATTGATAATACAAACCAAGAGGCTAGAGAACTTCATGATGATGATTTTGTGTCGGATGAAGAACAAGTGGAATGTGAAGAAGATTTTGAATTTAATTCTGATGAAGGTTTTGTGGATACAAATGAAGACGGTTACTACTCCAAGGATGTAACATGCTTTTGTAATGTTAACCGACGTTTTGAAAACTGACACTTTTTGTAAACTCTTAATATAATTGTCAAAACTGACACTTTTTGTAAACTCTTAATATAATTGTCAATCGGTGACGATATATATGTTAGATAAAATGTATATTGACATGAGAAAACATTGGGTTTTTTTGTTAATATATGGTTTTTTATGTTATTTGATGATGGTAAAAATATATACAAATATATAAAATTTTGCCGCCTTGTCACGCCTTGAAAAACGTCATGGCCTCGTCATGTCTCTCAAAACTTGAGGCTCGGGTATGCCACCAAGTCACGCCTTACGTTATTTAGAACCATGATAAAGACCTAGTATTCGTACAATACAAAACGATATAAGAAACCAAAAGACTAAACTGCACAAATGGTCCCTGTTGTTAACTGAAAATTGCAACTTTAATCCAAAAAGGTTTGGACTAACACCAGTAGTCCAAAGTTTTCAATTTGTTGCGAGTTTGGTCCAATTTACTTTAAACTTTTTTGTAATAAAGATTTTACCTTTTTTTTCTTTTTCACTTTTTTTATTTATTTAAATATTTTTATGATTAAAAAAAATTAATAAAAATATACCCCTCTCTCTCTCTCACACACACAACACAATCCAAACCACACCATAGTTCTAAAGTTCTTAAAAAAAATACAAACATACAAAACAAACAAACTCATAAATCTGAAAGATTTCTAGAACTAAATAAACAAAAAATCCTAAAATCGAATTTGAAGCCCCAAAAAAACCCAGAAAACGAATATGAAATCGTATGTTCTTCAAAATTATTTTCTGGAACTAAAAACCCCAAAAAAACAAATTTGTAATTGATTTGTGTGTATGGGATAGATCAAGAAACATCACCCATTTGACAGGATCCACTGGACAACACTCGGTTTAACCCGAATAGAAAACCTAATCGGCTTCAACCCGCCATTAAAATCAATTTACAGTGAAATCGAGCTCGTCGTAAAGGTGGAATCACAGGAAAAAACAACGAAGAGATCTCGGCTACACGAAGAACTCGAACTCTTCATCACCACCGCTGGAAACCCTAGATGTGCCGCCTGTCCAAACCATAGCGCCGCCATCAGATGAGAACAGTCTCCATGAAACCCTTGCCACCATGAACATCCCATATTTGTGTCTCAGGGAGTAGCAAATGAAGAAGAAGTTTGTCGGTGGATTTGAATCATATGCACAAGGGATTTGAATCAAATGTCGCTGTGAACATCTCCTACTGGATGAACGAATGTGATGGTGGTGGAATGGGAGACGCTAAAGTTGAATCAGATGCAAGAGGGATGAGAGGAATATATTTATGGGCCAAATTTCTTTTGCTTTTCATATCCATACACTAAAACCAAAGAAGATTAACGGTGTTAAGGTTTTAGATGTGGGAGACAGATGACGACTTGAGAGAGAGATTTATTTTTATTTTTATTTTCTTGTTTTTTTAATTTGAAAATTAGGAGAGAGATATTTATTTTTATTTATTTTTTTGATTTTTTAATCAGAAAATCAGGAGAGAGAAAGAGAGATATTTTTATTAATTTTTTAATCATAAAGTATTTAAATAAATAAATAAAACTGAAAAAGCAAAAGAAAATGATAAAATAGTCATTACAAAAAAATTTAAAGTAAATTGGACCAAACTCACAACAAAATGAAACTTTGGACCTTTAGTGCTGGCTCAAACCTTTTCGGACCAAAATGACAATTTTCAGCTAACCCACGGAGATCATTTATGCAGTTTAGTCAAACAAAAAAGGATACATTGATGACTTGTTACTGATATAGCCACATAAAAAAATAAGCTACCAAAACAATTTTGTACACTTGTAGGCATGTTCACAAAATAAACGATATGTACATCAAAGCTATACATAATATGACAATGCCTCAAATATTAAAGAAAACTGCCTTTTATAGAAAATCACATATGCCTTCATATTTTGCAAATAAGTTAATAAACTCCTACTATAGTATGGAATCCGAATAATATTTTTCTGATATAATCACGGAGAGTTCGACTTTTTTTTCTTTAAAAAACAACTATCATAACCGTGCATAGGAGGTTTACTAGTAACTTTGTTTAACAATAATCAATCAAAATAATAAAATTCTTAATTTAGTTTTGTTAAACAAATTGATCGTTATGGTCGATGAAATTTCCCAAAATTTTAAAGTTCTAAATTGAAATTGGAGATCAAAAAGGAAGAAAGGTAAGCATATATGGTCATTTATTTTTTCTGAACCAAAATGTCTGCAGTCTGCGGACCACACCTGTAGAGTTCTGCAGTAGAAAAGGTGAACCAAACATCTTCAGTCTGAAAAAAGAAGACTGTTTGTTTTTTTAACATCTGCATGCTACTAAAATAAACTATTTTTTTAACTTCAAAGTGTCTTTTTAATATTTTTATGACTTTCTTATAAATAATTAACAAATCTAGATCAACTTTTATGTATTATTGTATAAAAAGTGAAAAAAATTGTACGAATTAACGTATATATTTGATAAAAACCAACAATTTTGGTCACAAAGTTATACAAAACATTGTAATTACGAATCAAACAATTTGATATATAAATGGATGGAAATAAACTTCGATTTTTTCAATTAAATCAATTAAAAACGTACCATAAATATTTTCTCAAAAAATTGACGATGTTGTATTAAATAATGTTTTATAAAATTTGGCATAGAAATATAACAATATATTATGATTCTTTTTATTCATATTTATATAAACAACTTCAACGATCATTATTATAATATATTTTTATTTATAAATTTGTCAAAAATATCATGTTTGTATCGTCAAACCTTTTTTTTTAAGTATTGTAACTTTTTTTCAAATTGTTTATCATTAATAAAATTGCAATAAATATAAATTAAAAAAAGCTAAAAAAAATAAAGATATATATGTTTTTTTAGGCTAGAAGATGTCTGAAGATGTTAGAAGACTCTAGTCCACATCTGCACCAAGAAGAGGACGCGCATACATTTTTAGGTCTGCAGTCTTAAAAAAACAAACAGTCTGCAAAGACTAATGTTTACGCGTGGTTTGCACTGCACAAATTGAAAAGACCAAGAAGATCTACGGACAAAAAGCAATCAACACCTAAATAAAAAACATATTGTGTGGTAAAACCTTCAAATAGATGAAGCAACCGATAAAATTTATCATTTTACCCCTTTATTAATTAGAAGTAACAAATACTCAAATCATCGAAAAATAAAAAAATAAAAAAAAAAAAAACAATGAAAGTTGGTTCATACACAAAAGTTTTTGTCTATACACAATAATTTGGTGTTTTAAAATGCTATATTATACAACTTTATAAATCACAATTTTTTGTGTATGAAGAAAATACTAATCATTTTCCTTAAAAAATTGAAAAATCTCTGATAAATTCTCAATATTATGGGTCAGTTTACGGTTTAATACCAACATATATTTGAACATAAAAATCTAGATTATCTAATTTTATAAGATAAAATGTTATTTTTTGTTGAAAAAAGTAAATACTATTTCATTAATTTGGACAAAATATAAAACAATCGGAACTTTTTTAAAAATCGTGATTATATTGTAACCTGACCCAAAATATTATGACTTTATTGTAGATTTCTTAAAAAAAAAAATCAAAAACAACTTTAAATATGACAACGATGAATAGCCATCGGCATTTAATATTAAACTATTCTTAACTATTAACCAGAATGAATAAATCATATGCCTCCAACAAAAATTATAAAGAAATTTACATGCTAAAACTATTTATTTGGTCGACTTTTCCAACGTAACGCACGAACAAACAAAATAGTTATTACAACTAATAATATACCATTGTAAGTATACTTAAATAACTTTTAGCCCGTTCAATCAATTTGATTTAATTTATTTATTGGCTCACTAAAAATAAGCTTTAAATCAAAATTATTCCGTTTATAAATAAAATATCAAATAAAAGCCAAAAACAGTGGAGGGGTCAAACGTTTCAGTTGAAGACATTTAAATAAGTGTATTTAAATTTTAAATAAATTTAATAATATCACGTTTTACATCCTCTACTTCCCTTCTATTTAATACATTAAAACTAAAAAAATAAAAAACTTTTTGTTGATGTATAGGTTTGATTTAATGATTTGTATTCTATTTATTTATAATAATTGGATTTTATATCATTAAAACTTAAACCTTTCACAGAATCATTGATATTTAATTAAATTAGTCATATGTCAAATATATAACCAGGTCAGAGTGTCGTCGCTATGCATTTTAGATTGATCATCAAATTTAGGCTACTATATAGAAGATTGTGTATATATCTTCTTTAAAGAGGCATGCCAATTGATAATTGCTATGCATTGCTTTTAATATGCCAACATGGAGTAAATTAAACTAATAAACTAGTCGTACGAAATTGAACTATTTTACATCAAAAGTGAAAAAGGAATTTGTTAGAATAGATCATATGTGCTTGTCTATCGATACATGATCTAAAAATAGCCAATGTGTTGTCTTCCTCAAGTCAAATAAGTCGACGCATATATATGATCAGACATTCAAGCTTGTAATATAAGAATCAAAAATATTATTTGCATTATTAAATTGCTAGGTTCATTTTTATGCATCTTCTAAACAAATTTTCTTAGGCATTTTGAAGTGGAAAATAATAGAATAACATTGTAAAAAAAAAGACGGACGGAAACAAAATCTGACGCTCAAGAACAATCTAATATTCTTAAAGAATTACTATCTAATTCTTATTAAGATTATATCAAACCTAACTAAAAAGCGAATAATTTAAAAGGAGATTAAGTGATTAATAATTAACAATCAACTAAAACCGTATAATAATAAAAGGTAATCCAAGCCCAACAATGCTTTATATTTGGTTGGACGAAAAAGCAAACTTAAAGATACTCTAGTCCAAAATTCTAGCTCCACAAGCCCAAATCACAACTTGTTTTAAAAAGACAAGAAGATGTGTTTGCATCTCTTACGGGCGTTGCTCGGAGTTAAGTCTATCACATACGTTGTACACAAAAGATACAATACTTTGGAATAGGGTTTTCGATTTATGACACAACACGAAACGAAACTGAGACAAAATCGAAATTTGAATTCGTATCAAGTGTAACAAACATGATGTCGTGTTGTGTTCGTATTAAAAATTCGACACAAAATTGACATGATTTAAGTGCTGTTTGTTTTTCCGAAGTGAAACTGTCTGAAGTCTGCGGACCACCTCTACAACCCTCTGCAGCAGAAGAGGTGGACCAAAATGCTGCAGACTGTAATGAGAAGCATGTTGTTTTTTTAACGGCTGCAGATATTAAAAAAATTAAAATAAAATAATTTACTAAACCAAAAACAGTTTTTTAATACCAAAAATTTAATAATTGTAGTCTTAACCTATGCTGGAAGGACGACTGACGGAAGGGGAGACGTCGGTGGGGGTTGCGACGGTGGGGGCTGCGCTGGTGGTCGCTGGTCTGAGAGGAGTATCGGTCGAGAGAAGGTTGGAGATGGAGCCTCACGATCGACTTGCCTGGAACAAATGGAGGTGGCCGCTTTTTTTTAGGGTTTAGTTTTGAAGAGGTTAGAAGCAATTTTCAAGTGTTGTCCCAAGCAGAGGACGGGAAGAGGGTTTTAATTTCGAAGTCTACGAAAAAACAAACAGCTGCGGGAAAGAAAGTGTTGCCCGTGTGCTGCGCCGCACAGCACGAAGAGGTTTGAAGAGGTTTTTAATAAAAAACAAACATCACCTTAGTATTTGAGATAAATCATGACCTAAGTTAGATTTATTAAATTAGTCAAAGTTGTATCTATTTTCCTTGTATAGCTCTGATTTTACTCTTGTATCTTTGTATTTATACATCTTCCTTTATTCAATTATAATATGTAGAAAAGATTATTAAAGTCTAATATAGTATAAGCCAAACTTTTGATCCTCTCTTTCTTGTAACCGTATTCCAGCCCCCCCCCCCCCCTCCCCCCTTTTTTTTCCTTTCTTCTTCTCGCCAAACTTCCTATGAGCACCCTCATCTATATGCTTACAATCAACTTAAACTCTTCCAACTATCACCTCTGGCAAAATCAAATCAACCCACTACTGCTCCATCAAAATTGGATGTGCTTCGTTGATGGCTCGTACCCTGCTCCTCCGAAAACAACTTTGATTGAAGGAAAAGAAACTCAAAATCCCGCCTATGTCTCATGGGTTGAAATCGATCAGAAAGTGCTTCTCATCCTCCAATCTTCGTTGTCTGAAGAAGCAATGGCTGAAGTGTTGGGTTCTCTTCCTCTCGTGAAGTATGGAAAGCCTTGGAGTCGGCTTATAGCCATGTCTCAATGGAGAGATCTCAAAAACTAAAAGACTCTCTACGGCAATTAAAAAAAGGGTACTCTCTCT
The DNA here is from genome assembly GCF_051521515.1 of Lactuca serriola. Taxonomy (NCBI): domain Eukaryota; kingdom Viridiplantae; phylum Streptophyta; class Magnoliopsida; order Asterales; family Asteraceae; genus Lactuca; species Lactuca serriola. Next base: position 190,881,465 of record NC_136409.1, on the reverse strand, counting down.
GTTTCTGATTTTGCTAAACAATTTAAGTCCATTTGTGATAAACTTGCAGCTATTGGACACCTGTTCCCGATATGGACAAATGTCATTGGTTTCTCTGTGGCTTAGGCCAGCTTTTGAAACTTTTTCTACTGCACAAAGGGTTGTTCAACCAAGACCTTTGTTTCGTGATCTTATTACTCGAGCCGAGGGACACGAACTGTTTGTCTCCTCTCTCCATGGTTCTCGTCCTTCCCTTGCTGCCTTTACAGTCCATCAAGTTTTTCAGCATTCTATCGTGGACGAGGCAGAGTTGGTCGGTCTCAAAATCGGGGAAATTCTTCCTTTCGAAGCCGAGGTTGACGACCCACTCATTGCCAACTATGTCGTCATGAGGGCCACTACGCAACATCTTGTACAGAACTGGGTAACTATGCTCAGAAGTCTTCTTATTCGGCTGCAAACATGGCTCAAGCTTTCACTACCGACTGCAAAATAAATGACTTCACTTCATATTGGTACGTAGACTCTGGTGCTACAGCCCATATGGCTCCTTCAACAACTAATGTTGACTCATCTGTTCCTTATCATGGACATGAGAAAGTTTCTTTTGGAAATGGTAACGTGCTTCCCATGTCTCGTCTTGGTACTCTATCAGTTAACCCAACATTGAAATTGAAGGATATTCTCATTGTTCCAATAATCAAAAAGCAACTACTTTCAGTAAAGCAAATTGACTAATGATTACCCGGTTGACTTCTTATTTTCTCAGTCTTATCTTGCTATACAGGATTCAGTCTTATATTGCTGAATCAGTTATCTCACCTATTAAGGCATCCTTTGAGTTGTGGCATAAATGCCTTGGTCATGTCGCTTTTGATGTTATTTCAATTCTAAATAAACATGGTCATTTTAATCTTACTTCGATTTTACCAAAACCTAGTATTTGTCCATCTTGTGAACTTTCAAAGCAACATCGTTTTCCTTTTCAATTAAATGATAAACGTTCCTTGCATGTTCTTGATATGGCTCATTGTGATTTATGGGGACCTTCTCCCGTTACCCCGGTTGATGGATATCGATACTATGCATTATTTTTTGATGATTACTTGAGATTTTCTTGGTTTTATCCTCTTAAAACAAAATCTGTTTTTTTTAGGTGTTAAATGGTTTCTTAAGGTTTGCCCAAACTCAATTCTATTGCAAACTAAAAGTTTTCCAAAGTGATGGGGGAACAAAAATTTTAAACAATCATGTTCGAGATTCATTTCTTAAAAATGGCACTTATCATCAAATTTCTTGTCCATATACGCCACATCAAAATGGACCCGTTGACCGAAAACATCGACATTTAACCGAAACAGGTCTTGCCATGTTATTTGGTGCAAACGGGTCTTGCCATGTTTTTTGGTGCAAATGCACCTGCTACTTTTTGGGTACATGCTTTCTCTTCCGCAACTCATGTTATAAATCGTCTTCCAACCAAGACCTTAAACGACAAATCTCCTTTTGAACTTCTCTATAATTTCGTGCCAAATTACAACAATTTCAAAGTTTTTGGTTGTCGAGAAAACCGATTGTAAAGCCCTCTAATGTAACTTAGGTTGCCTTCTAAAAGCAACTATTACAAGAACCTTAGAAACCGAATTACATGAGAATGTTTGTAGATTACACCAAGAGGCATTATAAGGCAATATGAGCCTTAATGCGCCATGGTCTCGAATTGTTTGTTAAATAAGATTTACTCTAACCTCGAGCTCAGTCTTGGGCTCAAGCTTTTAACGAACTGAACCTGGGTAGCTCGTGACTAGCTTAGCTTGTTTACATCCCTACTCATATTTTGTTGCCATTAATGGCTTTTAACGAACTCATCCCGCCCCCACCTGCTAAAAGATACTCCAAATCTTTTGTTGAAGTGACTAGAGGCATGAACCCTGCACCACCCCCTCCTTTGAACCCCCTTTGCAGATGTCTCTCAAAGTTATCGATCAAAAAATAGGGATTGGTTGAACTTTGCAACTATCACTAGAGAAGTAAAAAAAAATTTACCTCATTTATTGTAACACTCGGATCGCATGTAAATTCGTTTAAAGCTGGTATGTATATTTTAATTTTGATAGGAGCATTGTACGGTGGGTGTAACCAAGAGTTATGTGACATCCCCAATTTTACGGCCAGAAAAGACCGATTTGTTTATACTTTATTTAAAAATCAGAGTATCATTTTGAAGAATAATATTGTGAAATTTGTTCCCAAAAATATGGTAAAGATATTATCAAAGCATTTCCGAATAAATGTATTTTAATTATATTAAAAACGTTGGGATGTCATCGTTAATACATTATATAAGCATAAACGGAAATAGTACATGCCTTACAAACATCTATTATTCTAATGACTTATAATCCATAGATCTCTCATCTGTTCATCACACATGTGCTCTTGTGCTACTACCTGTAATACAAGAAACTGAGTGGGTCAGGCTTGGGAGCCTGGTGAACACATAGGGTTTTCAACCCATAATAATTAAATTCTTTATTTTAATCAAATCATTCAACTTGATTACCCATTCTCGTTATCCTCACTTTCTGTCCCTAAAGCATTTAGTTAAAGGGACCTGTCCTATGGATTATCTTCGGGATAGACAATAATGCTTAGTGGATTCCTCAATAATATATGTCAGTAAGGCGACCATGAAGGGGATGGAGTACACCTGTTGAATACTTAGTTCAAAAACATCTATAGGCTGCGAGCCTGCTAGCGTTGCATTGGACTGTCTAGAATAGTCAGTGGTCGTCATCTATACTCCGCTAGACGACTGGATCATCTTTAAAATCAAGGTCTCTCAGCATTTATCTCATCTTTCATCATCATCTATATTATCTTTCATCTACCCATCTTTATCCAACATAATTATAGGTATAAAATACATATATACAATTTAAATCAAGTAACACATGTATAAATCAACACAGATATCAGGAACACAGATAATAGGCACATATAGCATGTAATTTATATTAAATAATTCGTATCTATGTGAAAAATGAAAGTAACTATGCACTCATTTGTTAAAGTGACGACTCGAAATTCAGGCAGCGCTTCGCTTCTAGAACCTACTTTTTCCTTGACGAAACCTAATATCATTATCACTAAGTCTAGTCTAATATTTATTGCGACTAATTATTAGTCTAGATTCATCATTAATTCAAAGTCTACTTCAAAATATATCAAGGAAGGAACAACCAGGTAGGATCATATCGGAGGTAAGGTCCGTTTGGTATACAAAGTATACTATTTGGAAATCTTACTTTAAACACGTCACTAAATCTAGCCTAGACATCATCCCTGTAAGTAGATCAATCAGTATAACGACTTGTAATCACTGATAAATCTTATTTATAGGTTCATAATAACAATAATGAACTTAAACAGAAGTTATACTTAAAGTGCGGTAAGCATAACTCAACTTACAGGTGGTTTAGCGAGAAACCGGACTCTGCAGGGGCAGAACTTCTAAGCCGAAAGCTTTACTTCTTTGGGATTTCTGACGCTCCGGAGCTTCACTACTAACACCTAGGAAGTGCTAGAGAAAGGTATTGAGGCTTTGGTGGTGGTGGTGGTGGTCGGGGAGAGAAAGAGAGAGAGAGAGAGAGAGAGAGAGAGAGAGAGAGAGAGTTGGATAGAAAGGTGTGAGGAAAATAGTGACTTTCGACTTCTATTTATAGGTTGGAAGAGCCAAGTACGTGGGGCGTACTCACAACTTACGTTGTGCGCACTAAGGCCACGTGTCGCAATCTGGTGGCAAGTCGTGGGGAAGAAGGTGTGGTGCTAGATCATGTCTCGTGTTGCTTTCCGGTTAATCTGAAAATTAATTATTTTGTAAAATTCATAACTTTGGAATACGAGCTCGGTTTTTGATGTTCTTTATATTCACACGTAGCTATCAATGAGATCTACAACTTTCGTTTAGACTATGTCGACTAATTTTGAAGTTATTTTAGAGTTATATTTTAACAGGCTTAGATAGTTAAAGCCCGTTAAAATTCATAACTTTGTCATCCGACGTTCGTTTTTACCATTTTTATATCGTGGAGCTCCTATTATGTGACATCCCCAAAATCACGGCCAGAAAAGACCGGTTTGTTTATGCTTTGTTTAAAAATCAGAGTAACATTTTTAAATGAAAGTGTTGCGGAATTTGTCCCAATACAAAATATGATAAAGATTTATCAAAAGCATTTCCATAGAAATGTATTTCATTAAAAGACTCGGGATGTCATGTTCGTACAGATCAAAAGCATAAATAGTACAATATAAGCCTTACTACATTATTTCATATCTACAGGCCTATATCTGTAATCCCTCGTCCAAACATCATATCTATGCTCAAGCGCCACTACCTGTAATACATAAAACTGAGTGGGTCGGGCTTGGGAGCCTGGTGAGCACATAGGGTTTTCAACCCACAATAAATAAGTTTATTAATTTCATCAACCAACAATAACCCGATTACTCGTTCCCGTTATCGTCACTTTACGTCCCTAAACACCTATCATAAGGGACCTAGCCTAAGGATCATCATCGGGACGGACACTACTGCTAAGGGGATTCCTCGGCAATAAATGTCCTAAAGGCAACCTTGTGGGGGATGGAGTACACCGGTGAACACATCGTTCACAAACACCTATAGGTTGCGAGCCTGCTAGTGTTCCACTAGACTGTCTAGAAGAGTCTGTGGTCGTCATCCATACTCCGCTAGATGACAGAATCAACAACATCAACATCGAGGCCTCTCATCATTTTATCACACATCACCTATTACATCTACCCATGTTTTACCCCAACATTTTCGTAGATATAAAATACATATACAGTTTAAATCATTGAAAACATGTATAACAATGTTCATCCGGCATAGATAGCAAGTATTCAGATAATATGCACACATAGCACGTAATTTATATAAAATACTTCATATCTATGTGTAAGTTGAAAGTAACTATGCACTCACCTGAGTAGGTGGTGACTCGGCGCTTGGACAGCACTTCGTTACTCTTAACACACTTTTCCTTCGGCAAAACCTAGTATCATTGCCACTAGGGTTTACTCTAATATTCACCGCGACTAATTAGTAGTCTAGCTATTATTACAATTATGTAAGCGTTAAACGATACTTATATAACCCATAATAATAGCCCAAGTACTTATTATAAGGTCCTAATAACATTACTATATTAAAACATAAGCTAAACTAAAGGTAGGTTAGGCGTAGCTCACTTACAGCGGGTTTTCTCGAAAACCGGGCTTCGTTGGAGCAGCGTTCCCGAGCTGAAAGGCTCTTTTCTCGGGACTCCGGGAGCCTCGGGGCTTCCTTCGGGTGCTAGGGGGTTTACCTAGGCTTTTAGGGGGGTTAGGGAGGCTAGAGAGAGAAACTAGAGAGAGAAAGTGAGTTTGGGAGGTGTGAAGAGAAGGCTAGACCCGGCACCTCTATTTATAGTGCAAAAATCTGATGGACTCGCCGAGTAGGGGGACCTACTCGCCGAGTTGGTCCATGTGGTGGCCTTCTGGTGGTGGCACGTGTCCAATTCTGGTGGTGCCACGTCACCCCCTATCGCGTATCAGCCTTCGAACTTAGAAAAATCATAACTCTCGCATACGAACTCCGTTTTCGACGTTCTTTATATCCACGCGTAGGTAAAATCAAGATCTACAACTTTCATTTAGACTCTGTCGGCTAATTCTAGACCGATCTCAAATTTAACAGTAGGAGGCATTTAGGCTGTTAAATTTCATACGAACTCCGTTTTCGTTCATCTTTTTACCGTTGAGTTCCTATTAATGAGATCTTCAACTCTCATTTAGGTCGCGTAAGCCAAAAACCGCTCGAACTAAAATTCGAGTTTCGGGCCGTGCACTGCTAAGCCGAATCTTAGAAAAATCATAACTTCCTCATACAAAGTCAGATTTGGGCGTTCTGTTCATCGACGCTCTTAGTTTAACATATTCTACAACTTCCGTTTAGATTGATAAGGCTAAATCTCACTCTATCGTAAACTCACTATTTACGCTTCCCGGTGTCGTGTCGGTTTTGCCGTAAAACTTCGACGGGCCATAACTTCTTCGTTATAACTCGGATTTCGGCATTCTTTATATGTACGGAAACCTTGAGACATATTCTACAACTTTATGTAGAGATATCAGCTTCAAGCCAACAAGACGGCGTACGACACTTATGTCCATACAATGCTTGATAAGGTGCCATCTTGATGCTCGAGTGAAAACTATTGTTGTAGGAAAATTCTACAGAGGTAAGTGCTCGTCCCAATTCCCTTGGAATTCGAGGGTACATGCTCTCAGCATATCTTCCAATGTTTGAATTGTTCTTTCGCTCTGACCATCGGTTTGCAGATGGTAAGCAGTACTCAAACACAACTTTGTACCCTACTCCTCTTGTAGACTCCTCCAAAACCGTGACGTGAAACGACTATCACGATCAGATACAATTGTAAGAGGAACAGCGTGAAGTCTTACTATCTCTTTCACATAAGCATTTGCGAGCTTATCTATAGACCACTTCTCGTTGGCTGCTATGAAGTGTGCACTCTTGGTGAAACGATCCACGACTACCCAAATCATGTCGTGTCCGTTCTTCGTCCTGGGCAGTTTAGTCACAAAATCCATGGTGATGTCTTCCCATTTACCCATGGGTACATGTAAAGGTTCTAAACTCCCATACGGTTTCTGATGTTGTGCCTTAACCCTCGCACATGTTACGCACTCGGCCACATACTTCGCAACATCGAGCTTCATCGTCGGCCACCAGTAGTAGGGTTTTAGGTCCTTATACATTTTAGTGCTACCGGGATGAATTGAGTACATGGTATTATGTGCTTCTTCCATCAGAAGATCTCTTATTCCTCCCGTCTTGGGTACCTAAATCCGATCTTGGAATACCTTTAGTCCTCGACTGTTTGTACCGAACACTAACGTTCTTCCCAAACGTTCTTCCTTTCAGTCATTCTTCTCTAAAGCTTCTTCTTGAGCTTTCCTGATACTTTCCACAATCGTCGAGACGACTTTAATTCTTAACGCTCTTGGCCTTTTCCTTTCAAGATTGACTTTCCGACTGAGAGCATCAGCAACAATATTTGCTTTACCTGGGTGGTAAAGTATCTCACAGTCGTAGTCCTTGAGTAGCTCTAGCCAGCGTCATTGCCTCATGTTCAATTCTTTCTGATTAAAGAGATACTGGAGACTCTTATGATCAGTGAAAAGCTTGCACTTCGTGCCATAGAGGTAATGCCTCCATATTTTTAAGGCAAATACTACCGCTGCCAACTCCAAATCATGAGTGGGGTAGTTCTTTTCGTGCTCTTTCAATTGTCGAGATGCATATGCTATCACCTTTTCTCTTTGGGTCAGCACACAACCCAACCCGACTCCAGATGCATCACTATAAACCGCAAAGTCTTCAACTCCATCGGGTAGAGAAAGTATCGGTGCTTCACATAACTTCTTCTTTAGCTTCTCGAATGCCTCATCGTGCTTCTCACTCCACGTATACGTAGCTCCTTTGTGGGTCAACGCTGTTAATGGAGCAGCTATCGAAGAAAAGCCTTGGATAAATCGTCGATAATATTCGGCTAATCCTAGAAAGCTTCGGATCTTCGTGGGATTCTTTGGACGTTCCCACTTCATTACAGCCTCGATCTTTGCAGGATCAACTATTATCCCTTCCTGGTTAACCACGTGACCCAAGAACTGGACCTCTCGTATCCAAAAGTCACATTTGGAGAACTTAGCGTACAGCTTCTCCTTCTTTAATACTTCCAACACTTCTCGGAGATCCTTGCCATGCTCCTCCTGGCTTTTCGAGAAGATGAGAATGTCGTCGATGAACACTATCACAGATTTATCGAGAAATGGTTTACAAACCCTATTCATCAAGTCCATGAATGCTGTTGGAGTATTGGTTAGTCCAAACGACATAACCAAGAACTCGTAGTGTCCATATCTCGTTCTGAACGCAGTCTTCTCGATATCCTGATCTCTTACTTTCAACTGATGATATCTTGACCTAAGATCGATCTTTGAGAAGTAGCTCGAACCTTGCAGCTGATCGAATAGGTCGTCAATCCTTGGCAATGGATACTTGTTCTTCACCGTTGCCTTGTTCAGCTCTCGGTAGTCTATACACATTCTCATGCTTCCGTCCTTCTTCTTTACGAATAACACCGGAGCTCCCCAGGGTGATGAACTAGGTCGAATGAAACCGTTGTCCAACAGCTCCTGAAGTTGCGTCATAAGCTCCTTCATCTCCGTCGGTGCTAATCGGTAAGGTGCCTTTGCTATCGGTGTCGTTCCCGGTAACAAGTCTATACGAAACTCCACTTGCCTATCAGGTGGTAATCCAGGAAGATCTTCGGGAAAGACTTCCGGATAATCACACACAACCGGTATATTCTGCACCTCTTTCTTCTCCTTCTTGGCATCGATTACGAATGCCAAGTATGATGCACATCCTTTGGACAAACATTTCCTGGCTTTCATCAGGGAGATGATTCCAGAATTCACTCTGCGTTTGTCCCCGTACACCATAAATGATTCCTTTCCGGGCGAGTCGTTCATGTGACTCGGCGAGTATGTTCGCGAGTCTCCGAGTTTGTCCCCTTTTCGTAATGTCGAGTGAGCAGTGAGTCACGGGGTGTGACTCAGTGAGTCGGAAGCTAAACTCATCTATGGAGGAACTCGGCGAGTCAATGCCCTGACTCGGCGAGTTCAAGGCAATCTCCTTAGATCAACAACAGACTCGGCGAGTTGTTCATACAACTCGGCGAGTCGCAACATAAGTGTTCTTCGGATGAAGATGGACTCGGCGAGCTGTTCATACAACTCGGCGAGTCTTAGCATAATTGTTCATCGGATGAAGATGAACTCGACGAGTTGTTCATACAACTCGGCGAGTAGGATGAAGGACTTGAATATCAGTTTAGAAGGAGAACTCGTCGAGTCGTCGCCTAACTCGACGAGTAGAAACGGGATTCAGGACAATCGTTTGGGTAGGGACTCGGCGAGTTGGAAAGCCAACTCGGCGAGTCGGGTCAACTGAAAGTTGACTCTGACTTTGACTTAGGGCATGATCAGGGGTGAAATGGTCATTTTACCCAAAGGACAGTTAGCAGTGTTTGATTGAGTATGTTGTGGGAATTGCAGCCGGAGGATTTCCGGAGCAGCAGTAGACAGTCAGTTCCCGATCAGATCAGCAGCTACTTCGAGGTGAGTTACCTTCCAGTAGCGGTGGGTCTACGGCCACAATGCTAGCCCACCAGTAGGAGTCGTATGTTAGATGATTGTCTTTGTGATATCATCTAGGTTTGCTACTACCTGATATGTTATATGCCAGCATGATATGTTATATGAGATAGAAGTAGAGATCGGTTGATAGGGCCGAAGGGTAGTTCAGACACCCCAGAAATGTCTGATAGTACGTGATGATATGTTTGCATGCTGACTTGTTATGTTATATGCGATAGAGGTAGTGGGAGGGGACTAGTCCCCGAGGATCGATTGTTAGGATCGACGGGTAGTCAGCACCCCAGAATGGCTTGACACGGGTAGGACGGCACCCCAGAATGGCCGCACGGGTAGTCGGCGCCCCAGAATGGCCGTACCGGGTAGTCAGGCACCCCAGAATAGCCTGGCAGTAATTGTGTTATGTGTTTGCATGGTTTGTGGTAGGTTGGGGGAACTCACTAAGCTTTGTGCTTACGGTTTTCAGTTTTGGTTTCAGGTACCTCCTCAGCTAGGGGAAAGGAGCCGGCGCGGTAGCAGCATGACACACACACACTCTCTTGTTTCCGCAGTTACGAGTTTATTCTAGGATTGATACTCTGATATTTGATTGATCGAATGTTGTGGTTTTCAACTTGGTTTTCGATGTGAAATGGTTTAATCAAACAATGTTTTGACTATTGATGCTTTTATGTAATGACCGCGAAGAATTCATAACTCCTTCATACGAACTCCGTTTTCGTCCATCTTTTTACCGTTGAGTTCCTATTAATGAGATATTCAACTCTCATTTAGGTCGCGTAAGCCAAAAACCGCTCGAACTAAAATTCGAGTTTCGGGTCGTGCACTGCTAAGCCGAATCTTAGAAAGATCATAACTTCCTCATACGAAGTCAGATTTGGGCGTTCTTTTCATCAACGCTCTTAGTTTAACATATTCTACAACTTCCGTTTAGATTGCTAAGGCTAAATCTCACTCTATCGTAAATTCACTATTTACGCTTCTCGGTGTCGTGCCGGTTTTGCCGTAAAAATTCGACGGGCCATAACTTCTTCGTTATAACTCGGATTTCGGCGTTCTTTATATGTACGGAAACCTTGAGACATATTCTACAACTTTATGTAGAGATATCGGGCTTATATCACACTTTAATTTTGACGCTTATTTTTATTCTTTATTAATTATACATTTATAATTAAATTATAAGCACATAAATACACATAATTCACATAATACTCAAATATTTCATCTTTATTACTTCAAAAAGAGTTACAATAGTTGACCTAGACTATTACATTGACAAATATGTTTAGCCCTGAAACCCGGGCGTTACATATTAATAATATATTCAATTCACGTTTAGATCATCTCGGCTAAAAGTCGACTGATCTAAAATTCGATTTCCGAATTGTATACTGCTACGCTGAATCTTAGAAAAATCATAACTTCCTCTAACGAAGTCAAATTTGGATGTTCTCTATATGCACGCTCCCGATTTAACGTCCACTACGATTTTAGTTTAGACCACTTAGGCTAAAAAGTATTTTGTCAAAAATTTACTTTTTACGATACGCAGAGTCGTGTCGGTTTAATCGCGAAACTTCGATGGGTCATAACTTCGTCGTTATAAGTCGGATTTCAGCGCTCCTTATATCTACGGAGTCCTTGTTACGCCTACTTAAACTTTCTACAAAGATATCGGGTCTAATTATTATTTTTATTTTAGACACGTATTTATTCCTATTTTATTATATCGTAATTAGCACATATATTGCATATAATTTATACATAAATCACATAATACTCAAATAATTTTTCTTCATTACATCAAATAGGTTACAATTGTTGACCCTAACTATTACATCGTCATAATAATGCTTAGCCAGAAACACGGTTGTTACAAGTTACACGGGGCATAGCTCATTAACGTGGTCATGGGGTTTCTCTTAAGTACGTTGGGCATACCTAGAGTACACAAGTCATACTCATGGCAAATGTAAACACTAATTTTAGGGTATTGGACCCTATTTAAGGACCTTAAGTCCTTGGAAACACTTGTTATTATCAGCCACCACCCTCTCTTTCAGCCTCCATGAAACCCTAGCTTCTTGTGTAAGAATCTCAAGATTTTGTGTGATTTTTGGTGTGTTATAGTGAAGAAGGAGATCTTGGAAGGTGTGATTGGAGCCCATAGCTTGTAGATCCAAACTTTTTTCATCTTGGTCATCCTTCTAGAGGTATAAAGTCTCAACTTTTATAACTCTTTAGATTAGATCTAGATTAGCTTAGGGTTTTGGCATATTTTGGTCCCAAGGTTTGGCTCTTGTGAGTATAAGCTACTCCAAAGTTCAAGTTAGTTACTTTATTATGTTTCTGAGGATCTTGAGTCATAAAAATGGAGCCTTTGATGTTATTTCTCACTCATGCAAGAGTTTGAGGTTGTTTAAGAGTGTTAAGGACTTAGGCTTTGGTTTTGGGCTCTATTAAGCCATGAAAAATATTAAAGTAGTCGACTTTATAAATTAGGACCTTCCTAAGATTAAGATCTCTGAGTTGGACGAAAGGTCTTTAAGTATTAAGAGATTAATAGCAAATTTTGGGCAGGTGATGAGACGTTGGGTGTACCCTATAGGTACGTATGGTGTAACGGGTTTATCCCATGTCCCCTTTTAGTGAATGTCTAGTACGTTGGGCGTATGCATGGTGTACTCACATGAAACCCATTTGGGCCATTTTTGGGCCTTGGGCCAATTTGGGTCTTGGTCCATGGTTAGTTGGGTCCAAAGTAGGAAGGGTAAAAGGGTATTTTACCCTTTGTAAGAGAGATTATAATTTGGACCTTTATTTGTGGGTTGTTACCCTAAACAGTAATTAGGGTTGGTTTGAATGTGGTCAGTGTGAGGAGTCGTTGTAGCAGCAGGTTATGTGTGTGTGTGTGTGATTGTTTATCATCGGATTAAGATGAGTATCTTCATTGTACTCGTGGGTCAAAGGCATCAATGTCGGCCCACTGGATTATGTTTGTAGGATACTAGTTATCTATGTGAAACTTGCATGTTTTGTATGTTGGGCGGGGCCCGTTATGTGACTTAGGTCGAGGCTTGTTATACTCATTGGGCGGGGCCCGTTATGCGAGTTAGGGAGAGGCCTGTTATACTCATTGGGCGGGGCCCGTTATGCGAGTTAGGGTGAGATCGTTATACTCATTGGGTGGGGCCCGTTGTTTGTATGGTATGTGGTATTTTGGGGAACTCACTAAGCGTTGTGCTTACAGTTTTTGTTTAAATGTTTTTCAGGTAACTATTTCTTGCTAGCCAAAAAACAAGTTTGAGTTTTCGGGGTTGTATCTGAAGCATCAAGCTTCTCCTATACTTTCTCAAAGAAATTCCCTTATCTCGATCTTTATTAGAGGTCGATTCAAAGGGGAAGTCACCGACATGATCGCATCGCATCCAGCTGTATTTGGAATTTTATGATTTTGGGATTATACTCTGATAACTATTTTCGACTATGACATACTTTGATGGTTTTCGAAATATATAGTTGATGGTTTCACTGATATAAAAACAAAATTTAACTTTGTATTTTTGGGATGTTACATCTACAATATCCCATCACCCATTGATATGGAGGGATATGACATTGTTGAAATTAAATACATGGGTGGTATGTTGGTTACTCTGAAGTTCTGTTCGAATAGGATTGTTGAGGTCTTCCGAGCGAACAAATGTATTTGGTTAAAATGGTTCAATTGGTTGGAACCCTCCAACAAAAAAGGTTCGTTTTGAGAGGATTGATTGGGTGAAGAATTTCAGCATCCCCATCATCACTTGAGACGAGATAAACTCCAGACACATTGCAATTAGCTTCCGTAAGGTTTTGGTCCAAGTGAAATCCTTCTGGAAAAATGACATCTCCCATGGTATACTCGTCGTTGCTCGAAAAGAATAAATGAGGAGGTTATTGCAGAAATTGATGGCGTTCTTGTCAGACTCGGGATCATTGAGATAAATGATGATTGATTCCCCTTCAAGTCGTTATCTTTGGTGGTTTACCCTGAGTATGATGATAATGGGGAGGACAATGATGGTGATGATGAAGACGGTATTTCTGAGACTTGGCAAAATGGGGGGATGGATCTTGAAGACGACGAGATTCCCTCATATATTCCTAGTGCCTATCTTCAGGAGGGTGTTCCGACGACTTAGTCGTGCTTGGTGGTCGGCGAATCAGTGCACGGGAACAAGGAGGAAGATGAATAGACACGTGGGGAATCGGGGTCATGTGTTGGAACATTTATTGTTTCCCCCAGTCCCAATGGTGAAATTGGTTGTAACCCAGATATTGATTGGATCCTTATGTCCCCACTTGTTCATCCCACAGAGCCAATTTTAACCACAACTGAGCCCATTATCTTAGGCCCTCACTCTAGTCCTAATCTCTTGGTGGGAGGAAGTAGCCTATATTTTGAACAGGTGGATTCTGCTCTTAAAAGGCATTGAATTAAAAATAAAAAGAAATAGAAAAAAATGAAAACCCCCTACATTCTAACTGAATGGAACTTCAACATCAATTCTCTCCCAAATTCCCCCTCGTTGGACCTTAATAGGGACATCTCTGCTTCTCAATCGTCCTAGTCGTCGGAACTTAATCATACCTTAACTCTTGAGCCCCGGATCGGATTTCATTTTGAGAAAGGAAATAGGGTGCTCGTTAAGACCCTTACTGGTGATGGTGCCCAATTCGTTCTCCAATGAATGTTCTCTCTCTAGATATAAGGGGGATGGTGGAGATTCACAACTTCGAGTAGATTCAAAGGCTTAGAAGGGAGTTCAATTTGTCCTTCTGTGGTATTCAGGAGACCTTGGGTTGGGGGCGTTCATGACTTTGATTTCGATTTCGTGGAGGCCACCGGAAGTTCTGTATCGCTTATAAGCATCTGGGATAAAATTCTTTTCCATAAAATTGCCACTATAAAAAACCGATTCTTTTTGGAAATTGTGGTCTACTGGCAGGGTATCAATGGTGAAACTATATTTGTTAACATTTATGCTCATTAATACCCTTCTAAAAAAAAGGCTATATAGGTGAATCTGATGAACCTGATGAATTCAAGACCCGATAATTTGCAAATATTTTGTGCCTTCAACATCGTGAGAAAACAAGACGAGAAATTTAATTCTTTATTCTGCCCTTCTACCGCTTTTGCTTTCAATAATCTTATACATGATTCCAGACTTTTTGACATGAAAATGGGTGATCGTAGATTCACTTACCTCTGTGATGAAGGGTTTAAACTGAGCAAATTAGACAGAATGGTCGTTTCCCCAACTTTATGTCCCACTTCCCTACAGCCTCTGTCACTACTTTACCACATGAGTATTCAGATCATTCGTCAATTATTCTACAAACCAACTTTGTAGATTTTGGACCCCCTCCTTTTTGGTTTTATAATTCGTGGCTGCTCCGTGATGGTATTGATCATGTGATCTTCAGTGCCTGGTCATCTTATGCTGGTAATGAACCGCCTAATAAACATTTTTTTGCAAAGTTAAAGGCTGTCAAGCTTGCTGTAATTGAATGGAGAAGAATCGAGTTTGAAAAGGAACACAAAAACCTTCTCGACATCAAAGCCCGAGTCAATTTTCTAGATGGAGAGGCTGAATCCAGAACTTTAACAGAGAGTGAAAAAACCATGCTAAAAATGGAAAGTAGAAAATTATTGAGCTCGAGAACCTAAATAGGTTTGACCTGAAACACACAAGTTTCTACCATAATTTACTAAAGATCGAAAACAGTAAGAATACTATCAACGGGCTAATGGTGAATGGAGTTTGGGTCACGGATAGAGACACCATAAAATATAAGGCTATTTGTTTCTTTGGTGATAAATTCAAGGAACCATATGTTGTCAGACCTCCTTTTCACAACCAGAACCTCAAGGGCCTATCTAGTGACAACAACACCATCTTAGAGAATGAGTTTACCCTCGAGGAGATTAAAGATGCTATTTGGGACTGTGGTGGCGGAAAAGCTCTCGGGCTAGGAGAATTTACTTTTAAATTCATCAAAAGATACTAGGGTCTAATGGAGGATGACATTATGTGATTTATGAAATACTTTGAAGTTAGCGGCCGTATTGCTAGAGGTTGCAGCTCTTCATTCATCATCCTAATTCTCAAGATTTTGGACCCTCTCACCCTTAATGACTAATGTCCTATCAGTCTCATCGGTTCCCTCTATAAAATCATAACCAAGGCCCTCGCAAATTGCATCAAAAAGGTTATTGGCACTGTGATAGACGAATCTCAAAATCGGTTTCGTCAAAGGACGCAACATCCCTGATGGTCCCTCATTCTCAATGAGATCTACTCTTAGGCGAAAAAATTATTCAAAAAAAAAAGTTTTTCTCTTCAAAGTTGACTTTGATAAGGCGTTTCATTATGTTAATTAAATTTATCTGGATGGTGTGATGTCTCAAATGGGGTTTGGAAACCGTTCGCGTTTTTGGATCAGAGGATGCCTTGTTTCCTCCAGAGCCTCTGTATTGATCAATAGTGCATCGACAAAGGAGTTCCCTATTTCTAAAGGGGTCCACCAAAGGGACCCCCTATCCCCTTTTCTATTTATCATTGCATTGGAAGGTCTAAACGTTGTTATAAATCTACTTTCTAGGCCTCTCTCTTCCGCGGGTTACAACTTCCCAATAACGACCCTCCTATTTCATACCTATTCTATGCAGATGATGCAATATTTATCGATGATTGGTCCATCACCAACTTTGAGAATTTGGAAAGAATTATATGATGCTTTCATGTTGCCTCGGGACTAAAAGTGAGTTTCAACAAGTCTAGAGTTTTTGGGATCGGTGTGCCCGAGTCGGAAGTTTCCAATCGTGCTTGTGTTTTAGGTTGTGAGGTTGCCCCATTTCTCTTTATTTATTTGTGCGTTCCAGTTGGCACGAATATGTCCCTTAAGCATAACTAGAAACCTATCATCGATCAGGTTAAAGGCAGACTTTCAAATTAGAAATTGAAGTCTCTGTCTTTCGAAGGTCGCTTATCCCTTATCAAATCTGTCTTGGGAACTATGCCCTTCTATTATTTTTCCCTCTTTAAGGCTCTTATTTCTATCCTCAATGATATTGAGAAAATTAGGAGAAGGTTTTTGTGGGGCGGAAATGATGAGAAGAATAAAATAAGTTGGGCCAAATGGGGGTGATTCTTGCTAATAAAGATAATGGAGGTTTAGGTGTGGGATCCTTAACAAGCATAAATATTGTCCTTCTGTTCAAATGGATATGGCATCTTAAAACCGAGAGCACCGCCCTCTGGAAACAGGTTATTACTGGAATACATTATTGATAGGGTTGATTGGAGTTGGAAGCGCCGCCCCAAACTACTTGTAGAGCTTCAAGAGCTTACCCAGCTCCACACTATTCTCGATAACTTCACCATCACCAACACAACGGATTCTTGGAGGTCTAATATTCTCACTAACGGTATGTTTTATGTTAACAATCTCAAGTGCATTATTGATTCTAAAATTACTTGTAGCGTGAGCAACCCGACCGTGTGGTTGAAGTTGGTCCCCATCAAAGTAACCAGTTTTATTTTGAAAACATGTATAGACCACATCCCCAATGCCTTAGCTCTTAATCGCAGAGGAATTAACATCGGTGCCATTGCATGTCATTTTTGTCCTACCGGTATCGAGTCCAGCGAGCACCTCCTTGTGGGTTGTGTTTATGTCATGAATTTTGTCTTGGGTCTTGAAATGGTGTGATATCCCATACCAAAATTTCAATTTGCTTATTAAAGTTATCGAGTTTGCTACCAAATGGGGGCAATGTCCAAAGAAGAGAAAGATTTTGATTGCGATTATTTACGGACTCTTTGGTGCATGTGGTTGGCAAAAAAACGATAAGCTTTTCAACAAAAAACTCACTTTTCCCACAATGATGTCGGTTTGTATAATCACAATGGTTTTTAATTAGGGATAATGACTTAAAAGGGTAATATATTTTTCGATTTGTACACATTTGGTCACTGAATTTTTTTTCCGTCCACATTTACCCCTTCAACTTGTTAAACTGTACACATTTAGTCCTTATGACCGGCTACTCTAGGTTAGCCGGTAAAAATGACTTAATAAGGTAATATATTTTTCACTTTGTACACATTTAGTCCTTAATATTTTTGTACACATTTAGTCCTTAATATAATTTTTTTTTGCAAAATAAGTCATTTTTATTTTTGTATTCATTCAGTACTTATGAATGAATTTTTTAAGTTTTTTTCACGACATCTTATGTAGGATAGTCATATGGTGGTAGGATAGGTTGAGGTGGTCTTGTTATATGATGTAGGCTAAGATACCTGGTGCGGACCGACTATAAGCTATAGGCACGAGGACTCGAGAAGAGCAGTTGGGTTAAGGCGGCATGCCAACAAACCCTGGGTATTCCAGTCTGATGACAGATTTGACATGTTGTATGTTGGCGTTCCAGTCCGATGACTGATTGAGCCAAGGTATTCCAATCTGATGAGTGTGGGTCTGTTATGCATGATAATACATTTGTTGTATCGAGTATTTTGAGGGAAACTCACTAAACTGTGTGCTTACCCAGTTGTTTATGTTTTCAGGTTCTATCGTTGGTCGTGAGAAGGAGAATGCATGACTGTACACACTCATCAACAATATTGAGGATTCTGCGTTACTTATATTACTCTGATTTTCGATAAGTGTATTTTGGAATAAACGTTTTTTCTTAATAATGGATTTATAATTAGGGAATTTTGCCCTTTTTTTAAAATGAAATTTTTTTTTTGTGAAAATGAGACATTACACATAAACATCAACAGCCCCACACTTCATCAATGATTGTCCCACGTAAGATGTCGTGAGAAAAACTCAAAGAAAACATTTATAAGTATTGAATGTGTACAAAACAAAAATAATTTATGTTGAAACAAAAAAATATGAAGGACTAAATATGTACAAAAATATTAAGGACTAAATGTGTACAAAATGGGAAATATATTACCATATTAAGTCATTTTTCCCGGCTAACCTGGAGTAACCGGTCATAAGAACTGAATGTGTACAGTTTAACAAGTTGAAGGGGTAAATATAGACGAAAAAAAAATTCAGTGACCAAATGTGTACAAATCGAATAATATATTACCCTTTTAAGTCATTATCCCTTTTAATTACGTTAGTAATAAGGGTAATTTTAAGCGCTTGTAATTGGTCCAATTAGGTTTATTGACTGTTTAAAATTTTGTAAACTCTTTTTTGCCCTGACTTCTCCTTTTAGGCAGGGTTTTTGTGTTTTTCATAAAATCGCCGTTTACAAATACACAAATAAAAGAGAAAATCGTCAGAATAAAACGCTATACACCTATAACTCACATAATATCTCGTTAGTTTAACAATACATGATCTTTAATCAACCCAAACTTTCACCATCTTAATCCTAATTTTGTACACATTTTAATAGACACAAAACGAATGATTACGAGAGCACAAAATAAATATCAAGACTTGAAAATAGAACAAGAATTTCAATTGCAAACTACATACAAAAAAAAAAAAAAAAAAACAATTTTAACATTACAACACATAACCCCCTGTCCAATGTACACACACCGACCCGACCCGACCCATTCACAACTACAAACCCGTGGCAAAATTTTCTTTGATGGCCCACTAAAGCCCAACCCATCTCACCCATCTGAACATTTTCCCAACTCTAAACGGTAACCCATAGTCCTTAGCCACACCGGGCTCCCTTCGAGCCGCTTCCGGTTCAGTCCACACATAAACCCCCCGTTCTTGTTTACTCCCGGGAACCGTGTTGTCCAAAACTACAGCTACCAAAAACGCTATCACCATATGCAACGACAACACCGTGTTCATCACATAATTCAACTGTAATTTTATCAAAACAGAAATCTTTTCATTAAAATTAATAATAGTAATATTGAGCAAGGATAAATAAGAAAGTAAAAAAAAAATAAGGGAATTGATACGTACGCCTCGGTATTGGGAGCGGAATGGGCCGTGTGAGGCAACGGTGTAAGGCTGGAAGTAAATTGGAACGGCAGAATTGGAATTAGGTGAGAGAGCGTATTGCTGAAAGTAGGCCGGAATGGAAAGTGAGAAAAATAGGGAAAGGCCGATGATTATTATGTTTCGTGAGCTTCCGGCTTCACTGTAACGTAGATTTGATAAACCCAATGCTGCAAGCATGGCCCACATGATACATAACAACCCTGCAACCATTACTTGAGGAATTGACGCGATAAACCCTCCTACTTTACCTGTATCCAAAAAAAAAAAAAGATAATCATTTAAATAAATACAAGTATGTTACACTTTTGGTCCCTGACTACAACTGGTTTTTGCAAAAAGGTATCTCTTGCATTTTTGTCCACATTTGAGATTTTTGTAACTTTTTCGGTCCATGTTTAAAGTATGTATAATCACGATATTACCCTTCTCTGATTTTTATTCATTTTAATTGGAACAAGGACCAAAGTAGTAAATAAAAACCAAATTCACAAGAGAAGTTTTTGGAACCTGCAAAAATCAGCTTTACTGAGGGACCTAAGTACAGGTGATTTTTGCAATTTTGGTCCCAAAAAATTCTCTTGCAGTTTGGTCCTTATTGTGTGATTTTTCAAAAGTTTTTGGTCCCTATTTCAAGTAAAATTACTATATTACCCTTCTCTGAATTTTTTTGTAAGTACTTGTTGCTTAATTTAAGTTCTGTCTTGCAATATAGTCATATTACTTGTCACAAAGATCAAAATCATTAGTATATTTCAAAATACGGACTAAAATGGGACCAAAATTGCAAAAATGAAGTTATCAGTGAACCAAAAATGTAACTTACCTTACAAAAACAGTTTCCAAATATGGAAAATTATAAAAAGCCGTTCATTTCATTAAACATTACCTACTAAGGATAACACGATCAAAACACAAGCTCCCAACTCAACAGCTCTTCGACTCCCCATTTTTGTAACAGCAATTGTGTGGACATTTTCAGTCAAAGAAGTTGACCCAGTTCCCGTGCCCCATAACCCTGCCAAGATACTAGACACACCTTCTAGACCAATCCCTCGGCTCACGACACCTGGCGTGGGAGGCCTAGACGCCACCAATAACGATGATGCATGGTACGACCCCACCTATTATAACAAAATTTTAAGGTTTTTTTTTAAATGAATTTACGAGAGGGGTTTTAAGTTTTAAGACTTGAAAGAGTCTTACTGAGTCAACTGAAGTGATAAGAGAGGCGACACACATTACAATGGCCATTTTCCAGTTGAAAACAGGAGTGCCCCATTGTAATGGGTATGGGAATCTGAACCATGGGGAAGAATTTAAGGCGTGTGAGGTATCTGCTCTACAGCTTTTCATTCTGGCAACATGGCTTCTGCAGTGGTTGGATATCATGTTTGAAGTTGGAATATTTACATCACACCCATCGTATTTATACGCCCCTGCTTCAGTTAGAAGGAAACTCATTGCCCATGTGATAGCTAGACCCAAAGGTACCTAAACTCACATATAAATTATTTTTCAGATATTTATAAAATAAAGAAACGGAAATTATGTATACTTACAGCGTAGATTAGGAATACACGGTGTCCTAAAATAGATACTTTGCGGAGGTACTGAAACACATACAGAACACATGAATAAGCATATAATATTTACAGATTTATTAACTACAAGTAGATAGAGATTATAGAATATAGATAACTTACTAGAGAAAACATAATAACCAAAAGAATCTGCACCATGCCAATCTCAAGACATGCCCCCATTTGTGGGAAACCATAACTATAGAACGAAAGTCCAACAGCAGCAATAGTTGGGGACACAACCACTGGATTAATCAATCTGAACAACCATCACATATCTTGTGGTTAATTTTGTATCACATTTGACAAAATCATTTAAATTTGCAAACGAAGAGAGCTATAGAGGTAAGACACACCTCAAGAATAGTGTCATTAGTCCACTATATCCAAGAAATGCTTGAAAAGCTGATGCAATAATTATAGCCCCTTGTAGTTCCTTCATTATATGCTTGAAATTCTGTAGTATCGGTTATTTTCATCAGAAGATATAAAACAAGATTTATATTGTTTACTCACACATCACAATGCTGGTTATTGTTTTATCATGCTGTTAGATAACATAATGAAAAATACATAAAAACATCTGATTGAAAGTTGAAACAAACTTGATGATTCAGATAGAGCTTACATTTCCATTCAATCCAAGGAACTCAGGGGATTTTATTATGGCAAGCGCAGGAGCAAGAAAGACAAAAGATGGACCTTGAATGAGGGGTAATCTTGATCCAAAGTTTGCTTGTAGAAGTGTAGTCATTCCAGAAACAAAAAGTACAGTGGAGACCACCATTGACATATCTTCCTACACCCACTAGTTTTCATCAGAATAATTCAAGTGAAGATAGAGAGTTTCATATGTAAGTCAAGTTAAGCTGGCATGAAGTTCAAGTGCTTACATGGTCACCACCCATTGCTGGAACAATAACAAGTGGAATTAAAACCAGTGAACCCAGCATGGATAGATAGTGCTGGAATCCGTAGAAACCAATGGGAACTGAAGACAAATCACAATTTTAAGTCAGAAATGCTAGAGATATCAATACAGTTAGGAGCAAATGTTCGTTTCAAGACCATGATATTATATGAAGATATGATGTTAGTACAATTGCAGTCACAAATTCACAGGGATCGTGGTTAGAAATGATAACTTTACTCTGTTAGAGAATAGAAAGTTGCTAATGCACACGCAGATCAGGTAGAAGTAGAGAAAACGTTTTAAGTCCAAATTGTAAAATTTGAATTCTGCAATACACACAAGGAACATGAGAATATTTACCAAGGCCAGGAGTGTCTCTAAGCTCATACTTCATATGTGAATGACGAGAAACAAATTCATCATCAACAGTTTGTGGCAACGCATTCTCCCCATTTTCATTCCTAACCACTCTCTGGCTTGGCTGAGGCGCCGCAGGCGTCTCAACCGCGACAGCATTATGAGCCGGCGGCCTATTAGCCCCATGCTTGGGCGGTAGACGCGCGGGACCACTCTCAGCCTCCCTCTTCTTCTTCACCGACTGATCCTTATCTGACTGCACCTGCGCCTGAGCATTAGCGGGCGGCGGTGGAGCCGTACCGTTTACAGCTGGGACCGGACGGACACGTCCAGCCTCGAGATCGACCGGAGGTCTGGTAATTTGACCGGAATCACTGGCATTGGTCTCACCAGAGAACCTAGGGCGGAAACCGGTCCGTTTGGCCCATGAAGAAGGAGGCATTGCAGGTGCGTCGTTAGAATCTTGACCAGGAGGCCATGGGCCGGGTTTGGGACGCTTGGTCGGGTCTGAGTTCTGCGCCATGCTCGCTTCCTTGTTGTAGCTGTTGTTAATTCATAGTAGCGGTAGATCTGGGGTTAGGGTTTTGAGACAAAAACAGAGAAGATGTCCACAAAAGAAGTGAACTAACAAACAACAAAGCAGATTGTCGCCATTGTTGTTGATGTAGTTGAAGATCCCAATCCCATGGCGGCAGAGAGATGAAGATTTGTGTGTGTGAGAGTAAGAGTTAAGTAGAGTGTGTGTGTGTTTTAGGGAGAGAGAGAGAGAGAGAGAAGACAGCTAATATAACAAGTGATTACAGAGAGAGAAAAAACGGTGTGGAGCGTGAAGCAGTGAAGGGAAAAAACCGCGTTTTATTCATTACCCCCTGTAACATGCCTCTAACCAATTTTCCCCCTCTATCTTTTACTCATATATCAATTGAGATACACCATCCATAAATAATTAATATCTTTCTTTAACTTTTTTAATTATGGTTTGTTTTTCAGATAGGTGATAGATGGTCCATCAGTGAAAACAATGTTTTTTTTGTTACCATACAAATTGCATCATAAAATTAACTAATGATAATCAACATATTACCAACTGAATAAAACTATTGGTAACCAATATGTTTAGTAGTCAATATATTTGGTTGGTAGTATTATACCACATTAATAATAATGGTAAGATAGTGATAAAAAATTCAATATCATAGTAGTATCGTACCAACCAATTCAATTTTCATATATATATATATATATATATATATATATATATATATATATATATATATATATATTAGTTTTTAGTATATTTGGTGTTTAAGATTTTAAGAGCTTTGACATTAGCATTTACTATATTAATAAAGTTTAAAGTTTAAACTCATGTTGGCGTGTCACAATTTTTTCCACTACTTTAACTTTTAAAACCATTGTAGAAATTAATAAAATCCTTATAGATTGGTCTGTCACATATACATTTATCAGCCGAACTTGTTGGCAACCAAACAAATTTGTATGAACTATACTTGATACAGTAGTGGTAGAAATTTTTTTTGTACCAGCTATAATTGATATGGAGCATTGTTTAAAGAAAATATAATTGATATTGTATCAATTTCATCCTTAAAATAAACATAATAGATTTGTGGGTTTTGCTTTCAGTTATCATTGATTGACTTTGATCAAGAAATTAGGAAAAACAAATAAATAAATTCATTTTGTTTATCTAAATAGTTACTAATATAATTATTGTTTATGAAAAAGTGAACTATCACTTAAAATCGGTATATAAGAAGTCAGGTTTGTGGATTGGTCCAAGTGAAGAAAAAAACAGAAAAAATAAAATTGATAACCTTTTTTTGAAGAAATTTATTTTTTTGGAAAAACAAATAAGCATAGCGATTGATATCATCAGAAGGGAAAAACCAAATTTCAAAAAAAAATGTCTCTATATCCAACAAATGAAACTTCCCGGATTAAAAAATAAAAAAATAAAAAAAACTTTTTTATAAACAAAATTTTGTTCAATATATTTTATAAATTTTACAATATTTTCTTTTGAAAATATCAATGGCTAAAGTTAAATATATTTTTACTATCATCACCACCACAATCAAACCAAGCATTCAATGTGTTTGCAACCAATGGGGTATTTGTCTATGTGACAAACATCAATAACTATAACCAGGGACTAAACGTGCTTGTAAGAAATGTAGAGGGCTAATGATGAAATTCATCCATATGTTTTTATCGTTTTCTTATCCACCCCTGTGCTATCTATAGCTCTCGTCTGTTTGTATGGATGATGTCATGTTATCATGACATGCCATACATAGCATGTTATTTCTTTTGTCACGTTCCATGAATATAAACACATCAAAACAATACTTTTTTTTCTCAAACTAGAGTTTATATCTGAAATTATATTTTAATGTTATTTCAGATATTCTTCATGTTTTAGGTCTATCTTGTTCAAGTGAATGACAGAATTGTAAAATTCATATAAGATTATTTCAGATATTCTTCATGTTTTAGGTCTATCTTGTTCAAATGAATGACATAATTGTAAAATTCATATAAAATTATTTCAGATATTCTTCATGTTTTAGGTCTATTTTGTTCAAGTGAATGATTGTAAAATTCATATAAGATAATAGATTTTTTATGAATTATGAATTATTAATAATTTTATTGTTATTAGCCTAAACTACAAAGTTATTTCATATGGTTATATGAAAGTTAAAGATTTGGTCTATAACATAAATTTTAATAATTTTTGTCCTAAAAATATGGAATTGGTTATTCCATTTAAACAATTAATTATCCACATAAAATATAATATTATTATATTATATATAAGTTACTGTAACCTATATTCTATATAGATAAATCAAAATCTTAAATAAAAAAATCACATTCTATACAATATTTGTTTGTATGAATTTTCATTGATTAGTTAACATTGTTTGATTTTCATCTTTAAAACCAAGTAAAACCATCATTTTATTATGGTTTTACCGTTAGTTATATGGACAACGTTATAAAATTGCCCTCAATAATATTCAATTTGCTCTTTAAATCACTTAATTTTTAATTGTATTCAATAAGCCAACAAATTTTATTTTGACTTTTTATTATACCATTTCAACTTTACCCATCTAATGACCAAGGTGCATAGCGGCCACATGGATATTTTTTTATTAATTTTCATTTTTAAACTATAATCAAATCTAAATGCAAGACAACCAAAATCAAAAATAATGTGGAACGTAACCAAAATTAACTTCTTCATGTAGAAGGCAATCAACACAGAACACTACATTGATTTTCATTTTCGTTATCTTCTTCCTATTAAAAGCGACCGAATCCAAACACCAAAATTAAACGCAACTTTACTTTAAGGGAAGCAAAATCATATTGGGGTTTTGACGAATGTTCATTAATATTGAGTTTTGATGAATGTTCATTAATATTGGTTTTGGAAGAAAGTTCATAGAGTCCCATTTTTGAAGAATTATAAAAGGGCTAACTCCAAGTAAGAACATCAAAATTTATAGGTTATCTCGAAGCAAGAACAACAAAATATAAGGGTTAACTTAAAGGCAAACAACATTACTTTTAAAATGTCATATTGTAACAAAGAACAACAAAATTTGTGGGTTTGATGAATTTCGGTAGCGCATGTGTTCCCGACTTGTTCTGCTATGGTACTGTTAGTATTTGGCGAAATATCGTCTAGTGGTGGTGTGTGGACATCCCGATGGACTTGACTTTCGATGCTATTATTCATTGATTTGATCATGTTTGGTTGTCTATTGTGTAACGAAAGTATTTGAATGTGGTTGTTGTCATTGCTCTTTGGGTGTTATGTAACTTTCGTACCACTCAATCTTTTGGATCAGCAAGGCCTAAGAAGACTGATTTTTGATGACATAGTTGCTAGACCGTTTATTATTATTATTATTATTATTATTATTTGCAAACGAAGGGAAAAATGTAATATGAACTGGATTGCTTGATTGCAAAACTTATCTCTAGTGTGTACGTTGTAACTTTTTTAGTTTCTTGCTAGTTGTTTTATAATATTCCGATTTTCCAAAAAGAAAAGGACGGATTTGTTTTATAGAATCGCCACTCACTTCTTTTTGGATCTTTGATAGATATCATAAATGTAAATGTAAGATAAATTGGCTTGGGTGGTTACACAACTATTCGTTCGCTACTTGTACTTAGGATAAAAATTGAAGTGTTAAAAGAAGGGATAATGACTTAGGGCGTGTTTGGCAAAAGTAGCTGTTAGCTGGAAGCGGGTAGCGGTTAGCTGGTAGCATGTAGTTGGTAGCTGGTAGCGGGAAGCTGTAACTTTTATTTGTTAAATGAATGTTTGGCAAAAGTAGCTGGAAGCTTTTGAAATATATAAAATTACATAAAAGGACAATTGATTAAAAATAAAAAAATATATATATAAATATATTTTTAAGGGTAATTATGTAAATTGATTTCAAAAGCTCCAGAGCGTTTTGTTAAAAGCTACATGAAGTAGCTTTTAGAATCGGGGCGTTTTGTTAAACCTAAAAGCTAAACGCCCGTACTGCCAAACGAAGCTTTTTGTTTAAACCAGAGCGTTTTGTCAAAAGCTAAAAGCTAGAAGCTCTCAAACGCTTCCAAAAGCTCCGTGCGAAACACGCCCTTAAAAGGGTAATATATTTTTCGATTTGTACACATTTGGTCACTGAGTTTTTTTTTGTTCACATTTACCCCTTCAACTTGTTAAATTGTACACATCCAATCCTTATGACCGGATACTCCAGGTTAGCCGAGAAGAATGACTTATTAGGGTAATATATTTCTCATTTTGTACACATTTCGTCCTTAATATTTTTGTACACATTTAGTCCTTAATTTTTTTTGTTTCAAAATAAGTCATTTTTTATTTTTGTACCGATTCAGTACTTATGAATTATTTAGTTAAAGTTTTTCTCACGACATCTAACATGGGACTATTATTGATGACAGGGACGGTTCTCTTTGGGTGCCCGTAATGGCACCGACAACCCCTGCTTTTTCTGTACGCAGTGTAAATTTTTTGATATTTTTTGATTTTTTTTCTTTTTTCTACTTACCGGCAACACCTACTACCAAATCCTACGTCCGTCCCTGATTGATGAGGTGTTTGGGGCTGTTGATGTTTATGTTCATCGCAGCCTCGACTGCTTGATTGCATAGGTCTTGTGGTTTGGCTTAGGTTTTGTATTCTGAACGTCATAACTTCTTCATACGATATCTAATTTTAATGATCTTTATGTCTACGTGTTTGTTTTTTAAGTCTGCTATAACCTTCGTTAAGATTACTCCCATTAAAATATAATATGTTTTTACTTACGATTTTATAAAAAAAAACATCCATAAATGCATTCATAAAAAAACGTATGGATATAAAGATCGTAATTAAAAAATATATTACTTTTTATCGGAAGTTGTAGTAGACTAAAATACAAACACATAGATATAAACGAAAGTTGTAGTAGACTAAAATACAAACACATAGATACAAAGATCGTTAAAATCCGAGATAGTATGAAAAAGTTATGATGTTCAAAACACATGACCTAAGCAACCAAGTAGTCGAGATCGCGATGGACATAAGCATCAAAAGTCTAAAACACATCGTTAATGATTGTTCCATGTAAGATGTTGTGAGAAAAACTTAAAGAAAACATTCATAAGTATTGAATGAGTACCAAAAAAAAAAAAAAAAAAAAAAAAAAAAAAAAAAAAAAAAAAAAAAAAACCTGCAACAAAAAAAATTTAAGGACTAAATGTGTACAAAAATATTAAGTACTAAATGTGTACAAAATGAGAAATATATTACCCTATTAATATATTTTTACCGGTTAACCTGAAATAACCGGTCATAAGGACTGAATGTGTACAGTTTAATAAGTTGAAGGGGTAAATGTGAACAAAAAATAAACTCAGTGACCAAATGTGTACAAATCGAAGAATATAATACCCTTTTAAGTCATTATCCCGTTAAAAGAAATGACGAAACCAAACCAAAAGCCTCGTGTGAACAAAACTTATGAAGGCCAAACGATAGACCCGATACTTGGGTCTTTTGTACAACTTCACATGAACACAACAATTGTTTTATTATGGAAGGTGTCTCACTTGGCTCCTAACAATTAACATGCTTTTGTGTTTTGAAGAGGGTTCTTTATAAATTCAAGAGAACCAGAATTACGTTATATTCTCACACCTATACAGCCCTTTCTTGTATTCCCTTCAACATTTGTGTATATAACGTAATTTGGTGTGCAATCTTAGTCCTGGTAAATTCGAAGTCCTTTTCAATGACATGTGTGTTGGTAAGTGTTCAGATTGCACCTACATGATTCTATGTGGAACCTAATATTACATAGATTTCATTACAATAATATTTATAAACCATCTATATGATTAGACGTGCAACCTAGCATTGGATTTACAGAAAGCAACTCATGAATTATATAGATCATTTAGGTATTTATGTTGTATACCATCGATCATATGGTGTGAATGTAAATATAAGTCTAATTGTATATTATAATTCTTTTATCTCATAATATAAGGAAGGACGTTAACATGTGAAAACAAAACAAATTCTTCTTAATAAATGAAGGTTTTTTTTAAACATGTCAATCTTTTATTAGTTTTGACATTTGTCATTTTGTGGTATTTTTGAAATAAATATTATCCACTTGTTAATTTTTGGTTTGTTTCAATTTTTAAAATTAAAATCATATATTTATATATGTAAAGTATTAAATATCATATATATGATATTAAATTGCAATAAATACATTTTTTCTTTTTTTATTTTAAAGTTGTATATTAAAAAATATTTTATGTTTACATTTTAATGTTTAATCTTTTTTTAAATCAACCTGTGTATTACAGGGGTCTGACACCTAGTCTTTCCTAATAAATGAAAATAATTTTGCCACATGTCACTCTCTTATTAACTTTGACACATATCATTTTTTGGTATTTTTGAATAAATGTTTTCTCCATTTGTCATTTTCTTATTTTTTTTTTATCTTTTCTTAATTAACACATCATATTTACACCTTAATTAATAATTGCATTAATTGAAAGTAACCAACAAATTACAATATTACAACTCAAATAATATTTAATATGTTTCCTTTTAAATTCAAATTTTAAATTTCAAATTTAAATGATTTTTTGTTTAAACCTTCATATTTAATTTTTTTTGTTTTATTCAACGCGTATAATATACGGGTCTCACAACTAGTGTTAGATAAAAATAAACTTTTTAGAATAATTAGCTTTATAGGTGTTACAAATAACTAAGGTCCCAATGAGAATGAGTTCCACGTATTAAATAATTAATTGAATTGATTTTTTTTCTTTGATTAGATAATAGTTTTTTTAACAGCAAATCTAATATATATGGGATTAAGTGTCTAAACTCATAACTATAATTGGTATGTACTTGATCCGATATTAACATGATATTTTTGGGTTGCCTTCACCAAAGCAACTTGACTAGATGAATAATGGATAAAGAGGATAAATGTGATTTATTAATATATTATGAGAATAATATATTGAAAGAGAAATCATATTATTTAATTAATATTTGTCAAAAATTAATTTTGAATTAATTTTGTAGTCAAAAGAGGTTAATTGAATTAAAGGAGACCGATATTGTAATTATAAGATAATTGCAAAATGGGTTGAGGATCTCTTGGATAAGAGGTAGATGAAATTTTATGGAAGCCCATAAGGATCTCATCCAAGGCTAGGTATTCTGGAAGATTCCTTTGGGCTGCTTATGGCCTAAGCAACATGATTAGGTATTTAATTGAAACCCTAATTCCTCGCCTATATAAGGACCCCCTTAGCATCTGTTTTTCAGCTACACTGAACCCTAAGGATTTCTAGAGCCGAAATTAGCATTCCTCCTCCTCTCTCTCTCTAATATTCTCCAATTGCTTTTGGTGTTTGTGATCTATTAGAGGCATCACATTTGAGGTGCTAAGTTCTCAAAGGTTCAAGGTTATCAAGCTACAATTGAAAGGTATGTTTCTAACGTGTTTTAGTTATAGTATTCGATTTTGTATGCTAAATTTAGGGTTTACAAGCTTTGGATGATTATTGCATGTACAATTAGAAAAACATAGATCCAAAGCTTTAAGGTTTGCATGTGCACCATAGGATTGTTTTTTTGCTCAAAACTCATCAATATACTCCTACACTACTCTTTAAATTTGTATGTTATAATGAGACTTGAACCCTTAACCTCAAGGAGGAAGGATAACACCAGATATCGTTGGG
This sequence comes from Lactuca serriola, assembly GCF_051521515.1. NCBI lineage: Eukaryota > Viridiplantae > Streptophyta > Magnoliopsida > Asterales > Asteraceae > Lactuca > Lactuca serriola. The sequence goes on along the minus strand of NC_136409.1, from coordinate 190,850,940 downwards.
CTAGAAGCTCTTTGGTATTAGACAATAGGTGAAACGAAAAATATGACCACTGAGGAAGTGATTCTTGTGATCGGGGTCCTAGTGTTTATTATGATGCATTTTATGCATCTTTTAGCATATTTAATTGCATAACACTCTAGCTTTACATTCTCACATTTCGTTTAACTTATGAATGTTTTTATCACATTTAATTTCATAACATTCTAGATTTACACTCTCAAGCTTGGCTTAACTTATGTCATTCAAACTCTACATTTTTTTGGGAATTTATTTAAGTAATCCCTCAAGTTAAAGTTGATGGAGTTGCTATTGTAGTGCTCTTGTAAACTATCTCCAATAGTAATACAATTCAAATTATTTTTTCTATTAAAAATTAATTTATCTTTTTTACCTATATAATCAAAGGAAATCTTCAGAAAAGTCTCAATATTTTGGAAAATTTTTTAATAAAATCTTTTTTTTAACAGAAAAGTCTCAACTATTTAACCATCTTAATATAAAAACCCAAGAAACCGGTTAATTTATTCACTCTATCCTTTTTGTCATGTTTAGCAACTCATGTGACCAAATCGATAATTTTACCAAAATAATGGGACTTTTTTTGCAGATTTTGTCAAAATTTGTATATACATACTCGAATGTATGTAATTAGGAGATAATAAAAACACTAACATGAAGAAAACATACTATAAATGTCTCGATGCCCTAATGAGTCCTTCCACCCTAACCACAGATGTCGTGGTTCTTCTGACCTCTAGTTCTTGGCACAATCGTGTCACATCTTCTTGATAGTTGTTAGCAGAGTCGGGTCCTACGCCCGCTTACTCTTCCCCAAATATGTCTCTAAACTAAGCAATCTCTCTCTCTCTCTCCCTTTCTATCTATCTATCTATCTATCTATTTATCTTTTTTTCTTTCTCCCCCCTCCCCCTTTCTCTCTCTTGCAATGCCTTCATTATCCTATCAACAGTTGTGAGAACAAGAGTCAATGCGCAACGACAAGGTTTGAAAACTCAAACCTTGAGTTAATCTTTAAGATCAATTTTTGTTCTTAATATGTAGTTCCATTCGAATCTGGTAAACCAGTTAAGACTTGAAGATAATCAATCAACAAAGTATTCAAGTAATAAATGAAGTAAACTTGAGTATAATCAGTGCAAAGACAATTTAAGACAAGAAGAATGTAAATGAAAGAAGTTTGACTTGCAAGAGATAATAAATTGATGTGAAGAGAATATCGAGTTCTGTTATTGGATCAATTCTTAGTTAAAAACTCATGAAACATTCACTCGTTGTATAGCAAAGAAGGAACTTAGTATAAACCACTAAAACATTCGAAGGACCGGATACTAGCAAGCGTTTGACAAACTGCCTGTAACACCCAAAGTTTTGAAGGCCAAGAAAGGAAAGAAAACCTTAATGTTAAGGGGCGACTTGGCGAGTCCAAGGAGGAACTCGGCGAGTCCGAGCGAGATCCGGGTCAAGGAGTAAGTGACCGACTCGGCGAGTCGGCCAAGGTGACTCGGCGAGTCTGGTCTGTGCGTGGAAAACCCTAAATTCGGGACTTGGAGCCTATATAAACGTCTTAATCTTCTTCCTAGGGTTCCTTACTGCCTCTTAAGCCCTGGATATCAAACCCTAGCCGCCATATCCTCTATTTGAGCCATTTATTGCCTTCAAGAGTGCATTAAGCTTGGAGAAAGAAGAAGAATCTTGAGAGTGCAAGAAGGGGGTTGTAGATCCGAGATTGGGAAGACATTTCTGAGCTTTTGGAGGTATAAACTAGTTCCTGGACCCTTTTTGCATCTAGATTTATGTGTGGTTGTTGGGGCTCTTTAGCCATAATGATATTATTTTGAGTTAGGAGTCGGATCTGGAGTTGCTACTTCAGATCCAAGTGTGTTATGGACTGGAGAAGCATAAAGTATCAGCCATTGAGTCGATTTTGAAGCCCCTTGGCCTTAAACCCTAGTTTATGGTACTTTTTGCCTAGATCTCCCTCTCTACACGTAAAGTTTGCAACTTTACGTGGGGGATAGGCTTGGGAAGGGTAGATCTACAGTTTGGATTCCATGCATGACTCGAAAGTCCTCTGCATGTATGTGGATCTGAATGGACTCGGCGAGTCCTTCGAGTGGACTCGGCGAGTAGCTTGAAGATGAGGAGGAACTCGACGAGTGGGATGAACAGCTCGTCGAGTCGGATGAAGATGGGCATGAACTCGACGAGTTGGATGAAGATTGCCTTGTGCTCGGCGAGTTTGCTCTTGGACTCGACGAGTCAGGTCGCGTAGCCCCAAACCCCTCGAGTTAAGACTCGAGTCAGCGAGTCAAGCAAGGACTCAGTGAGTTGGACAGGACAGGAATCGGGAATCAATAGACTCGGCGAGTCAGGGGCTGGCTCGGCGAGTCATGTCGCGAATGGAAGGACCCTGAGTATGTGAACTCGGCGAGTCAGTAAGTGGACTCGGCGAGTAGGGTTGACCTGGAAAGGTTGACTTTGACCAGGACTTTGACTTAGACCAGAATTGACTTGGTTAACTGTCAAGGGTCGGTTATACCAAGTGTTGCATTGATATTGATAGCTCGGGAAGCTAGTAGAGCAGGAGTTCAGAGAGTTGCCGGGCAGCAGCTAGTGGGTTCATCAGCCAGTTCAGCCAGTGCAGGTGAGTTTCCCTTTGTATGAATGGGTCTACGGCCACAATGTCGGCCCATGTAGTTATGAGTAGAAGACCCGGGGGTTAGCCCTAGGCACAATATGCTAGTATGACATTCGGGACGAGGTCCAATGATAGAGGGCGGGTTCCCAATGAATGGTTCATGGGATAGTTTATACTTGTTGTCTGTGTGATACTTGTATGTGCCTGGTAGGGAGGTGAGTGTGGGCGAGGTCCCGTATCTCACCAATAGCAGAGTGTGGATGGTGTTCCACATCTCAGTAGCAGCAGAGCAGGGGCGAGGCCCAAGTCAAGAAAGGAGTGAGTGTGGGCTGGGCCTGTATCTCACTACCAGTAGGAGCATGGACGGGGTTCCATGACTCATCAGTAGCAGGCCAGGGGAGGGGCCCAGAGATAGGCGAGGCCTTAGGACAATATCCGTTACTATATGTTTAGCTTATGTGAGATGTTTATGTGCTATTATATGTTAGTGGGCGAGGCCCTGTGACAGGCGAGGCCTACGTGAAACAGATCTGTATCCGAGCGGGGCTCGAAGCCAGGTGGGGCCTGGAGCGGCGGGGCCGTTATAACGGGCGAGGCCCGAGGTAGGGGGCGAGGCCCAGGATAGCGGGCGCGACCCAGTATGTGCAGTATGTGGTTGCATGGTATGTGGTAGGGTGGGGAACTCACTAAGCTTCGTGCTTACGGTTTTCAGTTTTGGTTTCAGGTACTTCCGGTAGCGGATGATGGAGCTCGGGATGATCGCATGGCACACACCATAGCTTAGACAGCCTGGGGATGTTTACTCTGATAACGAATATGTATTTTGGAAACTAATACTCTGTTTATGTTTTGAAATGATGAATTTGCTTAAAGTAATGTTTTATTAAAAGAAATTTTTAGCCTGAAATTTTGGGACGTTACAAGTTGGTATCAGAGCCTTGGTTTGAGGGATTCGAGCATACTCTCGGGTGTGCTCGAACTCAAACTGAGGGGTCGGATAAAAAGTTTCCAAAAAAAATGAAAAGATAGTTTTGTAAAAAGAATTTTTGAAAACGAAAAACAGTTTTAGAAAAGCAAAAAGAATTCAGAAAGAGAAAAATTTTGAAAAGAGAAAAAAGGGGTGTGGTGCATGCAATCAACCGAGCTCAAGTAAGTACCCCAAAATACCCATACCAATTTATGTTATGATTATCAGTTGGTAGAACAACATGCTAGAATAGGACTAAGGATCTAGGGATGATGCCTTATGTGCCTGTTATTTGTGCTTTTGAGCTGCATGATAGTGCTGATTAGACAATAGTAGGATAGCCTGTTTAGGTTATGCCTGAGTTTATGAGTTTGTGTTGCATGCTAGTTTAGATTCTTGCTATGTGGATATGATTGCTTGAGTATGTTATGGTTAGATTTTCCCTTGTCCGAATGCTGCTTGCTTTGTGCATTGTGGGATTCTGAGTGATGGGAGTTAGCCATTAGGTGGATACGACACGCCACATGTGATCAGGGTTGAATAATCTCAGAGTGTTGGATTTGGTTCTATTGCACAACTCTTGTTTGAGTCCAACCGTTGTAGGAACGAGTCTTTTACTTGAAGGATTATCTGAGCCTCGTCACATGTGACGGTATCCAGGCGATGGCTAGTTGGCATCACAAGGAGACCTTCAGCAGCTGAGGACTGGTTTGGGTTGAGTCAGAGGTTCCCTAGGGTAAGCCTAGGATGAGGTAGTGCTGGGAGCAGTAGAAGTGGTTAAGGGACCTGGTGGAGTCGAAGCAATTCCTGAGGAAAGTACGGATAGATGTGGAAGGTAGTATGTGATGGGTTTTGGTCATAAGACATCCTATGTGCTCATACAAACCCTAAAGCTCGGATCTAGGTTTCTCTATTGTACATACTTTGAATTCAAGACTTTGAACCCTAATACTAGCATATGGAAATCAGAATTCACATGTAAATAGGTTTAAGAACATACCTTGATTGTTATGTAGCAATAACAATCCAATTCCTCCTTGAATTGACCTTGGAAAGCAAAGAGTCACAAGTGTCACTCCTCTAATGGCTTACAAACACCATAAGCAAGTGGAGAAGGTATAAGGAGAGAGGAGGGAGGTTAGAATTCGTATTTGGGACTTCTTGGGAAGGGATACACGAATTCATGACCTTGGGGTTGTTTATATAGGTGTAGAGATAGGGTTTCAGTCATTATCCTTATCTAGTTGATTATCCATTAAGCAACCGATAAGATAATCCTTGAATCCTTATCATACTCGAATTCTAAGGCTTTCCAACCTTAAATTCGTCCACCATATATAAAAGATAATCCTTACCTTATTTTGTAACTATCACATAATTACAAATCAGCCCCTCTAGTTTAATTAATTACATTTGATCACAAAACTAATTCTTAATTAATTATCGACCAATATTAATTAAACAAATATGATTTCTCCTTTAATATATTATTCTTATAACATATTAATAAATCATATTATCCTCTCTCTCTTTATTCATTTCTCCAATCAAGTTGCTTTGGTGAAGGCAACCCAAAATGACCATGCACCATCGGGTCAAGTACATACCAAAATAGTTATGGACTTAGACACTAATCCAACAGTCTCCCACTTGGATAAGTCTAATAACTATTTTGCGTATGACTTCAGATCCCGATCTGCAATCGTAGCTTTCCAAAGCCGCTGTCAACTCTGATCATATCAAATACGCGTGTCCTTAGATAAGGGATCATATATTCCTCCATTCTAGATATCATATGAGATATGATTTCTAATCATTCTCTTTGTACTATATCTCGATTTCCGATTTATGACGACTGACTAATTGAACAAATCAAATTAGCCCTAGCCCGGCCGAGCATTTACGTTTGTCATCACTAAACCATCGAGGGGCTCAAAGATATCGCTTTTATCCTACTTTGGATAAAAGGAACGGATAAACTTTGATACAATGCTTGCTTGTACTCACGCACCGAATCACACACAACAATATGTTTTATAACACCAAGTTACTGGTGCGTTTACATATTATCAATGTACAACCGATTTGCAAGATACAACTCACACATCTCGGTTTCAAGAATATAAGATGTTATCGTCTCACCAATCACTCGTGATACAATCCATGGAGTGATCCAAGTGAGCGTGGGTCTAATCCAATGCTCAAATCACATTCATAAGCACTCATGAACGTTGCAGCAAACATTTGCTTATGTCTAATACTCTTTTAGACAATCCACACACCAATTCACGACAGTCTTCATTCATATCTACTTCCAACATATGAACGACTGTGGCCCGTTTGAATAATTCGATTATTCTTAACAAACTCAATTATTCTGGAAGTCAAAACATGCAAATGTGAAACACAAGAATAATACTAATCCCATATGGCCTCAAACCTTTGAGCATAAATAAAACACCTTTTATTTATCACCATATTGATTACTCATTATTTGTCGTTTCGGGTAATCAACTTCTTACTTGAATTACAACACTTGTCTCATGCTCCTAGCATGCACACAATTTTTACCTATGGTTCTTATTTTGTGAAATAGATCACGTTGAACACATTTCCAATCATTCTCATTTCACAACTCCAAATCCTTTTTCCATAAGTTAAAGAATATCAAATTCTTGCTACTTATAGAATATGCTAGATTCTAACATTTTATGCAACTTATCCTTTCGTAATGTCCTTGCATCAAAGTCACAAAGACTATTGCCAATGATATTACAAAGTCTTTTATCGTAAATTGTTACAAGACAATTCCTTAGATATGATGTCTCTCACTCAAAGTACTTTCTTTGAACATCCTTTTGCATAGAAGTTTCTAATCTAGTCATAGATTTCTCAATATTCAATTCCCAATATGGACACACTTCCATATGTTCCATATGACAACTCATTCTTAATAGAATCTTATCTATTCATAATGATGTTGATATGGTCCATCCAATATGGAAACATTTCCATATTTTCCAATACTATACTTCCAACTACTCACAAGCGACCAATCCTCGTCGAACTTGGATTGTCCTTTGATAGTTGTTTAATTATTTTAGTCAAAACCAATTCTAGTCCCTTTTCCCTCTAAATGCGCTCGACATTTGGAAAATTTAGAATGGTCAAACATTAAAGCATTTGCAATCGATCCTATACCCGAAGCGTATGGGACACGACGCATAATGTTTTATTTGCTATGTTCTCAAAATTCGAATTGTGAAAAGGGATGCCGTAATCATAATCGAAATTTTAAGAACACACTTTGTACCTTTGACTAAATTTTATTAACATTTCTCAACCTAAACCTTTAGATTTGAAATGAAGCATAATATGCTCTCCCTTAATTATAGCAAAACAACCTTTCAACTCTTACGACTTTGCAAAGTATGACTCTTGTTTTCTATAATTAATATTGCTAACCTTGCAATACTTTCCTTAATAATCATACAATCATAACTTTTATGCTCCCACTATCTTGATGATTATTATAAAACATAACACTTATGCTCCCACTAGCTTCGACATGTATTCATAAACATCTTAACTTTAAGAAAACAATGCTTATTGAATTTCTTAAGTTCATGTTTCTAATACTTAGTGCTTTGATAATCTTTTATCAAGCTTTCTTGAACTTATACACATTTGCCTTCGATAGTTCATATGTGTGTCTAAACAATTAAGACTAATTGCCAAACCTCACAATTCAAATTATGGAAAGGGATGCCGTAACCATAATTGAATTCGAGAATGCAATTTTACAATCACTATCTTCTTAAAATCTGTCTTAGTGAAAGCATTTCCTCACAATCATTTTCATGAAGGAGGAAATCTTATGACACTTAGATTTAAACAGTGTATTTGTTCCTATCCATGTGAATTTGTCAAAACCAAGGTTTACGACAAATTCAAACTCTTATGGATCGAACTTTCTTGATCTCGATTTCTTGCCTTTATGGTAGCACAGCTGCCCACCATGTCTTCCAAGTAGTTAAGCAGCTCACCCTTTCCTATCAATGTACATTTCATTGATTAAGGTGCTTTGCCTTTTATGCGTTCAAAATGAGAACTCACATGCATAATTAACTCGATTGGATTGGCACATAATCAAAATAATGTCAACACGATAGGTTGTAAACCTCAACTCGTGTGCTAGTGATGATGGATAAGGTTTATTTGATTTGTTCTTGAAACCTTTCAAGACCATTAAGACTCCCACTGACTCCTTGACATATAAGATTCTCTTGTCAAAAACCATTTCTTGACAAACAAATATTCAAGAGTTAGTGTAGCTTTTATCAAAACACTTCATAAATTGGTCCTAGTTGGTCTTTGTCTTATCCAAGACATCACAACTTTCCACATCTAATGAAAGTTACAAACCTTCTTAATACCTTTCACTCAATGTCACAATCTTAATTTTAAGACTTGTTATTGGAATGAAGTATGATTGACTTATTGATTTAACCATTTCTTCAATTCTTGATTCCTCTTCTTAGACATACAATTGTACTAAGACTCACTTAGAGGATTAATTGAGATATGGTTCTTAATCATTAAGACCTATCATAAAGCATAAAAGGTACTCTCCCTTCTTCTTAGAATGGAGAAACTTTTATCTTTCTGCCCACTTGATTCTTCTTATTCGTTCTACTATTGATCTAAACCCTTTAATCAATTTAGAATTACACTTAATCTTGTAAGTATAATCATATTTACTAAGCCTTTAGTAAATCATGACGAATATCTTTGTTATTCTTATGGTGAACTTGATCAACACACTACTTTGTGTACTTGATCTCCTAGTCCTTCACTTGACACTTTGTCAACGAGTTGGTCTAATTTCCAAATATGAACTTCTCATTCATCATGCAACCAAGTTGCATGATTCCAAATTTCTGTCCAATTGAAACTTTGGGCGATGAGAAACTCTCCCTATTTGGTAAATTCTTGACATTTCCAATAACATAACTAAGAATCATATCCATTCGTTGTAGAAATATTCGAACATCAATTTTCATAACGATTTCATTGTAAGGAAATAAACAAATAAATAAACAAAATTTATTTTATTTATAAAAGCAGCGGAAAAAATTGTCCTTACAATGCAAAATCCATTGAAAACTATGTACAAAAGAAAATTTCTAACAACTCTATCATAACTTTCTAAGCTCAAAATCTAATCTTCAAGTCCATGCGATCGAGATCCATCTCTTGTGATTAGATTCATCTTGCTCTCTTATCAAGCTTCCTTTCTTTTCACCGACCCTACAAAACACTCAAATGTAATCTTATTACATCATGTATTAAGAATCAATGAATAGGAACTTAATGGAGTTAGATAGTGGATTTTTACCTAAAGCGCAGTCATACCTTTGACTCTCCCATCTCTTGGATCTCTTAGGTAATTAGGGCAACTTCGTCTCCAATGCCCCTTCTCTTGGCAATAAAAGCAAATTGACTCTTTTGGAACAACACATGGAACTACTTCAGACATCGCCTTTCTCCTATGATCAAACTTTTCGATCATTGCATGTCTTTCATTTCCATTGTCATATCCATAGAGGTCTTGAAGGCAGATTCACCAATCAACTTTGTTTTTCTATTGCGCCAAACCATTGCTGATTCGGCAGCAATAAGCATATAGGTGAGATCTATAAGGGCCACGTTGTGGTTCGTCATATAGTACTTTCTTACGAACTCACTATATGAGTTGGGAAGTGACTGAAGAACCCAATCAACAGCCATCTCTTCACTAACGACGAATCCCATCATTCTTAGTCTATCAATGCGCGACTTCATCCCTAGGACATGTGCACACACCGACTTTCCTTCTTTATGTTTACTTGCCAAAAGGGCTTGAGTGATATTGAACCTTTCAATTTTACAATCTTGTGGGTTAGGGAGAATAATTGGAGGAGAATGAGGAAGTGAAGCATGATTTCTTGATCCTCGATCGAATCGTGGAATATCATCTTCATGTGGAATGCTTGTTCCACGGGATTTGGGAATACCAAAGTTGTCGAACTTTGACATCTATAAAACGGGAGAAAAACGAATTCAAGTTAGTTGATTGATTGAGTCCTTGGTAAATCACCCAAATGAAATTCCAAGGCTAGGACCCAACACAATATTCTACAACTCGGGAGAGGGATGCCGTAACCCAAATTGCAGAACATTTGAAGGTAAGTGAATGACGATTCACTAATTTCCACCACGAAAAACGAAAAGACATTTAAGTTTTAAATCTATGAAAACTCCTAGATCCTTTGAGATACATTGAACTTTCAATGACATGTTTAAATCTCGATATGCCCCTCTTGTTTGTGACTGGGATGCCGGGGATCACAAAGCGGGTGTGAATAACCATGCAAACTACATGGTGCCCTCACATGTTACAGTCACCTATTCGATGTGCCGGTAAACCACACACGCTCCACCGAACTATGACAAACATTGAGTCACCCTTTGCTACCTTTTCTTAGACCCATTTAGTGTGCCGGTTAGCCACACACGCTCCACTAACGTCTTCGCAAGGGCACAAAGTGTAATTTCATGGAATTGCATCAATTCACTTTTGCCTAAGTAACTAAGATTGGGAATTTTATGAAAAACATTTAGTTACTTTAGTAATTCATTATACTTATAATGGAAGGTTTCGTCCTATCCTACCCGTTCGGCTAACGACCCTCCACTAGTCAAGAGTGCAGTGGGTAAGAGTGGATACCCATTCAATCGCCATTTTATAGGCAATTTCCTTAAACACCCCTTATAGACTAGCTTCGTGAATGAGGCCTACTAACGGTAAGACTGACTTTTACTCATACATATATATAATGTTAGACTTTTAATGTTATATATATAGTATAGGGTGTATTTTATACTTTTAAAATGTTAGGTGGTCCAATTTAACAATTATACTTTTAATTTACTTAAATTGTAAACCTAAACTTTTATGGATTTATTAAACCTCTTTAATTAAACACCTTAATTAGTTAATAAAACCATAAGGGTGTGATTTGAACTTTTTCAAAATTATACTAGAGTTTTAGAATTTAACATTCCTAATTAAACTTTTAATCAACTTTTAAATTCCAAAACTTGAGGGCAAGTTTTGAAACATTTCAACACATTAGGGATTAGAATTTAAATATGCATCAAAATTAAACTATTTAATCAAAATTTAAATTCCAAAAACTTGAGGGCAAGTTTTGAAACCTTTTTCAAAACATTAGGGTTTCAACTATTTAAATTTCAAAACAACAAAACTTTTGGGGTTCAAATTTAAACTATAAAACCTAAAGGGCCAAATATGAAACTTTTCACAACAACAAGGATCAAATAACAAATAATTCAAATTAACATTTAATCACATAATTATCCATATTTGATGATTTCTTGCAAAACAATTTATCAATTTACTTAAAATAATTAATCAATTATCTTATAAGGAAACAATTATCCTATTAATTGATAAATATCTTCAATTAGATTAAAATTATAGTCAAATATATCATATAATCGGATTAATATTAATCTAACATGATAAGGTAATTATCCCAATGCAAAAACAGCAAGAAATCCTGAGATAAGCACTGTCTGACGCACCGACTCGCCGAGTCACCCTCTGGAACTCGCCGAGTAAGGCTGACTCGCCGAGTCCAAGAGTGACTCGCCGAGTTAGGTCGAACAGTGAGGCCAAAACACGATTTTCAGTTACATCAAGCATCAATACAATAGAAACCAATCATGGCTCTGATACCACTGATGGGTTTTGGTCATAAGACATCCTATGTGCTCATACAAACCCTAAAGCTCGGATCTAGGTTTCTCTATTGTACATACTTTGAATTCAAGACTTTGAACCCTAATACTAGCATATGGAAATCAGAATTCACATGTAAATAGGTTTAAGAACATACCTTGATTGTTATGTAGCAATAACAATCCAATTCCTCCTTGAATTGACCTTGGAAAGCAAAGAGTCACAAGTGTCACTCCTCTAATGGCTTACAAACACCATAAGCAAGTGGAGAAGGTATAAGGAGAGAGGAGGGAGGTTAGAATTCGTATTTGGGACTTCTTGGGAAGGGATACACGAATTCATGACCTTGGGGTTGTTTATATAGGTGTAGAGATAGGGTTTCAGTCATTATCCTTATCTAGTTGATTATCCATTAAGCAACCGATAAGATAATCCTTGAATCCTTATCATACTCGAATTCTAAGGCTTTCCAACCTTAAATTCGTCCACCATATATAAAAGATAATCCTTACCTTATTTTGTAACTATCACATAATTACAAATCAGCCCCTCTAGTTTAATTAATTACATTTGATCACAAAACTAATTCTTAATTAATTATCGACCAATATTAATTAAACAAATATGATTTCTCCTTTAATATATTATTCTTATAACATATTAATAAATCATATTATCCTCTCTCTCTTTATTCATTTCTCCAATCAAGTTGCTTTGGTGAAGGCAACCCAAAAGGACCATGCACCATCGGGTCAAGTACATACCAAAATAGTTATGGACTTAGACACTAATCCAACAGTAGGATATGTACTCGATTCGGGAAAGGCCGAGACAAGACCGGGAACCTGGTGGGGTATAGTTGGTCTCGCATCAGTGATGAGTATTCTGATAGTGGTTGTGTTATATGTTTCAGCATGGTGACGTTGCGAGAGAGACCAGCGGGCGGATCAGGCACCGGAGAGGGATCGGGCTCGGGTTCATGGGTCAAGCTGCTCGAGGAGTGGATGAGAGAGTTGATATCAGTTGAGGTTACGTGCAGTATTCTAGCTCAGACTCCTGTGATCTTTGGCACGGTCAAGGAGGGTATACTGGAGATTTTGGATGAGAGGCTGGGAGCCTTCCGTACCGAGATGATAGCTTTTTTGGGAGCGCGTACCTTGACATTTCGAGAGTTTAGGGCTTGCGGGGCGCCAGATTATCATGGGGCTAGGGACCCCATTGCTAGTAGCAGATGGTTGGCTGATGTTGCCAACGCTTTTCGTACGAGCAAGTGTCCTGAGGGGGACAAGGTTAGACTCGCCTCCTTTCTTCTGAAGGACAGAGCGAGGGATTGGTGGGAGGAGATTGGTCATGCTTTGGGGGATGATGCCGCGTTGGACGCGATGACCTGGAGCGATTTCTCGGCCGGGTTCAGGGCGGAGTTTTCACCGATTATTGAGGTGCAGCAGCTGGCACGAGAGTTTCAGGATTTAACGCAAACTATTGAGACTGTGGCGGAGATCACCGCCAAGTTCAGGGAGAGGGCTCTTCTTGTACCGCAGTATGTCACGGATGAGGAGATGAAGAAGGCTCGGTACCATGAGATGTTGAGGGATGACATCAGGGAGTTCATGAGCAGATCCAGCTGTAAGACGCTGGAAGATATGATTTCTCGGGCTAGAGAAAGGGAAATTGATTTGGAGCAAATCCGGAAGAGGAAGTCGGATGAGGTTCAAGTAGCTGCGAGTTCGGGCAAAAGGCCCAAGGGATCGGATTCGAGATTGAGGGATCATCAGGACCGCAGTCGGTGCGGAAAGTGTGGCAGGGCGCACGGGGGCGCGTGCAGGAGTGGTAGCGGTGGTGAGTCTGGCTGTTTCAAGTGCGGTCGGACTGGTCATTTCAGCAGGGATTGTACTGTTACCGCCGCGCAGGGATCAGACTTGATATGTTTTCACTGCAACCAGCGGAGCCACAAGAAGGCCCAGTGTCCCAGTTTGTTTTCGGCAGGATGGGTGATGGCACCCGCCCCTGCAACCTTGAGGATCACGGATGGCTGTCAGGGCCGGGTAGAGGCACCTGCGGCAGGGAGCAGGGCTTTTCAGATGACGACCTTGGAGACACGAGCAACGCCGGAAGTTGAAGGTATGCAATTTCCCATTTTCAGTTCTTTTATTTGTGCATGATTTTATTGTTATGGTTATGTATCATTATCGGTAAAAGTATTTTATTTTGAGCGGTTGATTGTGATCGAGTATTATGCCATTTGCATACCTTGGATATTTGTATGGTAGTTAGGGGAGGTGCTCTATTGAAGAAGGTTTCGAAGGATGCAGTAACTGTAGCATGCTTGGGAGGGATTTGGTACGTCTCGCTAGTTCGGAGTGGTACAGTGATTGTGATGGATTGGCTAAATCCCTAGCTGTGGCGGGCTTGGGTTCCTCAGTAGATGAGTTATGGAATGGTAGCAAAGATCGGGATCTCTTTTGAGTATTGAGCAGCAAGGGGTAAGCAGGATCGAAGTGGGGGAGAATCCTCCGGGTATGCCCAAAGAGGAGCACGCAGACCCAGAATGAGTACATGACCTCCGAGAAGAAAAGAAGTAGTTCAACGTTTGATGGATTGAGGATTTCAGGGTGGGAGTTTGAGAAACTCCCCATCAGCTAGTGCGTGTGATGGTAATGGTTAGTTTATGGTTGGGAATTCAGATTGTGGATCGCCCGAAGGACTCGAGGGAGTCGGAGTGAGGATCTTGAGAGCTGATGGCACATGGGTGCCTTTGTATTAGCAGGCAGTGGTAGGAGGTGATGTAAGACTACGGGGCAGCCGTAGCATTCACTAGCAATTAGTGGTGGAAGTGTTGTAAGACTACGGGGCAGCCGTAGCATTCCTTAGTAGCTTCGTTAGCGGAGATGGGGCGAGGCCCTTATCTCCTAGTGATCAGATAGGGATCAGGAATGGGTAGTGGATGAGAAAGTTAGGGAGTTTGTCTATATAGCCCTAGAGAGGTGAGACCTTGGGAGAGGCCGCTCCATGATATAGTTGGGTGAGACCCGTGGGCGGGGCCCGTATGAGATTAGCAGTGTAGATGAGATCTGGGAGAAGGGTTGCTCAGTAGTATGGTTGGGTGAGACCCGTGGGCGAGGCCCGAGCGAGAGTGATTAGACTAGTGGGACTAGAAGGATAGAGGCGAGTGGGACCCGTGGGCGAGGCCCGTGAGTTTTAGCAGCAAAGGTGGGACCTGGTAGGGACCTTAGTGTCAAGTTAGGGGATCGGGAATCCCAGGTTTGTAGTGCCTGAATGGCAGAGTAGATTGAGCAGTTATAGGTGATCGAAGTTCTTTGGAAGTCGCTGGGAGCGACTAGTGGTGGTGTTGGGACTAGCTACCGGTGGGAGCTGGTAATCCAGTAAATGATAGGTTGGTAGGGACCAGGGTGGTCTCAGTTCATCCGGAAGTCAGAAAAGGAACAACAGAATTGTCAGGCAGTGGCAGTGCGAGTATGCAGCGCATGATGGAATTCAGTTAGTTGATCGTGAGGTGCTCGGCACCAAACCATAGTAGAAAGAAATGCCCAGTGGATACTAGCGATAATGACTCGTACTGCTAAGCGGGGGTGATGGAGTTGGTGAAGGATAGGGCCTTCACAGTGACAGAAGGAATAGTTGGTTATGGGGTTTTGCCTTGGGAAGACAAGGAATTGTGCAAGGAAAAGAAGGAGTGAACCCCTATAGGTTCAGTGCAGTACTCGGTGAGTACCAGGCGGATTATCGGTTGAGTAAGTCGTGTTTCCAGAACGTCCAGGGTTAGGGTTGACCCGAGATGATTATCCGCAAGGTTTGATGCTAGTCAGAATGATCGGGCGGAAGGCCAGCAAAGGAAGGCAGCTAGTGTTGGGATAATTGGTTGGGTATTGTAGGCAAATCGCATGCGGTGGGCCATAGCAAACTTCAAGGACGAAGTTTAGTTTAAGTGGGGGAGAGTTGTAACACCCAAAGTTTTGAAGGCCAAGAAAGGAAAGAAAACCTTAATGTTAAGGGGCGACTCGGCGAGTCCAAGGAGGAACTCGGCGAGTCCGAGCGGGATCCGGGTCGAGGAGTAAGTGACCGACTCGGCGAGTCGGCCAAGGTGACTCGGCGAGTCTGGTCTGTGCGTGGAAAACCCTAAATTCGGGAGTTGGAGCCTATATAAACGTCTTAATCTTCTTCCTAGGGTTCCTTACTGCCTCTTAAGCCCTGGATATCAAACCCTAGCCGCCATATCCTCTATTTGAGCCATTTATTGCCTTCAAGAGTGCATTAAGCTTGGAGAAAGAAGAAGAATCTTGAGAGTGCAAGAAGGGGGCTGTAGATCCGGGATTGGGAAGACATTTCTGAGCTTTTGGAGGTATAAAATAGTTCCTGGACCCTTTTTGCATCTAGATTTATGTGTGGTTGTTGGGGCTCTTTAGCCATAATGATATCATTTTGAGTTAGGAGCCGGATCTGGAGTTGCTACTTCAGATCCAAGTGTGTTATGGACTGGAGAAGCATAAAGTATCAGCCATTGAGTCGATTTTGAAGCCCCTTGGCCTTAAACCCTAGTTTATGGTACTTTTTGCCTAGATCTCCCTCTCTACACGTAAAGTTTGCAACTTTACGTGGGGGATAGGCTTGGGAAGGGTAGATCTACAGTTTGGATTCCATGCATGACTCGAAAGTCCTCTGCATGTATGTGGATCTGAATGGACTCGGCGAGTCCTTCGAGTGGACTCGGCGAGTAGCTTGAAGATGAGGAGGAACTCGACGAGTGGGATGAACAGCTCGTCGAGTCGGATGAAGATGGGCATGAACTCGACGAGTTGGATGAACAACTCGGCGAGTTGGATGAAGATTGCCTTGTGCTCGGCGAGTTTGCTCTTGGACTCGACGAGTCAGGTCGCGTAGCCCCAAACCCCTCGAGTTAAGACTCGAGTCAGCGAGTCAAGCAAGGACTCAGTGAGTTGGACAGGACAGGAATCGGGAATCAATAGACTCGGCGAGTCAGGGGCTGGCTCGGCGAGTCATGTTGCGAATGGAAGGACCCTGAGTATGTGAACTCGGCGAGTCAGTAAGTGGACTCGGCGAGTAGGGTTGACCTGGAAAGGTTGACTTTGACCAGGACTTTGACTTAGACCAGAATTGACTTGGTTAACTGTCAAGGGTCGGTTATACTAAGTGTTGCATTGATATTGATAGCTCGGGAAGCTAGTAGAGCAGGAGTTCAGAGAGTTGCCGGGCAGCAGCTAGTGGGTTCATCAGCCAGTTCAGCCAGTGCAGGTGAGTTTCCCTTTGTATGAATGGGTCTACGGCCACAATGCCGGCCCATGTAGTTATGAGTAGAAGACCCAGGGGTTAGCCCTAGGCACAATATGCTAGTATGACATTCGGGACGAGGTCCAATGATAGAGGGCGGGTTCCCAAGGAATGGTTCATGGGATAGTTTATACTTGTTGTCTGTGTGATACTTGTATGTGCCTGGTAGGGAGGTGAGTGTGGGCGAGGTCCCGTATCTCACCAATAACAGAGTGTGGATGGTGTTCCACATCTCAGTAGCAGCAGAGCAGGGGCGAGGCCCAAGTCAAGAAAGGAGTGAGTGTGGGTTGGGCCTGTATCTCACTACCAGTAGGAGCATGGACGGGGTTCCATGACTCATCAGTAGCAGGCCAGGGGCGGAGCCCAGAGATAGGCGAGGCCTTAGGACAATATCTGTTACTATATGTTTAGCTTATGTGAGATGTTTATGTGCTATTATATGTTAGTGGGCGAGGCCCTGTGACAGGCGAGGCCTACGTGAAACAGATCTGTATCCGAGCGGGGCTCGAAGCCAGGCAGGGCCTGGAGCGGAGGGGCCGTTGTAACGGGCGAGGCCCGAGGTAGGGGCGAGGCCCAGGATAGCGGGCGTGGCCCAGTATGTGGAGTATGTGGTTGCATGGTATTTGGTAGGGTGGGGAACTCACTAAGCTTCGTGCTTACGATTTTCAGTTTTGGTTTCAGGTACTTCCGGTAGCGGATGATGGAGCTCGAGATGATCGCATGGCACACACCATAGCTTAGACAGCTTGGGGATGTTTACTCTGATAACGAATATGTATTTTGGAAACTAATACTCTGATTATGTTTTGAAATGATGAATTTGCTTAAAGTAATGTTTTACTAAAAGAAATTTTTAGCCTGAAATTTTGGGACGTTACACTGACACTTAAAAGATACACACAATTTTGTCCTAAGAACTGTTACATCAAAGTAAACACAAAAAGCATTTAATGCTAGTACAGACTTCTGACTTCTAAACATCTTGATCTCGGAATAGATCTGCCTTCGGAACTGTATCACATCTCAGAAACAAGCTAACTTCGGATCTTGATTGCTTGGGATTGTGAGAGGTTCACTTTTCATGTATCTACAATCTCCCCCTAAGTGAACTTAGCAATCAGTCAACTTAGTTGGCATCTTCATATATGAAGAGGTAAGCACTGTAGAGCCAACTTCAGACTTCCACATACCACTTGAGATGATTGATAAACTTATTCTTCACATGCTCCAGGAGCATCACTTTTGGCAGTAGTGGCGATGAACTTTTATGTAATGGTTTTAGGAACAATATTCTTATCCAAGACTCGAAAAAACTCTTTCCTATTGGTCTTCTTTCTCAGATAGATGTATCCGAATTTTGGTTCTTCAATCGGACCTTCTACTAGAATTTAGGCTTCAAGAAGTTTACTTGAAATTTTCACCAACACTTTTTCAGTTCCAAACAAGTGTGCGAACGCAATGTCGGATCTGTAGAATTTGGATACATAATCCTTCAAAAAGTTAATTGCAGCATTGTATGCTCCGACGGTCAATTGATCATTTTGACGACTTCGGAAGTGAGCAACAATAGTGAGAATATCGTTTGGGTTGATGGATGGGAAATTTGCATGCGTGACGGTGATGGTGGCTTCTTTATTCTGATTGATGTAATATACGTACAACATGTAATTCAGGTCGAACTTGATTTGAACCTTTCTTCCAAACCCAGAAATCTTTGTTATTCTCTTCCGAGACCACACTTCTTTTTTAGGATGTGTGTTAACGGAGTATAATGTCTTCAACCTCTCTCGCTCAGTTCTGATGATGGTTTGAGGATCATCATTGTAATAAAGTGGAGTAAAATTGATGTAATACTTTCCGAAGGGAGAGATTGGGAGATCGATTTGGTCGGAGTCTTACGTAGGTAGATCAAAGTACGTGAAGGGTACTAAGTCTTGATCATGAATTATCCTTTCTCGGAAGAGTGGGGATATGCCCAACATCCAATTATTAATAGGATTCCGACCTATAACCAAGAGTCTAAGTTACTTGGCCCATAACCAGGGTAAAATACTATTTTACCCTTTATCTAACTTGGCCCAAAGCCAAGGCCCAAATCAACTTTTCAAAAGACCTTAATCCTAAATGGAAACCCAAAACTCAATTTATGGCCCAATCTTCCAAATTGGGCCTAAAACCCATCATGGACCTAAATCCAAGGAAGCCCAACATGTTAGTTCCAAGTCCAAAACAGAAGTATAATGGCCCAACCAAGCCCAAGCTTACAAACCCAAACTATGGCCTAATGCCGAGCACGTCAAACCCAAAAGCCCATTTGGGGTGAGTACGCTTAGCGTACTCCATTTGGGGCTCCGGGCTAGTACTCACAACGTACCAGCTGGGTACTCTCAACGTACTCCCTAGTTTGCCACCCAACTCCATTAAGCAATTAATCGGTTGAGACCTTAACCCAAACTCTTAGATCTGGTCCTAAAGGGGGGCTTATCACGTAAAGTTGGCAACTTTACACTCATGCATGGTTTAATGGGACTTAAAGATCAAAAAGAGCTTAATAAAGGTCTTAATACTTGCATGAACCAAAAGCATTCATGAAGTTTGCATTTTTATGAACATAGGGCCTAAATGGAGCCAAGATCTAGCATCCATTACTTCTGGAGTAGATCAAAAGCTCATATTTACTTCAAAATACCTAAAAATGACCAAGAACTTGACCCAATTGTGCATAGTCCTTTTGGGTTGCCTTCACCAAAGCAACTTGACTGGAGAAATAATAGAGAAAGAGGTTATTATGATTTATTAATATGTTATAAGAATAATATATTAAAGGAGAAATCATATTTGTTTAATTAATATTGGTCAATAATTAATTAAGAATTAATTTAGTGATCAAGTGTAATTAAGTAAACTAGAGGGGCTGAATTGTAATTATGTGATAGTTACAAAATATGGTAATGGTTATCCTAGATATAGGTTGGACGAATTCAAGGGATAAGATATCCTTGAAATCGTCCAAAGGATAAGGATTAGGTTTTTCAAGGCTTATCTTGTGGTTACTTAGTGGGCAAGCAACTAAATAAGGATAAGGACTGAAACCATAATCTCTACACCTATATAAAGACCCCTAAGGCCATAAGAATTCGTCCATGCCTTGTCTAGGGTTCCTAGGGACGAATTTCATATCTCTTCTCTCTCTCTTGCCTCTCCATTTGCTCTTGGTGTTTGTGAGCCATTAGAGGTACTACACTTGTGGTACTTGCTTTCAAAGACAAGAAGATTCAAGATTTAAGTTGTTATTACAATATAACAACAAGAGGTATGTATTTCATCTTTCCTTGTGGATTTCGAAATTCCTAGAAGCCTTTTAGGGTTCTTCATGTGTCCATAATGTTGTATAACTAATAGTGATAACATAGATCCACCTCTAGGGTTGCATGCACACATAGGATTGTTTGTATAAAAGCCATCAGTGGTATTAGAGACTTTGGTTAACTTGTTTTCAATTAGTATTATACAATTGTATGAACTTGACATACTAGGGTTTACAGCCAATAAACCCTAGGAGGCTAGAAATTTCGAGATTAGGGTTTCTATACCCTAATTTGCTAAATTTTGAAAGGGTTTTCAAATCCTTTCCTTAAGCCTCAAGATTTCGAAATCTAGGGTTTGAAAAACCCCATGATTTTCGAAATTAACCTCCTCCCCAAGATAAGATCCTAAATTTTGGGGATTTGGATTATCTTATATCTTGTAATTATCCTTTAATGGTAATATATGGTAATTAATGATTTTGAATTATCCTATCCCATGATTTTCGAAATTTAGAGGGATTAAAAAGATTAGGATAAATTAATTGTTTAATTGATAATTATCCTTTATGATCTAGACAATCCCTTATGATTTAATAATTTAAATTAATAGTTTAATTCAAGATAATTATTAAATCAAGAGTTTTAATATTTAACATTTTAATTTAAATAGTCTTGAACTCGAAAATTTTAAAGTGAGATTAAAACCTAATTGTTTTGAAAAGTTTCAAAACCTGCCCTCAAGTTTTGGAATTTAAATTGGTTGATTAAAAGTTTAATTTTGAAAAATGTTAAATTCTAAAACCCTAAATTTGAAAAAGTTCAAATTACACCCTTATGGTTTTATTAAATTAAATAAGTGTATGATTAAAAGAGAGTTAATAAATCCATAATGATAAGGTTTATATTTTAAGTGTAATTTATAAAATTTAAACCACCTAGTATTTTAAAAGTGTAAAATACACCCTTATACTATGTATAACATTAAAAGTCTAATATTATATATGTATAACTAAAATGCTAGTCTTACCGTTAGTAGGCCTCATTCACGAAGTCGATCTATAAGGGGGGGTATAAGGTTATGGCCTATAAAATGGTCGTTTAATGGGTATCCACTCTTACCCACCGCTTCCTTAATTGGTGGAGGGTCGTTAGCCGAACGGGTAGGATAGGGCAATCCTTTCTTCATTAATAAGTATAATGAATCTATGTAAAGTAACTAAACGCTTTTACAAATTCCCAATCCTAATTACTTTAGGCAAAAGTGAAATTGATGCAATCCCATGAAATTACACTTTGTACCCTTGCTGAGACGTTAGTGGATCGCGTGTGGTTAACCGGCACACTAATTGGGTTCTAAGAAAAGGTGGCAAAGGGTGACTCAATGTTTTTCATAGTTCGATGGAGCGTGTGTGGTTTACCGGCACATCGAATAGGTGACTGTAACAATGAGGGCACCATGTAGATTTGCATGATTATTCACACCCACTTTGTGATCCTCGGCATCCTAGTCACAAACGAGAGGGCATATCGAGATTTAAACATGCCATTGAAAAGTTCAATGAATCTCAAAGGAAATCTATGAATTCTTAATACATTTAAAACTTAAGCCTTTTTTTTTCATGGTGAAGAATTAGTGAATCGTTATTCACTTACCTCCAAAATTATTTGCATGTTGGATTACGGCGTCTCTTCTAATGTGTAAATAATGTTGTTGGAACCTAGCCTTAATGTCTCATTTGGGTGTTTCATTAAGGATTCAATCAACTAACTTGAAATTTCTCCCGTTTTGTAGATGTCTGACTCTAACCGTGGTCTTCCCGAATCCCAAGGAAAAGGTGTTCCTGTTTAAAGTAAAAGCTTGTTCCAAAGCGAAGGATCAATGTGGACTAGCTTGATTTCACTCCCTCCTCCTCCCGTTGTTCTCCCCGACCCACAAGATCGAAGATTTAAAAGGTTCAAGATCACCGAAACCCTATTGGCAATGGAACATGAAGATGGTAAACCCGTGTGTGCTCACGTCCTAGGGATGAAATCACACATTGATAGGTTGATTATGTTGGGTGCGTCTTTTCCCAATAAGTTGGCTGTGGACTGGGTTCTTCAGTCACTCCCTAAATCATATGATAAGTTCATAAGAGAGTATTATATGATGGATCTTGACGCGACCCTTGTTGACTTAACTTACATGCTTATTGCTGCTGAATCAGAAATGATTTGGCGAAGTAATGGAGCATATTTGTCTGATAATTCAACCAACCATGCTTCCGTGGACACTCTAGAAGAACCCATCTGTTTCTGCTGCCAAGAGAAGGGCAAATGGATACGAAGCTGCCCAAAGGACCTGAAGAGTCTAAGAGATGGGATAGTCAAGAAGTATGGCTCTACTTCAGGTATAAAATCCACTATCTAACTCCATTAAATTCCTATTCTTTATACATAATGTGATAAGATTACATTTGCATGTTTTGTCGGATTAGAGAAAATAGAGGAAGTTTGATGGAAGAGCAAGATGAGTCTGATCACGAAGAAATGGATTACGATCGCATGGATTCGAAGATCAGATTTTGAGCTTAGGAAGTTATGATAGATCTGTTAAGAGTACTTGATTACATAGTTTTTTAGTTGAATTTTGCATTGTAAGGACATGTTTTCCGCTGCTTTTATGAATAAAATAAATTTTGGTTTTATCTTATTTGTTTATCCTTACAATGGCATATATGAAAAATTGATGTTTGTGTACTTCTATTATTAGCAAAATGGATTTGATTCTTAATTAGGTTATTTATGGAAGTGTCCAGAGTTTACCAAATAGGGAGAGTTTCTCATCGCCCAAGTTTCAAGTGGATGGGAACTTGGAATCATATAACAAGTATTATATGATGAATGGAAACTTTCACATTTGGGAAATTTGGACTAATTCCTTGACAAAGTGTCAATTGAAGGACTAGGAGATCAAATACACTAGGTCGTACGTTGATCGAGTCTACCACAAGAGTGACAAAGATATTCGTCATAATTTACTAAAGTTTAGTGAATATGGTTATACCTATAAGATTGAGTATAATTCTAAGTTGATTGAAAGAGTTTCAATCAATAGCAAAACGAATAAGAAGAATCAAGTAGGCAGAAAGATAAAAGTTTCTCTATTCTAAGAAGAAGGGAAAGTATATTTTATTATGTTTAAGAACCTTATCTCAATTGATCCTCTAATTGAGTCTTAGTACAATTTGTATGTCTAAAAGGAGGAATCGAGAATTGCGGAAATGGTTAAATCAAAAAGTCAATCATACTTCGTTCCAATATCAAGTCTTGGAGTAATACTCCAAGATTGTGAATTGAGTGACAAGTCTTGAGAAGGTTTATAACATTCATCAAATGTGGAATTTGGGAAAAGGTTTTCTTATTCTTGCACATTTGAAATTGGTAAGTTGTGATGTATTGGATAAGACAAATACCAACTAGGACCAATCATGTGAAATGTTTCTGTATTGATAAAACTACACTAACTCTTGAATATTTGTTTGTCAAGAAATGTTTCTTTACAAGAGAACCTTATATGTCAAGGAGTCAGTGGGAGTCTTAATGGTCTTGAAAGGTTTCAAGAACAAATCAAAAATAAACCTTATCAATCATCACTAGCACACGACTTGAGGTTTATAACCTATCGTGTTGACACTATTTTGTTTTCTGTGCCATTCCAATTGAGTTTTCTGTATATGTGAGTTCTACGAGTTCTCAATGGATTGTATAGGGGCAAGACACCTTGTTCAATGGAAAGTACATTGAAATGAAGGGGTGGGATGCTCAATAACTTGGAAGTAATGGTAGGACCCTTGATGGCAAGAAATTAAGAAGAACAAGTTCTATCCATAAGAGTTTGGATTTGTCACTTACATTATCTTGTGATTATGTTTATGACAAATTCACATGGATGGGAACATATACACCACAAAATCTAAGTGTCATAAGGTTTCTTTCATTCATGAGAATGGTTGTAAGGAAACGCTTTCACTAAGAGATATTTTGAAGATAACATTATGTGATTTGGGTTTCTCAAATTCAACTATGATTACGGCATACCTCTTCATAGTTCGAATTGTGGGAAATGGCAAATGGGTCTGAACATTTTAGACTTGTTGATATGAGTCCTAGAATCATTTAGACATATACATATGAGCTGTCCAAGGAAAAGTGTATGAGGTTGAGAAGCTTAGATAAAGTCTTATCGAAGCATCTAGTATTAGAAATATGAACTTAAGAAATTGTTTTCTAGAAGTTCAGCTGATTTCTGAATACATGTCGAAGCTAGTGGGAGCATAAGTGTTATGCTGGTAAAGAAATAATCATCATGTAAGTGGGAGCATGATTATTATGGTAAGTATTGAAAGTTAGCAATATTAATTATAGAAAACAAGAGTTATACTTTGCAAAGTTGTAAGAGTTGAAAAGTTGTTTTTCTATAATTAAAGGAGAGAATATTGTACTTTGTTCAAAATCTAAAGCTTAGATTGAGAAATTTTAATAAATTTAGTCAAAGGATACATAGTGTGTTCTTAAATTTCGATTATGATTACGGTATCCCTCTTCATAGTTCGAATTGTAAGAACGTGACACATAAAATATTATGGCAGAAGATTGATAGAGTATCGTATCTTTCTGTAAGACATTATGCATCGTGTCCCATACGCTTCGGGTAAAGGATCGATTGCAAGTGTTATAATATTTGAGCATTCTAAATTTTATTCAAATGTCTAGCGCATTAAGAGGGAAAAAGGACAAGAATCGGTTTTGACTAAGATAATTAAACAACTATCAAAGGACGATCCAAATTTCGCTGAGGATTGGTCGCTTGTGAGTAGTTGGAAGAATGGTATTAAATGGGTCATATCGACATTATTATGAATAGATAAGATTCTATTAAGAATGAGTTGTCATATGGTAAATACGGAAATGTTTCCATAATTGGGAGTTGGAAATTAAGAATTTATGTCTAGATTAGAAAATTTTATGCAAAAGGATGTTCTAAGGAATGTACTTTGAGTGAGAGACATCACATCTATAGAATTGTTCTGTAACAATTTTTGATAGAGTACCTTGTGATTTCGTTGGCCGAGTCTTTGTGATTTTTGTGCGGTGACTTCACAAGAGGATCATTGCATAAAATATTAGAATTTGACATATTCTAAAAGGTGGCAAGAATTTGGTATTCTTACACTAATTATAAGGATTGGGGATTGTGAAATGAGTTGCATTTGAAAAGTTTCAATTGATCTATCTCACAAAGTATGGACCATAGGAAACCAAAGTGTGCATGCTTGGAGCATGGGACAATTGTGGTTATGATTTGAGTTATAAAGTTGATTATCTGAAAACTTAAACAATGGATAATGAGTAATCAATATTGTGATTAAATAAAGGTGTTTTATTTATACTCACAAGTTTGGGGTCATATAAGATTAAGTATTATCATTGTGTTTCACTTTGCATGTTTTGACTTCCTGAATAATTAATTATTTCAGAATAATCAAATTATTCGAATGGTCCAAAGTCGTTCATGATGGGTTTTAGTCATAAGACATCATATGTGCTCATACAAACACTAATGCTTGGATCTAGGTTTCTCTATTGTACATGCTTTGAATCCAAGACTGTAAACCCTAACTCTAGCATATGGAAATCAATATTAACATATAATTAGGTTTAAGATATTACCTTGATTGTTATGTAGCAATAACAATCCCAATTCCTCCTTGAATTGACTTTGGAAGGCTTAGAGTCACAAGTGTCACTCATCTAATGGTTCACAAACACCATAAGAAAGAGGATGAAGAGGAGAGAGGATGGAGGCTGCCAAAACCATGTGAAAACCCTAGAAGGTTGCTTGTCCACATTTTTGGTCCTTAAGGGGTCTATATATAGTGAGGCAATTAGGGTTATCTAACAAGGAAACCCTAATTTGGTTGCTTAAGCCCTAAGCAACCCATAGACTCCTTTAATCAAGCCCACGGACGATTTCCTTATGGGTTTCCCCATAGAATTCGTCCACCCCTTGATTCAAGGCAATCCATGGCCCAAATTGCAATTATCCTATAATTACAATTCCATTCCCTTAAGTTTAATTAATCTCTTTTAGTCACAAAACTAATTACCAATTAATTATTGACTAATATTAATTAAACAATATGATTTCTCCTTTAATATATTATTCTCATAATATATTAATAAATCATATTTAATCCTTTCTCTCCATAATTCATCCTATCAAGTTGCTTTGGTGAAGGCAACCCAAAAGGACCATGCACCATCGGGTCAAGTACATACCAAAATAGTTATGGACTTAGACACTAATCCAACAGTCTCCCACTTGGATAAGTCTAATAACTATTATGCGTATGACTTCAGATCCTGATCTGCAATCGTAGCTTTCCAAAGCCGCTGTCAACTCTGATCCTATCAGATACGCGTGTCCTTAGATAAGGGATCATATATTCCTCCATTCTAGATATCATATGAGATATGATTTCAAATCATTCTCTTTGTACTATATCTCGATTCCCGATTTATGACGACTGACTAATTGAACAAATCAAATTAGCCCTAGCCCAGCCGAGCATTTACGTTTGTCATCATTAAACCATCGAGGGGCCCACATATATCGCTTTTATCCTACTTTGGATTAAAGGAACGGATAAACTTTGATACAATGCTTGCTTGTACTCACGCACCGAATCACACACAACAATATGTTTTATAACACCAAGTTACTGGTGCGTTTACATATTATCAATGTGCAACCGATTCGCAAGATACAACTCACACATCTCGGTTTCAAGAATATAAGATGTTATCGTCTCACCAATCACTCGTGATACAACCCATGGAGTGATCCAAGTGAGCGTGGGTCTAATCCAATGCTCAAATCACATTCATAAGCACTCATGAACGTTGCAACAAACATTTGCTTATGTCTAATACTCTTTTAGACAATCCACACACCAATTCACGACAGTCTTCATTCATATCTACTTCCAACATATGAACGACTGTGGCCCGTTTGAATAATTCGATTATTCTTAATAAACTCAATTATTCTGGAAGTCAAAACATGCAAATGTGAAACACAAGAATAATACTAATCCCATATGGCCTCAACCCTTTGAGCATAAATAAAACACCTTTTATTTATCACCATATTGATTACTCATTATTTGTAGTTTCGGGTAATCAACTTCTTACTTGAATTACAACACTTGTCCCATGCTCCTAGCATGCACACAATGTTTATCTATGGTTCTTACTTTGTGAAATAGATCACATTGAACACATTTCCAATCATTCTCATTTCACAACTCCAAATCCTTTTCATAAGTGAAAGAATATCAAATTCTTGCTACTTATAGAATATGCTAGATTCTAACATTCTATGCAACTATCCTTTCGTAATGCCATTGCGCCAAAGTCACAAAGACTATTGCCAATGATATTACAAAGTCTTCTATCGGAGATTGTTACAAGACAATTCCATAGACGTGATGTCTCTCACTTAAAGTACATTCCTTTGAACATCCTTTTGCATAAAAGTTTCTAATCTAGTCATAGAATTCTCAATATTCAATTCCCAATATGGACACGTTTCCATATTTTCCATATGACAACTCATTCTTAATAGAATCTTTTCTATTCATAATAAAGTCGATATGGTCCATCCAATATGGAAACATTTCCATATTTTCCAATACTATACTTCCAACTACTCACAAGCAACCAATCCTCGTCGAACTTTGGATTGTCCTTCGATAGTTGTTTAATTATTTTAGTCTAAACCGATTCTAGTCCTTTTTTCCTTCTAAATGTGCTCGACATTTGGAAAATTTTAGAATGGTCAAACATTAAAGCATTTGCAATCGATCCTATACCCGAAGCGTATGGGGCACGACGCATAATGTTTTATTTGCTATGTTCTCAAAATTCGAATAGTGAAGAGGGATGCCGTAATCATAATCGAAATTTTAAGAACACACTTTGTACCTTTGACTAAATTTTATTAACATTTCTCAACCTAAACCTTTAGATTTGAAATGAAGCATAATATTCTCTCCCTTAATTATATCAAAACAACTTTTCAACTATTGCGACTTTGCAAAGTATGACTCTTGTTTTCTATAATTAATATTGCTAACCTTGCAATACTTTCCTTAATAATCATACAATCATAACTTTTATGCTCCCACTATCTTGATGATTATTATAAAACATAACACTTATGCTCCCACTAGCTTCGACATGTATTCATAAACATCTTAACTTTAAGAAAACAATGCTTATTGAATTTCTTAAGTTCATGTTTCTAATACTTAGTGCTTTGATAATCTTTTATCAAGCTTTCTTGAACTTATACACATTTGCCTTCGATAGTTCATATGTGTGTCTAAACAATTAAGACTAATTGCCAAACCTCACAATTCAAATTATGGAAAGGGATGCCGTAACCATAATTGAATTCGAGAATGCAATTTTACAATCACTATCTTCTTAAAATCTGTCTTAGTGAAAGCATTTCCTCACAATCATTTTCATAAAGGAGGAAATCTTATGACACTTAGATTTAAACAGTGTATTTGTTCCTATCCATGTGAATTTTTCAAAACCAAAGTTTACGACAAATTCAAACTCTTATGGATCGAACTTTCTTGATCTCGATTTCTTGCCTTTATGGTAGCACAGCTGCCCACCATGTCTTCCAAGTAGTTAAGCAGCTCACCCTTTCCTATCAATGTACATTTCATTGATTAAGGTGCTTTGCCTTTTATGCATTCAAAATGAGAACTCATAGAACTCACATGCATAATTAACTTGATTGGATTGGCACAGAATCAAAATAATGTCAACACGATAGGTTGTAAACCTCAACTCGTGTGCTAGTGATGATCGATCAGGTTTATTTGATTTGTTCTTGAAACCTTTCAAGACCATTAAGATTCGCACTGACTCCTTGACATATATGATTCTCTTGTCAATAAACATTTCTCGACAAACAAATATTCAAGAGTTAGTGTAGTTTTTATCAAAACACTTCATAAATTGGTCCTAGTTGGTCTTTGTCTTATCCAAGACATCACAACTTTCCACATTTAATGAAAGTTACAAACCTTCTTAATACCTTTCACTCAATGTCACAATCTTAACTTTAAGACTTGTTATTGGAACGAAGTATGATTGACTTATTGATTTAACCATTTCTTCAATTCTTGATTCCTCTTCTTAGACATACAATTGTACTAAGAATCACTTAGAGGATCAATTTAGATATGGTTCTTAATCATTAAGACCTATCATAAAGCATAAAAGGTACTCTCCCTTCATCTTAGAATGGAGAAACTTTTATCTTTCTGCCTACTTGATTCTTCTTATTCGTTCTGCTATTGATTTAAACCCTTTAATCAATTCAGAATTACACCTAATCTTGTAAGTATAATCATATTTACTAAACCTTTAGTAAATCATGACGAATATCATTGTTACTCTTATGGTGGACTTGATCAACACGCAACATTGTGTGCTCGATCTCTTAGTCCTTCACTTGACACTTTGTCAACGAATTAGTCTAATTTCCATATACGAAATTTCTCATTCATCGTGCAACCAAGTTGCATGATTCCAAATTTCTATCCAATTGAAACTTGGGCGATGAGAAACTCTCCCTATTTGGTAAATTCTCGACTTTCCATAAATAACATAATAAGAACCAAATCCATTATTGCTAATAATAGAAACATTCAAACATCAATTTTTCACATACGCCATTGCAAGGATAAATAAATAGTATAAAATCAAAATTTTATTTTATTGCGGAAAAAATTTGTTCTTATAATGCAACTCATTGAAAAACTTATGCTAATACATCTTTCTTAGCAATCTAATTCTAACTTTAAGTAGTAGCTCAAGAATCTAATCTTCGAGAAATGCGATCGAAATCCATTCCTTCACGGTTAGATTTTGCTCACTTCTTCCCTTAAGCTTCCTTTCTTTTCTTCGATCTTACAAATATCAATTGTAATATTATCACATTATGTATTAAGAATCTAGAATCGAAGCTTAAAAGAGTTAGTTAATGGATTTTACCTATATTAGAGCCAAACGTTTCGACTCTCCCATCTCTTAGATTTCTTAGGTAAATAGGACATCTTCGTCTCCAATGCCCTTTCTCTTGGCAATAAAAGCATATTGACTCTTTTGGAACATGACATGGAACTACTTCAGACATTGCCTTTATCTTATGATCAAACTTTTCGATCATAGCATGTATTTCATTGCCATTGTCTATATCCATAGAGGTCTCGAAGGCAGATTCACCAATCAACTTTGCTTTTCTATTGCGCCAAATCATTGCTGATTCAGCAGCAATAAGCATGTAGGTGAGATCTATAAGGGTCAAGTCGTATTTCATCATATAGTACTCTCTTACGAACTCACTATATGATTTAGGAAGTGACTGAAGAACCCAATCAACAACTATTTCCTCACAGACAACGGATCCCAACATTCTTAGTCTATCAATGTGTGACTTCATCCCTAGGACGTGTGCACACACCGACTTTCCTTCTTTATGTTTACTTGCCAAAAGGGCTTGAGTGATATTGAACCTTTCAATTTTACAATCTTGTGGGTTAGGGAGAATAATTGGAGGAGGAGGAGGAAGTGAAGTATGATCTCTTGTTCCTTGATCGAATCGTGGAATATCATCTTCATGTGGAATGCTTGTTCCACGGGATTTGAGAAGACCATAGTTGTCAAACTTTGACATCTACAAAACGGGAGAAAACGAATTCAAGTTAGTTGATTGATTGAGTCCTTAGTAAATCACCCAAGTGAGATACTAAGGCTAGGACCCAACACAATATTCTACAACTCAGGAGAGGGATGCCGTAACCCTAATTGCAGAATATTTGAAGGTAAGTGAATGACGATTCACTAATTTCCACCACGAAAAACGAAAAAGAATTTAAGTTTTAAATCTATGAAAACTCCTATATCCTTTGAGATTCATTGAACTTTCAATGGCATGTTTAAATCTTGATATGCCCCTCTTGTTAGTGACTAGGATGCCGAGGATCACAAAGCGGGTGTGAATAACCATGCAAACTACATGGTGCCCTCACATGTTACAGTCAGCTATTCGATGTGCCGGTAAACCACACATGCTCCACCGAACTATGACAAACATTGAGTCACCCTTTGCTACCTTTGATTAGAACCATTTAGTGTGCCGGTAAACCACACACGCTCCACCAACGTCTTCGCAAGGGCACAAAGTGTAATTTCATGGAATTGTATCAATTCACTTTTGCCTAAGTAACTAAGATTGGGAATTTTATGAAAACATTTAGTTACTTTAATAATTCATTATACTTATAATGGAAGGTTTCGTCCTATCCTACCCGTTCGGCTAACGACCCTCCACTAGTCAAGAGTGCGGTGGGTAAGAGTGGATACCCATTCAATCGCCATTTTATAGGCAATTTCCTTAAACACCCCTCATAGACCAGCTTCGTGAATGAGGCCTACTAACGGTAAGACTGACTTTTACTCATACATATATATAATGTTAGACTTTTAATGTTATATATAGTATAGGGTGTATTTTATACTTTCAAAATACTAGGTGGTCTAATTTAACAATTATACCTTTTAATTCGATTAAATTGTAGACCTAAACTTTTATGGATTTATTAAATTTCTTTTAATTATACACCTTAATTAATTAATAAAACCATAAGGGTATGATTTGAACTTTTTCAAAACTATGCTAGGGTTTTAGAATTTAACATTCCTAATTAAACTTTTAATCAACTTTTAAATTCCAAAACTTGAGGGCAAGTTTTGAAACATTTCAACACATTAGGGTTTCAACTATTTAAATTTCAAAACAACAAAACTTTTGGGTTCAAATTTAAACTATACAACCTAAAGGGCAAAATATGAAACTTTTCATAACTACAAGGATCAAATAACAAATAATCTAAATTAACATTTAATCACATAATTATCCATATTTGATTTATTTAATGATTTCTTGCAAAACAATTTATCAATTTACTCAAAATAATTAATCAATTATCTTATAAGGAAACAATTATCTTATTAATTGATAAATATCTTCAATTAGATCAAAATTATAGTCAAATATATCATATAATCAGATTAATATTGATCTAACATGATAAGGTAACTATCTATAAGCAAAAACAGCAAGAAATCCCGAAGTACCCTCCTTCTGACGAGTTGACTCGTCGAGTCAGGCTTGGACTCGGCGAGTTCAGCTATGGACTCGGAGAGTCCAGCCTCCAGAAACCCTAAAAACGAATTTTTCAGTTATACCAAGCATCAATACAATTGAAACCAAGCTAGGCTCTAATACCACTGATGGGTTTTAGTCATAAGACATCCTATGTGCTCATACAAACCCTAATGCTTGGATCTAGGTTTCTCTATTGTACATGCTTTGAATCCAAGACTATAAACCCTAATTCTAGCATATGGAAATCAATATTAACATATAATTAGGTTTAAGATATTACCTTGATTGTTATGTAGCAATAACAATCCCAATTCCTCCTTGAATTGACTTTGGAAGGCTTAGAGTCACAAGTGTCACTCATCTAATGGTTCACAAACACCATAAGAAAGAGGATGAAGAGGAGAGAGGATGGAGGCTGCCAAAACCATGTGAAAACCCTAGAAGGTTGCTTGTCCACGTTTTTGGTCCTTAAGGGGTCTATATATAGTGAGGCAATTAGGGTTATCTAACAAGGAAACCCTAATTTGGTTGCTTAAGCCCTAAGCAACCCATAGACTCCTTTAATCAAGCCCACGGACGATTTCCTTATGGGTTTCCCCATAGAATTCGTCCACCCCTTGATTCAAGGCAATCCATGGCCCAAATTGCAATTATCCTATAATTACAATTCCAGTCCCTTAAGTTTAATTAATCTCTTTTAGTCACAAAACTAATTACCAATTAATTATTGACTAATATTAATTAAACAATATGATTTCTCCTTTAATATATTATTCTCATAATATATTAATAAATCATATTTAATCCTTTCTCTCCATAATTCATCCTATCAAGTTGCTTTGGTGAAGGCAACCCAAAAGGACCATGCACCATCGGGTCAAGTACATACCAAAATAGTTATGGACTTAGACACTAATCCAACAGTTCATATGTTGGAAGTATGTATGAATGAAGACTGTCATGAATTTGTTTGTAGATTGTCTAAAGTGTATTAGACATAGCAAAGGTTTGTTGCAACGTTCATGAGTGCTTATGAATATAATTTTGAGCATTGGATTAAACCCACGCTCACTTGGATCGCTTCATGGATTTTATCACGAGTGATTGGTGAGACGATAATATCTTGTATTCTTGAAACCGAGATGTGTGAGTTGTATCTTGCGAATCGGTTACACAATGATAATATGTAAATGCACCAGTAACTTGGTGTTATAAAACATATTTTTGTGTGTGATTTGGTGAGTGAGTGCAAGCAAACATTGAGTCGAAGTTTATCCGTTCCTTTTACCCAAAGTGGGATAAAAGCGATATCTGTGGGCGCCTCGATGATTTAGTGATGACAAACGTAAATGCTCGGTCGGGCTAGGGCTAATTTGATTTGTTCAATTAGTCAGTCGTCGTAAATCGGAAATCGGGAAACAACACATAGACTGAGTGAATGATTTCAATCCATGTCTCACGTCTATACGATATCTAGAATGGAGGAATATATGATCCCTTATCTAAAGGACAGGTTATTGATAAGATCAGAGTTCGACAGCGTCTTTGAGAGCTACGATTGCTAATCGGGTAGTACTTACTATTATAGTTACTAGACTTATCCAAGTGGGAGACTGTTGGATTAGTGTCTAAGCCCGTAACCATATTTGTCAAGTACTTGACCCGATTGTGCATGGTCCTTTTGCATTACCTTCACCAAAGCAACTTGACTGGAGAAATAATAGAGAAAGAGGTTATTATGATTTATTAATATGCTATAAGAATAATATATTAAAGGAGAAATCATATTTATTTAATTAATATTGGTCAATAATTAATTAAGAATTAATTTAGTGATCAAGTGTAATTAATTAAACTAGAGGGGCTAAATTGTAATTATGTGATAGTTACAAAATATGGTAATGGTTATCCTAGATATAGGTTGGACGAATTCAAGGGATAAGATATCCTTGAAATCGTCCAAAGGATAAGGATAAATTTTTTCAAGGCTTATCTTATGGTTACTTGGTGGACAAACAACTAGATAAGGATACGGACTGATACCCTAATCTCTACACCTATATAAAGACCCCTAAGGCCATAAAAATTCGTCCATGCCTTGTCTAGGGTTCCCAGGGATGAATTTCATATATCTTCTCTCTCTCTCTCTCTCTCTCTCTCTCTCTCTCTCTCTTGCCTCTCCATTTGCTCTTGGTGTTTGTGAGCCATTAGAGGTACTACACTTGTGGTACTTGCTTTCAAAGACAAGAAGATTCAAGATTTAAGTTGTTATTACAATATAACAACAAGAGGTATGTATTTCATCTTTCCTTGTGGATTTCGAAATTCCTAGAAGCCTTTTAGGGTTCTTCATGTGTTCATAATGTTGTATAACTAATAGTGATAACATAGATCCAACTCTAGGGTTGCATGCACACATAAGATTGTTTGTATAAAACCCATCACACATGATCTTGAGTTCGGGGTTGTGGTTTTTGCCCTCAAGATTTGGAGGCGTTATCTTTATGGGGTCCGTTGTACTATCTACACGAATCATAAGAGTTTGAAACATATTATGGATCAACCGAACTTGAACATGAGGCAACGCAGGTGGCTGGACGTAGTCAAGGATTATGACTGTGAGATCCTTTACCATCAAGGTAAAGCAAATGTGGCAGCGGATGCTTTGAGCCGCAAGTCGCCTGACTCTTCAGATGGGGTATCGTGTATGAGGATATCAGTGGATTCTCCGCTTTTGGGATTGATTAGGGAGGCTTAGGCCGAGGGCATCCGGGAAGAGAACTAGAAGATAGAGAGGATCAGGGGTGAGATCACCAGATTTGTTATGGAGAGTCATGGACTGTTGACCCGTTGTGGTCCGATATGGGTTCCTATGTCTGGTGGGGTCAGGCTGATTGTGTTTGTGTAGGCTCATAAATCTCGCTTTTCTATCCATCCGGGGGACACCAAGATGTATCGGGATATGAGATTGATCTATTGGTGGCCATGTATGAAGAGGTAGATCGGCTAGTATGTGGAGAGATGTATGACCTACAGGATGGTCAAGGCTGAGCATCAGAGGCCGCATGGCAAGCTGCAGCCTCTGGAGGTTCCCATGTGGAAATGGGAGCAGATTTTGATGGATTTCATCACCAAGTTAACGAAGACGACAAAGGGTTTTGATGCTATTTGGGAGAGTTCTTTATCCAAAAAGTTGGCCGATGTGTATATTCGCGATATCGTTGCTCGCCATGGGGTTACGGTCTCCATTGTTTCAGACCGTGATGTTCAATTCACTTCCTATTTTTGGCAGAAGTTCCATGAGGAACTGGGCACAAGGTTGCACTTCAACACAACTTATCACCCGCAAACCGACGACTAAAGTGAGCAGATTATACAAACCATGGAGGATATGTTGCGGGTATGTGTCATTGATTTTGGTGAGAGTTAAGACTCCTACCTACCCCTCACAGAGTTCTCTTACAACAACATTTTTCAATCTAGCATTGGTGCTCTGCCTTTTGAGCTCTTGTATGGGCAGAGATGTCATACCCCGGTTTTTCGGGGCGAGGTTGGTCATAGGGTTATGGGGCGAACTGAGGTGGTCCTTCAGACTACGGAGATGATTCATCAGATCAGACAGTGATTGCAGACTGCTTAGAGTCGGCAGAAGAGCTATGTCGACCGGAGCCGATTTCCAGGTATGAGAGTTATCTCATTTTTGCCTGTTTTCCTCTGAAACACGACGTGGTGAAGCCTCACCACGACGTCTTGAGGAACTTTTGGGTCGCGTGTTTTTTCTGGACCAACACGGCGTGTTGGTGGGAAAACATGGCATGTTGGCGGCTGGTTGTGGAAACCCTAATTTTCAGGGTTTTGCACCCTATATAATCTCCTTAAGTCCCAAGAGGTGGGCTTTTATCAGCATCTAACTCCCCATATCGACTTTGAGAACCCTAATCATCTTTCCCTCTCATTTATGAGTTAGTGTGGTGTTTTTGGAGCCAAAGAAGAAAGACGTTGGAAAGAAGGAAGTAAGAATCCAACAAGTAAGCCCTCATCTTTTAGTTTGGCACTCTTTTAGACCATTGTAAGTGTCAAAGATCTGATTTTTATTCCTTTATGTTGCTAGATCTAGAGTTTTGTTCCTTTTTCTTGTTGTTATTGAGTGAGGGAATGGTTGGATCTCATAAAGTTAGCAACTTTATGAATCTCCATGTCTAAGTGACCTTGTAGAGTCTTGGATTTGGGGATTTATGACCTACTCTCCATGCATGGCATCTTTTTGATTTTGTTCCTATTTAGTCAATTTTTTGTATATTATATATCATCTAAATTGTTGAAATTAGGGCTGTAAACGAACCAAACGAACACGAACAAGGCCTTGTTCATGTTCGTTCGTTTAAGTCAGCCGAACAACAAACGAACACGAACAGATAAACGCACAAGATTTTATTGCTCATGTTCGTTCGTTTAACAAATTACTTTGTTCATTTCGTTCGTTTATGTTCGTGAACATGTTAAACGAACATAAACGAACAAAGAGAAAAAAAAAACACAATTGAACATATATGAACATAAACGAACATATAATATAGCAATATAATAAAAAGAATTGAATATAAATGGATATAAATAAACTTAAACGAACGAACATAAACGAACGTAATAAACGAATGTTCACGAACATAAATGAACGAACGATATCATTGTTCATGTTCGTTCATTTAACTAAATAAACGAAAAATTTTGTTCATGTTTGTTCATTTATTAAATAAACAAACTTCCCGCCAAACAGTTCACGAACGGTTCGCCGAACGTTCAGTTCATTTATAACCCTAATTGAAATTATTCATACATTAGCTTTTGTAACTTGCACTAGGTGTCGATATGTACAAAACTTTAACTAGTTAGATAATATACATCTATATAATATAAAAAGGAATAAATTAAATATTAATAAAATGAATAATTATCCTTTCGAGTCATTTTTTTGAGTCATTTCCTTTACAAAGCAAATAAAATCACTAAAATAATCATTGATACAAATATGCAATCCAACGAAACCAAATATTTTTATATAATTTAGTTATGGCTATGACTAAAATAAATTAGTATATGATTTGATGCAATGTCATAATCGACCATAAAGATTACGTACTATTTATTTGTACATACTCGTTCATAATACACCGATGTCGATGCAAACCGTCCATTTCGAATTAAATTTTTGATTGATGACAAAATATTATTGTTTGATTGAAGTAGATTACATATCAAAAAATAAATAGGATGGTGTTATATTTACCCTTCAATTTTTAGAAATTACTCTTTGTATCCGTCTTTTTTTTTTTTTTTTTTTGTCTTTAATATTTTTTTATTAGACATATTTTATGTTTTTTTTTTATCTTTTGTTTATTATTATTATTATTTTAAAAAATTAATTTGATTAGATATCTCGGTAATAGTCTGAATGAAAAAAAAAATAACACAAAGATAGTCATAATGAAAAAATAACACAATGATAGTCTGAATGAAAAAAAATAATGTATGATCAGTCCGAACGGAAAAATTACACATAGATAATAGTAATGGAAAAACAATACAATGATAGTCAAAACGAAAAAAAAGTAAAACAATGATAGTCCAAGTAAAATAAAAATAACACAAAATAATCCGAATTAAATTTTTTAATAGTAATAATAATAATAATAATAATAATAATAATAAGTATTTATTAAAAATAATGAAATAACAAAAATAAATAAATAAAACATAAGGATAATAAAAAAATATGTTATATATTTATTACAAATATTAAAAACAAAAAACATTAAATAAAAACAATAAAAAAGACAAAAAGACAAAAAGATAGAAATAATAATTTTGGGGTACATAAAAAAAACCCCTAATAAATAATATATATGATTTGATAGCCCATTAATTAAATAAAAAACTGTGTATGGTAACTATAGTTCAAGAGGGATAGTTCATGTGACAGGTTTGGGAAGAAATATGTCACGAGTGTCATTAATAAAACTTGAATGCTTAATCTCAATGAAGAAAGAAAACATCTGATAATATGGCTGTTAGTTTAAATAATGTAAAA
Source organism: Lactuca serriola (assembly GCF_051521515.1). NCBI lineage: Eukaryota > Viridiplantae > Streptophyta > Magnoliopsida > Asterales > Asteraceae > Lactuca > Lactuca serriola. The sequence goes on along the minus strand of NC_136409.1, from coordinate 190,812,506 downwards.
TATATTGTATTTATATTCATCCACTTAAAAGTTAGATTTTTAATTTTATGTTTCTAATTTCATTATGATATTCATTTTAGTTATAAGTTGAAAATATAAAAATCAAAATACCTTATTTTTATAATGATGATTTGATGAATCAAAACCATAAATGAAAACATGACCAACATAAAATATATTTTTATGAAATTTACGAACCAGGCTTCTAACATCTAGACATTTTCGCTAATTTTAATTTAGACCCCTTGTGCTTATTTTGGGTTCGTTTAATTTCATTGTCTTCATGACTAGGAAGGTGTAAAGACTTGTTTCAGTTACCCAGAAGGTACCGAGCTTCTCGTTATCGGTTTGCAGTTCATACGATCTCTGTCTCCAAATTCGTATGATAGTCCTCCTTGTTTTTGATGGTTTTCTTTCATTTTATGGACTTGGTACTCGTTATTCACGTTATCAATATTAATTCTCTAAGCTTTTCATGGTGCACACCATGTGTTTGTAAAAATGCCTCTAACAGCTTATCGTTCGCTCGCCCAAGGAATAGAACTTATCTAGCTTAAAGGATTGGTTTCCGATACTTAGACTTGAATACTTATTAGATCAACCGAATTAGTTCTCAGTATCCACGCTACCAAGATTAGTTCCCCACGTTTTTCATGGTGCACACCACCTGTTTGTAGAAATGCCTGTAACAACCTATCTAGCTTAAATGATTGATTTCCGATACTTAGACATGAATACTTATTAGTTCAAGCGAATTAGTACTTAGTATCCACGCTACCAAGATTAGTTCCCCATGTTTTTCATGGTGCACACCACCTGTTTGTAGAAATGCCTCTAACAACTTATCTAGCTTAAAGAATTGATTTCCCATACACATTCTCAATCCTATCAGCACCATCTTTATTGGTTTCAGGATCTGTGAAAATGCTGAAGTCATTGGTTTTGAGAGCTCGTTCTACACAAAACGTTCTCAATCATGTGCAATTCATTCAACAGGTACTAACTACTACACACTCTCCATACCCCAAAACAATGCAACAATTTGAGTATTTGACTCTGACATATAAATTAATAATACTGTTTCACCATCACCATTGATATAATAATGTCTAAAATGCCCTTATGCAAAATGCAGCGAGGACTCCACAGTAGAAACAAGATGGCAATGGAGTACATTGCAAAAGGGTGGAATGCACTTAAGGAGGTTGATAGAGTGATTGATTATTGTGAGCCCAGAGATAAACGACTCATTCCTCACCTTAACACTGCAAAAGATAACTTTGAAATGGCTCTAGAAGTTGATAACTCAAACACTCATGCCAGATATTGGTTATCCAGATTGCACCTTAAATACCATGTCCCTGGCCAATGTAAAGCCATGTAAGTAACCACTTTAAATTATCTCCCTATATAAATATAAAATAATAATTTCTTGATTTTGCAACAGAGGAGCTGCTTTATTGGTCGAAGCTGCAAATATGGGTGATGCAGATGCTCAGTATGAATTGGGTCGTAATTTAAGAATCGAGGTTCTTTTTTTTTTTTTTTTAATAGTTATCTTCTTTTAATTAACTTAAAATTTTTACCATAAACTAATTTATAAACAGAATGAAGGTGTTGACACGGATCAAGAAGCTTTTTATTATTTGGAGAAGGCAGCAGACCAGGTATGTCACTAAAGACATAATTATTAATTACCAAACAATTTTGTTTTTAATTTTTAAAAATATATTTTTGTTTAGAACTTAATCGGGTTTGATGTGTAAAAATGTTGTAGTTGCAACCGGATGCTCTATACCTTCTGGGAGCTGTCTATTTAACAGGTGACTGTGTTAAGAAAGATGTTGCCTCAGCAATATGGTGTTTTCATAGAGCTTCAGAGAAGGTATATAATAATATAACAACTCATAAGTCATACCAATCTACTTTACTATTTCTACTGAGGTAATTAAAATGTATCCATATTTACCTCAAAAGTCAAACTATAATTTTTTTTTTTTACATATGTGTAGGATCATGCTGGGGCAGCAATTGCATATGGATCCCTTCTTCTTAGAGGTATCCCCCTTTTAGAGTTTCTGTTTTCTTTCCATTATTGTTTATGCTAATTCATATGTTTTTTTTTTTTTTTTTTTTTTTTTTTTTGTGTGTGAACAGGCTATGAAGTTCCTACATCTCTAACAAAGTTTAATCTAATAAAAAACGGGAGGAAACTAAGGAAGAAAACAGGGGAAGCTAATCCAATCCAATTGGCAAGAGAACAATTTGAAAATGCTGCAAGATTAGGAAGTGATCTTGGATTCAGATGGTTAAAAAGACTTGAGGAGGAAGAGAAGCGTCTCCTTGCTGCATAAAACATATGTACCTTATGCATAAACGCTAGTACACACATGTTTTGGAATAAACATAGTTAATGAATGAGAAGTATCTAAAATTTTGTATTTTATATAATCATCATTAACTATTTGCACCGACTGGGTTCATATGAATATGTCCAAAAGATCAGTTTACTTTTTTTGGGGCTTGAATTATTTAAAGATATGTTTGTTGTAATTAAATATTTGAAGCATTGCGTTTATGATATGGATTAAAAAAGATTAGGAAAACATTAGGATCTTTGGATGACAGCATGATAATGGTTACAGCCTGCCAATACTAGGGATACAGAATTTAAAAGTCCCTTTCTAATCTTATTTTTTTGTTTTTTTAATATTTTTTTTATCATAAATTGTCTGCAAATAACTTCCTGGAAGCAACAACAATAATGCACTAAGTGTTTAGTTTATAAGTTATAATATCTTTGACTAAACTAAAGCTTCATATTTTAATTATTAGTGTTTTTCTTGTTTTAAATGCTTAACCAAATCAAACTGGGTCAAAAGAAGCGAGAGGGTCAGAATGAAAATATCGTCGAAAATGACCATCCATCTACAGTTGACTTGCATATTGCATAAATTGAGAACTGAATTTGAGGAGAATTGAAAGTAACAAGAAACTGGAACTTGATAACGAGATAAAATTTGTCATTCTCATTGATAAGTTAGAAGAAGAATAAGTGAAACAATGACATACGTTCCCATGTAATCTAAAACCATTAGATTACAAAAAACTAAATTGACTAAAATAATGATGACAATAACATGATTTAATTATGAAAAAGAAACATAATGCAATTTTAATATAGGTACCAATTAAAACTTCCACTTAATTTATCTAGGAAAAAAATCAACATTCATATATATATATATATATATATATATATATATATATATATATATATATATATATATATATATATATATATATATATATATATATATATATATATAATATGTTTTCTTTTTAATATCAATAACATTTGTATCGCATTAGTATTACAACAATGGGGTTATTCAAATGTAACTAACATATGTAACTTTTATACCACCTCATGTGAATAACCTACAAGCGATAAATAAAAATTGGATATATAAGTTATTTATATGTAAATAATACACATGTCAAGATGGAATAAGTCTAGTTCCTATTAAAGTGAATGTCTTGTTCCTCACAAGTTATATGTGAATAATACCGGATGGAATAGTTTTATTCCTATTAAAGTGAATGTCCTTATTTGTAGGATTGTGATGGATAGGTCTCCAACTCGTTTGAATTTGCGGGATAAATGAATTGCTTTGGAGTTCATGCTTTGCTTTGTTTGTTTACAAATTTGGGGATTCTTCTAGTCATATTTTTGCTAATTGCACTTTAATCGCATCGATTTGGTCCCGAGTGGCTCTTTGGTGGCAAGTTTCATTGCCTTAGGTTCGGTCGGTTGATACTTTGTTATCTTGGACAGAGTCGTCTTCATTACCTACAATTTCTAAACAGACGTTTGAAGCGATTATTATGTCATCTTTTTGGGTTCTTTGGAATTTCCTGAATAAAGACTATTTTTGGAACGGAGAAATTATTTTTGATAGACATAGTTTCTTCCTTTATTTTGGGCTTGTAATAGGCGTAAAAAGTGCAAATTGTTGTGAGATTGTTAGCTTTGTAATCCACAATTGAGTGTAGCTTCCTTGTAACTTTTCTCTAGCTTCTTACTCGGCGTTTTTTATATATTTTACTCCACAGTTCAAAAAAAAATACACATGTCAAAAGAGAGTTAATGTAATATTAAAATTCATATTGTATATAAAAATGGTTGATGTGAATATCTATTTGTATAAAAGAAAAACAAGTCATGCTATACTTGAGTTGTTTGGATAACAATAAAGTGCCAGAGAGAAAAAGGAAAAAAAAAATTAGTGTTTTAGCATAAATTAAAGTAGCAATTAGCAAATATTAAGGAGTTTGAATGTAAATTCTAATAAAAATTATGTTTTTGATTGACAAAATCAAAGGAATAGGAACTTTTTAGATTACTATGGTAAGGAAATCGATCATTCTTTGTCTAAAAACAAAAATTTCAGATTTTATTTCATATGTTTTACTACAAGACAAAAATACATTCTCATCTCATTGTTATTTTAATCATAATTTCTCAATTTTAAAATATTATCATCGTCTCAAAGCCAATTTTCAATATTAAAAGTCTTTTTTTTAGACTACTCGGTACGGGCCCGTCGATGGGTGTTATTGCCTAGGTGGCACTACCTCCATGACGTTACCAAGGGGGGACCCCCCGGGTCGTTATGTGGTGCTTCGTTGTGGTTGCAACGGACGATTACGCGTTTCCATTTTTTCAATTTATTCACTTTATAGTTGACAAATGGTAATATTTAAAAAAAATCATATACTTTCAAAACATTTCAAAAAAATATGAATCTGTTCGATGATAGTGATGACGATGATATGTTTGTCTCTATGATGTACGAGTATTGCACGAACGTGCTACTACAACCAAATCCAGCTCCTATATTAACCAGGCATGCAACGTTAAATAGAGATCGCGAAGAAGGGCACAGACGTTTAGTTCATGATTATTTTGCAGATGATTGTGTCTACCAGCTACGCGATTTCAAAAGAAGGTTTCGTTTGCGGAAAAATGTTTTTGTTCGGATAGCCAACGCCTTGGAAAACAGGTATTGTTTCTTTCAAATATAGCTTTTACATTATTTACGTAGATTGTTTTTTTTTTCAAATATAGCTTTTACATATTAAATATACGTTTATGTATGAATTTTTCCAAACGAGAGATGCTAGACGTAAGCGAGGATTCACAGGGTTGCAGAAATGTGTTGCTGCAATTAAGCTTATGGAAATGAGAGAGTCGCCTCATTCGATTGACGATTATATGAGAATGTCTAAGAGAACTGCAAGAGAAAGTTTGTATAGATTGGTGAGGGGTGTTGTCGAAACCTTCGGTGACGTTTATTTGCGCAAACCTTCGTTGAATGATATACAACAACTATATGCGACGCATAAAGAAAGACATGACTTTCCGGGTATGCTAGGAAGCATTGATTGCACACATTGGGACCGGAGAAATTGTCCCGTGGCGTGGAAAGGCCAATACGCAAGTGGTCAGCATGGAACACCTTTGTTGGTATTGGAGGCCGTTGCGTCCCAACATTTATGGTTTTGACATGCTTTTTTCGGGGTTGCGGTTCGAATAACGACGTGAACGTTCTTGATCAGTCACCAATATTCGACGATATTTCGTCAAGAAAGGCACCAGATGCTCCTTTCACAGTGAATGTAAATGAGTATAAGTTTGGGTATTACCTTACGGATGAAATATATCCAGCATATTCCACATTCGTGAAGTCGTTTCGACACCCAGTAACATCAAGAGAAAAATTGTTCAAGAGAAAACAAAAAGGAGCACGTAAGGATGTGAAACGTGCTTTTGGAGTTCTGAAGTCGAAATGACACATAGTTGAACATGCAACACGACCATATTAGTTAGAAGTTCTACAAGATATTATGTATGCATGTATCATAATGCATAACATGGTGGTTGAAGATAAAGAACGGAACATTGCGGAGTATTCGGCTTTGGAGCCCAGACATATGTAATTTCAACCCGAGACAACGAAATATTTACATAGAGTCGTAGATATTCAAGACGCACGAAAACATAGACAACTTCGAGAGAATTTGGTTGATTTTATGTACGATGGAAATGAAAATGAATAAATTAAGAGCAAAATGTAATTTTTTTTAAATATTATGTTTTCGTAATGTTTTTTAAAATCTATGTTTAATTAAAAAAATATGTTTTATTTAAATAAGATGTTTTAATTAATTAATTTTGTTTAAAAATAAAAATTAAATCGAAAAAAATAAAATAAAAAAAGAAATGATGACATGGAAAGTTAAAAGATGTTATAACTAGTTGTCAATTTCCTCTATTTGGTATTATAAAACCACAATAACATGACATGTGAGGTGGTAATTTTTAGATGTGATAACACACTTTAACTAGTTGTCCACACTTATTAGTCTTAGCTTTCTTATACCAAGCAACAACATCATTTATCTTTGATAAATGATGTTGACAAGAATCCGACGACATTTACTAAAATCATATAGTTTTGTGTTGTCTTTTAATAAAAGCAAATAGTTATATACGTATTATAATATTAATCATTATATATTTATACATTGTTTTCAAAATATGAAAATTGATTGTTAACTATTATAAGACCCTGGCAAAAAAATAATAATTATGTTTGATATTTGGTGTTAGAACTTGCATTAGCTGATATTATTTGCGACATGACCCAATAATAATTTTTTTTTGACTTGTTTATTTATCACCTTTGGATAGATAAAATGAAGTCCAACATTATGGCATAATTTCTATAGTTATTTTCCGTGTTTGAGAATATAACCTATCTAATTGGGAGAACAACCATATGTCCAACCATAAAAATGTGTTGTATAAAGAGCTTCCAGTCTAATGGTATTTGTTCTTCATTGTTAAGGTCTTATAAGTAATTTATGAATAGTTTAAATTTGTTGTTTCAAAAAAATATGAGTAATTTAAGAGTAGATTAAATTTATCGTTTATAAAAAAATATGTTAGTGTTTTGATTTAGGCATTTAGTTTATTTAACAGTATTAGCCCTTGTTTCACATATTCTGATTGAGATCTTATTTCTTTATTTTTGAGGAAAACCTATATATTATTAATTTATTGCTTTTCATATTAACAGTTTACTGACTGTGATGTGGCTATGAACAACTTAATGATCACATTGCAGTTTAGTTTCCTTATCAATGTATCGTTGCTTTCATTCTATGTTAAATTTATTTGAAAATGGTACGTACATGTGACACTATGTGTGTATTATTTTCCGCACATGTTATCGAAGTTGCATATTTCACTAATGTATCATTAATGTAAGATTTTGTCATGTAACGGCAATATGGGAATTCAAGTTAAAAAGGTAATCTAGAGTAGCACCAAAACAATAAATGTGTGTCACATGTCCTTTATCATTGTTTTATTTCTAAGAAATATAAAATTATCCAACTGTCAAATCTCCAAAAAAGAAAAAAAATAAAATAATAACCATGTATCCTTTTTCCCGATTAGATTTCAAGGGTAAGTTGATGTTGATGATGTTGTTTTCCAAATTACACGTGGACATGATCATTTATGTGAAATAACGATGATGATCATTTATGTGAAATAATGATGACTCTACATTCGTAGAGACATGAATGACATGGTAATCAATCTTTTGTTACCCCATTTTAATCGAGATTACATGGTCTGTTCTTACTCTCTTTTTAATCTTTCAATCATCTTTATCATATATATTATCAATCTAACTCAATTTATTTATCAAACAAGAATTATTTAAGAAAATCTAAGAATCTTGACTCCAAGCCGATCATTGAGAATAAACACATTATGAGGCATACTCCATCAAATGGTTACACCAACATTACAACTTTCTTCGTAAATTATGTGGTCGCTAGGGGTGAGCCAAAATGGTCAAACCTTGTTCAATCCCATTGGAACCATGTTAACCCAAAATACCATCCGTGGGTTGGATCCCAAAGTAACCGAGTAGGAACATAGTCTTGTCCAATCAGAAAATATTGATTAGAATACAACCAATTAGTAGTTGGGCATATAACATAATGGAGGAACATGTCCTAGTAACCAGACCACCCGGGGGTCCATGCCATGCGACCCTGCCCTTTTCGTCTCTATCCCCAACTGCACTGATCGATCCATTGTTTCATTTGATTAGATTTGAGCATATCTTTTAAATGGTATGAAATGTAAGGTGTCCGGTAGTTATTTAAAAGAAACATAGACACATTATTTGCATATGTTTGCACACATGTGATGCAACTTATCATTATGTAGTATGTGTTGTTTTGAGTTGCTTATAAAATCTACCATTATTTCTTTTAGTTTCCGTATAACAAGTTTAAGGACTTCTTCACAAATACCACACTATATGACGGGGATTGTGGTTCATTGTTTTTTTTTTTTTTCAAAAAGTTCGTCCCTAATAATAAAAAAGAAACTCGAATTAAAAAAATGTTTTATCCTGAATTAAATCTATTTTAGAACAACAAATTACAATAGAAAAAAATAGCTAACATAGGGTTGCGTAGCCGTCCAACCCCATTAATCCGACTTCTCATGTTTAAAGACTTGAAACTTTTATTTTAAACAAAAAAACACATGATTTAAAAGTTACTTCAAGGTTAGAACGGCACTGGCGACGTCAAACCCATAAAGAGGGAGAGGGCGTGGCATTACTTCCATTGGCCTTGTAGCTTAGGCTTGCAATGTTACCAAATAGAGGTGCACAAAAGTCCGATAAATCCAAAAATGTTTTTTTTTTGGATCTAATACGTATTTGAAAATTTAAATTTAACCCCAACCAAATAAATTCTTGAATTATATTTATTTAACATTTTCTTCATGGGTGTATTCTTCTACGTGTGATCAAACTAGTCCAGAAACAATTTTGTATCATTTCAACGACATCTAAATAATTCTTTAACAAACACATACTGTCATTGATTCACTCGTGAGTCGTGAACTTGGTTTCGATATACCCTGCAGCTAAGAAAAAAATGAATTTCATAGCTACCGTAGAAGTCATGTGGACGATTAGTAAATCACGGGTCATGATGGCTAATTGGAAATTATTGTTTATTTATATCCACCAAGTCAAAACGTCAAGGTTTTAAAATTCCTTACCTCTAAAACGCATTAAAAAGTTTGATGTCATATGATATCTAGTTCGTTATTTCTTGGTGTTTACTAGCATTCTCCAATAAAGCATTACAAAGTTGGTAATTCGCATCTTGGTCATTTCTAATTCTAGATGATTTCCCTATCGTGCCCTTCCTCATGCTTGATTGACCATATTGGATTGAATAATGGTGAACTAACTTCTGCAAAGTTTTATTCAAAAAAGATATTTGTGTTTGGGATAATGACTTGATAGGGTAAGATACTTTTTGAAATGTACACATTTAGTCATTATTCTTTTTTTCTTGTAAAATAAACCCTTATACTTTATTAATATGTACACATTAGGTCCTTTTCACCGGATTCTACAGGTTTTGCTGACATGGAAGAGTTTATTTTACAAAAAAAAAAGAATAAGGACTAAATGTGTACATTTCAAAAAGTATCTTACTCTATCAAGTCATTTTCCCTTTCTTTTAATTTGTTGAAATGAAATACCCATATGGCATCCACATATCCACAACGAGATTTTTCCAACTTTTATTCATCATGAAAAAGAGGGAGAACCCCGATCTCCGGCGACTCCTTTGTGTGTTCCTACACATCACTGGTAGCAAGGAAGAATGATGGCAAAAACAACAAGGTTGAAAAGGGAGACAGGAGGAAGTAGAGACGGTAGTTGGCTGCGAGGAGCTGCTCTGGTAGCCCCCTCGTCGATTCTTTCTTCTTTTCTGGTAACATATCTCAAAGATGGAGGCAAAGAGAGACAGATCGGAGAAACATAATAGGTAAAGAGTGTTTGGCTGTTGTTGTTCGACCGGAAGGAAGAGAGACAAGAAAGAGAAGGGTCGCCGCCCTTTTCTTGTTGCTAGAGGATCACCCATCTCCGGTGACTAAGCTAATTAATTGCTATTTAGTGCCACTTGTGCTTCCATATCAGCAAAAACTGTAGAATCCGGTGAAAAGGACCTAATGTGTACATATTAATAAAGTATAAGAGTTTATTTTACAAAAAAAAAAAAGAATAAGGACTAAATGTGTACATTTCAAAAAGTATCTTACTATATCAAGTCATTTTCCCTAAAAGAAAATTCGTATATGACCGGTATACCGGGTATAGCCGGTCACAAGGACTGCATTGTTACAAAAAATAAAGTATAAGGGTTTATTTTACAAGAAAAATAGAATAAGGACTAAATGTGTACATTTCAAAAAGTATCTTACCCTGTCAAGTCATTATCCCTTTGTGTTTCAACAAATCTTGATTCGGTTTGGTCTATATTTAAATTCACGACGAAATTTGAAATTAATGTTTAGATACTGTCAATATTTATAAACGATTTAGGACGACACAAGTAAAAGCCAAAGAAAACTAATGCAAGTATTTTATTTTTTTTAGTTTCAAAATAGTGACTATATAAAAAAAAAACATGATATTATCTGACATTTTCTATTGGGCTAACTATTCTGTCACTAAAACAATTTGATTGACAACCAGAGATTTTGTAGGGTAACAAGCCCTTGATAATAACGACTATGTAAGAATAAGAAATTTCATGGGGGCTGTCCAAACATCGTATGTCAAATAAATGAAATGATTATTGTTTTTGAATCCGACAACTATTCAAGATTTTGCTTCAGTCCAAAATCCTTTTTTTTAATATCCCAAATGTCAAACCAAAATTTTCATCTAATACTAAAAGCATTTGTTCCAATTATAATTTCAAAGATCTAAACGAAACCATTTGATTCAAAACATTTATCATAGTATAAAACTCAATAGTTATTAAGTGTGGAAATACCCAATAAATATGACACATTCAAGTCACGCCCTTCCTTCAATACAAGAAAACCTAAAACAATTTAAACTTAAAACCGTATAAAGCTTAGTATGTTCTTCAAGATACAAAATAGAATACATAGTGTAACATCCCATTTTCACAACAAAAAAATTTTCATTTTTATTAAGGTAATGCCTCCCAATTTATTAATTTAGTGATTAAGAAAACCATTTATTCCGAATTACATTTATTAAAAATTAGAGTATTGTAGAAACGCGGAATCTTCAATGTTGTTGATAAGTGTGTACAGTCCCGCCTTTGCCTTCCAGCAATAACCAATGTTATCTGAAACCATAAACAACGGGGTAAACATATAGCTTAGTGAGTTTCCACCATATAAATAGATCACAAATACAATCAAACATGTTGGGTACAATCAACCATCGGGTTGGAATACCCCAGGCCCAGTCAACCTCCGGATCCGGTCATCCTCAGGATGGAATACCCCATGTTGGAATGTCAATATACAATAGGTCCAAACAACCATTGGGCTGGAATACCCAGGGTTTGTTGGCCTACTGGTCTTCCTGGGCCTCCGCGCCTACGATTTACAACCGACCTGCACCGGGTATCTTGACCTACCGCACAAAGCAGCACCGCCTCAACCCAAACCAAACATAGTATGTCATCATATAACCAATCAGGATCAAGTAGGCACATAATACATGCAAACAGTAATCATACAACTCACTACTTCCTACCAATCCTCTCACAACATGCAGTCCTGCTACCAGCTAATCCTCATAGAATGTGTAACCACAAGTAACCATAGGTGAGATAGCCACCCAAACAAATGGTCCTATTCTAGAGCCAAAACCAAACAAGGAACATGCAAGAGAGCCTGGACCAAGTGTTCTCAGGCTATCCTACATGACAACAAACAGTCCCTAAGGGTACACCATGAATGATAACCAGCAAGCACAGATAACATACAGTTCTACATGTTGTTACCACAAAGCTACATACTCAATACCAGGAGACAGTTCTAACCGATCACTACAAACATAACAACATACTCAATACCAGAACACAGATCTAACAGATCACTAACAACATAACAATATACTCAAGTATCAACAATCCATGGAATGCATGGTCGTATATACTCAGAGGTGAGATAGTCACCCGGACAGGGATCCTACTCTAGAACCACAACCAAACAAGGAACATGTAAGAGAGCTTAGATCAAGAGTCCTCAGTCTATCCTACATGTCCGATCATTGTCCAAATAGAGTTCCCCGATTCTAGGGTTTTTCACATAAAATGATAACTAGGGTTAGTGTTCCACACTTAACCCCTTAAGGACTTAATCCATTAAGTCCAATATTGCATTAAGTTAATTGTAGGGGAATTATTAAGTATTATTTAAGTTTAATTAATAGTTTTAATGTGGGTCCCGACTAACTACAAAATCAGGGTTTCTTAACATTAGGGTTTTCCAAACCCTAATTAGGGTTTCCAACACCTAAGTTATATAATTAGTTAATTTAATAAATATATGTGTGTTTATAAATCGGGCACCACCCACTGCTACCTCGGGCAGTGGTGTTCGGTGACGGTTCATGGTGGCAGGAGGCAGAAACCACCATTGTTATGGCGGGAGTTATAAGTTTTTAGGTCCAAACGCACACACATAAGCACACAACCACCTAAGGTGGCGGCATAACGATGACATGAGGTGGCAGTGAGGTGGTGGTGGTTGCGCGAGGGGGGGGGGGGTCCTTGATTTTTCGGCCATAAATCGCTCCTACAATCATCACACATTACACACACATATTTACACCGTATCACACACACAACCACCTCTCACGGTGGCTGGTGGCGGCTGAAGAAGAAGGTAACATGGCGGCAACCACCATGGTTGGCAGCCATTGTGGTTATTCACATATTCTGGCCATCTACACCCACCCATCGACTGAAACATGCATCCATACGCATCAAAATCACACACAACACCGAAACTCGAGCATCAATTACCGAATACGCACCTAATCTCAGCCACCCTTGCAGTGGCGTGTGGCAGTCGGACGGAAAGGCGACAACGGAACAGCCGTCGGAGCGGCAGGGGCGATGTAACACCGAAACAAAAATGGAGAAAGAGAGAGGAGAGGTTTGTACGACCTTAACCACGAATGGCAACAACGACAACCACAGTTTGTCGTTGGTGGCGGCAATGGAAGCAATAGTGATGCTACCCGACGGCTTGCGATAGCGATGTGGTTGACGACGGCGGCTAGAGATGAGGGGGCATAAGGGTGGTGGCTAGAGTCTTTTAGGGTTAGGGTTTTTTTAGGTGTAATGATGCTAAAATGAGGAAACACGGGGAGGGGGTGACGGGTTTTAGCCCCGGCTCCTCCAATTCAAACTTTTTGCCATTTTAACACTTTCAGTGCCTGCACCTCCTTTCTTTTCAAATTAAGCACATTAATTACCAAACAGGTGCTTCACAAAATCCTTTACATTTCAAGTCCTAATGTTACAATATAGACCCCAAATTCTGGAATTTATATCATTTAACTCCTTATCGCTAACACTGACAAATTACTAAGGATTTAGGCTAAAATAAAATAAAATAAAATATAAAATACATCTCGGGATTTTAGGGATTATTATTTATTTATTATTATTATTTTAACATCTACAAAATTCATGAAAATTTAAAACTTTTTCAAGCATCCAAAAACCATTAATTATTACAAAATGTTTTCAAAATAGTTTCATATCAGAGTATCCCAGAAATCAAAATCATAAAATGTGAGGAGGCGCACGATCAAGCCTTCGCCTTCCCGCGATCATCCGAAGTACTTGAAACAAAATCCAAAACTGTAAGCCCAAAGCTTAGAGAGTTCCCCCAAAATATCAATGCCATACAAACCATAACAATATCATAACAAAGAGCATGCATATAGAGTCTACAGTATGATTGGACCGCCCTCATTGGGCCTTCAGTCTGTCTGGCCCACTCTCAGAACCTTCAGCATGTCTGGTCCACCCTATCAGGCCTTCAGCCTGTCTGGACCGTTCTCCAGGCCTTCGGCCTGACTGGTATGCACCATTGGGTCTGCAGTCTATCCGGTCCGCCCTGGGTATGTTGGCCTATAACAAAAAGCAGGTCAGCCTCAACCCACCCCCAAGCATACAATCAGCGCATAAATTACAAATGCTAGCATGTACAAATAGTCAGACCAATCTAAGAGATCACTAATCATAGCATCATCCTATATACTAGGATACCGACCTAACATGTTACTAAACATAGCATCATCCTATATACCAAGATACAGATCTAACATATCACTAAGCATATCATCCTGCTATAACCAGGATAACAATCCAAAAGGGTCCAAGCACAAACACCTACAACCACCATTGATTTCATTCCATAAATTCCCAAATTACCAAGATACCCTCAGAAGTCAAACTTGGTCAACCCTTGGTCAAAGTCAAAGTCAACGGTCAAGGTCAACAGTCCATGCTGACCCAACTCGTCGAGTTCCTTCAGAACTCAGAAAATTGCGAAAACCCGAGTCAACTCGCCGAGTTACCAAACAACTCATCGAGTCAAGGTAGTGTCCAGAAGATTTGGGAAACACCTAACCAATCCGTCGAGTTGGCTATGCAACTCGTCGAGTTCCTTCAGCCATTTTCTCATTCAGATGCTTTTAAGAAAAACCAAGGCTCCAAACTGTAGATCTACCCTCCTAGGGTCTAGTTACCACGTAAAGTTTCCAACTTTACGTGCATGCAAGGATTTAAGAGGCTAAAACACCTAAAACTAGTCTTAGGAAGAGGTTTAGGGCATGGAGAAGGGCTAAAGCTTGATAAAGTTGAGAACTTTATGTCCATGAGGGCCTATAGGAGTCCAGATCTAAACTCCTCACTTCAAAACATGCTCAATACCAGAAATGCTTCAAGAATAAGCTAGAAATGACCCTAAACTCTTGAATTGAGAGATCTAACAAGAAAATGATCAAGGTAATGACTTTTTACCTTCAAATGAATGCCAAGGCGAAGTAGATGTTGGATCTTCAAGCTCCTTCTCATTCCAAGCTTCTCAATCTTCAAGTCTCTTCAAGAAATGCACCAAATACCACTCTTTAGCCTCACACTCAAAATAGGAGGTTAGCTCGATTAGGGTTTGTTTCTGGACGTGAAGGTGGTAAGGGAGGCTAGAGAGAGGACTTAAGGTCCTTTAAATAGGGTGCAAACCCTAAAAATTAGGGTTTTCAAGCATAGCCTCAACTCGTCGAGTTGGGTCCTCCAACTATAACACCCATAAATTTTACACCAATTTAAACTTTTTCAATCATAAATAAAACCCAATGGTATTGTTTACAGAAAATGTTTTCAAATCATTATTCAATCAGAGTGTCCCAAAAACCAAATCATAAGGATGAGGAGCAGTACGGTCACGCCTTCGCCTTTCCATGATCTCCTGAAGTACCTGAAACGATAACTGAAAACTGTAAGCCCGAGGGCTTAGTGAGCTACCCCTAAAATACCAATACCACACTGACAATACAATATGAGTAATAATCAATCAATCAATATGCATATTGGGCCATCGGCCTGACTGGACCGCCCTACAGGGCCTACAGTCTAACTGAATCTATACCGAGCCTTCAACATGACTGGACCGCCATGTGGGCCTACAGTCTCCCCAGACCGCTCATAGGGTATGTTGGCCTTCAACACAAAGCAAGACCGCCTCAACCCAACCAACGAGCAAATAATCATGTGCGCATAACATAACATATACTGGCATATACAGACATCAAATATATATATATCTTACTGATCATCAATCAGAGTAATCCCTCATAACTAGAGCACCGGCCCAGCATGCCACTAACATACCAATCCCTAAGGATCATAAGAACGTAATATATTGTCTATCCTGATTCCGATCTATCAGATCATAATCTCATACATATCATATCATAACCATAACAAGTAAAGGGCTGGCCTTGGTGCCTTAGATCCTTTTGATACAATGAGGATAACTCACCTTGCAGATGTCGACTCGATAGATAAACTCCAACTCTCGCATCCCTTGCCAAAGACTCCACCACCTATTACCATAATACGAATATACCCATACGTTCTCAACCTTAAAAAGTACTCCATAAACCAACTAGTCAACCCTTGGTCAAAGTCAAAGTCCTCAGTCAAGGTCATCCATGTTGACCCTAACTCGCCGAGTACCCTCAGCTACTCGCCAGGTTCCTTGAAGTACTTGCCCACTCGCGAGAGTCACCGGGGTGACTCGCCGAGTTTCCTTCATGCAACTCGATGGATACGCACACATATATAACTTGGGGGAATCTCATCCGACTCGCCGAGTTGTTTATACAACTCGTCGAGTCTATGGTAATCTCCAACGGACTCGTCAAGTTGTTCTTCCAACTCGCCGAGTTCATTCCTATCTTCATATGACTCGCCGAGTCCCTTCAATCATTTTTGCCATACATACTCATTTGAGTCATGCAGCGACTCCAAACTACAGATACAAGCTTCTAAGGCATGCTTTTCACGTAAAGTTGCAAACTTTACGTGCATGCATAGCTATAAAGGCTCCAAACGTCAAATACAAACCCGAAATGGGGTTTCCTACCCAAGGGAGGTTTCATTCACATCCAAACCAGAAACTTTATGACCCTAGGACTTAAGAAGGGTCCAGATTTGAAGTTACAACTTCAGATCTAGTCGATAGTCCACCTTATCAACTCAAAGATCGATAAAAGCCCTAGATCTCAACCAAAAGAGGTCTAGAAGAAAGATGAGGTAAAGGTGACGACTTAATACCTCCAGATGATACTATCTGAGGTAGACTTCTGATTTCCCACACCACTTTGCCCCTAGCCTTTTGTCCTCCAAGCTCTTCTTCCCAAAAGATCCCCTCTCCAAAGCTTTAAACACAAAAGAATGAAGCACCACACGAATTAGGGTTTTTAGAGCTCTCAATGGAATGCAAAGAGGCCAAAGGAGGCTTATCCTTCCTTAAATAGGGTGCAAAACCCCAGGATTTAGGGTTTCAACTGCCAGCTCCTACTTGTCGAGTCCTTTAATGAACTCGGCGAGTAGGTCACTAAACATGCGATCCCACCCCGCTGCTACTCGACGAGTAGGGCAACCAACTCGTTGAGTAGGAATTAAAATCAAAGAAATTCTTATTTAAATCAATACCTGAGAATCGGGGCGTTACACCAACTCGTCGAGTAGGTCCTGAAGTTCACACGGCCAGATCAATTTCTACACGACGAGTTGGGGCAGCCAACTTGTCGAGTAGGTCTAAAAATATGAATATAGCTTTAAATTTTATACCTGGGAGTCGGGATGTTACAATTATTATCCTTATTTTTTTATTAACTTATTTTATTTCATTTTTTTTATTTTTAAACGGAATGTTACACATAGCCATATACATAACAATAAAACCTATTTTAGCCAATGAGTCTGTTTTAACCCATGTGAATGTTGTGGTCCTCCCATAATCTTATAATCACTTTCGTTGTTGCAGTCCACCTACAGTCTTTCCTGCTATGGTCCTCCCATAGTCTTTCTAACAAGTTCCATGGTCCTCCCATAGTTTTTCATATAGTTGGTATAGTCCTCCCACAATTTTTTATATAGTTGTTATGGTCCTCCCATAGTCTTTTATGCAAAAGTCACAAAAACAATCTAGCATATTACATAACATAGTGAGAAGACTCACGTGAAATAAACAACATAAGCTTTATGTGACATCCCCAAAATCACGGCCAGAAAAAACCGATTTAATTTAATGTTTTTAAAATGATTTCAGAGTAATCATTTGATTAAAAGAGTTACGGAATTTGTTCCTAAAACAAAATATGATAAAAATAAGATTTACCAAAGCATTTCTTAAAGAAATGTATTTTTCATTATATTACAATACTCAGGATGTCATGTTTCGATAAACAGACCAAAAACATAAACATTTCAATGCAGACCTTACAGCAGTTATTTACAACAACAGGTCTATAATCCAAAAAAATAACTTGACAAGTCATCCAACTTATGCTCTGGCGCCACTACCTGTAATACAAAGAAAACTGAGTGGGTCAGGCTTGGGAACCTGGTGAGCATATAGGGTTTTCAACCCACAATAAATAATTATATTTAATTCCACCAACCAACAATAACCCAATTACCCATTCTCGTTTTTCTCACTTTACATCCCTAAAACAACTAACACAAGGGACCTAGTCTTAGAATATTTCATCGGGGCGACAACACAAGCATTCGGGGGTTTCCCAGCAATATATGTCAAATAAGGCAACCATGAGGGGATGGAGTACAGCGAATGAACACCCAAGTTCATTAATGTTGGATATAGTGTCTAAGTCCATAACTATATTTGGTATGTACTTGACCTGACCCGACATGGTCCATTTGGGTTGCACTTCACCCGAACAATTTATGGATAATCTTTTGAGAATAGTATAAGTTATGATTTATTAATATATTATAAGTTCTAATATATTAATATAAAATCATATTATTTAATTAGTATTGATCTATAATTAATTTAGAGATCACAAGTATGACTAATTAAATATGGGCTCTTGTATTTATATAGTGTGGGCTAATGTTTATTTGGAATGGGCTAGCCTTGCATGGAAAGTCCATGGATACTCCATGGAGCTTTAACCCATGGATCTCATGGAAATGAAAAGACAGGGGTATTAGGGTTTACATGGATGTAACCCTAATCCACCACACTATATAAAAGAGGCTTTGGTTCTTGAAATGACACTAGTTGTGGTGAGTAAAGTAAGAGGGCCGATTTCAAGAAAGGTGATTAATATTCTCTCAAAGTTCCAAGTTTGTGGTGACTTGTGATTTCCATTTGAGGCATCCATACTATTGGTGCCAGGCTCTAAAACTCCAAGCAATCAACTACAACTACAAGGTAAGTAATTCTACTAGCTTTATTTGATTCAAGTTCCCCATGCCATGCTAGATAGGATAAGAACCTTGGAAAAATAATTATTTGCATGTATCTTAGTCAAACATAGATCCAAGGTTTCTAGGGTTGCATGTACACCATAGGAGTCTTAGAATGCTCAAAACCTATCAGTAGTATCAGAGCCTAGGCTTGTTTACTTGATACTTGATGCAAATAGCTTAAAAATCGGATTTTTTTGTTCACTGCCGTATGAACTCGTTGAGTCCATGGAGGGACTCGAAGAGTCCATGAAGAAATGCATGCTACTAGTCGAGTCTGTTCATGCACTCGACGAGTAGAGGCTGCAGTGTCCAGTTTTTCGAGTTTTGCTGTTGGAAATGGACTAGAAACATTACCCTAAACTGTTTTGGTGTTATAAAACTTGTTTTAGATGGTGTAATGTTTATTCTAATCCATTTACAATGGCTATTATCAAAATTACAAGTTTTATGAGTAATTTATGATTCTTGAAATGTTCATATTCATGTTCTTGAACTTATGAAGATTAGATGATCATAGGAATTGTATGTAACCTACTTGGTAGTTTAATTCTTGATCATTATGTGTTTTAATGGTGTCCATAACTTGTCCTCAAGTTATGGAAAACCAAAGGTCATACTTTAATAAAAACCATTAAAAGAACACAAGAGTTAGAAAAATGAAGAGTCTTCATTTTTAATACTAAATTAAATCCAACCCTTAGAATTTTAAAAGTTAAAATTCAACCCTTATACTTTATAATATTATAAGTTAATAATATATATATGTATAAGATCAAGTCGTCTTACCGCTAGTACGCCTCATTCACGAAGCCGGTCTATAAGGGGGGTATAAGGTTGTTGCCTATAAAATGGCAACTTAATGGGTGTCCACTCTCACCCACCGCTTCCTTGATCGGTGGATGGTCATTAGCCTAACGGGTAGGACAAGGACTTATAAATTCTCATTAAAAGTATAATGATAATACTAAAGTAACTAAAGCTTATTAAATTCCCAATCTTAGTTATTTTAGGAAAAATGTGAATAAGGTGCTAATCCATGAAATTACACTTTACACTTTGTTTAAGTCGTTAGTGGAGCGTGTGTGGTTAACCAGCACACTAACTTGAACTTAACAAGGTAGGTAAAGGGTGAATTAATGTTTATCATAGTATCAATGGAGCGTATGTGGTTAACCGGCACATCGATTGAGGGGTAATACATTAAGGGTACCAAGTAATTTGCATGGTTACTTCATACCTTGTTTTGTGATCCTCGACATCCCAGTCACAAAACTTGAAGGGCACACTCGAGATTGAAACATGCCATTGAAGAAAGTTCAATGAATCTCAAATAATCTCAAAGAATCTAGGAGTTTCTAAACCAATTAAAACCTAATTAAATATTCCATTTTTTCATGGTGGAAATTGGTGAATTGTCATTCACCTACCTTCAAATATCTTATAGCTTAGATTACGACATCCCTCTTCTAAGTTATAAAAATATTGTGTTGGGTCCTAGCCTTAATATTACATTTGGGTGTTTTATTAAGGACTATCTCTATATCTAATCTAATCTATTCCCTCTTCTTTTCAGATGTCTTCCAATAACAATGCTTATGGCTCAAACCTTACTAGCTCCTTCTCTCTCATGAATCTGTGTGGGAGTGTCATCTTTGATGGGTCCAACTTTACTGATTGGATCAGAAACATCAGGATGGTCACTCGGTATGAGAACAAAGAATATGTTCTCGACAAGGAGCTGAAGGTACTCGAGCCAACTGCTACTCCTGAAGAGCCTGTTGAATATGAGGTACATGAAAGAGATGCTACAAAAGTAGCATGCATCATGATGGCCACCATGACAGCCGAGCTCCAAAAGTCCTATGAGGACTATTATCCTTTTGAGATGTACCAAGACTTGATGGACCGCTACTATCAAAGTGCTCGTCAAGAGCGATATGAAATAATCTCCTCCATGATAACAACCCGAATGAAGGATAGTGAACCCATCACTGGCCACATGAAGAAAATGCAAAGGTATGTGGACCATTTTCTGAAGCTGAATGTGAACTTCCCCGAGGAGTTAGCAATATACATCATTTTGCACTCCTTACCATCGTGTTATGATCAATTCCGCATGACATATCACATGAACAAGGAAGAAGTCACCCTCAGCAAACTTCAAGGACTCTTGAAGACCACCGAAAGTGGTCTAGAGGGTAAGTCGGTTGTTACTACTCCTACTCCTACTCCAACTGCGGCCAATGTCTTGGCAATCGTTCATGGAAAAGGGAAGAAGAGAAAGAACCCTTCTAAGGGTACCAAGGGTAAGACCCTTGAAGGATCCTCTTCAAGCAAAACCAAGAAAGGTTTTGTCACTCCTTATGCTAACCCTAATGAGGCTGAATGCTTCGATTGTCATGAAAAGTCGCACTGGAAGCGAAACTGCCCAAAGTACCAACAAGATTTGAAGGATGGGAAAGTAAAATCTAACCATGCAGGTATATACACTATATTGTCTAATAACTCACCTCATTCTAAGTCTTGGGTCCTTGATACAGGTTGTGGTATTCACATACGTTGTGATTTGCAGGGACTAAGAAGAAGTGATAATGTGGAGCAGGGAAGGATAAACTTGATCATGGGAAACATGAAAGCTTCACCTGTCACCAAGATAGGATTTTATTCCTTAGTGCTAAATAGTGGGTTTACATTAGATTTGAATAAATGTTATTGTAACACCGAAAATTTGAAAACAATTTTTCATTTAAAAATAATCATTTAATTCTTAAAAACACTTTGCTTAAAATCTCATTCATAATCTAATTACAAAACATAACTCCATTTTCACTTGCATAATAAACCAAGATCCTCAAAACATGACTCTTTCTCTGGTGTGTACAATCGAGCCGGTGCCGTCCCGTGATCCTGAGATAAACCTGAAACACATAACACAAAACACTGTAAGCACGAAGCTTAGTGAGTTCCCCAAAATACCACACATAACACATATTAGCCACTCGAGGCTATAACTCTGTGGGTCCGTGGACCCTACTCTATGAACCCTCTGGTTCTAACTCTGTAAACATGCACAACATAAATCACATAGAAATAATGCAGTACAACACATAGCATACAAATACTCTGTCACATAACTCTGGTTACCTACTCAAGGTAAAGTATAGTGAGAAGACTCACCTCACGTATCTCGATAACTCGCAAATCCCGGAAATCACTCGCGCTTGATCCTCCGAGCTATAATCCTCCTATAACACAATATATCTCTAATTAACACTTTCACAACTAAGGTTGACTACCCCTATCAAGTCAACACTGGTCAACTCTGGTCAACGGTCAACGGTCAACTTTGACCGGACTTGGCGAGTGCACTAGAGCGACTCGGCGAGTCTATATGTGTTCAATGACTCCCTAGGATCCTTTCTTGACACATCGAGTACTTCCCTGACTCGACGAGTTCCACCTGGCATGAATCGCGGGGCCACCACGACTCAACTCGCCGAGTCTCAAGAACAACTCGGCGAGTTCCAAATTGACTCAGTCCACCTGTCAACCCTCTCTGACTCTCCCTGAATCACTGAGTCAACCCTTAACTCGGTAAGACCACTCGCTGAGTGGTTATGGACAATCTTCATGCTACTCGCCGAGTCTATTCTTCGGACTCGGTGAGTCTAAGCCATGCATGAACTCAAACTCACTCCTGAGGTCAGATCTGTTCCAGTAACTCATAGATCCAGTCCTTCCAAGCACATTTATCACGTAAAGTTACAATCTTGGTGCTCATGCAATGGTCCAAAGGCCTTATTTTATGATATGGTCTCTAGAATGCTATTCTCGGCTCATGGCCTCCATTAACACTCATAAAGCTTGAGGGAAAAGAGTCTCTGGACCTCTTTGGGTCCAGATCTAAAGCATCAACACAAAAAGAGGCCAATTACTCCATGAATCATTCCACAAAGAAGCCCTAACTCTAAGATTTACACCAAGGGCTGAGAAAGGAACGAATGGTTACCTCAAATGAAGTCTCTGGACTCAGGAATCACTGGATTAACACCTTCTTTGGTCTCCTATTGCCTTGATCCCCTTCTATATGCAAAATCACCCACAAATAATCAAGGATCTTCCTCTTTTCTCTCACAAAACGCTCAAGGACTCTTTTAGGGTTCTCTCTGGGGTTGGTGGCCGCAAATGACGGCCATAAGCCCTTTTAAATAGGTCTCATACCCTAAAATTTAGGGTTTCATTAAACAGCGTGGACTCGCCGAGTCCGGACGCGAACCTTTTCCCAAACTGCGATGATACTCGACGATTTTGAGCTCCAACTCGCCGAGTCTCCTCACAAAACGCCAAAATTAAGAAGAATAAATAATACCTGGGAATCCGGGCTGTTACAATTCTCCCCCACTAGAAGTAGACTTCGCCCTCGAAGTCTCGCTCTGCAAATAACTCCGGATGCTGCTCACGCATCTCAAGCTCCGGCTCCCAAGTCATCTCGGACCCCTTATGATGCCACCACTGAACCAAAACCAAGGGTATCTCCTTGTTCCTCAGAACCTTGATTTTCCGATCTCTAATTGCCACTGGTCTCTTAGCATAATTCAGGCTCGCATCCACCTGAATATCCTCTAATGGAACCACTGCCGACTCATCGGCTAAACATTTCCTCAGTTGCGACACATGAAAAGTGTCGTGAATATGCCCCAACTCTGCTGGCAAATCCAAACGATAGGCTACCCAGCCTACCCTCGCGATCACTCGGAATGAACCAATATATCGGGGCCCCAACTTGCCCCTCTTCCTGAATCGAATCACTCCTTTCCAAGGAGAGACCTTCAGGAGTACAAAGTCACCGACCAAAAATTCGAGCTCGGACCGGCGCCTGTCCGCATAACTCTTCTGGCGACTCTGAGCGGTCAACAACCTCTGCCTGACCTGCTGTATCTGCTCTGACGTCTGAAGCACGATCTCTTTACTTCCCATCACACGTTGCTCTACCTCTCCCCCGCAAATGGGTCCGATACCCCCTTCCCTACAACAACTCAAAGGGTGGCATACTGATGCACTAATGATGGCTGTTGTTGTAGGAAAACTCTGCCAAGGGAAAATACGGGCCACAATTTGCCCCCCGAAATCTAATACACATGCCCGAAACATATCCTCGAGCATCCGAATCGTTCGCTCGCTCTGAAGTGTCCGCAGACATCACCATGGTAAACTCTAGCTCATTTCTCGTATTCATCTTCGATATCGAGCACCAGGTCAGCTTTTGGCCCCACAGCTGAACCCCCAAAGGTCACACATAACATGATCCAAAACATCTCACTAACTTCCTCCCCGTGACCACTGTCACGGCCCAATGACACGCAAGTCACGAAATTCTCTTTTCCTCATAAAAATACAATCCAATCGAAGATCGACTCAGCTCTAACCTATGGCATCTGCTGCACATATTTTCCCGCGCACCTCGCTGACTCACCCGACAGAGACCGAGACCCCAGTCTCGCCCCGATTTAACCAATAGGCTCCAAAAACTCAACACTAGGGCTACTCAAGCCTAAAACTCTTCTGCATCATGCACTTATCGGAGAACACTCCATCATCACACTCTCTTGCCGTCTAGTGGGTACTATGGCTTCCCGCAACATTACGACAACCTCTGACTAGTGAGTACTACGACTCCCCGTAGTATCACAACGCCAACTAACTAGTGAGTACTACGGCTCCCTATAGTACCACGACTCCCTACCTCTAACTTGTGAGTACTACGGCTCCCCGTAGCATCACAACACCCTCTAACTGGCAAATACTACGGCTCCCCGTAGCATCACGACTCTCTCTCTCTCTCTCTCTCTGACTTGTGAGTACTATGGCTCCCCGTAGCATCACAACACCCTCTGACTGGTGAATACTACGGCTCCCCGTAGCTTCACCCTATACTCTCATTCTCATTACAACGCCACACTATGTTCACTAACTCATGCACTGAAGACTATCATAGATAGTTACACACACACTTGCCCCGATATGCATTACAGACTCTGGCGGCAACCGCCATAACACAGAACCTACCTCTGCGGAGATCCACTTCCTTAAATAATCCCTCTTGATGACAATACACGATGGGCTCCCACTGGAACCGTGGATACATGATACATCACTGGTCATCTTAAACCCAAGACTCTAAATAACTCTGAAATCGGGACGCTATACGCGGAAACCACAGAACACCCTAACAGAGCATCACAATGTCCTGCCTCTACCACTGATTCCCTTACTCCCAGCACCATACACATACAACAATACATTTCCTCTGAATCCCATAATAATTTCTTATATCACTCGATGCGCAACTTCAGTGCATCCAAACACTCAATTGGAATACAAGGAAGGCGCTAACCCTTCAGAACACACTGATGATCTTCCGAAACTCTTTCCACTACTGATCAAAATCCAAGCGAGAATACACATCCCAGCCCGGGAATTGGCTACTCGACAATCTTCTACCCATATTTCAACCCTGAAGTTCTCAACTGCCCATACCATCATTACGAGTCTTCTACTTGAGACGACACTGACCACCACCAGATTCCTGACCATTGATCACCCGCCGTGGAGACACCCATCCTTCTTTCAGACATATACCACATGCATTATCTCGCCCTGCACCTTTCCTTGATCACCAATGACCCTGATCTCATGAATTCAAGCCGTAGGTTTCTGCATCCAACCCCTAACCACTCTTGCACAAATCTCTGGTTTTCTTAATAAACCACCCGGTTCTCCCCCACTTAGGGTTCGAACCATCACTATCTGACACATCAACAACCTTACGAACTATTTTCACCAGCAATAACGCACCTGTCCCTGGAAAGTGCTACGCAACGCCCGATAATCCCCTTTAAGGAAATCAATCGATCTCATAACTCTGAACCTCAGATGAAACCCTCAAGAACTTCTCGTCACGACTGCCTCTAGTCGTTCCAAGTCTCATACCAATCCAATACCAAACAACTCAACTGTCCAATAACATCACTGACTCATAGACTGGACCACGAAATCATCATACTCCCCCACCTCGACTCATCAACCGACGTTCCAACACATGGATCATCCCAAGAACAGGGACCCACTCCCATATTTAATACCCAACATAAATAGAAAAAACCACTGCACTGATTAACTCGACTGGACTCCCCACTGATACCTCTACAATACGCCCTACTATACTCAAATAGGTGTAACGTGGTCCTCGACTATCTCAGTCCCAACTGACTATCTGCTCATGGTAAATCACTGTCTCGCAGCACACATGCTACCTGATACTCTGATGGAAAATCATCATCAATGACAACATGCAGGGTTTTACCCCCAAACCCAAAACTTAAACATCAGGCCTCTCATGTTCCGCACACGAACATAAATAGCACCACTCAGGTCATAGAAGGTGACATCTCCTCTATCGACTGATTGCTCAACTCAGACCGAAATTCTCCCCTCCCTCTAACTCCTTACCAAAAATACTCTGATAGGCTCTCGACCTCCCTCTCAAGGGACGCCTCTTCGAACTCAATCATGGCCCACATGCCTAAAACCCATAGTGTCCAATCTCTACCTCATCAATCGTGACCGGATAACCGGAGAACCACAAGCATCATTCACTACGAACCATGGTACTCATCCCATGACATCTCTTCTCAATATGCTCCGGTGTATGGTACTCGAACCATAACATCACTCCTCCATCTGTTCCGATGTATGGTACTCGAACCATAACATCATTCCTTCATCCGCTCCGATTTATGGTACTCGAACCATAACATCACTTCTCAACCTGCTCCGATGTATGGTACTCGAACCATAACATCACTCCTTAATCTGCTCCGATGTATGGTACTCGAACCATAACATCACTTCTCAATCCGCTCCGATGTATGGTACTCAAACCATAACATCACTCCTCAATCTGCTCCGATGTATGGTACTCGAACCATAACATCACTCCTCAATCCGCTCATTAGAACCTTCAGAATACTCCCTGTATCAAGTATGGGTCCTCTGCTTTCAATAGTACGAGCCCATACTACCTGCCACATCTACCCATACTTTCCACACGGACTATCCCAGAGCTCCTAAGTAGCTGCTCGACCTTCTCGTTCACCAATTCCGTCGCGTGCTCGCTCCCCAGCGAAATTCTCTACTCTGCCAGCGCACTCATCTGGCTAAGGTTACTCCCTAGGCTCTTCCTAGATTCCCACACTTCTCTGCTATCAGCTGCTGAAGAGCTCCTAATGATGCCAGCCATTTACCTCCTGAATATCATCATATTCGCTTGGTAGCTGACTCCCATCATCGAGAGTTCCACAAAGCACAAAGCAAGCAGCATTCGAGCATCGAAGAATATATATGACTCACTCTGGGTTATAACTCCGCTTGCTCTGCTCATCCTCGAAAATACCACCGAACTCTGCAACTCTTCCCCTTGCGGGTTCTAACTATTCTTTCTCTAAGTACCACGGTACTTATCTAGGTATCTCCCCTAGGTTACTCCTCTACTCAAATCCCCTAAGGATTCCAACTAAATATTCTCACTCATCACATACTCAAAAGCACATCGCATATAACAGCAATTCCTAGGCTAAGGCATCACAAATCAGGCCACTCTAGTCCTAAGATCTGGAATACCTAGCCTGTATCTAGCATGCAATAATATCTCATAAAGTGCATCATAAATATCTCATAACACAAAAGTAAGGGTATTTTGGGAAATCACCGTTCGGGCTCTGGCTGATTGTACACACTGCTCTTTCTCGCTTTCTCTTTGAACTCATATTCGCTTTAGAAAATTATTTCTTTGAAAACTATTCTTACTTCCTCAGTTTGAGTCCAGATTTACCCGAAGGCGCATCCGAATCCCTCGAACCAAGGCTCTAATACCAACTTGTAACACCGAAAATTTCAAAACAATTTTTCATTTAAAAATAATCGTTTAATTCTTAAAAACACTTTGCTTAAAATCTCATTCATAATTGAATTACAAAACATAACTCCATTTTCACTTGCATAATAAACCAGGATCCTCAAAACATGACTCTTTCTCTGGTGTGTACAATCGAGCCGGTGCCGTCCCGTGATCCTGAGATAAACCTGAAACACATAACACAAAACACTGTAAGCACGAAGCTTAGTGAGTTCCCCAAAATACCACACATAACACATATTAGCCACTCGAGGCTATAACTCTGTGGGTCCGTGGACCCTACTCTATGAACCTTCTGGTTCTAACTCTGTAAACATGCA
Organism: Lactuca serriola; assembly: GCF_051521515.1. NCBI lineage: Eukaryota > Viridiplantae > Streptophyta > Magnoliopsida > Asterales > Asteraceae > Lactuca > Lactuca serriola. The sequence continues at coordinate 190,784,240 of NC_136409.1, read as the reverse complement.
CAACATAAATCACATAGAAATAATGCAGTACAACACATAGCATACAAATACTCTGTCACATAACTCTGGTTACCTACTCAAGGTAAAGTATAGTGAGAAGACTCACCTCGCGTATCTCGATAACTCGCAAATCCTGGAAATCACTCGCGCTTGATCCTCTGAGCTATAATCCTCCTATAACACAATATATCTCTAATTAACACTTTCACAACTAAGGTTGACTACCCCTATCAAGTCAACACTGGTCAACTCTGGTCAACGGTCAACGGTCAACGGTCAACTTTGACCGGACTCGGCGAGTGCACTAGAGCGACTCGGCGAGTCTATACGTGTTCAATGACTCCCTAGGATCCTTTCTTGACACGTCGAGTACTTCCCTGACTCGACGAGTTCCACCTGGCATGAATCGCGGGGCCACCACGACTCAACTCGCCGAGTCTCAAGAACAACTCGGCGAGTTCCAACTTGACTCAGTCCACCTGTCAACCCTCTCTGACTCTCCCTGAATCACTGAGTCAACCCTTAACTCGGTAAGACCACTCGCTGAGTGGTTATGGACAATCTTCATGCTACTCGCCGAGTCTGTTCTTCGGACTCGGTGAGTCTAAGCCATGCATGAACTCAAACTCACTCCTGAGGTCAGATCCGTTCCAGTAACTCATAGATCCAGTCCTTCCAAGCACATTTATCACGTAAAGTTACAATCTTGGTGCTCATGCAATGGTCTAAAGGCCTTATTTTATGATATGGTCTCTAGAATGCTATTCTTGGCTCATGGCCTCTATTAACACTCATAAAGCTTGAGGGAAAAGAGTCTCTTGACCTCTTTCTCTTTGGGTCCAGATCTAAAGCATCAACACAAAAAGAGGCCAATTACTCCATGAATCATTCCACAAAGAAGCCCTAACTCTAAGATTTACACCAAGGGCTGAGAAAGGAACGAATGGTTACCTCAAATGAAGTCTCTGGACTCAGGAATCACTGGATTAGCACCTTCTTTGGTCTCCTCTTGCCTTGATCCTCTTCTATATGCAAAATCACCCACAAATAATCAAGGATCTTCCTCTTTTCTCTCACAAAACGCTCAAGGCCTCTTTTAGGGTTCTCTCTGGGGTTGGTGGCCGCAAATGACGGCCATAAGCCCCTTTAAATAGGTCTCATACCCTAAAATTTAGGGTTTCATTAAACAGCATGGACTCGCCGAGTCCACCTTTTGGACTCGCCGAGTCCGGACGCGAACCCTTTCCCAAACCGCGATCATACTCGACGAGTTTGAGCTCCAAATCGCCGAGTCTCCTCACAAAACGCCAAAATTAAGAAGAATAAATAATACCTGGGAATCCGAGCTGTTACAGTTATTATTCGCCAGAAATGGCAAGAAATGTTATTTCCTTTCATGCATTGTATAAATAAGGTTTTACCTTTTATTTTGATAATAATAATGGTAGTATTGATGCTTTCTTTAATAATGTTTTTTATTTTAAAGCATTACCTTGTGATGGAGTGTATGAAACTATATCTGTTGTAGATAATCATGGAAATAATGTATTGTGTATTGACTCTTCCACTAGCTTAGATAAAGCATCTTTATGGCATTATCGTCTTGGACATGTAAGCAAGAAACGCATAGGCCAACTACAAAAGGGTGGAGTGTTGGAGTCATTTGAACTAAAGTCAGATGATAGTTGTGAATCTTGTTTGCTTGGTAAAATGACAAAGTCACCTTTTACTGGCACTTGTGCTAGGGGTGAAGGTTTGTTGGACCTTATACACACGGATGTGTGTGGATCCTTCAGAACCGCCACAAGAGATGCTAATCGCTTCTATGTGACTTTTACTGATGATTTTAGTAGATATGGATATGTCTACTTAATCAAGCATAAGTCAGAAACCTTTGAGAAATTCAAAGAGTTTAAGCAAGAAATGTAATGCCAGACTGATTAAAACTCTGAGTCTGAGTATAGAGGTTGAGATAGCTGAAATGAGTCGAGTACCATACGCTTCAGCTGTAGGCTCGATCATGTATGCTATGACTTGTACTCGCCCTGATGTTGCCTTTGCTTTGAGCATGGTCAGAAGATATTAGGGGAATCCTGGAAAGGCTCACAGAACAGCGGTAAAGAATATTCTCAAGTACCTGCGAAGGAATAAGGACTGGGTCCTTACCCTTCGTGGGAGTGATGACTTGAGAGTTGTAGGGTATAATGATGCTAACTTTCAGACTGATAGGGATAATTTCTGCTCTTAGTCAGGCTGGGTCTTTACCCTAAACGGAGGGGCAATTACTTGGAAAAGTTCCAAGCAGGAGACAGTGGCTGATTCCACTTGTGAATCAGAGTATATAGCAGCAAGCGAGGCAGCAAAGGAGGCTACATGGCTAAAGAACTTTATCGGAGACCTTGGAGTTGTACCGGCTATAAAGGAGCCAATGGAGATTTTCTGTGACAGCAATAGTGCGGTTGCCTTAGCCAAGGAACCAAGAGATCATGGGATATCCAAACACATTGACAGAAAATATCACTTCATCAGACATTGAATAGAATCCAGTAGATCCCCTCACGAAGGGACTGACTCGGGTTAAGCATCTCCAGCATGCTCGGAGCATAGGGCTGAAGGATGATATTAGTTTTAGTAGTTAGATAATCTTGAAATACGTAAAATGTAATTGACATTTGATGATAAATAAAAGCTGTTATTTATGAGTAAAGTGTTGCTATCTCTTGTCAATCGTTTACTGTTGTTTCTTTTTATATGTTTTGACTTCCAGAATAATTATGTTATGGTTTATATCATATTATTCAAACTCTCCATAGTCGGTCATATATGGGAAGTAGATATGAATCATGACTGTCATGGGTTGGCTTGTAGAGGTCTAAGATGTTAGACAAAGCGGGGCTACAACATTCATGAGTGCTCATAAGTTATGAGTATTGGATTCAACCCACACTCACTTGTATCACTTCATGGAATTTATCTCGAGTGATCGTGAGACGGTAATATCATATAAGTCTTCAAACCTAGAGATATGATTTGTTGCCTATGAGTTGTTATGCATTGATTGCACGAAAACGCATTGGTAACTCGATGTTATAAACCGTGCTTTTGTGTGTAATTCAACAAGTAGTAGAGCAAAAATATGAGTCAAAGTTTATCTGTTCCTGTTAGGATTAGAAGCGATATCTGGGCCCCTCGATGATTTTGTTTTAACCTATGTACCGGGCCCGGTCAGAACTAAATTGATGTGTTCAGTGAAGTTCTATGTCAAACAAATCGGAAATCGGGAAACAAATGTTGGACAATAAGCAAGACCATGTTCCATGTATTTGTCCGGCTGATATCTAGAACAGAGGATTATATGATCACTTATCTAAAATGGCGCTTCATAGTTCAACAGAGTTTAAAGAGCTACGATTGCTGATCGGTTCCTGAAGTCATACTTGCAACTATAGTTATTAGACTTATCCAAGTGGGAGACTGTTGGATATAATGTCTAAGTCCATAACTATATTTGGTATGTACTTGACCCAACCCAGCATGGTCCATTTGGGTTGCACTTCACCCGAAAAATTTATGCATAATATTTTGAGAATAGTATAAGTTATGATTTATTAATATATTATAAGGTCTAATATATTAATATAAAATCATATTATTTAATTAGTATTGATCTATAATTAATCTAGAATTAATTTAGAGATCACAAGTATGACTAATTAAATATGGGCTCTTGTATTTATATAGTGTGGGCTAATGCTTATTTGGAATGGGCTAGGCTTGCATGGAAAGTCCATGGATACTTCATGGAGCTTTAACCCATGGATCTCATGGAAATGAAAAGACATGGGTATTAGGGTTTACATGGATGTAACCCTAATCCACCACACTATATAAAGGAGGCTTTGGTTCTTGAAATGACACTAGTTGTGGTGAGTAAAGTAAGAGGGCCGATTTCAAGAAAGGTGATTACTATTCTCTCAAAGTTCCAAGTTTGTGGTGATTTGTGATTTCCATTTGAGACATCCACACTATTGGTGCTAGGCTCTAAAACTCCAATCAATCAACTACAACTACAAGGTAAGTAATTCTACTAGCTTTATTTGATTCAAGTTCCCCATGCCATGCTAGATAGGATAAGAACCTTGGAAAAATAATTATTTGCATGTATCTTAGTCAAATATAGATCCAAGGTTTCTAGGGTTGCATGTACACCATAGGAGTGTTAGAATGCTCAAAAAACATTAATTAACACCTATAGGTGGCGAGCCTGCTAGCGTTCCACAGGACTGTCTAGAAACGTCTGTGGTCGTCATCTAAACTCTGCTAGATGACTGAATCCAAAACAACATCGCGGCCTCTAATATGTTTATCACACATCAACTATATACCCATGTTCTACCCAACATATTAGTAGATAAAAATATATATTTTTATACATAGTTTAAAACCTGTATAGCATTCTCATTCAATACATATTCCAAACAACAGATGAGACACATACACATAACACATATTTCATAGAGAATAAATCATATCTATGAGATAGAAGAAAGTGAATATACATTCACACATATAACAACAAAATATACACATAACACGTATTTCGTATAAAATTCTTCATAATTATGTGTTAGAAGAAAGTGAATACACACTCACTTGATCAGAAGATGATCGGACAACACTACTGCTTCTAGAAGTAGTATTCTTGGTAGATCTTCACAAAAACCGGGCTCCTCGCGGGCAGAGCTTCGGCTCGGGATCTTCGGGGCTTCGGGACTTGCTTCGGGTCTCGGGAATGATACCGGGGCTTTGGGATAATTCTTGCACGAAAAACGAGGTAAAACGAGAGAGAGAAGAGAAAAGGAGCAAAAAAGTCGGCTGCCTCGCATCCTTTATATAGGGGCAGAAGCCTCGCATTACGCTGGGCGTAATGCTCGGTACGCGGGGCGTACGCTTCGGAAATAATCACTACTTACGTACTTCGGAGCACTCGAGTACGAGGCGGTTCATGTTTCGCTGTACGCTGGGCGTAGTTCGGATAGGATCAGTGACTCCTTCGGATATTATCCGAAATTCTTAATTAAATATATATTTTAATTATTTATAAAACTTCCAAAATTCATATCTTCCTCATACGAACTCCGTTTTCGATGTTATTTATATCCACGCGTAGGTGAGACTATGCTCTACAACTTTCGTTTAGACTCCCTCGGCTAATTTTGACTTTATTTGTTATTATTTATTTTTAGTAGGTCGGGACAGGAAAAATCCGTTATAAATTCATAACTTCTTCATCTGATGTCCGTTTTCACCTGTATTTTTATCGTTTCACTACTACTAACGAGATCTTTGATTCTCATTTAGATTGTTTTGGCTAAAACCGCTTATTCGGGTTGCATACTGCTAAGGCGAAACTTCGGAAAATCATAACTTCCTTATACGAAGTCAGATTTGGACGATCTTTTTATGCAAACTCTCGGTTTAACGAAATCTAGAACATTCGTTTATATCACTAAGGCTAAATATCGCTCTAACGTAAATTTCACTTTTTACGTCATTCAGCGTCGCCGGTTCTGTCGCTAAACTTCGACAGGTCATAACTTCTTCGTTATAACTCAGATTCCAACATTCTTTATATCTCTGGAATCCTTGTTTCAACCACTACATCTTCATGCAAAGATATCGGACTTATCTTACACTTTAATTTTGACGCTTATTTTATTCTTAATTCATTAAATTATAATAATTAAGAAAATAAACACATAATTCACATAATACTCAAATATTTTATCATTAATACTTCAAAAAGAGTTAGAAGGGTTAACCTAGACTATTACATCAACGATAATGCCTAGCCTGGAAACGCGAGCGTTACACTTTACAACAATCTCAATAACAGAATAGCTAACCCGAGCTAGCTAATTCCAAACCGAGACTAGTACTTAGTCAAATACTCAATTCCTCCAAATTTTGAACAAAAGTCCAATTGGCCAAAAAATTTAACGGTCAACCAACCATTAACCACCACGTTGCGGCCAATCCCTTTGGTCGAACGCCTAAAACAACACATTTCATTAAGCTTTAAACCACTAAGCCCAGAACCCTAAGGCTCATATTTGATTCTTCTAAAGAATCTCATGGTTAAATTTTCCTACTTTATCCATTCCAAAGGCTCAAAACAATGAGATCTCTAACCCTAACTCTCTAAGGGACCAAAAATATCACAAAGGCCATGCATGACACTCAAATAAAGATGAAGTTCAGATCTTAGAACCACAATGGGTCAAGAACACTTAAAGATTCGACCTTTAACCCTGGAGTTGTCCAAAATCTAACTCAATTCCATCAAAAGGGAAAAAAATATTATAAAGCACTAAAACTCCAAATACTCTTATATCCAAAAATGAAACATAATAAAGCAATGGTCTTTATAACTTACAAGGGTCCAAAAGAGTAGAGTTGGAAGAGATCCACAAGCTTCAAGCTTCCAAGCACAACTTTTCTTACTTTCTTCACCAAAACACCCAAAACATGCAACACAAGAGTTTTAAGGACATAGAAGGAGCTCAAACTATGAAAAGGGAAGCTCGGGTTTGCTCCCAATGAACTCTTGATGAATTGGAAGTTGAAAATGACCTAAAACATAGAAAAATGCCTTTAAATACGAAGAAAACCCTAATATTTTGGGCTTGGGCTGCACAACTCACCACGCCATGATGAACTTCTCACCATATCGTAGTTACGAGCTTTTACTCATTCCATTCCAACTTTAAACAACCATAACTTTTTCGTCCCCCGTCTATTTTCAGTGATCTTTATATGCACACGAAGGTATTAAAAAACCCAATAATCTTATCTAATTGCTTTTGAGTTAAAACATACCAAACTAGATTCATCAATTCATGCAAAGAGTTCAAAATATCACTGTTTCCCATTTTAACCTTTGGCTCCAATTCACACTTTCATGGGTTTAAATTACTTAACCAACATTATCAACATCTAATAAGGTCTAAAAATTATTCGCTTGAAGCCTAAGACCTTCACTTGATCAAATTACGATTCGCTATCTCAAAATTAGAAACATTATGAATTGATTAATTATTATACTTTTGAAGTATTAATATTCTTTTACTTTGGGAATCGTGGTTTCCACAGATATAACCTAGTAACTTTATAATCGGGTAAGAGATTGGGATCATCAATACCATCCGATTGCCATCCTTACAAAACACTTAAAAGTAAATAACGGGTATCTTTTCACATAACAGATCAAACCAAATTTTCAAATGAAAACCCAAAATATTGGAATTCTAGTGATTTAGCCGCATAGGACTAAATCGCATATGCAATTAACGTTTAAATGATAAAAAAACGAAAACGGTTTACAACTATCAAAACTATAATTTTTTTAGGTTAGGAATCCATTCTTTGTGGAAAAGAGCCGATGATGTTTAGAATATGCTGCTTGGCTAATTTTACCAAAAATTATTAAAACTCCAAAAATTCGTGTTTCAAAAACGGATGACGTGATCATGTCATGTTAACCTAAAAAGTGATATGGATGTGTCGATCAAATCAATAAAATTATACATCCTCACATGGTAACACCATGCAAAGACCAAAATATCTAATTGTTGTGTCACTAGTATGTTGACCTTTTAATAATAGAGATTTTATAAATTATGGAGAGTATTCACATGAACGTTTATTGGGGTGGAAGCATGGATTATCAACTAAATGAAGAAAAGACTCTTAACAAAGATGATGAATGTTTTGGAGTTGGAAGTTTGTCTGCGACCAATTTACAAAATCCTTCTCTCAAAATGGATTTGATATTGTTACAAGAACAATATAGCACAGTGTCGAGTTATTAAATCTATTCACGATGAGGAATGCTTTCTCAACCCCTAAACTTAAAACGTGTTGTGTTTAAACTTATCAAGTTGTATGTTAATGGTTTGGAATCGTGAAACAAAGAGATAGGTGAAAAAAAATATACTCACTTTTTAGATCGGTAAGTGGATAGGAAACGATTTTCTTAAGGACCATTTCCCTATTTATTTTCACTCGATAATTAGCCTTATTGTATGATAGCTTCTCGTTGGATCCTTTTATAAAACCTATTTACCAGGAAACGTTATGCACGAGTCTTGTTAATACAATATGTGTAACATCCATACAAATCATGCCAAATTTGAACTTTTTAAAACATTTAAAATCATTCAATTATACAATTCGTTTTCAAAATAGTGTCATATCAGAGTTCCAAGAAATCATAATCATAAATCGAAGAAGTGTACGATCACGCTTTCGCCTTCCTGCGATCATCCGAAGTACCTGAAACAATAATCGATAAATGTAAGCTCAAAGGCTTAGAGAGTTACCCCCAAAATACCAACGCCATACATATATAACCATCTCATATAAACATATAAGCAAGTCAGCATGCATGATGGGCCTTCAGCATGACTGGATCACCCCGCAGGCCTTCAGCCTATCTAGACCGCTCTCCGAGCCTTCGGTACGTATGGATCGCCTCGCAGGGCCTACAACCTATCCGGACCGCTCGTTGGGCCTTCGGCCTAACTGAACCCCTTTGCAGGGCCTTTAGTTTATCCAGACCGCCCTGGGTATGTTAGCCTTCAGAACAAAGCAGGGCTGCCTTAACCTAACCCCCAATCAACAAGCATATGCACATACCTATCATACGCTAGCATATATAATAGTCAAACCGATCTAACAGATCACTAATAACAGCAACATCCTATTACCAGGATACAGACCTAACCAATCATTAACATAGCATCATCCTATATACCAGGATACCGACCTAACCAGGTCACTAAGCATATCTCCATCCTAACTACCGAGATGTAAATCAATAAGCATATCATCTGATAAACCCGGGTACAAATCTGATAAGGGAAGACATTGGTGCCTTAGACCCATTTGATATAGTGAGGATAACTCACCTCACAACTGTCGCGCTGAAGTGATAAGCTCAAATACTTGGCTCACCGCCACAAACTCCACCACCTATATTCACCTTAGAACCATATCCGTAAATTTCCAATTTCCCAAACTGCCCCATAAGTCAACCAGTCAACCCTTGGTCAAATTCCAAGTCAATGGTCAAGGTCAACAGTCCATGTTGACCCGACTCGTCGAGTTTCCCTGCAACTCGTCGAGTTCATGCATGTTCCAAAAGTCGGGAAAACCCTAGCTGACTCGCCGAGTCCTCATACTGACTCACCGAGTCCATGCAGAAACCCTTGCACGACAATCTTCATCAGACTCGCCAAGTTGACCATGTAACTCGTCGAGTCTTTTCAGTTCTTTCTCCATTCAGATGCTTTTTAAGCCATTCCAAAGCTCCATAACGTATATTTAAGCTCCTAAGGCATACTTCTTACGTAAATTTGCAAACTTTACGTACATGTAAGGTGATAATGACTTAAATCAAGCTAAAGAAGAGATTCTAGGCAAGGGAAATTCACTAGCATGCTAAAGACTGAGACTTTATGATTATAAGAACCAAGATGAGCCTAGATCTGAAGTTGCAACCTCAGATCTTGGTTCATCACTCGAAATGAAGTACCAACACACCAAAATGGCCATAAAACTCAAATATAGAAGGATCTAGCTAGAAGAAGATCAAGGTAACGACTTGATACCTTCAAATGATGCTAAACTGGGGTAGACTTCAGATCCACACACGTTCCTTTTCTCAAACTTCCTGATCTTTAAGTTCCGCTCACCAAGATCCACATTCCAATGCTTAAAACACACAAGTATGGAGAGAAAACGACGATTTAGGGTTTTTGGACTCACAAGGGGCTATAAAGGAGGCTAATGACCCTTTAAATAGGGTGCAAAACCCCGAAAATTAAGGTTTCATCCTCTAGCTCCAACTCGTCGAGTCGTGTCTTCCGCCTCGGCGAGTTGGTCACTTAAGTTTGCGGTCCAAACACGTTCCTACTCGACGAGTCAGGGTCTCCAACTCGTCGAGTAGACTTTTCAATATGAAAGAATAAAACTGAAAATTAATACCTGAGAGTCGGGGAGTTACAAGATGTATATTTTTAGCATCAATAAAATTTTAACTAACCAAAGAGTCTATGGTCTAACGGTAATGATTGACTCTCTTAAATAAGAAGTCATGAGTTCAAGTTTTTTAGGAGACATGGATGGCATTTAGGACTATGTTAGTTAGTTTGTTGTTTCAAAAAAATAAGGGAAAAACTTAGAAAACCCCTGCTTAAAAAAACACCATAGTTTTTAGTACGTTAAAACCCTTATATTTTTTAAAATGTCTAATTTAAGGCTTTGAGTTTGTTAAAATTTTAGATAGTCGGAAATGCTAGGTAATCGATTCTCAACAGTTTGATGATGACAATCCATTAGATTAATTTTTTTTATAAAATATAAGAGATTTGATGCACTAAAAAAATAATATGGTGGTTTTTTAATCCTGAAAATAGATTGGGTTTTTCTAAGATGAGAAAGACTTAAATAAGACTTTTATAAAATATAAAGGTTTTAATATACTAACAAATATTATCGTGATTTTTTAAAAAATGAGAAGAAAATATGTTAGAGATTTTATAAGGTTTTTCCTTAAAATAAATAAAACTTTAACCGTTTTTTGATTTAATCTATATTATAAAGTTTAATAATCTCTTTATCTTATATCGTGTCTTCATCTTCGAAATAAATACATTTATATTTCATAAAAACTGAAGTAGTTTTCACGATGGAAAGAATAGAGCAACGATGGGGGGCCCGGAAGAAGTATCAATTTCTGATTTTAATTCGAAAGGGTCTTTCTTTTACAGCCTTTATCGTTAAAATTTAAAAATAAAGTCTAAAAGAAAAAGAAGCCCCAAATGTCTTTTAAACGATTAACACGTAAAATGAATGATGATAAATATCATAATCGAAAAAAAAAATGTTTGTGAACATATGCTTTACATGCATGTACACCAAAGTGTCATTATTGAATAAAACGATCCCAATGGAAAACAAATATAATTTATTATTTGGTGTCATGAAAAGTGTCCCATAGAATTAAGGGTTATGATTCATATTTTAAAGGGTAATGTCAAAAAAAAATATCTTTGTTGGTCGTTTTCGATTTTGTTGATATTTAAACTAGTGGATTTAACATTTTATAAGGTCACTTCTAGGAGTTAGACATTTCTTTTCACCATAAAGCCATATTTGTTCTAAAGCTATTGGAGTGACAGTTCTTTTTTGAAAATAAATCCATCCTTTATTTTTATTTCCTAATCAAGCTATATTTGATTTTTTCTCGTTCAGCTAAAATTATGGGATTAAGGATTACAATTATATTTAATTTATTAATAAATACACACAGATATATCACTTCAGTATAGTCCAACTTGAAACTCAATCCACAAACGAATATCAAATATGTATGACTTTGTTCGAATTTTAGATTGTTGAAACCATCTCTTTGAGTGTATTTCACGTTGAAATAGAAGTAGAAATTTCATAAAAAATGTAAACCCTACAAGACATATTTTTTTCGTCCAATTTTTTAAAATCTAAATTCGTAAAATAATATCATACGTTATATATAAATTCTAATTCATGATAGAGATGAGTAAAAACCAAGCTGTAAACGGCAAAACCAAAAAAATACCCAAAAACCAAAATCTAAATATTGCATAAGTACAAATAATCGATAATGTGATTTTTTATTTCATAAAAACCAAATATTTACGATACGGTTCGATTTTGTATTAAATACTTCAATGCATATGAAAAACCGCACTATATACATATTTTTTAGGGTTTCAAGCTTATACAATTTTTTTCAAAATATTCATTTAATATCATATTTTTATGTAAATCCTAAACCCTGAAATGTGGTCATACTCCCTTAGACTATCTCTAACTCATTTTCATTTTTTTCCCTAAAAATAAAATAAAAGATGGGGTAAATAGTGTTTCATCTCCAACCTTACTTTATTTTTTATCCCAAAAAGTATATTTCTATTATATTTCATTCTTCCAACTTACATAGATTGTCAAACACACTCATTCTACTAATTTGGTTTTAACAAATATATAATCTATATTTTTTTTAAAAAATAAATAAGATTCTATTTATAACACACATATAAGCTTTTATAAAATCCGTTATCGTTTTTTAAAATTTCAATATATATTTAACTTTTTATATGAATTTGATGAACAAAAAACAAACTTTATATTTATAATTAATTAATATAATTTAATATATAACAAAATATTATAAGTATTAAATATTACATTCAAATTATAATTAGTAGGTAAAAATAAACTAGAAATATATAAATATATAAACAGGGGGAATAAAACCGACAACACAAAGTTCATTTCCATTTTGAAAGAAATGAATACTATAACACCATATGTAATACTATTCATATCCCCAAAATAGGGAAATAAATAGGAGAGGATTGAAGATGCTCTAAGAGCATCTCCAACCCACTTCTATTTTCCATTTTTCCCCGATTCTCCTCCATTTATTGCCTAATTTTGGAGAATATGAATAGTATTACATCAAATATGGTGTTATACTATTCATTTCGTTCAAAATAAAGATCAACTTTGCGTTGTTGGTTTTAGTCCCCCTGTTTATATATTTATTTGTTTTTAGTTTATTTTTACCTACTAATTATAATTTAAATGTAATATTTAATACTTATAATATTTTGTTATATATTAAATTATATCAATTAATTATAAATATAAAGTTTGTTTTTTGTTCATCAAATTCATATAAAAAATTAAATACATATTGAAATTTTGAAAAACCATAACGTATTTTACAAAAGCTTATAAGTGTGTTATAAATATAGTCTTATTTATTTAATATCATTATAATGAAAAAAATATAGATTATATAGTTGTTAAAACCAAATTAGTATAAGGGTTTTGTTTGACAATCTATATAAGTTGAAAGAATGAAATATACTAGGAATATATACTTTTTGGGTAAAAAATGAAGTAGAGTTGAAGATGAAAACGTTATAATACCCTTTAGCCTTATGTATATTGCTTTTGTGGTAAGTGATCTCAATAGAACCAAACATAAAAAATGATGTTTTTCCTAGTCGACCCTTAAAATCCATTGTTGTCTTGTTTAACCTTATTTATTTTATTTTCTACTTGTTTATTTCATTTAATCTTAGATATTATAGTAACAATTCAAATACAAAACATATATTACACTATGATTATTTTAAGCTTAATAATTCTTTTATAAATAAAAATAGCTAAATATATGATAATTATTTAAGTACCAATGAGGTAGTTACTATTCACGAACGAGGGTCCTTGCCCTCTAAAACTAATCAAGGGTTAAAGCTACCCCATGCTTCCGTCTCAAACCTAAAAACATTGTAAAGATAATTCGTATATGGGACCTAGTCGCACAAGGTTTTTCATTTTATTTCATATTTAGTCATTAAACTTTTCACATTTAAGGGTAATAAAATACGTAAAAAGTTCAATGACTAAATGACACTTTTATGTTCTCCATTTCAAGATTTCTTAATAAATTTCATTATATTATATTATTTGGATGTAAGGTTTAACTTTTAAGATTTAAATAATATATTTTTTCACTACAAGATTTAAGGGCATAATGTGTGACATACACCGTCGCCAAAGGTATTAAGAGTTGCCGCAATTACCATTGATAACCTTCGTTGGAACAATGTTGAGTTTATTCAAAATCATTTTCACAAAAATGCTAAAAATGACAATAGAAACTTTAAAAATAGAATCCACTTAAAACTCTTTTACATCTACTATAATAAATGAAGGTTTTTTTGCCACATGTCCTCTTCTCATTCATTTGGACACATGACATTTTCTAGATTTTTTAAAAATTTATATTTTCCACTTGTCATTTTATTGTAATTTTTATTTTATTAAATTAAAATTCTACATTTAATGTGTAAGGTAATATATATGTAAAGTATTTATTGGAAAGAGTTTATATATGTAATGTATTCAATACATTAAAGTCTCATTAATTTTAATAATTCAAATTTTTCTCATTTTTCTTATAAATTCAAATTTTCAAATTATTAAAATTTTATATTTATTTTTTTTAATTAAACCCATGTAATACATGAGTCTCACACCTAGTGAATTAATGTATTATGTGGTTGGATAAAGGATGTCTCCTTATAAACTATAAAATTAAATTATAAATAGAAAAATAAAGCATGAAATGTATAAAAAAACTTTAGTTAAAAGTTTATCGGATTGGTTAGGATTAAAGTCATGAACCACAAAATAATTATGTGGTATACATTGTATTTTATAATATCACAACACAAATGAAACGTTGTAACTGAAATCAAAATTATTAATATAAATAATTGTTACCAACAGAAAAAAAAGATAATTACAAAAATAGATAATGACTTGACATTAAATCGATACATATATATATATATATATATATATATATATATATATATATATATATATATATATATATATATATATATATATATATATGAATTCCATAAACTTTAATCTTTAGATGATATGTCGTTCAAAATAATAAAACTAATAAGTTATATAGTACTATTTGTATGTTTTCATAAAATAGTATAATAATGAATAAAAAAAATTGTAAAATATATGTTGTCTTAATGTGCCATTGACATGAAAAAAAGGCAACGATAAAATTATCGTTTTTATGTTTTTTTTTTTCTAAATTAGGGATAAAGATGTTTTTAGACAAATATAACTTTACATTAAAGATGCAAAACAGTTGATCAAAGTTATGATGAAATAAAGAAACCTGATCTTTAGAGATAAAAGGAATTATAAAATAAATACTTATACTTATAATAAATAAAGAAGGGGAGAAAGTGTATGAAGGTCACATTATTCCTCTGCTTTTAATCATAGGTGTAGGAGTTGGTGGGTCAACAGTTTGTTTTTAATTTTTTGGGGACCAACTCTCACTTTCATAAAACACCTCACAATTTTTTTTTCATTTTCATTAAACCCCAAAACCTATCTTTAAATGAATATATATACACAAACGGTAAAAATGAAATTTTCGTAAGAAATTAAAAAAAAAATACATATTTTTTTGACGAATCAAAAAAATGAATAATTAGATGAATAAAAAATAACATGTTTTACAAAAATAACATTTCCGAAAATATATCTGATGGTTCATTTTTACGATAATTTTGTTGTTATTCACTAAAATTGTCATAAAAATATATTTTTGCTTGATTTACTGAAAATGAAACATGATGTGTTTTTTGGGATTTTTTTTCTTGTGGGTCATACTTTTGATTCATAATAATTCATGCATATAAATTTTTTTTTAACTTTTCTACCAAAAATTTTCTTTTTATTTCATCTAGATTATATATAGACAAAACTGCAAAATTAGTCCTTATGGTTTGCGAAAAACGTTGGATAGGGTCCAAAAAGTTTTCAACTTGCATGGAAGGTCCAAAATCAAAAACTTTCTGTGATTTTGGTCCAAAAAAACTTAAAAAGACGGTCATGCCATTTTATTTTCATTTTTATATTTTTTATAATTATCTTAATACTATTTACTTTAAAAATAAAAAGAAAAGAAAAGAAGTATCCCCTTACCCCAGCCACCCCCATCGTTCTCTCTCTACCCCCACCGTTCTCTCTCTCTCTCTCTCTCTCTCTCTCTCTATATATATATATATATATATATATATATATATATATATATATATATATATATATATATATTGGAAATAACACCGTCAAAAACAAAATCAATAAAATAATACAAGGATCTCTCGTTTCAGTGTAAGAATTGAAGAAATCTTAAAACAAAGGACCTCAATCCATCACCACAGGATCGCCACTGCCCTGAAGCCACGACCACCGCCACCCTAAAGCCACTACCACCGCTGCCCTGCATGTATCTTACTTCTTCAAACTTTTTTCTTGACCAAATTGCAGTCATTATCACTATTAGAAAACGGAAAAATTACGACTAGAACAGATGAAATCACTCAGTTGAGTGATGGTAACGAACCAACGGTGAAAACGACGTCTAAGGTTCCATCAATGGTGGTTCACAACAGTGGAATAGGAGGAGTCGGTATTTCAAGTTAGCAAAATTGAGAATGAAGGTTATTGGATCAACTTTCATCACTAGCAACAAGACCCGTCTTCTCCACTCTGATTCAAAAGGTAACCTCGATTCCGCCATTCCAACCATTGGAATCAGGAGAGAAAATAGGGAATCAATGATAAAATCAATCTTCTCGAAATCTCTAGTGATGTTTTGATCAATTTCGAAAGAAAACAACTAGAGAAAGAAGTAGAGATGTTTCGATCATTACTCCAGAAACCGGTAAAATCATTACTCCAGAAATTGGGATGGAAAGGAAACTCCAGTGTCACGAGAAGGTGCAAGGGACATCGTTGAGCTGACACGGTGGCTGCCGGCGAGATTTCCATGAGGGCAACAATGAAAGCCTTCACCACACCCGTCAGAAACCCACCTTAATGGATTATGCCCTTACTCTTCAGAACTAAGCTTCATACTTCTCATATACACTGAAAATGTCCTTTTAAGGGTAAAGTTTACAACTTTACCCCGTTAATACCCTCACTTAATGGGTTTAGCTCAACCCCAAACTCTTTAGGAACTAGATCCTGATCCTAAAGCCATCAATTCTCTAAACCAAGGCATATAAACTGAGATTTGGACCCTAGACACTACATTAACACGTAAAGCTTCCATCTTTCTCTCCATGCATGACCTTTTGGAGCTTAAAAGGCTAAAATGACATCCTATAGCTTGGATGGGGCTTTAATGGCCATAAAGTTTGCACCTTTATGCCATGAAAGCCCTCCATGATTCCAGATCTGATGGTTTACTCACTTGGGACGTCCATATCCCAAAGATCAAGCTTCTTGGAACAAAAACCCAATAAAATGATAATAAAGAGATCTAAGAAGTTACTAAGCAAGTTTGAGACTTGCTTAACAAAAAATGATTAGAATGAAATGGAGTCTCTGGATCTACTAGCTTCTTCTTGAATCCCCAAGCTTCTCCATCCTTCACAAGCTTCAACACACACAAAGTTTCACTAAAAAAAAATGGTTCACATGCTCACAGATGCATTAGGGTTTCTAAATCTAGGGTTTGGGACTTGGAGGCTGGAAATGAGGCCAACATATAGGTATTAAGATGTTTAAATAGGGTGCAAAACCCCTAAATCAGGGCTTCATTATGGCAGCCCTACTCGTCGAGTTGAGGGCTCTCAGCTCGACGAGTAGGTTACTTAAAACTCGCGTCACTTCTGGTCTCTACTCGATGAGTTTAGGGCTCCTAACTCATCGAGTTGCTCTACAAAAATGAATAAATTATAATTTAAATGTGCACCAGGAACCAGACGTTACAACACCGATCCTGTTTGTGAAGAAGAATGATGGGTCTCATCGGATGTGTATTGATTACCGGTAGTTGAATAAGCTAATAGTGAATAATAGTTATCTAGGGCTGAACATTTGGACCAATGGATCAGACCAGACTATTTTTTAGACCCCCGGGCCAGTTCCTGGTTCTAGGATTTCAGCAAAACCGGTCTGGTCCGACCGGTTCCGGGTAAAACCGTTTTTTGGACCGAATTATTTTTTTTTAAAAAAAAATTGAATTTTGAAAAATTCTTTAAACAAACATATCTCATTCGTTTTAAGTTAGATTGACATGCGGTTTTTTTTAATGTGTAATTTAGAGTTTGTAGATGATTTTAGACTATAATTCTGTTGTTTTCGGTGTTATATTTGATGAGTTACAATCTTTCAAAGATGAGATATCAACGCTGAAATATTTCAGTTTTTCAGCAAGAAATTTAAACTTTTGTATTCTGTGAAATTCTTTAAACGAGCATATCTGATATCTCAATCGTTTTAAGTCGGATTAACATGCGGTTTTTTTTAACGTGTAATATAGAGTTTGTAGATGATTTTAGACTATAATTTTGTTATTTTTGATATTATATTCAATGAATTGCAATGCTTCAAAGATGAGGAGTCAAAGCTGAAATATTTCAACTTTTTCAGCAAGAAATTTAAACTTTTGTATTATGTGAAAATTTTTAAACAAGTATATCTCATTTTGTTTTAAGTCGGATTGACATGCATTTTTCCAACGTGTAATTTAGAGTTTGCAGATGATTTTAGACTATAATTTTGTTGTTTTTGGTGTTATATTCAATGATTTACAATCCCTCAAAGATGAGATATTAAAGCTGAAATATTTCAGTTTTTCAGCAAAAAATTTAAACTTTTGTATTTATTGAAATTCTTCAAACAAACATATCTCATTCGTTTTAAGTTGGATTGACATGCGCTTTTTTCCAACGTGTAATTTAGAGTTTTTAGATGATTTTAGAGTATAATTTTGTTGTTTTTGGTGTTATATTCGTTGAGTTACAATCCTTGAAACAAATGGTGTAAAGTATAAATAATCAAAGGTTGACTGGTCCAAAGGGCACGATAAACGAAAACATATTTATTTTTACGAGTTGTACCGTATCAAACCTAAAAAAGTAGTCATTTTAACGAGTTGTAATGTATCAAACCCAACAACATATTTGTTTTAACGAGTTGTATTAAACCCAAAAACGTGTTTTAACAAGTTGTATCGTATGCATATAAAGTTATACTAGTCCAAACGGGTCCAAGAACCAGAAAAAGCAGACTTGGACACATACATAGACGTGGACCTGGTAAGTCTCTTCCGACAGCGTTCATGAACCTCATGAACCACGTATGCAGGTCAATGTTGGATCGGTCTGTGATTATATTCATTAATAATATCCTGGTCTATTCCAAGACCCAGAAGTTTCATGAAGAGCACTTGAGGCAGGTTTTGGAGACTATGAGGAGGGAGATACTTTTCGATTAGTTCTCCAAGTGTGAGTTCTGGTTGCACGAGGTGCAGTTTCTAGGGTACCTTGTCAACCAGAACGGTATTCTGGTCGATCCGGCTAAGGTCGAGGCCGTGATGAGATAGGAGGTTCCGAGTTCTCCATCTGAGATTTAGAGTTTCCTTGGTTTAGCAGGTTACTATCAGAGGTTCATTCAGGTTTCTCCAAGATAGCGGCTCCTCTGACTCGATTGACAAAGATGACATCACTTTCCGCTGGGGCCCTGAGTAGCAGGAAACTTTTGAGACCCTAAGGCAGAGATTGTGTGAGGCACCGATTTAGACCCTGGTGGAGGGTGTTGAAGACTTTTTGGTTTATTGTGATGCCTCAATCACGGGTTTGGGTGTAGTTTTGATGCAGAGGGGTCGCGTGATCGCTTACGCTTCGAGGCAATTGAAGCCTCATGAGGCAAACTATGTGACACATGATTTAGAGTTGGGGCTGTGTTTTCCCCCTCAAGATTTGGTGACATTACCTCTATGGGGTCCGCTGTACTATTTACACGAATCACAAAAGTCTGAGGTATCTGATAGATCAGCCGAATCTGAATATGAGGCAACGCTGGTGGTTAGATGTGGTGAAGGATTAATGGATTATGATTGTTAGATCCTTTACCATCCAGGGAAGGCTAATATGGCGTTCAATGCTCTTAGCCTCAAGGTGGTCATGGATCTGATCAGGGATATTTGTTTGAGGATGACCGTTATTACTCCGCTTTTGGAGTAGATTTACGAGTCTAAAGTTGAAGCTATAAAGAAAGAGCACCGGAAGAGCAAGCACATATCGGATTAGGTGGCTTCTTTTGATTATGATAATTAAGGGTTATTGACTATGCATCATAGAGTATGGGTTTCATATTGGTGTGGTGTGTATCAGGTTCTGATGGATGAAGCGCACAAATCGAGGTTCTCTATTCATCCCGGGGTAATAGAGATGTATAAAGATCTTCGTCCTGATTATTGGTGGCCCTGCTTGAAGCGGAATGTAGCTTGGTATGTGGAGAGATGCTTAAATTTTCGGAAAGTCAAGGCCAAGCATCAGCGGCCTCACGACAAGATGCAACCATTAGAGATTCCCGTTTGGAAATGGAAGGAGATTACTATGGACTTCATTACGAAGTTTCCTCGGATTGCGTGAATAGTTGATTTGATTTGGGTCATCCTGGATCGATTGAACAAGAGCGAACATTTCATTACGATTTAGGAGAGTATCTCTATGGAGAAGTTGGCGGAGGTATACATCAGGGAGGTCGTGGCATGACATAGGGTGCCGATTTTTGTGGTTTCAGACAGGGACGTCCGATTTACTTCCAAATTCTGGAAAAGGTTCCACGACGAGTTAGGCACTCGTCTCAATTTTAGTCTAGATTTCCATCCATAGACTGACGGTTAGAGAGATCAGACTATTCAGACATTGGAGGATATGCTTCGAGTGTGTTTTGGATTTCGATGGGAGTTGGGATACGTATCTTCCTTTAGCGGAATTTTCATTTAACAACAGCTACCAGGCCATCATCGATCGACCTCCATTTGAGACGCTATATGGTGGGAAATACAGGACCAAGATTTGTTGGGGTGTGGTCGGTCAACGAGTTATAGAGAGTACCGAGGTGGTACTCAAGACTACTGAGTTCATATAGCAGGTTCAGAGTAGACTCCAGACAGCTCAGAGTCGGCAGAAAACTATGCCAATAAGCACTGACCAGATCTAGAGTTCTAGGTTAGGGACATGGTTCTTTTGAAGGTGTCACATTGGAAATGTTTCATCCAATTCAGGAAGAGGGGCAAATTGGGCCGCATCTATGTTGGTCTTTTCAGGGTTATAGCACGGGTAGGCATGGTTTTGCATCGTTTACATCTTTCGAAGTAAATCAGTTAAATTCATAGCACATTCCATGTCTCTCAGCTGCGAAAATGTTTGGTCAATGATTTCTCAGTGTTCCCATTGAAGGATATTCAGGTGGATAATCACCTGAATATGTTGAGAGATCGATGGCGATTCTTGACAGGTAGACGAAAACCTTGAGGAACAAGGTGGTTGAGTTGGTAAAAGTTCAGTGGCAACACCACAAGTGATCAAAATGGACATGGGAGTCGGAGGATGAGATGAGAGAGCACTACCCGAAGTTATTTGGGGCATCAGACTTTGAGGACGAAGTCTGATTCAAGTGGGGGAGAATTGTAACATCCATAACCCTAAGGTACTAAATTCATTCATTTTTATATTGTGAGGGTCCTAACGACGTGAGATCTTAGGGATCATGTCATGAGTGACCATTGACCTGTGGACCCACATTTTGGAGTCTCGCGACGTGAGACATAAGGTCTCACGACGTGAGTGTGGCTTAATGAGCCCAAACCTTAATCTTTGGGTATTTAATGGAAAGAGAGGGCTAGGGTTGCACAACATTAGCCTCCTGCACTCTTTTACCTCTTGAAAGCCCTAATCTCGACACTCTTGAAGTCCTTATACATTTTTTAGATCTTTGAAAAATTATTTGGTGGTTTTTGACTCTTTGAAGTGGAAGAAGACCTTGGTTGAGCAACTTCTTGGTGTTTTGGCTCCTACCTTGCAATCTCTTGGAGCTTTTGGATCATTATAAGTCTTAAAGCTTGGACCTTTCTACCTCTTGCATGCTAGATCTAAGTTCTAAGCTCCTTTTTGCATTTTTTGATTTGGATTGCATGCATGCTTGGGATCTATAAAGTTGGCAACTTTATGGATCATTGAGTCATTCTCTATAATAAAGTCTTTGGATATGAGTTTTGGTGTAGTTTGAGACTCCAAGCATGAGTCTGGATCTCATTTTTCCCACTCTTGGCCTAGTAAGAGTTTGAGTCATGCATGACTGAAAAGCTATGATTTTTATCATCCTTTGGGTATGGGAAGACCCTCTGGAAAGTCCCAAGTTATGGCTCTGGTCAGTGCAGATCTCACGATGCGAGGATAAGATTGTCGCGTCATGAGAATACTAGCCATATCGACTATCTTTTCCAGATTAGGTCATGAAGTGACTCAGGGTGAGGTCGCGACGTGACAAGGTTTGGAATCGTCTTGATAGGCTGAGTTGACCCGCTGAGTCGGGACTGGGTCGAGTTGGTGCTCATGACGTGACCATAAGCTGGTCACGACGTAAGGATCAACTGTTGGAGTTTGGACCGTTAACTTTGGGCCTTGTTGGGCCATTAGACTTATGATTTGGGTTTTTGTTTAGCATATCAGGCTTCCTTGGATTTAGGCCCATGATGGGTTTTGGGTCCAATTTGGAAGATTGAACTTTGGGTTGACATTTAGGGTTTGGGCCTTTTAAGTAGTTGGGTTGGGCCTTGGCTTTGGGCTAAGTTAGAAAAAAGGGTAAAATGATCTTTTACCCTGATTATGGGCTAAGCATCTTAGGTTCTTGATTACGGGTCAAGATCCAATTATTAATTGAATATTATTTTGTCATGATAGTGCGGTGATTTTCTAGACCAGCAGACATATATTCGTTTGAGTATTTCAGTAGCTAGAGATAAGTTTCCTCAATGTGTTTAGCGGGTCGAAGACACCAATGTCGACCCATGGTTTTGTTATGTTAGGATGCTAGATGTCTCTGTGACTCTTGCATGTGTTATGTGCTTCCTATGCAGTTATCGCGGTCAAAATTTCAATAGTGGTCACATGCCGCTATTTGAGATCGCGGTTATCACGGTTTTTTAATATTACGTATAATTTATAATTTTATATTATATTTATATAGAATTTATATGTTTGAGTATTAATACTATAAGTCTATATAGAATTAGTATCATCAAACCTACAAAGTCATATAAAAACATAACATAATATTCTATTATAGTAATATGAAAACTAGGTAGTGTCAAAGTGTCAAATAGAGTTTAATTGCATTGCACGTGTTCAATATCGTATTAGTAGGTTGTGGTTTATTTAAGGACTTAAGTTCCAAGTCGTAGCCTCATAGGTGTGGGTCGATTTACAAAAATCATTAATGGAGTCCGACCATACCATCTCAAGTCGTCGCGAGAACAGAAAAAGAGTTGTAGGTAGGCGTAGTTGCTTTGAATGATTTTAATTATGTTAGTTGTTCGGTATTTTTAAAATGAAAGTGTAGTGAGATCATTAAAACCAGTTTTAGTGACAAAGTAACCAAATGGCCCAAAATGTGAACGAAAATGGAATAGCGCCCGTAGCACCGCTATAGCGGTTATTGAAATAGTGGTGAATAGCGCCATAAATAGCGGTATCGCAAAACGAAAACACTAAAATGAAAATAGCGGCTCTTGACCATCGCAAAGCGCTATAGCCCCATTATAGCATGCGATTGATAGCTTAGTGTGCTTGTATGCTTACCGGGCAGGGCCCGATGACCATTTTGTATGCTATTCATCTTTGTAATTATCGCATGTGTTATGTGTTTATATGCTTATATGTTTATATAATTATATGTATACCGGGTTGGGCCTGATGACTGATAGATTTGTATACCGAACGGAGCTCGATGGCCGGCGGGGCCCATTATATGTTTGTTAAGTATGGTATGTGGTATTTTGGGGGAACTCACTAAGCTTTGTGTTTATGATTTTCAGTTTATGTTTTCAGGTACTTCTGGATCAAAAGGGAAGAGTCTGAGATGATTGCAGTGCACACATCACCTCATTCCGCATTTTATGATGTAGTTGATACACTTTGTTCAACCATGGTTTTATGATGATGTTTTGGATAATAGTTTTATTAATTTAAACATGATAAAAAAGCCAAATAAATTCATTAAGGGTATATTGGTAATTTTACATAGGCTTAACTATAAAATTTAACAAGTTAATCAAAATGACCAATAGCGAAACAAATTTAAAATAGGACTAATGGTATGTAAAGTTTTCTCCAAATGAATTATCCATGCAAAAAATGTTTCACAAAAACTATATTAGAGAAAATCTAAAAAATATTAGGACCATTTGTGAAATTTTGTGTAAATAATTAAACAAAGAATTTGTTTTTGAAAAAGCACCTTATGATTTATTTTGTTTAGTAGATAATG
Source organism: Lactuca serriola (assembly GCF_051521515.1). Lineage (NCBI taxonomy): Eukaryota > Viridiplantae > Streptophyta > Magnoliopsida > Asterales > Asteraceae > Lactuca > Lactuca serriola. Next base: position 190,760,225 of record NC_136409.1, on the reverse strand, counting down.
CGAAAAGAAAAAAAATCAAACAATTTTAATGAATAACAATAAAATTATTGCAAAACAAATCATCAAAACATTTTATCAGAATTTTTTTCTATAAATCAAGTTATTTTTATTAATCTAACGATTTACATTTTTGGTTCGTTAAAAACATTTTTCCTTCCTGTATATATTAATTAAAAAAATTATTAACTTTTCTAAATTAATCATTGGATTGACGGGTGTTATTGTGTGAATGTCTAGGGGGTGATGTTCAACTCAGGAGTAAACTCATGCAACACATTTTTTAAAGAATATCTTGTTAATTCGTTAAATTATAAATAAATCTGTTTTTTTCTATTTAATTAAATGGTTTTGTTTTCCATGTTGGTATTTAAATATTGGGTTTCTTCTATATAAATGTGGTGGTTTAGTTTTTGGCTTTGGTAGGAACTCTTCCATATCTTATTTCTATTGATTTAAATATTGTTGTTGATAATGATGATAATATTTTATCGAGCAATACTTTTATTTATATAAAAAAAATAGCATCAAATGGTTATAAAAACAATAACCTTTTAATGAATATCAACTTAAACCCGTTTACTTTATGGAATCATATTTTCAACGATATTGTTTGATGCTTTTCAAAATGTTGAATAATGTTAAAATTCATTGTTACCATTCACTCCGCCTTTATCTTTTGTCAAAAAGTTAGTTTGAAATTTTAACATGTATTTTATGATAATAATTATAATAGGGTGTGTGAACATAACTTATAAAACTATATTAAAAACAAAAAATAAAATCAAAATAACTTATAAAATATATGAAAATAATCAATATTTATATGTTCATCTATAAATATATGTATGTTCAATTATTAACATAGAAAATATTTGAAAATAAACATATACATGGTTTTATAATTTTAGAAGTTTTATTTGATCCATCTCAATTATAAATAAATAAACAAAATTAAACAAAAAACAGTTTTGATGCGAATAAAAACGACATATAAAATCTACATCAACACAATTTATAAGGAGTTAGTAGACATTCAGAATCTAAATAAACCAAGATCTGATGAATTCTTGCTCCACAACCATTTTCATTTGTCGTTACTATGGTTATATTTTAAATAATTTTATAAAAATAACTTGAATTATTTAATTTAAGAAAATCTCAGATAAAGAAGCAATTATATTAAAAAATTTAAGAATTGAGAAAAAGACATTTCTTCGTTGTTTATTTTAGATGATTTGCATAAACAAAAAGGGGTACGAGACTATGACAGAGAGAATCACATTCACCCTCTTCTTCCTATGAATTCTCCCATTTAGATCCTTAAACCCACAGTTTCATTCACCAAATATGATGGATTTGATCTCATGCTACAGTCAATACGCAGTACAAGTCTCTGAATCATCGTCATGTTCAAGCTATACAACTGCTTCTTCATGTATAATTTCCCCCAATTTGATCCCATCCACCCAAACCGCCGTCTGTTGTTTGTATAAAACCACCCTCTCCACCGGTGAACACCACTTCATCACCGTCACATGGTACCGGAACGCCACCACCCAAGGCTTGCAGATCAATTCCGGCGACGACTCCACAACGGCCTTCCGTCTAAACACGCATTCCAGACTCTTCCGTAAGAAAAAGGGCAACAAGTCGTTCGAAATCAACGATTCGAAATTCGAAGTTTACTATGATCTCTCATCGGCTCAGTACGGCGCCGGAGCAGAGCCGGTAGAAGGTTACTACGTTTTGCTCATGGTTGATTCCGAACTCGGATTGTTAATCGGAGACATGCCTGAGGAGTCCACCGTTAAGAAACTCAAAACCAATAAACAGATGGGGAAATTCTCTTTGCTTTCCCGGAAGGAACACTTTTCCGGCAACACCCATTACACAACAAAAGCTCAATTCTCCGATACCGGAAGTTCGCATGATATTCTGATCCGGTGCACCGGAGAAAACGAAGGGTTGAAGTACCCAGTTCTAGTGGTTTACATCGACAAACGGGTCGTGATTCGGGTGAAGAGGTTACAATGGAATTTCAGAGGGAATCAGACCATTTTTTTAGATGGATTGTTGGTGGATTTGATGTGGGATGTTCATGACTGGTTCTTCAACACAGAATCCGGGTCCGGGTCGGGTCATGCAGTGTTCATGTTCAGAACCAGGAGTGGGTTGGATAGCAGGTTGTGGTTGGAAGAGAAGATTGTGAAGAGTGATGATGAACAGAAAAAAGGATTCTCATTGTTAGTTTATGCAACTAAAAGCTAAGTTCATATTTCTCTTTGTAGATTTTCTTCTCAATTTGATGTGAATTTTTGTCAAATTATCATATAAATTATTTTTTAGACTAATAAAGCTTACAATCAACTCATACCACATGCAATAAAACTTGTACATCCTCATCATCGATCTGATCATGTGTTAACCCATTTAAATTCATATCATTTTTATCATTTCTTTTATGGGTTTGATAAGTTTCACATACTCTTGAAGACTTACTCACATGTTCTTTTGATTATTTCATCAATCAAAAAAGTTAAGAGAGAAAACGTCAAGAAAGCAAGAAACTTTATGTTGTTTATCAACTGACCCATTTCTAATAATTGAATACGAAGATCATATAAGTGTACTTTTCATTAAATTAAGTTCATATGGGTTCTATAATGGTCCCTTTAATTCAATTGAAGGCTATTATGATTTATGAGTTAACCAAGTGCAACTTGTTTTATTGAGTATGGTCCAAAAACTCAAATAAATCCAACTAATCAAATAATTGAATTGAATACACAAAAATATTGTGTCGTACAACCTTATAAAATATAAATTGTTGTTTTTGGAGACAAACTATTGTTTAAGAATAATTTCTCTAATACATAACTAGGAAATTCATTGTAAATGTATCAATAAACGAACTTAAAAGTTTTTATATCGAATTTGCGTAACTTTAGGTGGGATTTTTCGAATCTTCGAAAGGGTTCAATTCCCTTTACTTTTCAGAATTTCATCCATATCTTTTCAAAAAGATTGTTATTTTGTGGTTAAAGTGACAACAAGAAAAGTAAGAGGTGATAGAGAATTTCATGTATTTCTATCCAACTAGTATATTATATTTTTCTTTTTGTAATTTGGTCCCTAGTTTTACTCGGGACTTCATTTTTTCCCCCACTAATTGATGGAACACGTTCATATCATGAGTGTCTTCACCTTTTATATTGATGAGGATCATGGTTTTGTGACATTCACAGAAAAGTACATTCTACAAGATTGTCATAATTTGACTTTATTTCTATGACAGTTTATGTCCCTCATTCAATTTAATAATAGTCAATGCTAACTGCTAAGGGATTGTTAATTCATGGACACCAAAACTACGGCTAATCATGTGTTTGCTGGATTGGCTCTTAAAATACACATATCACACAAAAAGAAAACACAACTAAGGACCACATGCAAGCATTAAATGATAGTAAAAACAAACTACTTCTTATGTATAGACAAACTCTTTACACAAGGTGTATTACAATGATGACATTTTTCATTGAAAACGACGATAATAAACATATTGGGAGCACTGCGAAAATCACTAGTTGATGCAAAATTTACTTTTTGTAAGGTTTCCACTAAAAAGTATTACAAACTAAAAGATATTGTATCATATTCTATGAAACTCTTCATATTATTGAGGAAGTCGTTTTTTTAAATTAATTTCTTTGTTGCGGTATCCTCTCGAAAGAGATATTCACGATAAAAATACGTTTCATAGTGCGAAAATGAAATATTCGGCTGAGAGAAATTTTTGAAAAAAATTGATGTAAACAATTAAAAAAAAAAATCTAAAATCACCATAAATGGGAAATCTATTTCATAATGTTGGTTTTACAATAAATCTGTGTCGAAATCGATGGTTTATAAGAAAACCATAAATGACTATTTTATTAAAAAATTATTCTGAATAATTCTCTAATTTTTCATCTTTAAATATCGAAATAATGATCCTACAAAGAAAGACATGTTATATTACGACTAGTATTGGTTCTAATAGGCTGTTGGCTCAGTAGTATCGTGGGATGTTGTTTTATAAAAAGCGATGGTTCAAACACCATCCGAAACATATACACGAAAATAAAAATAATTTATAAATTGAATAGAGTGTTTTTTAATCAAACTTGATTGCATTTGTTAGATTGCTTTATACATCCATACAAAGCAAAACACGTGTCTTAGACTACCCTATTCTACGTCTAACAATAGGCACTTGTATCATCCTCCTTTTGGTCATGTAGTATTCATGATTTCATGAGACTCGTTCTCATATGCTTAAAGTAACTTGTGAGGTTGTGCCCTTTTTTCATGCCTATATATATGTAATATCCATATTTTGCTACCTAAGAAAGTGGTCCTTCTCACATTCACATCTTTTGAACCCACGAATGATCACACCATACAACAAATCCTCAACCAAAGAGAACACACACACACACACACACATATATATATATATATATATATATATATATATATATATATATATATATATATATATATATATATATATATATATATATATATATATATATATATATATATATATATATATAACCACTCACGACTTAATAATGTATAGCATATATTTTTTTCAATTTCAAAGACCAAAATAATTAAACTATAAAAAAATTATAAAAATGATTTAATAAAATCTTCTCTTGTTTCCAAATCTTATTGGTTTAGTTTTGGAGCGAAATTGGTCGAGTCATAGCTTGGTTTTGTTAAAAGAGTTAGCGACCAACTATGGGCTAACTTTGTTCAAAATTTTCCATTCTTGGTGTTTGATGAAGGGTTTCGAAAAGATGATGAATGAGTCCTGGTTATAGGTTCGGAGGGTTGGAAAATAAATTGGATTTGGGTAAGAACTATTGACTTTTTAAAAGTAACCTTAAAGTTTGGCACACATAAAAGTGGAATATTCTAAAGGCTACTAAAATGGAGATTCAAAAAAAGTAGTCAAGATAGAAAATCATATTTGTGGTAGCTTGTATGATCGCTTCTAGGACCGAGATTGAGGATAGAGTTACTTTTCTCAAAGACTTCGGGAAATTTTGAAAGAAAATGGCAAGTCACACCATCTGAATAGCCCATGTAAATCTATCCCAAGTTTCATGTGGGAGATAAATCACGGAACACTAACGATATTTTAGGTGTGCTAGTGGTTGAACCATAAACCTTTTATGTGGAATTCACACATCGACCATTAAGCTTCCCACGTGACAGCGACTTAGATTTTAGGAGACTTGAAGCTATAGATTTAGCTAAAAATGCCAAAATTCTATTGACTGATGGGTATGAGCGCTCTTATTTTAAAGATTTTGGTATTAGGAAAACTTAATTCATTCAATAAGAAAACGAGTTTATATACAGGAGAATCTAGAAAGCATAATGGAAACTAGAATCCTAGTTTTAAATAAAGAAGTTACCTATAAGGAAAGTAGATAAGCGTTGGAGAGCAATGCGTGATCCGATTTCTTTACCCCCCCTCAAGTGGAGGATGAAGGTTTCGAATGGAAAAACCATTGAGTAAATCTTGAAGGTGACACGTTCATAATGCTTTGCTTAAAAGGTATGCCAATGGAGTTTTAGAGTTCACTCGTTTATTCACGATCTCCTGTGATTCCACCATCTCTCGGACAAAATAATAGTCCATTTCAACGTGCTTAGTTTGTTCATGAAATATCGGGTTATTTGCTATATGACATGCAACTTGATTGTCACAAAACAAAGGAGTGGGTCTCGAAGGAGCTTACTCCAAATCCTTTAAAATCAATTGTAGCCAGAGAACTTCACTAACTGTAGTGGATATGGCATGATACTCAGCTTCAGCGGAAGAACGAGAGACGACCGACTGTTTCTTAGTTTTCCATGATATAGGGGCACCTCCCAATAGAAGTAAATACCCACTTCTAGACCGTCTAGTGTACGAACATCCAAGCCAATCAACATCACAAAAAGTAACAACATTTAAACCTCCTTTTTTGGGAAAGAAATACGTTGCCGATGTGTCCCCTTTAGATAACGAAGGACACATATTGTTGCATCCATGTGATGTTGACGAGGATCAACAAAAAATTGGCTGAGAATGTTGACATTGTAGGCAATGTCCGACCTGGTGACTTGTAGATAGATAAGCCTTTCAACAAGACGTTGATATCTACTTGCATCAATTTTAGGAATGTCTTCATTTTTCTCAAGTTTTAAGCTTTGTTCCATAGGAAAAGAACTTGGACGACACCCTTGTAACCCACTATCTTCAAGGATGTCTAGTGTATACTTTTGCTGACTTAAGATCATGGCACCAGAAGTGCGAGCAACCTCAATGCCCAACAAATATTTTAGAACTCCAATATCTTTGATGTTGAACTTTTTATTAAGATAATCTTTGGTTTCTTGTATCTTATCAGTATTATTACCAACAATAATTACATCATCGACATAGATAAGGGTTGCTACATATGCATTTTCACGTTTATAAATAAAAAAAGAATGATCAACATGAGATTGCTTATAACCAATGCTTAGTAACGCTGAAGTAAATTTTTGATACCAATTTCTAGAGGCTTGTTTGTGCCCGTAAAGTGATTTTCTTAACCGGCAAACTCTAGTCTCCTATTTTCTAGAAAAACCTTAAGGAATTTTCATATAAATTTCTTCATCAATATCACCATGTATGAAAGCGTTGTTGACATGTAATTGGTGCATGATCTAATCCTTCTTGACAGCTACAACATGTAGACTACGAACGATAATGGCTACAACATGTAGACTACGAACGATAACCAACTTAGCGACATGCGCAAAAGTGTGATGAAAATTGACTCCTTCCATTTGTGTGAATCCCTTTGCAACGAGTCTCGCTTTGTATCTTTCAACTTCTCTGTTAGGTTTGTATTTTATTTTTTAGACCCATTTTGAATCAATGACACGTTTTCCTTTGGGAAGTTCTTCAATAGGATGGCCACGACATGGAAGCTGTTGCAGCCCAAGCCCATGATTTCTAGCGTTTCCTCAAAGACGTTAACTCTAGGGATTGCTCATTTCTCTTAGCCTTCATCCTCCTATTTCGAAACCCTAGCCTCTCCTCTTTCCTTTTGAGCTCTTTAATGGTGTTTTGAGTACTTGAAGATTGAAGGAAGGATTTGTTGAGCCATTGACCAACTAGCAAGCTCATCTCTATCTCTTGGTGCACCTTCTGGACTTGTGTAAGTCTCCAAGTTCCATTTTTTAGTCCATCTCTTGTAGATCTAAGTTTTGGGCCCTTTTCCTTCATGATTTTTGGTTAAGAATGGTTGGTTTGGATAAAGTTGGCAACTTTATCACTCCTTGAGACCCCTTGGACATCATATATTCCAGATCTAGACTTTCTTGTTGTTTGGTGCAATGCATGGAGTTTTAACTCCATTTCTTACCCTTTTTGACCTAGTTTTAGGAGAGAAATGCATTGGAAATGCATTCCATAAAGTAAGGATTTTTATGGTTCTTTAGAAGGAAAGGAAGCCTTCTGGAAAGTTGGGGGCAAAGGACCTAACAAATTAAGTCCTTAATGTGGAAATATGGCTTCTGGTAGTCGCCACGACGTGGCCAAAGAATGACCATGATGTGGAGGAGCCTAACACCATGACTGTTTTGTCCTGGCATTCCCACCACATGGCTAAGTAGGGTCCATAACATGGTAATGTCCTTCATATGGAATAATTTTGTGGTCATACCCACGACATGGACGAAAGGTTACCACGTTGTGGTAGCCGTTGACTTTTGACCAGTTTGACTTGGGGTCAAACTTGGAGGATTTGGATTGGTGATTGAGTACTTATCTCTTTTCGTATTAGACGGTTCGCGGAATTGAGCAATGCAAGGTGTAAGAGTCTTGTTGAGCTTATTCGGTTCTTCAGTCCAATTGAGTTTCTCACTAGGCCACGTATCATATTGTATATTCTTTGCATGGTAGGATAGAGGTATTGTTAGAGTACAAGTATTCTAGTTTTCTAGGATAAGTTCTTGTTATCCGTTGTAGTTTAGAACACTTTGTGCTTTGGTATGCTATACTGATAGAGTCTTTCCTATTGATTATATGACACTGTTATGGATTATGTTGGTAGGGTAATTGGGGAAGGCCTGTTACCATGATTATGTATGAATGACCAACAAAGGACTTAATTGAGAAGTGGTCAATGGAAAGGTAACCAGGGAAGGCTAGTTGTCAAGGGTATGTAATATGCTAGTATATGTTATGTGTTTATAGTACATGATTATGTGGTAGTGATAGTTTGGGTTCTATATAGTCTAAGTTGGATAGCCTGAGAATCTTGGTTTAATTCCTTATTACGATGTTCTTGTCTGATTGTTTTCTCTCAGGTGGATCGTTCCTTCGACTGTTTATATGAGTACTCATTACATATGACTTTATTGATTATATGGGAGACCAGGATTTGGCCCCTGGAAATATACGAAAGACCAGGATGTGGCTCTTGGAAGTGGAGTCTGGGATGGTCCCGTTTACTCCCGCCCATTATGTATGGTTGGGCGGGGATCGACATGTGGTTTAGGTTGGCCCATGAACTCCTGGGTTGGACCCGTTGCATATGATACATTTATGTGGATATGTGTTTTGTTTGGTCGACGCTAGAGTCGAAAACTATATGTGGATGCATTGTATGTATGATGGAATATGTGGTATACTAGGGAACTCACTAAGCATTGTGCTTATAGTTGTGTGTAACAACCCAATTTTCACGTCCAAAAATTTCATTTTTAAATCAATACTTTGGAAAGCATTTGTAAATAAAACATTGTATGATCAAATCATTCCACAATCATATATCGTGTTTGAAAAACCAAAATACGAAATCAATTGAATATCAGAGTACAAGTCCGAGAACAATCTCGTAAGGCGGAAAATAGTGTATGTGTATGATGTATCGCTACCCCACCAGCTCCTTCCCCTTTGATGAAGAGGTACCTGAAACCAAAACTGAAAACTGTAAGCACAAAGCTTAGTGAGTTCCCCCAACGTACCACATACCATACAATCATATAACATACCATACTTGTCAAGCATTTCTGGGGTGCCCGACCTATCCGGTACGACCATTCTGGGGTGCCGACCTACCCGTGCGGCCATTCTGGGGTGCCGTCCTACCCGTGCGGCCATTAGGGGGTGCCGACCACCCTTCGGTCCTAACCGAACCTCGGGGACTGTTTCACCCCTACCACTACTACTATCACATATCATAACATAACATACTATCAGACATATCTGGGGTGTCTGACTACCCTTTGGTCCTAACAACCGAACTCGGGGAATGTTCCCCTCCTACTACCCCTAAGACATATCTCAGATCATGCTAGCATATAATCATGACATCACATACTGTCAAACGTATCTGGGGTGTCTGACTACCCTTCGGTCCTAATAACCGAACTCTACTACTATAACACAACAAGCTAGCATATAACATATCAGGTAGTAACAAAACTAGATGATATCACAAAGACAATCAACTAACACACAACTCCTACTGGTGGGTCGGCATTGTGGCCGTAAACCCACCGCTACTGGAAGGTAACTCACCTCGAAGTAGCTGCTGATCTGCGCGGGAACTGTCTGTCTGCTGCTGCTGCTACTCCAAAAATCCTCCGGCTGTAATTCCCACGAAACACTCAATCAAACACTGCTAACTGTCCTTAGGGTAAAATGACCATTTTACCCCTGACCAAGTCAAAAGTCAAAGTCAAATTCAACTTCCAATTGACCCGACTCGCCGAGTTGGCTTGCTAACTCGTCGAGTCCCTATCCAGTCGATTGTCCTCACTCCCATCCCTACTCGTCGAGTTAGGCATTGGCTCGACGAGTTCTCTTTCTATACAGATATCCAATAGTCCTTCATTCGACTCGCCGAGTTGTATGAACAACTCGTCGAGTTCATCTTCATCCGATGAACACTCTGGTCTGTGACTCACCGAGTTGTATGAACAACTCGTCGAGTCTGTTCTTGAGGCAAGAAGATTGCCTTGGACTCGCCGAGTCAGGGCATTGACTCGCCGAGTCCCTCCATTACTGAGTCTGGCTTCCGACTCACTGAGTCCACTTAAAGCTCACTGATCCCACTCAGCGTAACTCAAAAGAGAAAAATCGGGAAGTCGCGACTCGACTAGCCGATTCCAAAGAACGACTCGCCGAGTCGCATGCATGCAATTACTATATACTCGATTCTGCCCGAATCCAATGTATTCCATTCATAGATCTGGGTTCTTAGGGTAGGTTTTACACGTAAAGTTTCCAACTTTACGTGTATTCATGCATCAAAAGGGAAATAAGAGGCTTAACAAGGACTAGAAGAGTAGATCTAGGACTTATACACAAGTTAGGCTCATAAAGGAAATAGATCTGATCTCCTAGAGCTCAATCATGCCTAGATCTGAAGTTCCTTAACACTATAAGCTCATTACTCAAAGATCAAGACTAGAAGAGGCCTTAAAATGACTATCTTAAGCTCTTAATGAGATAATAATGAAGGAACAAAGAGGATTTCGAGTCTAATACCTCTAGAAGCTCTGAAATGGCAGAAAGATTCTGGATCTTCTTCCTCTCCTCTTGATCTACCTTCTTCTTTTCTCCAAAACTTCAAGGAATTGCACCAAAAGCACTCAAATTACTAAAAGAAGGGTTAGGGCTTCATGAGGGGTGTTCTGGACGTAATGGGGGCCGTTAAGAGGCACAAAAAGATGTTTAAATAGGGTGCAAACCTTTGAAATTAGGGTTTCATCTAGACTGGTGGACTCGCTGAGTCCAGGATATGGACTCGTCGAGTCACCAACTTAAATGTGCTCGATATCTTGTCTCTACTCGGCGAGTCGGGCCTACAACTCGCCGAGTTCCAGCTAAAAATGCAAAAATACTTAGATTAAAATACATACCAGGAACCAGGTGCTACATTGTGTATTAAACATTTGCAGGTCGTTCATGAGAAGGGCTCAGTGGGACTGTACATACACATCGACGATATTTATTTCCGCGGTTTCATAAACTTAACTCTGATAATGTATCATGTATGGTTTTCAAAAAATCAAATGTTATTCAATGGTTTTTGAAATAAAGGTTTAATTGGTTAATTGTTTTTTAAAGAAAAATCTCTTTGTAATTTTTGGGATGTTGATGTGTGTAAACTCACTTAGTTTTAAACCTACTTTTAATTATAAAATAAACACATAAAGGCAGTGGACCTATCAATTGTGGTATAGCTAAATAAGTAGGGTATCGAACACAGGGAATGGTAAATTAAAACTAAAAGCTAATTTTATCTAAATTAATTAATAAGTAGGGGTTTTCTCTAGTTTTACAAGACTAGAAACTTACTAATTATCACTTAATCTAAAAGCTAGAAAAACAAAGAATTAACTAGATTCAATAATGGGAAGGACTTCTGTTTAGTTCAACTCAATTGATCCTATGGTTGATATTGTGGTAATATTGCAATGGATTAACTCTTTTGTTGGCTACCGGCTCAAATGATTAGCTTCGCATTCGCTACACTAACTGTAACGACCCAATTTTCATGTCCAAAAAATTTCGTTTTAAAAACATTACTTTTAGAAAATATTAAAAGTTAAAACATTGTCTAAAAGCCAATTCATACATTCCATCAAAATATCAGAGTACAAATCCCAGTGAAGCTCATAAATGCGGAAACCGGAGAGTGTGTGTGTGACGTGCCGCTACCGCGCCGACTCCTTTCCCCTAGCTGAGGAGGTACCTGAAACCAAAACTGAAAATGTAAGCACAAAGCTTAGTGAGTTCCCCCATAATACCACATACCATGCAACATATAACAACCACTGTTCAGCTAGGAGTTACGGGCCTTGCCCACACTCGGGAAGATACGGGCCCTGCCCACACTTCGCTAGCCGGGAGATACGGGCCTCGCCCACACTTGTGAAGATACGGGCCCTGCCCACACTTCGCTATCTGGGAGATACGGGCCTAGCCCACACTCCAACCTCGGAGAGATACGGGCCCTGCCCACACTCAACCGCTAACCCATAACATACAAGTATCACGCAGACAACAAGTATAAGCAATTCTATCATATTGTATAAGCAATTCTATCATATTAACACATATATCATACTTGACTAAACCCAGAGATACGGGCTCGGCCCACACTCTAGTACTAGCATCTCGTCTACACGGGTCGGCCTTGGTGCCTTAGACCCGTTCCTACTAGAAAGGAAACTCACCTCGAAATAGCTGCTGGTCTGTGTGGGAATTGATCACCTACTACTACTGCTGCTGCTCCGGAAACCCTCCGACTGCAATTCCCACGACATACTCAATCAAACACTGCTCACTGACTTTTGGGTAAAATGACCATTTTACCCCTGACCTTGCCCTAAGTCAAAGTCAGAGTCAACTTTCAGTTGACCTCGACTCGCCGAGTTGGCTTTCCAACTCACCGAGTCCCTACGCAAACGACTGCCCTGAATCCTGGTCCTACTCGTCGAGTTAGGCGACGACTCGACGGGTTCACCTTCTTAACCAATATTCAAGTCCTTCATCCTACTCGCCGAGTTGTATGAACAACTCGCCGAGTTCATCTTCATCCGATGAACACTTATGCGAAGACTCGCCGAGTTGTATGAACAACTCGTCGAGTCTGTTCTTGATCTAAGGAGATTGCCTTGAACTCGCCGAGTCAGGGCATTGACTCGCCGAGTACCTCCATAGATGAGTTAAGCTTCCGACTCACTAAGCCACACCCCGTGACTCACTGGTCACTCGACACTACGAAAAGGGGACAACTCGGAGACTCGCGAATAGACTCGCCGAGTCATATGAACGACTCGCCGAGTCGTTGCCATGCACCTTCTGAATACACGGATTTGCTCGATTCCAGTCCATGCCATTCATAGATCTGGACTTCTAGGACACGATTCACACGTAAAGTTTCCAACTTTACGTGTGGATATTCACCAATATGGATTTTAGGGCTCAAAATGTCTCAAAAGGGGTAGATCTAGGACTAACAAGCAACATGGGGCCAAAAAGCTAACAGATCTGAGCCCCTGGAGCTCAATCTTGCCTAGATCCAAAGGCCAAACGCCTTATTACAACATACAATGCACATACAAACTTGGGGATTAGACCAAGAAGGACCCAAATGAAGTTTTAAGCATAGATTCAAGGGGAAAACAGGTTATACCTCAAAGGAACTGCTGGAAGAACACAAATAATACTTGGATGGCTTCTCTTCTTCTGGATCTACTTCCTTCCTCTTTCAAAGCCTTCAAAAACACACACACTAACCTCAAACTCTCAAGGAATAGCTTAGAACGAGAGATACAGGGCTTTAAGGGTCAATGGGGGCCGGCTTGGGGCTGATAAGTCCTTTAAATAGGGTGCAAACCCCTGAAACTTAGGGTTTCATCCAACAGCTGTGACTCGCCGAGTCCAGGATATGGACTCGCCGAGTCACCAACTTAAACATGTCCCGGGTCCCGCATCCACTCGGCGAGTCGGACCTATGACTCGCCGAGTCCAAGGCTAAAAGAAAGGAAATACTCAAATACCATTACGTACCAGGAACCGGCGAGTCGGACCCATGCGGTCTCTGATGTTCGGCCTTGACCTTCCTGCAGGTCAAACATCGCTCGACATACCATGCCACATCCCGCTTCATGCAGGGCCACCAATAGTCTAGACGAAGATCCCTATACATCTTTGTCGCCCCGGGATGAATAGAGATCCGGGACTTGTGCGCCTCCTCCATCAAAATCTGGCGCACGCCTCCGTGATACGGCACCCACACCCTACGGTGTAGTGTCAAAAGTCCTCGGCTATCATAATCAAAGGAGGAAACCTAACCCACCACTCGCTCGCTCTTCCGATGCTCATCCTTGATAGCCTCCTGTTGAGCCTCCCGAATCTGCTCCAACAGGGGGGTCACCACGGTCATCCTCATACAAACGTCCCTGATCGGCGCCGCCTTGCGGCTAAGCACATCGGCCACCACATTGGCCTTCCCCGGGTGGTAAAGGATCTCGCAATCATAATCCTTTACCACATCCAACCACCGACGCTGCCTCATGTTCAGATTCGGCTGATCCATGAGGTACCTCAAACTCTTGTGGTCCGTGTAGATGGTACACCGAACCCCATAGAGGTAATGTCGCCAAATCTTGAGGGCAAATACCACCGCCCCCAACTCTAAATCGTGCGTCGGGTAGTTCGCCTCGTGAGGCTTGAGCTGCCTCGAAGCGTAGGCAATGACATGCCCCCTTTGCATCAGCACCGCGCCCAACCCAGAAATGGACGCATCACAATAAACCACAAAATCCTCCACGCCCTCTGGCAGGGCTAAGATCGGCGCCTCACACAATCTCTGTCTCAGCGTCTCAAATGCAGCCTGCTGCTCGGGTCCCCACCGAAAGACCACGGCCTTCTTCGTCAGCCGCGTCAGGGGCACGACTATCTTGGAGAAATCCTGGATAAATCTCTGATAGTAGCCTGCCAATCCCAGGAAACTCCGAATCTCAGATGGAGACTTCGGAACCTCCCATCTCATCACGGCCTCGACCTTGGCCGGATCGACCAGAATCCCGTTCTGGTTGACGAGGTGTCCCAGAAATTGCACCTCGCGCAACCAAAACTCACACTTGGAGAACTTGGCATACAAGCTCTCCCTCCTCAGGGTCTCTAATACCTCTCTCAGATGCTCCTCATGTTCCTCCCGGGTCTTGGAATAAACCAAGATGTCATCGATAAAGACTATCACAGACCGATCCAACATCGGTCTGCATACACGGTTCATGAGGTCCATGAACGCGGCAGGAGCATTGGTTAGCCCAAACGGCATCACCACGAACTCATAATGGCCATAGCGCGTCCGAAACGCGGTCTTCTGCATATCTTCCTCCCTGACTCTCATCTGATGATAACCCGAACGCAAATCAATCTTGGAGAACCAAGATGCGCCCTGAAGCTGGTCAAAGAGGTCATCAATCCTCGGAAGCGGGTAACGGTTCTTCACCGTTACCTTGTTCAGCTCCCGATAATCTATACACATCCGATGCGACCCGTCCTTCTTCTTCACAAACAGAATCGGGGCTCCCCAGGGCGAACTGCTCGGACGAATAAATCCCTTATCTAGCAGCTCCTGCAGCTGCGTAGACAACTCCTGCATCTCGGGAGGAGCCAACCGATACGGTGCCTTGGCTATCGGAGCCGCACCAGGAACAAGGTCGATCCTGAACTCCACCTGTCGCTCCGAAGGTATCCCAGGAAGCTCCTCTGGGAAGACGTCTGCAAAGTCTCGGACCACCGGAACCTCGCTCACTGTCGCCTTACCCGTCTCCCGGGTATCCATCACATACGCGACGTAACCTGCGCATCCCTGCTGAAGGTAGCGCCTAGCCCTCGCTGCTAAACATACAGCGGGTCCATACTGGGGTCTCTCACCATGAATCACTAACCCTCCCCCGCTTGGGGTCCTGACCCGCACTAGCTGCTGCGCGCAATCTATCACCGCCCCATTAGGGCTCAACCAATCCATGCCTATAATCACCTTGTTCCCACGCAACGGAATGGGAACCAAATCTACCAAATAGCGCTCCTCAAACAAACACAACACGCAATCTCGAAATACCGTCGATGCTCGCACCGATCGATCGTCAGCAATCTCCCCCTCCAAAGGGCAATCTAACTCATCCGATGACTCATGAAACTTCCTGCTAAGCGCAAGGGAAACAAATGATCGGGATGCACCCGAATCAAATAACACCTGAACTGGGAGGCCATTCACATGGAACGATCCTAATACATACATATACATACAGAGCACATATCAATAACATAACATCATAAAAATAAGATAGAGGGAAAGAATTATACCCGTCACCACATCGGGTGCGGCGCGTGCCTCCTCGGTAGTCAGCTGAAATGCCCGGCTCCTTACCATTGGAGCCTCTGCCTTGCCCTGCCGACCATCCGTGATCCGCAGGGTCGCTGGAGCTGGCGCCTTCACTGGCACTGAAACTGTCAACTGGGGGCAATTGGCCTTCTTGTGGCCCCTCTGGTTGCAGTGAAAACACAGCAACTCCGATGTCTGAATAGCTGAAACTGGAGCAGTACAATCCCTGCTAAAGTGCCCTGCCTTGCCGCACTTGTAGCAGCCTACTGAACCCATCCTACATGCCCCCACATGCGTCCTGCCGCATTTCCCGCAGCGGCTCGGTCCTGACTGGCCTTTCGGCCTACCATCCGATCCCTTGGGCTTCTTCCCCGAAGCCCCTCCTGCCTGACCCTCCTCTAGTTTCCGTTTCCGGATGTGCTCCAAATCTATCTCCCTCTCCCTCGCCCTGGCAATCATGGAGTCCAGGGTAGGGCAAGCCGAAAAGCTAACATGCTCCCGGATGTCAGCTCGTAGCATATCATGGTAATGAGTCCTCCTCATGTACTCGTCACCGGCATACTGGGGCACTAACAAAGCCCTCTCCCGGAACTTGGCGGTGATCTTCGCCACAGTCTCCGTCGTCTGCCTCATGTCAAGAAACTCCCTGGCCAGCTGCTGAAGCTCGACCGCCGGCGCGAACTCTGCCCTGAACCTGGTCACAAAGTCCGACCAGGTCATAGCCTCGATAGCTGAGGCTCCCAACGAGTCACCCACTGACTCCCACCAATCCCGGGCTCGGTCCCGTAAACATCCTGCTGCATACCTCACCTTCGACCCCTCGGGGCAGAAGCTAGTCAACTGGGCAGACTCGATGTCTGCAATCCATCGCCTGGAAACAATGGGGTCTTTCACCCCGTGGAAATCCGGCGCACCGCTGCCCCTGAAGTCCTTGAAGGACAGCGTGCGAGATCCTGACTGGCTAGATGCCATATCACTCCTGAATGCCCGAAGGCGATCCTCCATCAACTCCATGATCCCTTCCTTGATCGACCCAAAGATAATGGGAGTCAACTCAAGGATACCCCTGGTGATCTCTGACGCGATGAACTCGCGTAGCCCCTCATCAATCGGCTCGGAACCTGATCCCGAACCTGACCCCTCTCCTGAACCGCCATCTACCGGCCTCGATCGAAGCACCACCATTCTGCAATACATCACAACAATCATTAGTGATACTGATACTCCCTGAGGGATCACATCTACTTACAAGTTCCCTGGTCTTATCTTGGCCATCCTTGGTTCGGGTACGGATCCTCTGTTTTCAGTAGTACGGGCCCATACTACCTTCCACATCTATCCGTACCTTCTTCAAGGAATGCCTCGACTCCACCAGATCCCTTTCACTACTGCTGATCACTGCTATACTCATCCTAGGCTTGCCCTAGGGAAATCTCTAGTTCCACTCTAACCAGTCCTCAGCTGCTGCAGGCCTCCTTGTAATGCCAATTAGCCATTACCCGAATACCATCACATGTGACGAGGCTCAAATAATCCTTCGAGTGCCTGACTCGTCCCTACAACGGTTGGACTCAAACAAGAGCTGCGCAGTAGGATCAAATCTGGCACTCTAAGATTATTCAACTCTGGTCACACGTGACGTGACGCATTCGCCTAATGGCTAACCCCCACTATTCAGAGTCCCACGAAGCACGAAGCAAGCAGCATTCAGATAAGGGTAACAATCTCAATTAACTCTATCTATTTTCAGGAACTGAGCTAGCATAAAGTACCAACTCATACTACCAGGCATAACCCAAACATGCTATCCTATTTACTGTTTATTCAACAATTAGCATGCAAGTTCTCATACAACTGGAACACATAAAGCAGGCACATAAGGCATCACTCCTAGATCCTTAGTCCTATTCTGGCATGCTGTTCTACAAAAGCTTAATAACATAACATAAACTTGTATGGGTACTTTGGGGATACTTACTTGAGCTCGGCCGGTCGCGCACATCACACACTTCGTTCTTTCTCAAAACTCTGTTCTAATTTTTAGAAAACATTTTCTTTTAGAAAATCTTTTAAATCCCTCGATTTGAGTTCAGACACTCCCAAAGGTGTGTCCGAATCCCTCAAACCAGGGCTCTGATACCAACTTGTAACGACCCAATTTTCATGTCCAAAAAATTTCGTTTTAAAAACATTACTTTTAGAAAATATTAAAAGTTAAAACATTGTCTAAAAGCCAATTCATACATTCCATCAAAATATCAGAGTACAAATCCCAGTGAAGCTCGTAAATGCGGAAACCGGAGAGTGTGTGTGTGACGTGCCGCTACCGCGCCGACTCCTTTCCCCTAGCTGAGGAGGTACCTGAAACCAAAACCGAAACTGTAAGCACAAAGCTTAGTGAGTTCCCCCATAATACCACATACCATGCAACATATAACAACCACTGTTCAGCTAGGAGTTACGGGCCTTGCCCACACTCGGGAAGATACGGGCCCTGCCCACACTTCGCTAGCCGGGAGATACGGGCCTCGCCCACACTTGTGAAGATACAGGCCCTGCCCACACTTCGCTATCTGGGAGATACGGGCCTAGCCCACACTCCAACCTCGGAGAGATACGGGCCCTGCCCACACTCAACCGCTAACCCATAACATACAAGTATCACGCAGACAACAAGTATAAGCAATTCTATCATATTGTATAAGCAATTCTATCATATTAACACATATATCATACTTGACTAAACCCAGAGATACGGGCTCGGCCCACACTCTAGTACTAGCATCTCGTCTACACGGGTCGGCCTTGGTGCCTTAGACCCGTTCCTACTAGAAAGGAAACTCACCTCGAAATAGCTGCTGGTCTGTGTGGGAATTGATCACCTACTACTACTGCTGCTGCTCCGGAAACCCTCCGACTGCAATTCCCACGACATACTCAATCAAAAACTGCTCACTGACTTTTGGGTAAAATGACCATTTTACCCCTGACCTTGCCCTAAGTCAAAGTCATAGTCAACTTTCAGTTGACCTCGACTCGCCGAGTTGGCTTTCCAACTCGCCGAGTCCCTACGCAAACGACTGCCCTGAATCCTGGTCCTACTCGTCGAGTTAGGCGACGACTCGACGGGTTCACCTTCTTAACCAATATTCAAGTCCTTCATCCTACTCGCCGAGTTGTATGAACAACTCGCCGAGTTCATCTTCATCCGATGAACACTTATGCGAAGACTCGCCGAGTTGTATGAACAACTCGTCGAGTCTGTTCTTGATCTAAGGAGATTGCCTTGAACTCGCCGAGTCAGGGCATTGACTCGCCGAGTACCTCCATAGATGAGTTAAGCTTCCGACTCACTGAGCCACACCCCGTGACTCACTGGTCACTCGACACTACGAAAAGGGGACAACTCGGAGACTCGCGAATAGACTCGCCGAGTCATATGAACGACTCGCCGAGTCGTTGCCATGCACCTTCTGAATACACGGATTTGCTCGATTCCAGTCCATGCCATTCATAGATCTGGACTTCTAGGACACGATTCACACGTAAAGTTTCCAACTTTACGTGTGGATATTCACCAATATGGATTTTAGGGCTCAAAATGTCTCAAAAGGGGTAGATCTAGGACTAACAAGCAACATGGGGCCAAAAAGCTAACAGATCTGAGCCCCTGGAGCTCAATCTTGCCTAGATCCAAAGGCCAAACGCCTTATTACAACATACAATGCACATACAAACTTGGGGATTAGACCAAGAAGGACCCAAATGAAGTTTTAAGCATAGATTCAAGGGGAAAACAGGTTATACCTCAAAGGAACTGCTGGAAGAACACAAATAATGCTTGGATGGCTTCTCTTCTTCTGGATCTACTTCCTTCCTCTTTCAAAGCCTTCAAAAACACACACACTAACCTCAAACTCTCAAGGAATAGCTTAGAACGAGAGATACAGGGCTTTAAGGGTCAATGGGGGCCGACTTGGGGCTGATAAGTCCTTTAAATAGGGTGCAAACCCCTGAAACTTAGGGTTTCATCCAACAGCTGTGACTCGCCGAGTCCAGGATATGTACTCGCCGAGTCACCAACTTAAACGTGTCCCGGGTCCCGCATCCACTCGGCGAGTCGGACCTATGACTCGCCGAGTCCAAGGCTAAAAGAAAGGAAATACTCAAATAACATTACGTACCAGGAACCGGGTGCTACACTAACCCTTATTGAACAAACTAACCCAAACAGTGATCAGTTGTCTAATTTAATTAAATTCACTAGATTAATTATTCAGGTTAATTTAGACTTGCAATAGTTAACTAATTTGGTCCTTTAGTTAACTTCTTGTTGATGGTCATCACACAAGCTCACACATGAATTTACCTAATTTTCTTATTAATTCTAGTATCATGTTCATTAATCCTAGACATATGATAAAGTGGTCACATAAACATATGAGGTTGATAATCAAAAGATGTTCATACTATTTAACTACCTTCCTATTAACAGAAAATTAATTATCATTCACATACAAGGTTCTTTAGCAAGCTAAAACTAACAAAAATCACCAACATTGAATTAATCCTACCAATAATCAAACCATAGTCTCAATTTTGTATCCCCAAAAAGAAGTTTAAGAGCTTTAGCTCATGATTGAGGTAAATAACAACAAATAAACGAATTCTAATTGTCTAGCCATAATGGAAAACAAAATATTAAGTAGAATGATGAAATTTTGCCTCAAATCTCCTTCGGAATTGGATTCTAGGTTGTATCTTCGTTCTCTAGGGTTCTTCTGGCTCTTCAATCGCAGCTAATCTCTCCAGAAGGGTTCCAGAATTCCTAATGTCGATCTGAGAAGTTATCTTTATAGATGCGAACCGACTCGTCGAGTCCATTGCCGACTCGCCGAGTCCATCTCTTAATCCCCGTATGCGATAAGTCTCTAGGTCTTTAAGTCTTTATCTTCTCGAATATTCGATCGGACTCGTCCAGTAGACGATCCTACTCGCCGAGTAGGTGTTGTTTTTGGTGGTTTTCTTCTTTGTTCAATTCCCGAGCTCCCAATCGCTTCTCCTGCTTCCTTTTGCTTTTGAGCTTCACTTCAGGACTGAAAACATAATTCAAACACTTTTAAGCACCTTTTGTCCATGATATGCGATAATTTAGCTAATAAATGATAAAAAAATCTATACTTAATATGAGCTAAATATGCAAATATCAAAATACCCCACACTTGACTTTTGCTTGCCCCCAAGAAAAACTGAATTTTAACACATTAGAATCACATATGACAACTCCAATCTAACCCAACCATTATGCCAAGACCGCAACGTATACATTTGTGTCTAAAATTTTTCCTAGATACCCCATACTCCAAATACTCACAATCCTCATAAACATTCGCCCACTTATCCCGAACAATGCTCATTTTATGCATCCCTCCGAATCCATCCGCAGAAAACCTCCTACCCTCAAGGTATTTTTAGTTGAGCAACCCAAGCATACATAATCTAGAATTACAATTTATGATACCACTATGGAGCTCTCTTGAATTCTTCACTTCCTTGATAATTTGATCTTTGATTTCTTTGAATTCACCACCTTTGTTGTTTGATTTTTGGTATCTTCAATTTTTGAATTTCTTGGAATTTTGATCTTTTTGTTCTTCACTTTAATTGCTCCAAAATTCTTCAATCTTTTCTTGTAATTCTCTCTCTTTTTTTACATGTACCTCACTTTTTCACTCAAAATCCTACATGCTTAAGTAGGGGCGCTCAACCTCAACCTTTATTGGCTAACGATAATAATTTTCCTGGATACATTTCTGGTACACAATGCTAAACATATTGCATCCGTTGGGCTAAGAAAGGTCGTGTTTTTGTCCCATGATTTCACTGGAATAAGGAAGCCACAAATGCACTAGAACGTATATAGGCTCAACTAAACATTTGAGTTTTCATGCAATCATCAACATAACTCTAACATGGAATCCTAATTACTCTTTACCAAAATTTCCTAAATTAATCCCTAAGTCACATTTTTGGTATGCAATTTTTTTTAAATTAGACCTAAATTATAATATTAAGATTCTATATTTACTAAGATGTAACCAACCCCCTACCCCACACTTAATTTATGCAATGTACCCATTGCATATTATGCATGAAAAAGAACAATAAAATAAAAAGGGAATTGGAGCAAACTCCCCTGGGATAGCAGTCGCTAGGTCGATATCTCTATTCTTCAACTCCATCTTCAATTGACTTTAGACATGGAAATGGCTTATCCACGTCTTGGGCATCAAATCACATGTAGGCAGCTCCAAATAGGCAGGAAAAATAGTGTAAGCTCTTCAAGAATCGATAGGGAAGAATAAATGGTCAAGTGGTATATTCAACAGCATCGAATCAGCAGTCTTGTTGGTATAAAATTGAGTGACTCGTCGAGTCATATAAACGACTCGTCGAGTATAGTCGCGGACAGCTTCGAAAGTGTGAAAATACAAAGCGACTCGTCGAGTCAGTTAAGTGCACTCGACGAGTAGACCATTGGGTGGAAAAATTTACATTCTGCATTTGTTCCAGCTTTAGATAAATCTTCAAAACTTCTTATAACTTGTAGACTCATTCACTCATGTCCCTCAGGATCGGACTCGACACCTTAACTCTAAACTCCGCCCTTTCTTGACTCTTTTCCACTCTTTATATTTTTCTTTCTCTCTCAAACTCTAGACCCTTTATGCAAGCATTCCTAATCCAAAATCTGAAAGTTATCAAGGCAAATTAAACATCAAGCATAAAAATAAAAGTCTTAACTAAAAATTCAAACACACCAAACAAAAACAAAAACAAATTGAAAATTTTTCAACAAAGCATAAAAGAAAACTAATCCTCCTCCTCATAATGATCTTGTGCAGCTCCACTTCCACTAGCTCCACTCCTCCTTGCATTAATCACCTCATCCCAAGATGGTACATAAGGGAAGTTACCACTATCGATATGCGGAATATGGAAGTGGTCTAAAAGCCGAATGTTGGACTGGTTGCTACAATTGAGACTCCTCGCCATTTGATCTTGCATTCTCCTCATCTCAACATTATACCAGTCCATTGGTACTTCATCAGTATCCACCGGAATTACCGGCGGTTCCTCCTCCACGTCTCGCTCTCGCCTCAACCGAACCCTCCTTCCCGGCGCCTCGGGACCAACCACCAGGTCATCATGCGGAACAACATAATGACCACCGCCATAATCCTCAATAATTGTTGCCCTCCAAAAAAGAATGAGATTAAATGGAGGGGCAGGAATCATCGTCATCAAATTCCATGCACCACGGGTCATCAACCCAAATGAGTTGGCTAGCCGGGTGACGAACATGCCACCATTAATTTTGGATGTTTTGCGATCCTTGACCGCACCCTCCGACAAATAAGAAGCCAAACACCACAGAATGTTGCAAAAGGTGTTGGGTGTGATGATGCTCCAAAGGTAGAAGACATCAAGGTTGGACACCTTGTCGTCATCCTTCCGTTGATTGATTGTGGTGGAAATCAGGCGGTAAATGAGACGGTGCGTGGGTGACCTAATACTTCCTTCTTGGGCCGACTTTGGAATATATAACTTGTTGGCGATTGAGTTCCACCAACCCGTACTCGTAACACCATCAGGGAACACCTTATAAGAGTATTCCAAAAAGGTGCGAAAAATAGCAGTCGAGACCAATGGTCGGTCGTAAATCCCCAACCGACAAGCAAGATCAATAACAGAGCATTGATGGAACTCGCCCCCAAGGCAAAAACTGAAACTCGCCGGGTGGTTGCAATCATCTCCTCCATGGAAAGATACCGTGGAGAGAAATTCCCATCAAAGTTCTCGGTACACCGGTTCTTGAATTCTAAAAACTCTGCTCCATCCATCACAAATCATTGTCTCCCCCTCGTATGTAAATTCCTTCAAAAGATAAGGTGCTAACTCCTCCTCATACCGAACATTTTGCAACCAATCCCAATCAACCCTGTTGGGTACATAAATCTCCTTCTTTCTGACCTCAGCTAACTTTTTCTTCCATCTTGTCATTGTTGAAGCCGATTCAATTTGAGGAAAATTCAACCAAGGAAAATCTCCTTGGTGTCCACTTGAGCTTTGTCCTCTGTGAAACATTGTCCCTGCAAAACAAAGAACACACAACCCAGAAAACATAGAAAATCATCAAAACAGATTACAGTTGGGTCCCCGACTGGACTCGTCGAGTCCATGAACGACTCGGCAAGTCGTATGAACTATGCGAGTCAGTCGACGAGTCGATCGAAATTTGACCATGAAAACTCAAAATTTCTTCAAGGGTTTTGTACAGGGATGTTTCTAAGATGTATTAAAGGAGAAATAACCATCCAAAACAACATAATTAATACAAAATCAAAATCCTAAAAATTCACTAAACTTCAAAATCGGGTATTCTATGAAATTGACACCCTAGATCATCTAAAAATCATGGATTTAACAGAATTAAGGAAGAAATTAAGTACCTTTGGTGATAAAAATCGAAAATCTTGAAGAAGGAGTGAAGACTTTGATGAGTGCTTGAGAGAGAACACAAATGGGGGCGCACGACGAGTGATGGGGGGAAACTGATTTCATTAGGGTTACAAACCGTAGTTACCGGTTGTAAAAATTCATTAAATTTTTTTTTTCTGTAAAGAAAACTGACTCGTCGAGTCTGGGTCAGACTCGGCGAGTCTGGTCGCGAATTCAAACTCATCTGGAATCGGAAGCGACTCGTTGAGTCAGGGTCAGACTCGTCGAGTCTCTTGTAAACAATTCAGAAAATAAAATCATTTTGCCGTTAAAAATTTATTCCACCCCACACTTAGTCCATACGCACTCTCAAGCAATCATGTCTGATGATTTGGAAGATGAATAAAATCCTAAAAACGAAAATCAAACTAAAATGAAAAAGATGAAAGAAAGCATACTTTAAAAAAAAACGGGTTGCCTCCCGCCAAGCGCTTCTTTTTAAGGAGTCGTTAGCTAGACTCCTTCCCATCTACGTTACTTCATTTTCCTGCATTGGGAATGCATGCCTAATCTTTTGTGGTTTGTATTTCGTCTTGTAAGCGTGTATCTTCTTCTTGTAAGCTCGTCTCAAGTCTTCTTTCTTCTTTCTCATAGCATCATCTTCAACTACATGGCCTTCCCTTTTCCTCACCTTCTTCTTCTTATCCCATTCTCTCGCACCCTCTTTTGCACTTCCTTTTCCTTAAATCGAATTACTTCATACTTGGTGAAAACTCGGGCTCGAGGCTTGGTAAAGAATGGTTGATCAGCATCATCTCTCCTTGCATTTTTCTCTTCTCTAAGGCTTTCCGCCTCTTCAAGTGGATTGTCTTCATCATCTTGCATTATCTTGTCAAGTCATGTTACTTGAACATGTTGAAAATCACCATCCATTCCTCCTTCTACTGCTTGATCTTCTAAAGAATTAGGGGAAATCTTCTTGTCCAAAACATGCTGAGAGCTGATAACAAGCAGATCTAAATTGTCCAAAATGTTGAGATTTTCGATTGGACTCGTCGAGTCAGGGAAAGTGACTCGGCGAGTCGGGTCGTATTCCTCACTTTTTATTGTGTTTTCCGAATCGGTTCCTTTCAGCAGCTTCTCTATCTCCTCCAAGTCTTTGTCAACATCTTCATTACCTCCAGCGGATAGCAAAAACTTATTTGGATCTTCTTATTGCAAAAGTGCAAGTTCTTTTTGTAGTATCTCATCATCCAAATCAATGAATGAGATTTCTTCTTTTCTTCCTTCTTCTTGCTTAATCCCTGGTATCTCATCATCCAAGTACATTTCCAAATTGGCAAGGAATTATGATGCTCCCCGGATCACCCTTCTTTTCTGGTAGCTCACTCAATACTATCTCCGCGACTTCAGCTAAATCTTTCCTAGCAGCAAAGAGACCCTTTAGCAAGTTAAAGTACTTGGGTATTTGAAGCATTGTGTCCACAAATGGAATGTTGACTTGAAGGGCTCGAACATGCTCCATGAAGGCTTTATACGCTCTAACCTTTTCACCAGGCATAGCTCTGATTGGGAATGACAAAGGGGGATTGTAAGGCTTTGAGGGAATAATAGTTTTGTCATCAGCGCATGGACTCGTCGAGTCCATTAGAGGGACTCGGCGAGTCTGGTTGGGTTTAGCTGGAGCCGACTCTTTTGCCTTTTTTGTATTCACCTTGGAGATATTTTGTGCAGGTGTGAAGATTTCTTCATAGCTGGAAGTCATAGCGTTCACATTCTCCATTCTCGGATTATTTTCGGTGTTACTTGGAAGTTGACCCGGTCTTCTCTCGTTCACTTGATATGCAAGTTGTCCTAGCTGTTTCTTAATATTGAGAATAGATGCCTGCTGATTCCTTAGCATATTCCTGGTCTCTTGTATTGCAGCATCATGATCATTGTGTCTTTTCTCGGACAAGGCTATAAATCTAGTGAACATTTCTTCTAAATCGGCTTTCTTTTCCATAATCGGTTCTTCCTTTTGATAAAATCCCCTCTCTTTCTGCTTGTATTTCTCCTCCTTAGCCTTCTTGTATTCTTCATACGGGATCCATTCCTTCTTCGGTTTCCGCCAATTCTCGTCGTATCGGTCGTCGCTTGAGTAGAACACTTTAGCTTTCTTGTTTCCATTTTCATCCAAGTCACAATCCTTCGTGAGATGAGGCCCTCTACAGTTCTCGCATCCAACTCGAATAGCATGGATTGTTTGATCCATTTTTTTCATCCTTCTATCTAGACTATCGAGCTTAGCCATCACCGCCGCCATGCCATCATTTGCCGAGTTCACTACCCCCCGACTTATTTCATTTCTTGGATTGTGGTATTCTCTAGAATGCTTAGAGAATTCTTCAATTAACTCCTTGATTACCGGGGGTGCCTTCTTCGTGAGCGGGCCTTGTGAATCGAGCAATTGCCTTGTGGTGACATTGACTCCATCATAGAAGATGGAGACCTCTTGTTGGCTATTGAGGTCATGGTGTGGGCAATTTCTAAGAAGACCTTTGTACCTTTCCCAAGCTTCATAAAGAGATTCTCCGGGTTGTTGCTCGAAGTTGGCAATGACTTTCTTCAACTTGGCTATTTTGGAAGGCGGGAAAAAGTGGTCTATGAACTCTTCTTTCATCTTGGCCCATGTGGTGACCGATCTGAGAGGAAGTGACTTGAGCCAATCCTTTGCAACACCCTTGAATGTGACTGGAAGCATGCGAAGTAGCTGGGTCTCACGTGGCACATTTGGTACATTGAAGTAGTCAGCCACATCATTTACTTCATCTAAGTGCTTGTAGGCGTCTTCGTGGTCTTTTCCATATAAGGGAATCTCCTTGAGTTAGGAAAGGATATGACCCTTTAGCTCGAAAGTAGTGGTAGCGGGAATTGCGGGCTACACAAGTCCAAGGCCAGTGTCATCGAGCATCCTCTTCTTCCATTCCCCCATGGGGACTTCATCGATATTAGCCATAGTGATAGCTAAATCGTCTTCAAAATTGGATTCGTGCTCGTACGTGGGTTCTTCTTCTTCCTCGGTCTCGTACTCGGTGTCTTCTTTAACTGGGTCTTCGATTGTCAAAGAGGCGCTGGATGCTCCTGATTTGCTGCTCCTCTTCTTGCTGAAAATGGACTTGAGGTTCTTTAGTGGCGAATTCTTTGAAGAAGCGGATTCTCCAACGGCTTTTCCTTTGCTCCTCCTTAATGCGGATTCCAGGTCTTCGAGAGGAGGGACCAGAGGTGTATCAGATCCTTGGGTCATGAAAGAACTGTAATCAAAACAAAAAACGCGTAAAAAGAACAAAAATAAAAAAATTAAAATTAAAATTGTTAACAGCGATGAACTCGCCGAGTCGGCACGAGTGCACTCGGCGAGTTGAAGGCAAAAACAGAAAAAATTTCTAATTACTTTTAAAAACAGATTTTTATTAAAACTTATACTAATTACTAAATTACCTAAGAATTAACTTTGTGTAAGATAAATCCCACACAAGAAATCGATTAAACTAAAAATTAGTGCTAATTTAAAACCGTTCCCCGACAACGACGCCAAAAACTTGATGTGTGTAAACTCACTTAGTTTTAAACCTACTTTTAATTATAAAATAAACACACAAAGGCAGTGGACCTATCAATTGTGGTATAGCTAAATAAGTAGGGTATCGAACACAGGGAACGGTAAATTAAAACTAAAAGCTAATTTTATCTAAATTAAATAATAAGTAGGGGTTTTCTCTAGTTTTACAAGACTAGAAACTTACTAATTATCACTTAATCTAAAAGCTAGAAAAACAAAGAATTAACTAGATTCAATAATGGGAAGGACTTCTGTTTAGTTCAAATCAATTGATCCTATGGTTGATATTGTGGTAATAGTGCAATGGATTAACGCTTTTGTTGGCTACCGGCTCAAATGATTAGCTTCGCATTCGCTACACTAACCCTTAGTGAACAAACTAACTCAAAGAGTGATCAGTTGTCTAATTTAATTAAATTCACTAGATTAATTATTCGGGTTAATTTAGACTTGCATTAGTTAACTAATTTGGTCCTTTAGTTAACTTCTTGTTGATGGTCATCACACAAGCTCACACATGAATTTACCTAATTTTCTTATTAATTCTAGTTTCATGTTCATTAATCCTAGACATATGATAAAGTTGTTGATAATCAAAAGATGTTCATACTATTTAATTACCTTCCTATTAACAGAAAATTAATTATCATTCACACACAAGGTTCTTTAGCAAGCTAAAACTTACAAAAATCACCAACATTGAATTAATCCTACCAATAATCAAACCATAGTCTCAATTTTGTATCCCCAAACAGAAGTTTAAGAGTTTTAGCTCATGATTGAGGTAAATAACAGCAAATAAACGAATTCTAATTGTCTAGCCATACTGGAAAACAAAAGATTAAGTAGAATGATGAAATTTTGCCTCAAATCTCCTTCGGAATTAGATTCTAGGTTGTATCTTCGTTCTCTAGGGTTCTTCTGGCTCTTCAATCGCAGCTAATCTCTCCAGAAGGGTTCCAAAATTCCTAATGTCGATCTGAGAAGTTATCTTTATAGATGCGAACCGACTCATCGAGTCCATTGCCGACTCGCCGAGTCCATCTCTTAATCCCCGTATGCGATAAGTCTCTGGGTCTTTAAGTCTTTATCTTCTCGAATATTCGATCGGACTCGCCGAGTAGACGATCCTACTCGCCGAGTAGGTGTTGTTTTTGGTGGTTTTCTTCTTTGTTCAATTCCCGAGCTCCCAATCGCTTATCCTGCTTCCTTTTGCTTCCGAGCTTCACTTCTGGACTGAAAACATAATTCAAACACTTTTAAGTACCTTTTGTCCATGATATGCGAAAATTTAGCTAATAAATGATAAAAAAAAATCTATACTTAATATGAGCTAAATATGCAAATATCAGACGTTACAAGTTGGTATCAGAGCCTTGGTTTGAGGGATTTGGGTGCACCTTGTGGTGTAACACCCGTTCTATGTATGAGTTAGTTTATAAATGTTTGCCTTTATTTTGGGTGGCCACGACATGGTGGAGTTTCATCAAGACATGACATTATTGTTTTGATCGCATATTTAAATGACCCACCACGGTGTGGTAGGTGGTTTTGGAGAAAATCCTAATTCTTGGTATTTGGGTCCTATTTAAAGGATATTATGGCTAGGGTTTCATGATCATTCAACCTCTATTACCCTCTAAATCTCAAAAACCCTAACCCTATCCTCTATTGCAATTATGATCTCATTTTGGTGTTCTTGGTGATCTTTGAAGGAGAAGGAAGCCTTTGGTGTGGTGATTTACCTTTCAAGCATGATCTTCATCTTCTATCATATCTTATGGTCCTTGGTGAGTGTCCAAGACCGAACCTTTTCCTTGGTAAATTGCTTGATATTTGGATTTTGTCCCTTTTCTTCATGTCCTGATGGGTTTGAGTAGTGAGATTTCATAAATTTTGCAAATATATGAATCTACAGGCCACTTGGAGTATTTGGTGCTTTAGGTCTAAAGTAGGATTGAGTTTAGGTGTCATGCATGCAGCTTTGGTCATTAACCCTTTAATACATGCATTGGAGATGCATGTCTGAAAAGAATGGATTTTTATGTTAGTAATGGTGCTAGGAACCTTTCTAGAATTGTTGGAAAAGAGACCTTCAAGATTAAGTGCTTAATGATTAAGCCATGTTGAGTTTCTACCTTTTTGGACCTAAAGGTTGAGATCTTTATCTCTTTGAGATTCTTAAGGGATAAAGTTTCCACGACGTGCCTTTGGACCAGATCTGAGGTTTGGGGCCCGTAGAAGTGCCCACAACATGGCCTTAGGTCGCTACGGTGTAGAAACTGGGCAAGAGCCGTTTGTTTTGTCGTTTCGCTGCCACGATGTGGCCAAGGATGGCCACAACTGGCGACCAGCTAAAGGTTGACCTTTGACTATTGACCGTTGAATTTGACCAAGTTTGACTTTAGGTCCTTTTAGGGTATTTTGAGTAGTAGATTGATGCTTGGTCCCTGTGTATTGTATATGTGACCTGTAGAGCCAGTGGTTGGAGCAGTGATCGGTTCCTCTATCGTTCAGATTGTGAGGTGTGTCTTCCTCACTATACTCGTGGGTCGAAGGCACTATTACTGACCCACTAGGTTATGTATCCCGGTATATAGGATGATGCAATTCTGGTTATATGTTCGACTGATAGATCTGTATGATTACCTGTACTTGCTGGCTATTGGTTATTGTGTATATGTCGACATGTTATTATTTTGTTGGGTTGAGGCGGTCCTGCTTTGTGCAGAAGGCCAAGGTACCTGGGTGGTCTAGTTGATATTGTAGGCCCAAGGGAGTGGTCCAACTTATGATGTAGGCTCGGGAGCGGTCCAACTAGTAGTTGAAGGCTTGGTGGCGGTCTAGCCTAGTGTTTTAGGCTTGGTGGCGGTCTAGCCTAGTATTGTAGGCTTGGTTGCGTGCATTGTATTTTGTTGTTGTGTGGGGGGTACTTTAGGGGAACTCACTAAGCTTTGGCTTACTGTTTGATTATATGGTTTTAGGTACATCAAAGGACAGGGGAAAGGTGTAACGCCCGTAAACCAGAAAGCCAATAAAGGAAAGAAAAACCTCCAATCAAAAAGGCAACTCGTCGAGTTTAAAGGTGAGAACTCGACAAGTAGGAACTTTGTCACGCATGTCTTTGGAGGACCAACTTGGCGAGTTGGACGGGGTTTGGGAAACCCTAGATCTGGGATTTTACACCCTATTTAAACACTTTATGACTTAGGGTTTGGCCTCATTTCCAGCCTCCATTGTCCAAACCATAGATCTCGAAACCCTAATGCTTGTGAGCCATTTTTGAGAGAAATTTTGTGTGTTGAAGCTTGTGGAAGAAGGAGAGGCTTAAGGAATCAAGGAGGAGGTTATAGATCCATCAAATTCATTCCATCCTCATCTTTTTTTGGTAAGCAAGTCTCAAACTTTGTTAATAACCTCTTAGATCTCTTCTTCTTCATTTTTATTGGGGTTTTGGTCGAAGTAGCATGTTCCTTGGGATATGGATTTCCCAAGTGAGTATACATTCAGATCTAGACCCTAGAAGGGATCTCATGGCATAAAGGTGCAAACTTTATCGCCATTGAAGCCCCATGCAAGCATTGGGATGTTATTTTGGCCTTTTAATCTCCAAAAGGCCATGCATGAAGGAAAAAGGTGGAAGCTTTACGTGTTTTGTAGTGTCTAGAGTCCATATCTCAATTTATATGTCTTGGTTTAGAGTATAGATGGTGTTGGAACCAAGATTTAGGTCTTAAAGAATTATGGTTTGAGCTAAACCCATTATGTAAGGATGATAACGGGTAAAGTTGCAAACTTTACCCTTAAAAGGACATTTCCAGAGTATATGTGAAGTATGAAGCTCGGATCTAAAGAATAAGGGCTTAACCCATCGAGATGGCTTAACAGACTAAAGAAATCATCGAGTACAGAGAGGAACTCGACGAGTTGGTTCGAAATGCCCCGACCCCGTAGAAGGAAAAAACTCGACTAGTTTAGGATGGACTCGACGAGTTAGAACGATGTGTCCCGACTTTGTAAAGGGCAGGACCCGACGAGTCTAGGAGGGACTCGATGAGTTGGTTCGTTTTATCACGACTACGAGTAGCGAGAGAACTCGGCGAGTCAGGGGGATGACTCAACGAGTTGAGTCAACTCAGAGTGTTTAATTTGACTTTGACCTTGAACTTGAATTTGACTAAGGTTGACCATGGAGGGTTATGAAGTATGGAAAGGGTTCAAAATGGATGAGTAGAGTCCATATTTGGACAAGTGAATGGGAGGGGTAGAATGGTTTTTTTACCCCGGTGAGGACTTATGGGTAAGTTATTAAAATCCATAACTTAACTAGTTTATATTATGACCAAAAGCTCGGGGAGCCGAAGGATTAACAGTTCGGGGAATTGCTAGCTAGCAACCAGAGGATTATCCGTGAGATTCAGCTTTGTTAGGTGAGTTTCCTTCTGTAGGAACGGGTCGAAGGCACCAATGTCGGCCCGTGTATGTATGTTAGTATGTTCCGGACTTAGGTTCGATGTCAGGCGGGTCCCGATGAATGTTTATATGTATGATTCCGGACTATGATTCGATGTCGGGTGGTACCCGAGGAAGGTATGCATACTTAGTTATACTTGTTATATGTGTGATACTTGTATGTACTTAGTTAGGGAAGTGATTGTGGGTGGGGGCCCGAATCTCACCACTAGCTGAGTATGGACGGGGTTCCATATCTCATCACAACAGAGTAGGGGCGAGGCCCATGATAGGCGAGGCCTTATGACTAGAATATATATAACTGTGTATGATTCTTTATGTGCTAGCATGATTATGTGTTATTTTCTATATGTGTATAGCGGGTGGGGCCGAGAGAAAGGCGAGGCCTGGTAGAAACAAATCTGTATACCGAGCGGGGCTCGATGCGAGGCGAGGCCTGATGCCATGCGGGCCCTGATGTCGGACACTATCCGATGCCGGGCGGGGCCCAAGGAAGGGGCGGGGGCCCAATCTATGTGATTATGTGTATGGTATGAGGTAGCTTCTGGAGACTCACTAATCTTCGTGCTTACAATTTTCAGTTTTGGTTTCAGGTACTTCCGATAACAAGGGGAAGAGCTCAGGATGACTGCAGTGCACACACCATTGTTTAGCCTGAGATGTTTTTACTCTGATATGTTTTGACAAATGTTTATGATATTTTGAGATAAATGACTTATGATTTTTATGTGATCAATTGTTAACTATGGTTTTATTAATGATTTAAAATGAAATTTTTGGACCGTATATTTGGGATGTTACACCAGGTGAATTCGTGCTTGTGCACATCATCCTGGATAATTATTTGACTTATGATTTTGGGTTGCTTTGATTTATAATTATGGTTTTGGAAACTATGTTTTGTATGAATTATGGATTTTGAGATGGTTTTAAAAATGAAAATTTTGTCAAGATTTTTGGGCTATTACATGTGGTGTGTATGGACTCAAACTGAAGACTGGGAGATTTTCTAAACAAGTTTTTGAAAGAAAATCTTTTATTCAAGGAAAATGATTTCCAAAAAAGGTTTTACAATGATTGAAAGATGCGATGTGTATAGTCAATCGGAGCTCAGGAAATAAGTGATTCCCAATGTATCCATATGATTATGAATTGTGCTAAGAATTGTTATACATGCTAGAATTAAGCTGTAGATTTGCTCAAGGATTTTAAGCTAGAATTTCTTGAATTGTTTTAATGCCTCGTATGCCTTTTATTATATTGTTGTATATGTTGTAATAACTTTGGCTAATTTTAGTATAGAGGCATGTTTGGCTTGCGAGTTTGTGGGAAGGGGAGAATCCTAGATATAGAGTCTAGGAAGTGTAGTATTATGGATATGGCTAGACATATGCATGCGTGTGATGAGTTTAATGGAGTGAAGCGAAGTGACTTGGGAATCTTAGAACAATATTTAGAGCGGGTATCGATAAGTGTGGAAGGTAGTATTGGGCCCGTACTACTAAAAGCACAAGATCCATACTCAGGTTAAGGAAGTGTCTCAAGAATACCAGGAAACTTGTATGTAGGTATGCATAGTGTGAGTTTGTATTATACATTGATTTTGATGTGTTTTGTATCTTTCAAATTCAGGATGGCTACCTTTCATGTTGGAGGTTCAAATCTAGGCGAGAGGGATGTCCACGACATCATAAATGCAGATATTTTGAGGTTCATGAGAGAGGATTCGGCTGAATTGATTAGCACTATCAGGGAAGAGTTGATCGCAGTGGTGGACGAGCGCCTTAGGATTTTGTTGGTCGAGTTAGAAGATGGTTGGGCATGGGGTCGTGGAGTCACCTTCAAGGAGCTTAATTGTCACACCCCACTAAAGCGGAAATACGAGGCGTGGCAGTACAAAGGGTTTCATAGCAAAAGATAAAGATAACCGCAACCATAGTATTAAAAAGCATTACAAATTTACAATGGGTTTGAACAAACTTTAAAAGAAATTATAATGTAATTGAAATACAATACATGCAAATGATCCTAAAAGTGATGTGTCCATAAGTCCTATCTTATAGACGAGTTCTTGAAAAAGCATGTAAAATGAGCGGTCAACTACCGAAATAGTTGGTGAGTTCACATATTAAAAATAATATTGGTTTCATGAATCGAAATCAAAATTCTGATATAAGTTTCCATAAATAAAAATATATTGCAAAAATGAATAGTAAGTTTGCATAAACAAAGTTCATTGTCATCATGAGAGATAAACTATGTTGCCCAAATGAGATGTAACATTCATATTCTCATGGGAAATAAAGTTTGTTACTAAAATGAGTAAACAAGTTTCATTGCTATAATGAGCATTCAAGTTCGTTGCTACAAGGAGCAAAAAAGTTCGTTGATAAGACAAGTAAATAAGTCTCCAGTAATAAAAGTTCTTTTTTATAATGAGAAACTAAGTTTATTGCTATAATAAGTAACAAGTTTGTATGTTTGTGAGAAAACAACGAGTTCACAACCAAGCCTATGACTGATGCCCTATCAAGATCTATGTGTATCATTCCATAGATTAATATGGTATCATGCACTCAAACAATCGAGCGAGTGAGGATTTGTCAATTCCTAATAGCACTATGCATAATGACCATTGGCTCAAAGAGTTAATGGTTGGAGCAAATTGTAAGGGAATGGAATTAAGACGATAAAGCCTCATGTTTCAAGTTGCATAGACATACATACAAAAATATAGCAATCATGTTTAATTCAAATCAATTTAAATACAACGAACAATAAATGCTTTTCGGACATGATTTTCCACCCCAAAACATAAAAACCGAAAATAAGGGGAGGCATGAATACTCACAATGCATGGAGATGATGCAAATGATGCGTTGATCTAATTTCCACTTGTATCACTACCAATTCCTACAATAATGGTATACACTAGTGAGTCTCTAATCGAAATCTAATACTAGTATACTTAACTTCTACAATAGAATTATGCCAATATTGTGTCAAAGTTAGGTTTTGTATAAGTTGCAAATACTTTTATGAAAATTCATATTTCCATATACCAATTGACTTATTAACATTTGCAAGTGACAAATCTCATTTTACGTTATTGTTGGTAATGCATTTTAGCACTTTTGGAAAGACTTTACAAGCTAAAAATCCAAAACTAAATCAAATCAGTTTTAAAAATTTCGAAACTTTACATTTCAGTTCTAACTATAATTTACCCTCTTGTAAATTTTCATGATTTTTAAATATGGTTAACCATTTTTCCACCATTTAATTCCTTGAAAATATCATAAAATCGTTAAAAATATTAACTAGTTAATAAAAATTCCCAATCTTTTTGTAAAACTATTATACAATGTATATAAACTTGGCAAAATACTCAAATTGATTTTCAAACAGTTAAACCCGATTTTATGATTTTTGTGGGTTTATTCTTACAAAATAGAGATAATTAGAAAAAAGTTTCTAAAATTTCTCAAACTTTTTGTACTAGTGTTACTAAACATATAAAAGCTGTGAAAAATATAAAATTTTGTTTTCAAGCAATTTAGATATTTTTTTTGTTTTATTCAATTAAATAAGCATTAATTCGTGAATAGTTATTAAACAGTAAATAAAAATTACTAAACTTTTTGAAAAATTCATATACCATTTACATAATCTGGGAAAATTACCAAAATTAATTTTCATACAATGGAGTCCAAGTTTTGGATTTATACATTTAATGTAAGAAATATAGCATAAATAGCAAAATGATTCAATAATTCTTCAAAAAAAAATTAAAATTGTTACTTGATGTATAAAACTGGTAAAAATATCAAAATTGATTTTTGAACAATTTAACTTGTTTTTATGATTTTTGTGTATTTAGTCTATTAAAAATTAAGAAAAAAATAATAAACTGTTTAGAAAACTTCCTAAACTTTTTATTTGTGGCTAAACTGTAATACAAGATGTTATGGAAATTTATTATTATTTTTAGAATAATTTAACTTTTTTTCCATGATTTATTCTCATAAATGAGCATTAATTCATGAAAAACTAGTAAAAGGTAAGAGAAATTCATTAAACTTTTGATTCACGATTAATATGTATTATAAAATATTCTGGTAAAGTGTTATAATTTTTGGACAAGTGTAGCTATTTATTACCAATTTAACCCATTAATCCTTCATTAAATCGGGAAAAATAATAAATACTCATGGAAAAATCTATAAATTTTTGCATGGAGTCTTTATGATTTCCAAACGATTCAAAAATTGTTAATATGTGTAACATCCATAAAATTCGAGCCAATTTAAAAATTTTAAATCATTTAAAACCATTCAGTTATTACATTTTGCTTTCAAAATAGTTTAAACATCAGGGTTCCCATAAATCAAAATCATCAATCAAGGAAGTGTACGGTCACGTCTTCGCCTTCGCGTGGTCATCCGCTGAACCTGAAACAATAAACTGAAATTGTAAGCCTGAAAGCTTAGTGAGTCACCCCCAAAATACCCATACACATACAATAACAAATAGCATATTATGGGTCCAATCATCCATCGGGATGGAATACTCCAGGCCCTCAACCATCAGGTTGGAATACCGATACACTTCACATAACACATATACAAATAACAACATATACTGGGTCCACAACTTTACAGACTGGATTACCCCCGGGCCCACAGTGTGAGTCAGGTTTGCCTTCCGGACCTACAATGTGAGTCTGGTTTGCCTTCCGAGCCCACAATGTGAGTCTGGTTTGCCTTCCGGGCCCACAGCTCACATCTGGATTGCCATCAAGCCCACAGTACGAGTCTCCCTCAGCTCGTATCTGGAATGCTCCCAGGTTTGTTGGTTGCCGCATGAAGCAGTATCACCTCAACCCATCCCACATAATATGTCGACATATAACACAACTAATGCACAAACAAATAATCACATAATACTATAGGTAGTCCTAAAGATCTACCTAACTGGCATAGCAACTAACATGCAACACTAACTCATACTCAACATAATACCAACTGCTAGGATATCATATCCAATGGGCTAGCCTTGGTGCCTTAGACCCCTTAGTATATCGAGGATAACTCACCTCGTAACTGACGTGCTGAAGTGATAAGCTCCACTCTCGGATCACTGTCACAACTCCAACACCTATATTCACCATATAACCATACTTATAATTTCCAATTTCCCAAAAGTCAACTAGTCAACCCTTGGTCAAAGTCCAAGTCAATGGTCAAGGTCAACAATCCATGTTGACCTCAACTCGCCGAGTACAACCAGCCACTCGTCAAGTTCCTTGCATAACTCGTCAACTCGCCGAGTCACTTGAGTGACTCGTCGAGTTCCTAATGTTTTCGGTCGTAAACTCCTTGGCAACCTCATCGAGTTTCCCTGCAACTCGCCGAGTTCATGCATGCCAAAAGCTGGGAAAACCCTCACTGACTTGTCGATTCACCCTATTGACTCGTCGAGTTGACCATGCAACTCGCCGTGTCCCTTCAATCCGTTATCCATTTAGATGCTTTTTAAGCCATGATAAGGTCTCATATTGCAGATCCAGCTTCCCACGACATGTAGATCACGTAAAGTTGCAAACTTTACGTGCATGCAAGACTCTAAAGCCTTATAATGACAAAACCAATCTTACAATGGAGTTTTACCCTTGAGGAGAGGTTCACACTTGCTAAAGTTGAAAGATTTATGTGCTTAGAGACCAAAGATAGTTCAGATCTGAAGTTACAACTTCAGATCTTAGCTCATACCCAAGAATAGCTTCTTATTATGCTAGAAAAGCCCATATCTTTAACCCAATAAGATTTAGAATGAAATGAGGTCAAGGAAACGACTTGATACCTTCCAAAAGATGCTAACTGAGGTAGATTTCATATCCCATACGTTCTTTGCTCCTAGCCACTTGCTCTCCAAGTTCTTCTTACAAAGATCCCCCTCCTAAAGCTTGAAACACACAATAATGGAGCACACTCACGGATTAGGGTTTGCTGAACTCTCAAGAGGCTGCAAGGAGGCCAAAGGAGGCTAATGATCTCTTAAATAAGGTGCAAAACCCCAGAAATTAGGGTTTCATCCTCCAGCTCCTACTCGTCAAGTCCCTTCTTGGACTTGGCGAGTAGGTCACTTAAACACGTAGACCAACCCGCTGCTACTCGACGAGTCTAGGCATCCAACTCATCGAGTAGACCTTGAATTATGAAAATTAACCATAAATTAATACTTGAGAATCGGGGCGTTACAATATGGCTTTGGACATAGATAACATAATTTTACTATTTATTTTTCTTTCATAAAAATGAATTCGAAATCAACGGAAGACAGTCACATAAATGCATGAAACTTCTTGAAAAGTCTTTAATCCGTGTATGGGTAATATCAGAGTTTTTCCAGAATTTATTGACCAAAAAAGTATTTTATGTGAATTATTGCTATATTTTCTTGCAATAATTATAATAATTCGAGGAAATTAAGTTATCTTCTGAAAATTTGAAGAATTTCTCAGTTTGTTGGCGGGACTCAAGGAAAAATCGGATTTGAACAGAATTGAAGTTTTAAATATTTATTTGTGAATAAATCCTTTATGAACATCTTTGAAAGCTTTTCACAACATACTTTGATCATCTAGCATCTAAGCTTGAAGATCATCACATGCATGTTGGTTTTTGGGTGAAATACTACAACCATCATCATAAAAATCGTGGTTATGAACATATGATTCATAATCCATCCATAGAAGGGTGTAGAAGTAGAAAATATACATGAAAACACAAATTTATGAAGGAAAAATGAAGGGAGAATGAAGGATTTTCTGGTTTACCTTGATAAACACTTCAAAATGGAGAAGTTTTTGAGTAAAAATGGTTGCACTTTGCTGGAATTTTCGTCAGTTTGAGAGAGAAGAAGAGAGAAAAGGAGTGAGGGAGTGTGAGAGAGAAATAGTGTAAGAAAAGTGCAGATAGAGTGTGGAGTTGGTGTAAAATGATTAATGTCTTGGGGACGAGGAAGGGCATGGATTTTTGATGGGGACCTGAGCAGTAGTCGACGTTTGAGACACTGCGACAAAAACTATGTGATGCCCCAATGTTGACCCTTCCAGAGGGCGTTGACGATTTCGTTGTATTTTGTGATGCATCCATCACTGGTTTGGGGGTGGTTGTTATGCAGAGGGGGCGAGTGATTGCGTATGCTTCTCGGTAGCTGAAGCCGCATGAGGCACGATATTCTACTCATGATCCGGAGTTGGGGGCAATGGTGTTTTCCCTCAAGATTTGGAGACATTCTCTATATGGGGTCCGGTGTACCATTTACACAGATCACAAGAGTTTGTGATATATTAAAGACCAGCCAAACCTGAACATGAGGCGACGCAAGTAGCCTGACATGGTCGAGGATTATGACTACGAGATCCTTTACCATCCGGGTAAAGAGAATGTGGTCTCAGATGCTTTGAGCCTCAAGTCGGCTGGATCTTTAGCCAGGGATATGTATATGAGGATATCCATTGGTTCTGCACTTTTGGATTTGATCAGAAGGGCACAATCAAAATGAGTTAAGAAGGAGAACTGGAAATAGGAGAGGATTAGGGGTGAGATCGACATATTTGTCACCGGTAGTCGAGGACTGTTGACCCGGTGTGGTCGGGTTTGGGTTCCGATTTCTGAAGGTGCCAGATAGATAGTTTTCAGGGAGGCACATAAGTCTCGCTTTTCGATATATTCAAGAGCCACCAAGATGTATCGAGATTTGAGACTAAGTTACCGGTGGCCGTGTACGAAGAGGAGGATAACTTGGTACGTTGAGAGGTGCTTGACCTAAAAGATGGTCAAGGTCGAGCATCAGAGACCGCATGGAAAGCTGCAGACTTTGGAAGTTCCCATGTGGAAATGGGAACAAATCACCATGGATTTTATCACCAAGCTACCGAAGACTACCAAGGGTTTTGATACTATCTCGTGGTTCAATTAACTAATAGTGCCCACTTTTTGGCCATCTGGGAGAGCCCCTCGGACAAGAAGTTGGCCGATATATATATGTTTATGAGATTGTTTCTCGTCATAGGGTTCCAGACTCCATTATATTAGATCGAGATGTTTGGTTCACTTCGCGATTCTGGAAAAGTTCCACAAGGAACTGGGTATGAGGATGCATTACAACACTTCTTATCATCCGCAGACCAACGACCAGAGTGAGTGGACCATCCAGACACTTGAGGATATGGTACGGGCTTGTAGCATAGATTTTGGTGGGAGTTGGGATTCCTACCTACCTCTTGCGGAGTTTTCCTACAACAACAACTATCACTCCAGCACTGGTGCACCGCCCTTCGAGCTTCTGTATGGTCGTAGATGTCGTACCCCCATTTGTTGGGGTAGGTTGGTTATAGAGCAATGGGGAGGATTGAGGTGGTCCTCTAGACTATAGAGCTCATCTAACAGATCATGCAAAGGTTGAAGACACCTCAGAGTCGAAAGAAGAGCTATGTCGACCAGTGTCGATCAGAATTGGAGTTCCAAGTCGGTGATATGGTGCTATTGAAGGTCTCACCTTGGAAGGGTGTGATATGCTTCAGGAAGATGCAGAAATTGGGTCCCCGGTATATTGGACCATTTCGTGTGATCGCCAGGGTAGAGATGGTGGCCTACCGGTTGGATTTGTCGAGTGACCTTATCTAGATCCACAACACTTTCCATGTTTCGTAGTTGCGGAAGTGCATGTTGGACAATGAGGCACTGGTCCCTTTGGATGATATTAAGGTCGATGAGCGCCTGATTTATATTGAGAGGCCGGTAGCGATAGTGGAGAGAAAGATGAAGGTCCTACGCAACAAGGAGATACCTTTGGTAAAGGTTTAGTGGAAACAACGGAAAGGCTCCAAGTGGGCCTAGGAGCCAGAGTCGGAGATGTGGGAGCATTATCCTTAGTTATTTGCAGCATCAGACTTCGAGGATGAAGTCTAGTTCAAGTGGGGAAGATTTGTAATATCTCGATGATAAGGTAACTTCAATTTTAACCCTATGTATGAAGAAATAATGAGTTTTATCCCTTGGGTATGAGAAAGCTTGCAAAATGACCCATAGTGGCATTTTGTAAATTCAAGGCAACACTTAGTATGTTGGGCATACGTTGTGTATGTTGGGCATATATGCACGACCATTAGTATGTTGGGCGTACATCGGGTATGCTGGGCGTACTTGAAGAATCCTCAAACCCTAATTTTTAGGGTTTGGTTTATATATAAACATCATTAACTCCTTATTTCCTTTTTAGCTTCCACTTGCCATTTCGTCCATCTGGAACCCTAATCCACCTTGAAAGTGCTCTTGAGCTTTTGTGGGTACTTTTGGTGATTAAGAAGGAAGGATAAGAAGAGAGGGACACCTTGGAAGAATGAAGCACCTTAGATATAGAATCTCATCACCATTTCACATCATTTTAAGGTAAAATCTCTTAACTTGATGACGATTTGTTTAAGATCTTGTTAGCCTTGAAGTTGTGAACATTTTGGTTCCATTAGCTTGGCATGTTGGGTATAGGTTACTCTAATTCATTTGAGCCGTCCTTTTAGACATTTCAAAGTGTTTTTGTGCATAAAAATGTGATCTTTAGTGTTGTATGTAACCCATGCATGTGTTAGATGGTCTTATTGGGTTAAGAACATAGGGTTTTATACATTAAGCACTTTATAGCCATGCGAAGTCATAAATTTGGAAACTTTATGACTTAGGACTTCATTTTGGAATTGGATATGAGTTTTGGAATGAAGTCCTTAATGGAATAAGCTCTTAATGAAGTTTAGGGACTTGGCAGTGTATGTTGGGTGTACCTGGAGGTATGTTGCGCGTACGCGGTCAGCGCCCCGATTTTGGTCAACATCAGAGTACTTTGGGTGTACTCTCTTGGTACACAGGGCATACTCTGCTGGGAATGGATATTGATTTTTTGACCTTGACCGTTAACTTTGACTTTGGCTAGGGTTGACCAATTTTGACTTAAGGGTATTTTGGGTATTTTGAGCTATATTTAAGCCTTGGTCTCTGTCTGTTAAATAGGTAACCTATAGATCTGATATTCAGAGCAGTGTATTGTTCAGCTATTCGTCAGACTGTAAGGTGAGTTTCTTCTCACTTTGTCGTGGGTTGAAGGCATCAATGTCGGCCCACTAGATTATTGATCCTGGTTAGGATAGTATTATGCAAGTCTGTGGCTGATTATTAGATCTGCATGATTATCTATATTTGTTGGTTATGTGTTTATTTTTATTTATTACATATGTCGACATATGGTGTTGGTTTGAGGTTGTACTGCTTTGTGTTGTAGCCAACAAACCTGGGAGCATTCCAGATATGAGTTGAGGGCCCGATTGGCATGTCAGACTCACACTGAGGGCTCGAGAGCATTCCATATATAAGTTGAGGGCCCGATTGGTTGCCAGACTCATACCGTGGGCTTAGGGGTAATCCAGTCTTTCTAGCTGTGGACCCGATATATGTTGTTATATGTGTGTGCTGGTACTTTGGGGGAAACTCACTAAGCTTTGAATTACATATTTTAGTTTATTATTTCAGGTACTTTAGAGGATCATGGAAAGGCGAATGTGTGATCGTACAAAATTTCATGTTTTATGTCACTGGGTCTTGGGAAAACTCTTATTTGAAATAATGCTTTTGAATTAGTGACTATTTTTATAAACAATGTTGATTAATGGTCGATTTTGAAAATTTTAAATGTATTTTGATTTTTGAGTGTTACATGATCTGAATGCAAAAACGTGAAGACTTGAAAGATATCTGGTTGAATTTATGTAGTATTTGGCCATAAGGGCATTGTGGGAATTTACTACCGATTTGAACAATCCCTTTGTTGTTAAGAGCTTAATATATGATTAGATTGTGTGAATGTGTGATACCAAGTTTTATGCATTAGACAACACCTAATGATGCAATAAATGACTTGGGAATAAGTCATATAAGTTGAAGAATATTATTAGGCAATTTGAGCTCTTAACCCTTTTAATAGAGTGTTTATATACATTGGAATGTAATGATGGAATTAAGGATTCCATGGTTACTTTAAACACTCATAATGAGATTTATTATAGTTTTATGTACTTGAACACATTTATATGAGTGTTTAATAACTTGGTAACAAGCATTGTGAGCTTTGGAATGTTCAGGTGAACAATAGAATAGTAAACCCTTCTTATGGAATTTGAGAA
Source organism: Lactuca serriola (assembly GCF_051521515.1). NCBI lineage: Eukaryota > Viridiplantae > Streptophyta > Magnoliopsida > Asterales > Asteraceae > Lactuca > Lactuca serriola. Next base: position 190,716,460 of record NC_136409.1, on the reverse strand, counting down.
CCAATATATTCTTAAAATGGTTTCAATGAGCACTTAGTGAATTAAGTGAGATGTTTTAAATTGATAAAAACACCTCCTAATCATGTGTGAGGACGCATACAAGTGGTGCAAAGTGAATTGGAAAGGGGTCTTCAAGATCTATGAAAAGTGGGATGTTATTATGAGAAAAATTGAACTTTTTGGGCATATATACTATTCTATACAACCCGTGTGAAATTCTACACGCCCCATGTGGAACCTCCTGTTCGGGAAATGTTGTTTTCCTCATAACTTTTACATACAGACTCGGATTTGCGCGCGATTTTCTCCTAAATTTAGTAATGGAACCCATGAGGGGTGTTTTGGTTATTTTAACGAGTTATATCCATATATGGTGTAGGTAGTATTTGAAGAGGATTTTTCTAGGGAAAGGGACTAGAACATGACTAGCTAATCTTCGTGTGGTTGAGGTGAGTACGTGTTGGCATTTTCTCACTTTTAGGTACATGGCAAGATGATTTTTATTATAATGAAATTGATTTGATATATGAAATGTTTTGGAAACAAAGTGTTAAATGTTTTTAATAAGAATGTTTTGAAAGAATGCCTTGAAGGCAAGAATATTTTTGAAAGCAAAGCATGTTTTGGAAGAAAGAATGTTTTGATAATGTATTTGAAAGGTTTTGAAATATAGATGCTTTAATTTTGGAAATGAGTATTTTAATACTAAGGTATGAAATGTGTAAAACATGGGAAGAATGACAAGAAATGGAAAGTAATGAAAAGAAAATGGAAAGAAATTGGAAAGTAATAAATAGGAAAGAAAGTAAAGAAAAAATAAAAACTGCCCGAACCATGATACCTCATAAGAGGCACTAGAGGAATCTATTAGTGGATCGTTATTGTGAGTGATACTTGATTAAAAGGTATTATCTTTGTATCCTTAACACCTGAGATACATAGTGGGACTTAAGTGTAGGAATCTATTAGTGGATCGCTATCATGAGTGATACTAGACCTATTGGAAATCCAAAAATACGATATATCTATGACATCATCAAAAATAAGAGATTTCCTAGGTAAAGTCGGAACAAACAGAGAAGAATTACGAAAGTTCCAAAGACACCAAAAAGAAGTCAAAACCACTGCATCAAACTTCTTCTGTTGTCCTCCTCGTAGAGGAATATGGTCTGCCCAAGAAAGTAAAGTCTGAATAGAGATTTGGTTCGGGAGATGGACATCCCACCAAATAGCAATACGAGTCCAGATATCACACAAGTCACTACATCCAACGAAAAGATGGTCAATAGTTTCCACTCCATTATGAAAAATGGAGCTTAAAATCATATCCACCTCAATACCTCTGTAAGACAATCTCTCCCGCGTAGGAATGCTATGAAGGAACAACCTCCAGATAAAAACATTGAGTTTAATGGGAACCCAAATATTCCATCTAGTTTTCATGTCGTCTACTAAAAGGAATATGTTGTCGATTAAAGCACGAGTTGAATCAACATAAAAAGTGTCTGAAGCATCATAGAGCCACTTTAATCTGTCTGGACTAGAATTGAGATGAACACTCTGCATCAACAACATGAACTGGTCCCACTGAGATTGCTCAATACCACCTCTAGGCAAACAACGGTAGTTCTCCTCACCCCATCCTAGAGATACATGATCTCTAACAGACACCTATTTGTAAGCGTCCAAGGAAAAAATCCTATGAAAAGCTAACACAAGAGGAACATCTCCTTTTCAAACATCCTGCCAAAAAGAAGTAACAACCCCATTACCTACACGAATTAGAGTAAGGGAATGAAAGTCTAAACCACAGTCATGGAGATGAGCTAACATCCGTAACAAACTATTCCAAGGCCACGTTCCAGCCCTCAAAGGAATCAAATCAACACAACCCCCATCAGAACCATAGATGGCTTCAACAACCCACACCCAAATGAGATCAAGATGGTGATAAAATCCCCACCGCCAACGAAAGATCATTGATCTAAAAAAAATTTAAGTCGAAACGTTGACAAAGTTAAATTTATAACGACACATAAATAAGAAAAAACAAGTAAGTTTAAAAAAAATTAATGAACGAAAGTCTAAATTTACGTTGAAACGTTGATCACTTCGAATTTATAACGATGCATATATAAAAATAAATACGTAAAAATTTTGATTTTGTTAAGTTAACGAATGAAAGTTATTGAAACATTCAAATTATGTATAGTATGTGTGATAAAAATGAAAGTTTATAAAATATAGGAGGTGAACTTGATATTTCATAACATTCAATGTAGAGAGGTTAAAATCACATTTTAAAAAGTAAAGAAAAAATATATATTATTTTACATAGTATTTTATTTAAATAATAGAACGATATATAGAAAATGTAATTTTTTATTTAAATAATAGAACGATATATAGAAAATGTAATTTTTAAAAGTTAATGGATGACTATGGTAGGTGGAAACGTTGGTATCTGATATATGTTATAATTACCTTAGGATGTCTTCCTTTTTTGATTAATTGATTTTGAAATAATAGTTTTGAAATTGCACATTAAAGCAACCTCTTGAATATGTACAATAATACAATATAAATGTTGGAGGTTTGTTTTAAAAATTTTATGCTAATACTTTTTAATGTTGCTTCATTTAATATTATTTTTCGTTTGCAAAATATACAAGATTGATGTGATTTTTTTTTCTTTTTCAATCGCATGCATATAGGCTTTTTTTCTTAATCAATGTTACAAATATACATCTTATAAAAAAGTTTCAACCATTTAATGAATAGATGATGCGGTTTACAGGTTTAGTATGAAGAGAGAGAGAAAGGGAGGTGTTTGTCCTATTGTTGCACATGAATGGTTCTTTTGTGTCCTCTAATAAGACAATATACCGTGGCCAAACATATTTGGGATTTTGGATTTTTCGTGCACTCTTTGATTATTGCCAATTATATCAAACTTGTCGACCACAACTTAGTTATTTAATTTATGAGTGGACCATCTGTTTGGAACATGATCTGAAAGTACGTTACCCAAAAAGGTCTCAGAAAAGTGATTATATCAAATTATAAAATAAAACAAAACAATTACCCAAAAGAACATTATGTACATTATAATATAACACCTATTGTCGAAAAATAATATTGAAAACAAAAAGTGTTGTGTAATGGTGATATACATACCAAGTTTCATCTTCTTTTTTATCTAAGATTTCCAATGTGTTATGTAAGTACAAATTAGTGTTACCAAGTCCATAAACATATTTCTCAAGAAGTTGACAACATCAATGACGGGGTCATGGTTTATTTTCCTTTATGTAAGATCTAAGTCAACAATACTTTCAAAACCCTAAACCCTAAACCCTAAATCAATCACGTCATCGGTTTGGTCATAAACAAGAAACAGTTTGTCACTAAATTAAGAACCAATCACATCATCAGTTTGGTCAAGTGTTCTTAATCTCTAAAGTATCTATAATCTAGGGTTTCATGTTATGTTTAATGAAAGTTCAATTTAGTGATTGTTGAACGATAGGTATCAATATGATGTAATTACATTATTTTAAACATCTATATCCACGGAATTGAATTCCAGCATGATGATCCATGTTTGATCTAAAATCCAGTTGTAGGTAAATGCGAAATCGGTTGTGGAATTAAATCAATTAGCTATGGAATTATTAATTGTAATGAAAAATATTACACTTGAACCTATTATTAAAAGTAAAAACATTATGATATACTTGCTTGGTAAGAAGTATCATATAATGGATAAGCTAGTTAGTTAAGGTGGGGTTGTGTTCATGACTAATAACAAGAATGATTATGGTTGATCATTATATACATCAAAAAGTGGAGATGTTCAAAAAGTTTATGTACATGCCAAAATTTTGAAAATCAATCAACTATGAATGATCACTCTCGTCTTTCAAGTCAAATACCCATCTTCAAAACATCTTCAATCATTTGAGCATCTTGATGAACTCTTTCCTTGTTTCAGCCATAACATCCATCTTGCTTCCCCAAAGATCAATCATCTTGTTCAAAAAGTTATTTGAAAACATGTGTTTTTAGTTCGTCTTAAAAAAGAGTTTCTTGTTCATCTGGATGTTGGGTCACTCCTTTGAAAAGTTGAAGGATAGGTTCATCGTCATCTTGTAACTCTTCTAATCCTTCAATGTAAAGATCTGGTTGATCTTTACATTGAATGTAAACATTTAGCTTACAAATAATTTTAGTATAAGTAGCAAACACGTATAATGTAAACATGTGTTAGCCCATTCAAATTCGTATCATTTTCATCATTTTTTTTGGGTTTGATATGCTTTACTCAACTCTAAAGACTTATGCACATTTATTTTATTTCATCAATCAAAAAAGTTAGAGAAAAGGTCAAGAAAGGAAGAAACTTTATGCTGTTATGATTTATGACATTATCAAATGCAACTTGTTATTTTGAGTATGATCCAAAAACTCAAACATGTCCAGTTAATCTAATATTTGAGGTGTATATATATCTAGTAAAATAGAACCAAAACAATGTCATTTGTTGAATCACAATGCATAACTTTAAATTTACTTTAATTTAGGTAGGATTTTTCCAATATTCGAAAGAGCTTAAATTATTTTATTTTTCTATATTTTCATGCATTTGTTTAAAAAAACATTGTTATTTGGTTGTTACAGTGAGAAAAAGAAAAGTGTCTAAGGAATCTCCTTTCAAGATGAATCAACTTGTGTGGGAAGTTACAGCTCTACCCAACTACCATATTTTCTTGCAAATTGGTCCCTAGTTTTTATTCGATACTTCATTTTTTGTGTACTAATTGATGGAATATGTTCATGTCATGAGTCTCTTCACCCACCTTTTGAAATGATGAGGCTCGTGGGTTTGAGACATTCACAGAAAAGTACATTGTATAAGATTGTCATAATATATATATATATATATATATATATATATATATATATATATATATATATATATATATATATATATATATATATATATATATATAGGGTGAGGTTCAATAGAGAACCATAATTAACCAAGGAACCAATCTTTTTTTCAACTTTTAGAACTTATTTTTTATAAAAAAAAACTAAAAATACAGAAATTCATAACTTTTTATCTTTTTTCCAATGATATAAAATTCGATTTTTTTACGTCAAATTCACAATGTCAATCTTTGAAAATTCACAACGTGAATCCGGATTCAAACGGTGAATCCGAAAAATATTTTTCACATTCACAATGTTAATATATGAATTTAGATATTTTTAGATTTTTTTTTTTCGATAAAGAATAAGTTCTAGAAATTAAAAAAAGATTTGGTTCTTTGAAGAGCCAATGATTATGGTTCTCTATTGAACTTTTTCCTATATATATATATATATATATATATATATATATATATATATATATATATATATATATATATATATATATATATATATATATCTCCATACCTAATAAAAGAGTGACACATTTGCCACGTGTCAATCAATTAGAGCTTCACATTAATTATTTGCCACTTGTCATTCTAAGGTTTTTCCTCATTAATTAAATTTCCACTAATTCACTCTTCCATTTTACACATATCAAACACCTCAACAAAAAATGTATTTGTAATATCTATTGCCTAATTTACTAAATTATTAATTTTTTTTATCATTGCTCAATAATCACCTTATAATTTAATTAAAATTATTTTTACCTTTCTAATCCGTGGCGCCCACAGGTTATAAACTAGTATATATATATATATATATATATATATATATATATATATATATATATATATATATATATATATATATATATATATAAGTCTAGGTTATTCTATTCAAAGTAATTATTGTGTTATTGTATGCATATATGTGGGCCACTCAACTTTTACTTATTTTAAGAAAATGATTATTACACATTATTTAATTAAATATAATTGAAAAATACCATCTAATTTAACTAGAAAGGTATTTTAGTCCATTAATATAAATTTTATAAAGGAAATTTGCATATTTTAAGGAAAATTGCATATTTTAAGGGAAAATAGATTCTATTAATTTTAAAAATCTGATTGTATGGATGATTATTCTCCTAATTCGGAAATTCTATGTTTATCAATATATTGAAAAATAATAACTATGATTGAACCATACAAGAATATACATTTTGACATAATATATATTTTGATTTAATGAACTTCTTGAAGAATAACAAAATTTTGGATAAAAGTTAAAAAAAATCATTACATTCTTATAAAAGAAAAAAAATATACTATTCTATGAGAATGTTACACTTATTAATAACATCTTCAAATCTTCTTCTGAATCTAAATCGTAATCGAATCAAATACTTTTTTGTTGCGACGGGGGGGATACAAACGACACCAACAAGTCGGAGATTGGTGGAGGAGTAAAAATCGGGAGGGATGAGCTGCTGGTGATCTCGATTGAAGTAGGAGGCACGGGTTGAGTCGGTGACTTGCTGGTGAGGGATGAGGCGTAGATGTATCGTAGGGTTTTAAACTAAATTCCTAATACAAAGGGATATTAAATGTTTTCAATATTTACTAAAAATAAAATGTTTCAAGATTACTATTATACCCCTTAAACAATTTATTAATTATTTAATATTTCTTAAAAATTGATTGGCCCACATTGATTCATATAATAACACAATAATTACTTTAAACACCTGAACCTAACTCTCTCTCTCTCTCTCTCTCTCTCTCTCTCTCTATATATATATATATATATATATATATATATATATATATATATATAATCTCGTAGGAGTTAGGAACAATATAGTTTGTCCTCTTCAGATTTTGACCATAATATTTTGTGGGTATTACAGATTTCGTCAATCCTATATATAATGAATCCATTGATCTCATTACATTTCTACCCATCTTTGCTTCCAACAACCTTCCCGATTTTCTACCACCATATGACCTCTCCTCCTAATAGGGTTTTTCTTCCATACCCACCGATAGGTCCTTCCAAAATCAGAAATGTAATGAGATTGGAGGCCCTTCCACCGACGTTTGCCAAACACTGTCATCCCTATCATTCTCTCAATTTCTTCCGACGAAGCAGGTAACGCTTTCGAACCTATCACACACCGTTATCCTCTTTCTCTTCAATTCCATGTTTCTCTTCGTTAATTCAAAAGACTTGTGATTTTTGTCTTTCTTACCCTCTAACAAACAGACATCCATGTATGTATGATAGAGACTACAATCTACAACTTGGTAAGTACTTTCTCTACATTTATTTGGGGATTTTTTGATTTATTTTTTCTTAGTTTATTGAACCAGTCTGGTTTAACATTTGTATGTATTTGTATGTATATATGTGTATCTATATGCTTAACTCTATAAATTTAATTAATTGTTTGTTGGGATTTTTGTTTGTGTGTGTTTGTAGGAATTTACCTTCACATCCTGGCTTAAATCCCAATCCTTAGCATCTTTTGGAAGTTAGCCAAAGTGTTTGGGAATGAGATGATTTAATTACAGTGAACCAAAAAACATTTTCAAAACTAAAGCTTGAAAAATACTAATATGTTAAGTTAAACCAGAGGAACTTAGCTATAAGGTCGTGATTGTAAGATTTGCCTTCTCTTTTGATTTTTGCTTCACGATATGTTGGGGTTTTGGTGTTCGTTTGGATGAATTGGTTTGATCCAATCTAATCAAGTGAAACCAAATTGATTTTGGTTTTCAAAACATAGATCCGAATAGTCCAAACTAAATTCAAATTCGATCCGATCCAATTACAGTATAATGCGCGCTACAACTAGCAGCCCCTTACTAGTATGGGAAAAGGCTAGCGCGCAAGGGCTGATGAAAAGCCAGCAACTTGATCGGTTTTTATAATTTGGTTTTTAGAAACTAAAACATTTTAAAACGACATATAATTATAATATTACCGAATTTTACACAAGAAGAAAAAACAAATTATTTAGTTACAATTTAAAATTTATAAACAACTATTAAGAAGGTACATTATATTTTAATATTTTATAGATAAAAAACTTTTGAGAGAAAATTTATATTAATATTTTTTATTAGGTGAAACTTGTTGAACCTATTTCAAAAAATAAATTACAAGATTAATAAATAATTATAGATATATTAAAAATTATTAAATAATAAACTGGTATTCGGTTTTTTTGGACTGTTCGGTTCTTATTTTATAAACCATACCCAATCCAAAATCCAAAATAATAATTCGTTTTTGTTGAAAACCAATCCAAAATCCGAATATCTGAACCAAATTGTAATTTGGTTTTATCCAAATACTGAATAACCCTAACTGTAATACAATTTCTGCACCTTTTTGTAGGATTTCTTGAAGATAAGATGCTTGCTCGCTGCAAAAAAAACTTCAGAAGGATTAACATGGTGTGAATCTTATTTCCATTTCTTTCTATGGGCATTTTGTATGTGGAGTTGGTTGATAATACATTAAGTTAATAAATTGCATGTTTGAGTTTCTGACTTCGTTTTCTGAGTATTTTGCATAGTTTAAAAAGGTCTCTCTATTTTCTTTGGAAGTTGATTTGGTTTATCTTAGTTGCATGTTGTGGATCAAACCGATACAACGCATATGCATATGTGGGATTGGTTTAATTAAGGTTTGTAAAATTAATTAGAATTGAAGAAGAGATTAGGGATCAATCAAGATATGTTGGTGATGATCGGAGACATTCGTGAACAAGAAATGTGTTTTTGATTTAATACTTAGGTTATACTAATACATCTAATAGTAATGCCAATTTATTGTGTTGGATCATAATTTTTCTTTTGTAGTTCTAATTTGTATGGAGGAGTGTTTTGTGTTATGATGTGTGAACAAAAGTTTGATGTAAAACTAAACCAACCTTAGTCATTTATAAATTGCACATGCTATGATACTTTCAAGTTGTTATTAGATGAGTCATTATTCATTGTACTATCTTTTTTATGCACAAGCATATAAAATGATATAATATGTAAAATACGATTGATTAAACCCAAAAGTAGGATATTCTTTGTTTTCTTTGTTTATAGTTTTTGGATCTTTGACTTGACTATTATTAAGGTTATTGGGCTATAACACATTTGACTTAAAACCTGGGGTATAGACCACCCCTCGGGTATAGCCACGGAGGTGCTTCTGCGTACCTCGTTAACAGTTCTGTAGAACTATTCATCGATTTTTTTTTTCATAAATACCCCTGATTTAGTTATGATTTTGCCATTCCGCGGAGCTACAGTGGATACCGCAAAGCCTTCGGAGCTTACATTCGCGGAAAGCATGTCTATATATGGAAATCTGATTTTTTATGACTAAAATTTAAAATTCCACCCACCACCACCCAAAAAATATCTATTAGTAACATAATCCGTATATAAAATATTATAAAAAAGCATTACAAAAGGTGCTAAAAATAGTTTTTTATTGATCTGACATAATAAATAACTTTAAAATTAGTTAACCAATAAGGACAAAGAGTTTCTAGTCCAGCGGTATTCGATGTTGCCCTTCCACACTGAGGTCGAGGGTTTAAGTCTGATTGTAGACATATGTGAAATAATTTAGAAGTAGTTAAATATATTTATCGTTTAAAAAAAAAATAACCAATAAGGATTACTCTGTAACGTTTTTAAACACGTGTCTTCCATCATATATAAAACTCTTTTTTAAATCTCAGAACCATTAAACACAACAACATAAAAATTAGAAATTTCAAATTAAACCAAACATATGACGAGACGAGATATGTAAATGGTTGTTTTACATATGCAACCTTAAACCCCAGCCCTAAGCACAAACACTTTCCCTCCTTAAGTTGTCTTACAATTTAAGCAGTCATTTAACATTTTTATAATAATGTTATGGTGAAATATTAATTAAATACAACTGTTTTATATATTATCAATTATGTTTTGGCAAAGGATTCAATTTCTTGTTTATCTCTTCAAGTTTCTTCATCCTCGCCATTTCACTTTCAGTAATAAGCTGCAAAATTTAATATAAAACATATCTTGTTAATCAGGGACATAATTATATCATGAAATATATATACTTAATTACTGTTTTAATAAAGTTAAAAGGATTATTTAGATTTTTTTTGGAAACCACAAATATATAAAAAGAACCCGCTCCTAACAAGACATTAGCGGGAACAAAAAAAAAAAAAAAAAAAGGATTACTTAGAATAAAAATAATAAAACAAAGTAAAATCACCTCCATTAATCTGGTAACTAGTTGAGCTTTCTCCTTGTTTTTCTCATTGAATGCCTCAACTGCTTCTTTATATTCTTTTTCCTGCAAATCATTCACATCACATTTCACTGAATAAAACCAGAAGAATAAAAGATATAAAATAATTATAACGTCTCACCTTTTAAGTAAACCCTCATCCCACTGGATCTTATAAATAAACTTATGCAGTTTATCAAATATATGATTCATGTGTATGAGTGATTCGGCTATATTTAGTGCTCGTAAAAATTATCAGGTCTAACTATAATAACTGCCGTAACTAAACAATAATATTCTAAAAAAGATGTATATCAAATAAAAATAAAAGATATACAATAATTATAACATCTCACCTTTTTAAGACAATTTTGTCCTAACGACTTTAGTTCTTTATTGACCAAGTCAACCTTCTTTCTTACATTTGCTCCTTCCTTCCAACTTGGATCATCTAGGGATTCAAGATCCTACCATAAGAATTTTCATATTTATTAATCCAAACAATAATTACAATATTAATCTTATACAAAAATTCAGAAACTAAAATCCGATGCATATTTAAAAAAAAAAAAAAAAAAAAAAAAAAAAAAAAAAAAAAAACAACAACAACAGTTTACAACAAAACTTATTTAAATGATTAGAAGTTACCATCTTAGAATAGTGGCATGAGAAGACTAATAATTAACCACATACTATTTTCATTATTAATTACATGGAAAAGTTTTACTTACATTGCGAATTTCAGCCAACTTTTTGGTTTCTTGTTCAACGCGACTTAGTTGAGCTTGAACTCTCTCCTTGACTTCCATCTTCTTCTTTGTGATCTCTTCTTCTTTAGCACGAAAAGCAAACAAGGCTGATTTGGAAAGCTCATCATCACAGTCGATTAATGGGTTATCCTGACTTGCCCTTAGTCCCAAGCTCTTCATGCGAATCATCTTTTGAGATGATTGCTGTTGATCCAATGGCAATTGTGAAGGTATGCATGCCATTTTTTCAACAATAATGGACGCTCTTTTCTTATGTAGGGATGATGGGTCTCTTTTGCTTGGCTTAGAGATGCTCAATCTATGTTGGGTTTTGAAAAAAAGGCCACCAAATATAGTAAGAGACTAGCTTTCTTGACAACAAATATGAGGTGGAAAGCCAAAAAATGTCCAACTAATTACGTATTTTATAATACAAAGGGAGAAACCACATCATGGTTATTTATCTTTTTATTTGTTAATGGAGATATGGGGACATATATATGTCATTCTCATTTTGTAATTCGAGTATTCAAAATTTTAAAAGTGATTGTATTATAACTTATACGACGATTGTAAAATTTCGATATCAAAGTTACATCCTAATCCAATAACCTTTTGATTAATTTAATACTAATATGTTAAAGTAGTTAAAACCTTACGTGTTAAGGCTCATAAACTTATTATTGTATTTATTTATGTCAAAATGACAATCTTTATCTTTATATTCTACTTAATACCCTAACATATTTTCTAATCATATGAAGAAAATACGGTTTGCACTTTGCATGAAGAGGGAGTATGGTCAAATCTTCTTCTAAATAAAAAGAAAAGACAATGTGGGGTGTAAGCTTTTTTAATAGTGGAATTCCGTCGATGTCATTGTCACTTTGAGAATATAAATTCAAAAACTATTGCCGGGTAATAATATGTCCTTTGCATATTTAAATACATTATTATTATTATACAGATATTGATTAAAATGATGATATTGTATCTACATGGCCACTTTTTTTTTTATTTTCTTTTAGAGTAAATTATGTAAAATACGTTATGTAGTTTGGAATAATCTACTTATGTTATTATGTAGTTTGGAATAATCTGTATATTTGGTCTCTAGCTTTTAATTTATTTTTATTTTTACTTACATTGTTGCTATGATTTTCTAATAAGCCAAAACCACAAAGAGGAAAATGATTATGGTTTTCTGAGGTCAAGGGGGATAAAGGTTGAGAAATGAACCCTAGAACCGAGTTAGAGAGACTTAAATACGAAAAGAACCCTAAAAGGGTCATGGACGTGGGCCTGATCAATTGTCACGTCATGACTTTCTTTGGCCACGCCGTGGTGGCTCAATAAATTATGCGTGCCACTTATTCAATGCCACTCCGTGGGCATCCTTGCTCCACGTTGTGGCACAAAGTTTTTCCAAAAACTCCCTCTTTAGCCTAAGAGAATAAAAACTAAACTATAATCGAACATGAGTGTTACATTGGGAAAAAAAGAGAGGGAAATAAGCCGATAAGATGGATATGTTGGGTTACATTAAATATAGTTAGAGAATTTGAAATTTCTTATAAACTTAAAAAATGATAAAGTTGTTGCTAGTTTATATAATTATTGTAGTCTTAGTTTGATGCATTTATATTTCAATAAAAATACAATGTAACGGGATATTAAGTTTTACGCTAGACATAATATTATATAATTCAACATATATTCATTTCATCAGTTCATTTAATGACTAGACGCCTAGGTCAGCAATAAAATTGGTAAAATGTGTGTTATAGCGAGAAAATTGTCAAATCATCATTTTTACCGGTAATTCATGTTTTTTCGTAAACAATATTTAGTTTGAAACTTATTCGTAAATCATGGTAAATAATGAGACTTTAATGCGTCTATGTCTGCAATGAAACCGTTAAACCAATTTTTTTTTGTCAAATCGTCATTTTTACCATTAATTCATATTTTTTTACGAATAAAATTTAGCGTAGCATTTATCTATAAATTATATAAAATAATAAGACATTTATTTCAATAAAATAATTCCCAAAATCTATTTATATGTAGAAAGTTAGGAAGGCATGAAGCTTTTGAATTTATTTAAAATATATATATATATATATATATATATATATATATATATATATATATATATATATATAATACAAAAGGATACCAAAATCTAAGCCCAACAAACCTAACACAGAAGCCCAAACGGCCCACTGTGATTGCAGTTTCTTTACCATTCTCGAATCTTCGTCTCCCCCTGTTTTATCTCGCTTGTCAATTCTCCATTTCTGCGTCTGCGCGAACACCTGTACTCTTTCAATACTCACGTAAGTCTCCTTCTAAGTTAACTTCAATGTAATTTCTATAGCTTCATGATACTCTAATAGCCATGTACTTTCCGATTACCTACATTAATGTTTGTTACCTACGATTTTCAATCTCCTATTTGAATTTAGTTTAATCACACCACTCAACTCATATGCCGATTTTTTAAATTGTCTGTTCTTTTCGATTTTTGCTACAGATTTCCGTCGATATACCTGAAATGTTTTAGGGTTCTTACATACGTTCCCCTTCTTCACCTGAAAGCAGCAATTTTTAACACTTTCAGCAGTTTAACATGCTATTTAATCCATTCAGACGATTTTCTTAATTTTCGTTGCTATATCCATCAATCTTTCTTCTAAATTAACATTTAACAACTTCAAATCAAAGCGAGAGAGCTCAATTAGTTAATGTTGAATGAACAGGAAATGGTAGAAGAGCCACCTTTTAGGCCACGAGAAAAGCTGATTGAGAAGCAAAAAATGTATCAAAGCATCCAGAAACACACATACCTGAAAGGTCCAATGGACAAGATTACCTCAGTTGCTATTCCTCTTGCATTAGCGGGTTCTTCCCTCTACCTCATTGTATGTTCTTAACCCTTCTTTTTCTCCTTGAAATCAACTTCAACAGTTGCTCCATACTTAACAGATGATTTGGGTACTTTAACAGGGACGTGGTATCTATAACATGTCTCATGGAATCGGAAGGAAAGATTGAATATGTGATTTTATCTTTATATTTTATTGTTCTAAGTTTATATGGTTTTGGTTATCAGTTAAATGTTAACCAGAATTCGTCGTTATGTGAGTATTGTAATGTGTTGTTGGGTGCTCTGATAATATTTGGAAAATAATGTATTTATGTAAATTGCAAATTGAGTGAATGGATTTGCATATTTTGAATTGCAGTCTATATCTTATCATAGTAGTAGTGTGCCTGTGTAGATTAAAGTCTACTAAATTAGTGAGAAATGCTGGGTTATTTACCAGATTTTGAATATATGATTTATTATGCAAAGTTGCGAAAAATACGTTATGATTTACAAAGCTGTTTTCAAATTTTGTTCGATGTATTTAAAAGTAAATAAATAAATAAAATAAAAAAACCATTGATAGCAAAACATAATTTTGGATTTCAATTGAATTAAAGTATCATCGATATAAATTTGATGCATTAAAAGATGCCGTGCAAATAGGTTAAACGGCAACTACCTTCTGAAAAAGTTTACAAAGTATGATAGAATGTAATAACATGTTACAAGTAGCATTTTTGGCTAGAAAATTTTGTTTTTGTTTAATCAAACTCTTCTGTGACTTGTAATCTAAGTTGATGTTATGTACAAATGTTCATTCCAAAAAACAATCATTTGAATCAAAACTTACCTGTGAAGTCTAAAATCGAATTCAATACATTTCACACAATCAACTGTGGGTTTGTAACCCTAATGTCTCGGTTCAAACTTGATTTGGATCTGGATCCTCTTATTGAGCTTAATGGGCCAGTGAACTCTTAATTTGGTTATTTTGGGCCAAGGAACCCTATTTGGGCTCTAGTTGAACCCACATTCATGTATAGCATTTTGGGTTATATTGGTCCTAAAATGTCCCACACCATTTTAATGGGCCTTATTGGGCCGTAAACAACTTTCTTGAACTTTATTGGGCCATAAACCCATTTCTTTATCATTTTTGGGCCGTAAACTGTCATATGGGCCCAAAGGGCTGAAAACTTTCATAATGGGCCTTATAATTTCGAGTATTATCAAAACTAGCCCAATATCCAAATTTCTTTCCCTCCCGTCTTCATTTTCATTTATATATATATATATATATATATATATATATATATATATATATATATATATATATATATATATATATATAAAGAAAGAAAATGTTATGGGATTAATTAGAGGATGACACCTCACTTTTATTTATTGGATTTCCAAGCTAATTACATCACATACTTCTAGGATTAGTTCCCTAATCCTCCATGCAATACCCATTCCACTCTCTTTCTTCTTCTCTTCTTACCCTCGGCCCTTCTCCATTCTCTACACTTCATCCAAACTTCAATACACAAAAATTCTCTTTAAGCTCTCAATAAATTCTCACTTTTCCCTCTTCAAAATTCATGTGTGCTAGTGTGTGAGTTCAAGAGCACTTCATCCAAAATACACTCATCTTGGTAAGCTACTTCCACTCAAGAGGTTTAACTTCATGTTCATGTTAAACTTACTTTTCCTAACACTTCATTTCATGATCCATGATCCTTAGAAACCCCATAAGTTTGAGATCTACTCAAGGGAGCTTGCTAGGGCCGAAATCTCTCTCATATCTCTTCATCAAAACCGATCCAAACCCCAAGGTGAGTTCATACCCCCTATTTTCGGTTTTACTTTTTTTTGGGGGAGAATACAAGTTGCTTTGTGTAGATCTGTGTGTTTAAGCATGTATATGTGTATTTTACCATGTTAAATGTTGTGTTTATGTGTTGGAACTCCATAGATTTCGATAGATCTACTAAAAAATGGTGATATTGGTAAACAAAAACACTCAATGCAACTTAGTATGAAGATGAAAGGATTAAAACATGCTAAGGATGTTTGAAACTAAGAAAAATCGTGTAAAGGGCAAAAAATGGACAAAATAAACAAAAAGTGAGGATCTTTTGTCAACTCACGGTTTTTAAGAGGACTAAAAGAGTCATTTTTAAATAAAAATGGGTCTTTATGGTATTCATGCTTTTAAAAGGGTCAAAAGTTTAAATTTTTACAAATGGGCCTCAAATTGGGCCTTCATGGTTTTTATGGGTTAAACTTGTAATTTTTTGGCTTTTATGATTTAAATTATCATTTTAGACAAATTTGAGCCAAAAATGTATATTTTCGGTTAAAAGGGCTTAAATGTAAATTTATTTAAACTTGAGCCAAAAAGATAAATTTATACACAATTGGGCCGAGAATGTCACTTTTCATAAAATTGAGGCCGAAAATGTTATTTCTAACAAAAAGGGGCTAGAAATGCTATTTCGTTTAAAACAAGCCCAAAAATGTAAACTTTTGGTCGAAAAAGGACCTAAAGTGTCATTTTTACCAAAAATATGCCTTAATTGTAAATTTCGGTTTTAAGGACCAAAAATATTTTTTTACAAAAAGTGGGTCTTTTATGTCATTTTGGTAAACAATTAAGCTTAAACAACCAACGTAACAACAAACGGATTAATTACGTCATTTACACTTTTAATTGGGCATGGATTATACATTACATGTTTATTGGGCCTTAGTGGTCCATTTACATGCTTGTTGGGCCTGGAATATACATTACATCTTTATTGGGCCTTTGTAACCCATATACATGTTTGAAGGTAGACGTGACCAAAAAAACCGGTTCACAAACCGAACCGGTCAGTGAACCGGAAACCGGTTTACCTCCGAACCGGTTCAGGCATGAACCGAACCCTCGAAGAACCGAACCTCCAGACCGAACCAGTTCGCCATTTTGCCCGTGTGATCCGGTTTCAAACCGGTTTAATAAGAACCGGTTTTTTGAACCGGTTTTGAACCGTTTTTTTGATCCGATTTTGATCCGGTTTTGAACCTTATTTGCGTCGAACCCATTCCTATTTTCCACTTATTAGCCCAAAAACAAAAAAAAAAATTAGAAAACCTTATTTGCGTCGAACCGGTTTTTTGATCCGGTTTTGAACCGGTTTTTTGAACCGCTTTTCTGAACCGGTTTCTAATAAACCGAACCAGTTTACATAAGTTCGGATATTTTTGGGGGTGAACTGGTTTGGAACCGAACCGGTTTGGGTGTGAACCGGTTTAGACTACTTGGACTTGAACCGAACCGGTTTTCTGAACCGGTCCGGTTCATAAAAAAACCGGTTTTTGCATGCCTATTTGTAGGGTTTGGAACATACATTACATTTTATTGGGTCTTCGTGGTCCATCTACATGGTTGTTGACTTCACACATTCACGTACATACTCGTTGGGCCTTGAAAACTAAAGACATACATGGAAACAATATATACTGTACAATTCAATATTCGTGTAAATTCAGTTAAGGCTTTTGTGAGACATTTCGTTTGTCACCTATCTAGTATACAACCGTAGCCTGTAGTTATAACAAGAGTCTCCTGGAGTGAGAGCGAAAGTTTGTGTATAGATCTATACGGAGTTGACGCCCCACACCTGAGTTGTTCGCTACAGTTAGACTAGACCAGTCTAGGGTGACAAATCTTACCTTAAACAAGTCGGCGTCTGAAAAAAAAAACGTTATGACGGACGAATCAGACATTATCAAGTATGGTTATAGCGACTCACAAAGAAATTAACTCCACTGTAAATTTACGGAATACATAAACAATTCTACAATTACAATATTATACAAACACCAACTTACGGTCTTGGGTATTAATACTACAACACTTTTGCAAGCAGAAATTATCGGATTTTCTGGGAAAAACTTATACTATACATCACCTTTTACTTACAAAGAAAACATGAGATTTTCTGGAATACTTCTCTTATACATTTTAAAAACACACATGTTTTAATACAAGATTTAATACAAAGCATTCAAACAATTTACTTCTTTTACAAAAAATATCGAATTTTCTGGTGTTTACAAAGTGATACAAACTTTTCATACAAATACACTTATGAACTCACCAACATTATATACGTTGACCGTTTTCAAAATAACTTGTATTCTCAGGAAACCGTTAAGCAGGTGGACATCAAGGTCATGTGAAAGTTTGTTGCATTTTGTTGCTATTATAAACATTGATATTTTGGGATGTAACTCATGTAAACAATTACAATGATGTAAACATTGTATTGTTGTATTATTTCTCGTGTGATGATGATGCATGCTTTGTTTCAATTATATTCACTGTGATGATATTACAAGATGAAGTCATACAAGCCCTCGGACGTTTCCACCGTTTTCTCCGGTTCGGGGGTGTGACATAACATTCAGTATAGGGCTGACAAATATATACCACGGAAAACCAACCAACATGTTACCAATATTGGTAACCAACATGTTTGGTTGGTAGTACCATACCAATCGCAAAGTCATGGTATGGTAGTATCGTAGTGGTACAAAGATTTCAATACCATGGTAGTATCATACCAACCAATTCAATATATATATATATATATATATATATATATATATATATATATATATATATTGTATATAATATTGTATATTTATAATTTTAGTATGTTTGATGCTTATGATTTACGAGCTTTAATATTAGCATTTACTGAATTAGTAAAGTTTACAATTTTACTTATGTTGGTGTGTCCAATATACCTCTACTGCTTAAACTTATAAATTCATGATAGAAATTAATAAAATCATTTTCGATTGAATTTTCAATCTCATCTATTAGAAAACTCTTATTCACAAAACCCCTATTGAAGTTTCACAATGCTTAAGAACACGAAAATTGTCATTCACAAAATCCCCATACATGTTGGTATATATCATAACCAACATGTACCAACTGAACTTATTGGTAGTCAAACAAGTTGGTATCAACTATATTTGGTATGGTAATGGACTAATGGTAGCAAATTTTTTGTACCAATTATAATTGGTACGGTATACAGTTTAGTGAAAAAATGAATTGGTACCTATCAATTTCACCCCTAATTTGGTGTGTGTTTGGAACGAAATCTTTGTAAGTTTTTAGTTTTTAGTTTTAAAATTAAACACACATATATATATATATATATATATATATATATATATATATATATATATATATATATATATATATATCAAAAAAAAATTGTTCAGCAATAGAAATTTTTAGTTTAGTTTGCATGTCAGGGATGCAATCATTGTAAGTTTTTAGTTTTAAAATAAAAAAAAATTAAAAATCAAAAATTTTGTTAAACTTTTAGTTTAGTTCAAAATAAAAGATTTTAAATTTAAAAGTTGTTTCAAGTAGTGTTTAATAAAAAAAATTAGATATGTTTTTTATATAATTATATATATTTTATAAGCTTTAAATTATTTTTGCTGAATATTTATATACAACTAAAATAGTTAGTTTTACTAAATACGTGACCGTGAATTGTCCAAAATCCACAAACGAGATTTTAGGAATTTTCAAGAAGATTTTTAGAAGATTAAAATTAAAGAGAAATTAATTATCCTCTTACTTTTCTTCTTAATTATCTTCCTACTTAATGGAAATGATGGCAAGTGTATAAAAATGTAATTAATTTTATCAAAATATAAAACATAGCATCATTTCATATGGATAGGAAGATATATAGGAAGAAAATATAGGATGATATTTAATTTCTCAAAATTAAAATACGTGACCATGAATTGTCCAAAATCCACAAACATGATTTTAGGAATTTTCAAGACGATTTTTGGAACATTAAAATTAATAGTCAGTTAATGAAATAAAATTAAATATCAAACCAATCATCTGATTGATTAAAATCTTCAATATTAAAGCGGTGTAAAATATGAAAGACAAAATTGAAAGTAAAAACATCGAAATTTAGACCCGTGGCAATCAAATCTACCGATTAAAAGTGTGTGTTATTATACGTACTCCTTTTACTAACATAGAATCTCAAATATAAGGTATATATAGACTCAATTGCTCATATGTGAGAGGTATAATAAATAATTTGGGGTACAACGATATGTATAGAATTAACCTTAAAAGTGCATATATTTTTGCTTTTTTGCTTTTTTTTTATTTATAAAAAACTACTCGTCATTAGTTTGGTACATGATAAATATGTGTTCTCTTGATTTTGAAAACACTTTAAGTTAATGATCTTTATGTGGTTAAAACACTAAAGTTCAAATTTTGAAGTAAAGATGTGAATATCTTTTTTTAAGTAATGATGTTAAGAGCATCTATAATGTGTAGTGTAATGAGAGAGTTGGATACCATAACAACCTCCTCGTTGATTTTATGTACGATGAGGTCTACCCTTCTTAGAAGGAATCTGATTTAATGGTAGATTGCAACCGCAAAAACACAAAAAGAACAAAAATAGGGTTTCAAACAGTTTATTTTTAATTAATCAAATTTAATTGTTTAAACCTAAAGACAACTAGCCTACTTATAATAAATCTAATATGACTTGTAATTAGAATTAAAAAAATTTATCTAAATTAGGAGATAATATAAATCTAAAGATTTTATCCAATTAGGTAAAGGAAAATCTCAAGAAAAATAAACTTTTAAAATAAAATAACCCCAGGTCCCGATGGGTTCGCTTTTTCGTTTTTAAAGAGTTATTAGGAGATGGTCAAAGATGAAATTTTAGCTTTTGTGATTGATTTTTTCTCAAATTCGAGGATCCCTTCGGGTTGTAACTCTTCTTTTATTACATTGATTCCAAAGATTGATAGCCCGGTTCTTGTGTCTGACTTCCCATCAACCTTACTGGAATACATACAAGATTATATCCAAAATTCTTTCGTCGCGTTTGGAAAATGTCTTAGATATGGTGGTGAGCTGCGAGCAATCAACTTTTATTAAAGATTGCCAGATTCTGGATGGTCCTTTGATGGTTAATGAATTGGTGGAGTGGTATAAAAAAACACAAAAAGATGATGTTGTTGAAGATTGATTTTGAAAAAGCTTATGATACGGTTCTTGGACTTATATGGATCGAATCATGCAATTTTTGAATTTTGGTTCTAAATGGTGGTGTTGGATACGTGATTGTCTTATTTTTGC
This sequence comes from Lactuca serriola, assembly GCF_051521515.1. Classification (NCBI taxonomy): domain Eukaryota; kingdom Viridiplantae; phylum Streptophyta; class Magnoliopsida; order Asterales; family Asteraceae; genus Lactuca; species Lactuca serriola. Next base: position 190,695,381 of record NC_136409.1, on the reverse strand, counting down.
TAGGTCGTCTATCTTGCTTAATGGAAGTCCTACGGAGGAGTTTCAATTACATAAGTGATTGAGACAAGGAGATCCTTAGTCTTCGTTCCTTTTTATTCTGGTTATGGAAGGGATACATGTCGCTATAGAGGATGCAAGCGGCTAATCTTTTTTATGGAGTTCAGGTTGGTAAGGGTAATATGAGAACTTCTCGTTTCTTCTATGCGGATGACGTGATTTTCCTTGATGAGTGGAAATGATCTAATATTGTAAACATTGTTCGAGTCCTCCAATGTTTTTATATGGCTTCGAGTCTAAAAATTAATTTGCATAAATCCAATTTATTTGGTGTTTGTGTTTCGGGTGGAGAGGTGGAGGACTTTGCTTCGGTGGTTGGTTGTAGGACAGGGAAATTCCTTTTTAATTACTTGGGACTCCATATCATTATTGACCTATTTCAGAAAAAACTTTGTAAATGGAAAGTGAAGACTCTCTCTATTGGTGGTCGTTCCATACTACTCAAATCAATTCTAGGATCTCTGGATAATTACTTCATGTCACTTTTTCTTATGCCCGTTGGAGTTGTTAAGGACTTAGAAGCTTTTCGCACACAATTTTTCTTGGGAGGGGATGTGGATAATCGTAAAATGCCTTGGGTGAAATGGGATGTGGTTATTGTTGATAAAAAATGGTGGTCTTGATATTGGAAGCCTATGGTGCTCTTAACTTAGTTCTTCTCCAGAAAGGGCGATGGTGATTCTTGAATAATGGCAATCTAATTTGGTTGAAAGTGATTAAGGATTTGTATGGTTTGAATGGTGGGTTTGATAGATCTTATAATCTTGGAGCTGGACCATGGGCCCGTATTTTGACTTCTATCTCTAGATTCCAAAAACGAGGGGTTGTGGTGGATTCTTTAATCAAAAGAAAAATTGGTAATGGGATTGATACAAAGTTTTGGAAGGATAAACGGCATGGAGATATTTTGGAAAATATATTTCCTAGATTATTTGAGCTTGAGTTGGATAAGGAGTGTTATGTGGTGGATATAAGGTCTAACGGTGTTTGGTCCTAGTCTTGGCAACATGTCATTCAAAGGGGTGAAGAATTGGTTCAATTCTCCCAATTCTCCGATATGTTGGATTGTATTCAAGATGTTAGTCTGACTGATCATGTTGACATATGGTTATGGGATATTGGTACATATGGCTCTTTCACAGTTGAAGAAACTAAGGGATGGATTTTGAGGATACGGTTCTGCCTACATTGGGTCTCGAAACCAGATGGAATACTTTTGTATCTAGAAAGGTAAATATTTTGATTTGACGTGTGTTCTTGGATAGACTTCCTACTCGGATTAATATAGTTAACAAAAACTTATATTCCATCGATTTTGTGTCCAATTTGTCAACTTGAAGCGGAACAAATTGGCCATCTTTTTCTTAGGTGTGAAGTGGCGGCTAGAACTTGGAACGCTATTTTCTCATGGATTAATGTTGTTCCTTCTAATTTCGATACGATTTTTGAGATGTTCATTTTCATTGATAATGCGCGTCACGAATGTGAAGAAAAAAAAAGGGGTAGCTGATGCGATAGCATGTACCACTATTTGGTATATGTGGAGATTTCTAAATGATGTGGTGTTTGGAACATGAAAGATTAGAAAAAAATGACATTGTTGATTCGATAAAAGAATTTCTTTCTTGTGGTATTCTAATAGAAATAATAGATATCACATGGGATGGGTGAACTTGTAATTGTTTTCTAGGTCCTTGCTAATTTTTAATTTTATTTTTTGTGGCTGTTTAAAAAACAATAATATTAAATATCTTATTTGTCTTTTTCATAAGTAGTATGAACACTTGTTTCACTAATTTAACGGCTCTTTAATTTATATTTATTGAGATACCAAAATGTCAAAAAATTTAGTCACAAATCGCGAATGTTACATTATATAACTTCAATTCACTGACATGAGAGTCTAGCAGCAATACATGAGGTGGTCTTTTTTTTTTTTGAAATGGCGGAAATATATTAGCACCAGCCTTTAAAGAAACAAGACAGGGTAGAAAAACAAATTACAAAATGTCAAAAGGATTACAACTCCAAACATACCAATTACAAGCACAAAACTTGCCTCTATATTTTACCCAATTGAACACCAAGGTGATTATACTATCCGCCAAATTTAGCGAAGACATCCTAACCTTATCGAAGACTTTAGCATTCCTAGCTTTCCAACCGCACCAAAGAAATCCGTAAATGATAGCAATGAAAATCTTTCTTTTCTTAGGACACCACCCCCATTGTGCAGCAAAACCCACCAACTCAACCACCGAATTGAATTGTTGATCAGAAATTTGACACCAATTTAGGATTCAACCCAACGCACCTCTGGCGATCAGACAATTGACAAGTATGTGGTTAGATTCATCCATCCCATCGTTACAAGAATGACAAGACGAGATCGCAATATTTACTTTTCTCATAGTCAAAGTCGTCGAAGTAGGGATTCGATCTAAACAAGCTCTCCAAACAAAGCAAATTACGTTTGTCGGAACCAAGGAGATCCACACAGTTGGATTTTGAACCGGACGGGTGACCTTTCAATTGATCAGGTGCCTTAGGTCGCGAACATAGAATGAACCATCACTCAACAGCTTGGATCTCCAAGTATCTGCACCACTTGAAGTATGAGCCCCCATCATAATGTCTTCCAACTTGATAAACTCTGCCGCCTCCATTTGATCCATGGTCACCCTTTTCCATTTCCAATTTGGTTGATTGCCACAGAGCCGCTCAGAAACAAAAGCTGATTTCTTTTTATCAAGATTTATAAGGCGAGGACAAATCGAAGCCAAAGAGCCTAGACCGGTCCAATCATCATATCAAAATAAGGTATCAGAACCATCACCAATGCGTATGTCGAATAAAGATGAAAACGTAATTCCAAGCCCTTCCAATTCCATCCCGGCATTCACCACATTCATCCAATCCCCTGGCAGCGATTTTTTACCCTATTTTTCAAATGGCTTCCTGCCTTAATTGTGAATACCGTGTACCACCCGTCTCCATAAGTCGTAGGGTTGAGTTTTATAGCGCCATAACCATTTAACCAAGAGAGCACGATTCATAGCAAACAAAGAGCCGATGCTAAGCCCTCCCAAATTCTTAGGGCCAAGAACCACATCCCAGGCCACCCAACAAATTTTATTCTTCTCGCGAAGGCCGCCCCATAAAAGCTTTCTTCTAATTTTCTCCAAACAAAGCAAACTACATGAGGTGGTCTTGACAGTGTTTCTTTGTGTCATGTGTAACCACCATAAATTAACATTTGTGGGTTCAATCATGGAAATGAGCGGTTCCCTTAGGCTGAAGGGATGGTGCGACATGACACTTGGTGCACTAGGTAGGAGAGAAACTAGGAAGACCATCGCCATGGAAGACCAATTTTCTCAACATATTTAGCAAGCGGGGTGGTGTATGCCACACTTGTTAGAGGGTTGACAAAGGCCACTCACTCCCTCTTGCCTTAAGTGGATGGAACAATGCTGCAATCCAATCCTCGAATGCATAGATCGTTCGTAATGTTGTGATTTTCTTCTTGTATTTCGTTGTTGTATCTCATAGCTTCTTATTAGTTTTTTTTTTTTTTTTTTTTTTCTATTATTAATAGATTTCCCTGCTTTTTAAAAAATAAATAAAGAAACTTGGGCCATCTATGCCAATAAAGACACCTAGGTCTTGTTAGGAATTATATACCTTTGACCATTTTCAGTCAACAGCGCCCCTTCTTTCCCATACTTCCCGGTTAAGATGACCTCTAGCCCTTCATTGTTTTTCTTATAATTATATTGGTCACACGTTTGAAATCATAAAATCAAAATTCCATTCTTTTATTTAAAGATTCGACATCATGATCTCTACCCTTTATTGTTTATTCTTTTCCTCATCCCAAAACATTTGTACGACAAGTCCGTTATTAACAAAGACCAAAGAAATTTTTTCTTCAAATGATACACAAATATATCTTTCTTGTATTACATCATGTACACTATACATATCCTAATCAGAATCTACACCTATATTTATTCATATGTTACAACCAAAACCAAAACATATTTTCCCTAAAACATCTCATCAAATCTACCCATAAACTCTTTCTCTAAACTCTTTACACTCACACCTCTAACATCACATACTTTCGGCATCTCGGGTGGCGTGCCACACCGGATCAAAGCCCAATTCAAACCCTCAAAAAACCGATGTTCCTTAATCTCAACCGCCCCTTTAACCGACCCCAACCGACCCCCCGCCTCCTTTCTCAACAAACTTTTAACCAAATCTTTAACCTCAAAACTCACAATCGGCCAATCAGGAAACTTAACATCTTCCGAAACGACATTTGCTAAAGTCTCATCATCTCCTATCCCCTTAAAAGGTGTCCTACCATATAAAAGCTCATACAATAAAACCCCAAAAGTCCACCAATCCACTGGGCTCCCATGTCCTTCGCCTTTTATAATCTCGGGCGCCAAGTACTCGTGGGTCCCAACGAAGGAGTTTGATCGTGCGCCATGAGGCTCCACTATTAGCTGTGGGGTGGCGGTTGTAACCGTTGGATCGGGTTTTAGGTTTGGAGTGAAACATGGGACTTGCCATGAGGGTTGAAGACAAAACGGGTGGCCTATGCAACTTGAGGAATCTTTGTCTTTGGGAGGATTGATGGAATGTGATGGATTTATAACAACCGTTGGATTAGGATCACATTTTAGAGATAAGTCAAAATCGGTCAACATGATGTGACCATCTTCGCGTACTAAAATGTTTTCAGGTTTTAAGTCGCGGTATATAATTCCAAGCATGTGTAGGTACTCTAGAGCAAGGAGGATTTCAGCAACATAAAACCTAGACCAAAACAAAATAATATATTTTTAGTAAATTACATTTTTGGTCCCTAAGTATAGCTTATTTTTGCACTTTTGATCCTTATTTAAGGATTTTACAATGTTTTGGCTCCTGTTCCAAGTAAAATGGCTATTTTTTGGTCCCAAATAAAATTCTCTTGCAATTTTGGTCCTTATTTGAGGTTCTTGTAACACTTTTGGTTCATGTTCCAAACAAAATGACTACTTTTGGTCCCTGAGTTTAGCTGCTTTTTGCAATTTTGGAACCAATGAGTTTTTTTCTTGCAATTTTAGTCCTTATTTGAGGTTCTTTGTAACACTGTTGATTCATGTAAAAGTAAAATGACTGTTTTTGGTCCTTGAGTATAGCTGATTTTTGCAATTTTGGTCCCAAATATAGTCATTTTACTTGGAACATAGACCAAAAACGTTACAAAAACCTCAAACAAAGACCAATATTGCAAGATAAAACTTTTTTGGGAACAAAAGTGATAAAATCAACTATTATCAGGGATCAAAAACGTAACATGCAGTAATTTGTAACTTAAACTGTTACCTGGCTGCATGTTCAGAGAAGCATTTGTTGGGCTGTTTTTGACGAAGGACATGCAAATCGCCTCCGGGACAATATTCAGTGACTAAACATGAATATTTATCGGTTGTAAATTGGGAAAATAAAGTAGGGAGAAATGGGTGATCAAGTAATTGTAATATTTCTCTTTCCGTTTGTGCCCTTGAAGGTTTTTTTCTAAGTGTCAACAACTCATTGTCCACAATTTTCATTGCAAAAAAGCAATGTGACCCGATAAGCTCCGTGAGGTAAACAGTTCCAAGATCCCCACCTCCAATTTTCTTGATTAACTTGAAGTTTTTGAGATTCAAGCTTCCATGGTGTTTTTGAGCACATAAAACAGCTTCCCATCTTGAATCTTTTGACATGTGAGGCCGACATGAATTTCTGCTAAAATTACTTATGTTGCTGTCACAACTGAAGCTTGTACTACTGCTGCATTCACCAAGGCTGCTGCTTTTTGAGCTTTGAGAGAATTCCCCCTTTTCTTTTGACCTTGATTTGTCATCGAGTTTATTGACCAATAAATCAGGTCTTCTTTTGACTTCTTTGATTGAATCTGGTTTGATTTCATCTACCACAGGGAGTTTCTTTCTAGATCGAGTGGATAAAGAAGAAAGTTTCAGTTTAAGGTTTCTGTTTTGTAAAGATTTGGGTATCTTTCCAGAAGGTTCTGGAACAAAGGATTCTTCCACTGCTATCTGTGACTGTTTGACCAGTCCGCCTTCAAAGCTCTCTGAAGATGTTACTGTTACTGGTTTTGATAACCTCTTCATGGCTGCCATTTCTGATGCTTGAGAGATGCTTAATCCTCTCAGTGCCTGTTTTAAACTAGCAGGTTCTGAAATCCCAATTCTTGATGCTTGATAAGGGCCAACTTGCATTGGTCTTTTCATGGATTTCTTCTGTTTGTCTTTAAGAACTTGTGCTAAACCTGTTGTCTTGGCAGAAACCCTAATTGTTTCAAAAAGACGGTTGATTTCATCTTCTATATTGAACTTCTCCCCATGCTTACTGGATTTAAAATCTGAATTTTCTTCCAATTCAATGATTTCATGTGTGGCATGAAAAGTTCCCATGTTGATAGATGTGTTGTAGAAATGTACCTTAACCCATTTCTAGCAAAGCATTTTGAAAATATATAGGGATTAAGAGAGGCGTATTACTCATCCTTGTGGTCTTTTCTGATCATACTGTAATGAAGATGTCTTGTAGTAACTTCGGACACCTTGTCCCCTTGCAGTTTGAAAGCTTCAGATTCTGTCACAACTTTCAGACTTCAGATGTTTATCTCAAATAGATACTTGATGTGTGAAGAAAGAAGAATAGACCTAAAAGAATGAACTTGAAATTAAAACTACACATTTTGTATCATTAAGGGACTAGGGTTTGAATTCTGTATATAACAAAGCAGATTCCAGCGCAATTCATGGTGACTTTACAGAACAACTTAACTTGTAACGAAAGTACCAAACTCTCCCCATCGCTACCTCCAACCAAAATTTTGAACAAAAAAAAACGATGAAAATCCTTCTTGATATTATATAATACTGTCAACTACCGTATAACATCAGGAACAATAAATATATTATTTCCCTTATAATAATCCGAATATAGAACTATTCTTACAAAATTCCAGGAGCATATTATTGTAATTCCGATTAATATAACGACAAATCGTACTAGTAATTTTAGCTTCATGCGGCGTGTAATCTAAGAACTAATATATAAAATAATAATCAAAACTCATAGATTCCATGGGATCAGTATGAATTGTAAAATCGTGAGAAACGAACAACATACCGGTAAATCTGCAACGTATACACGTAACAAGGAGGAGGAATGAAAGACTGGTTGCCTGAAACAGCGAATTGGGGCTGAAGAAAAAGAAGAAGTAGAAGTAGGGTTGATGGATGAAGAGGAGGAAGTTAGGGCACGAGAGAGGGAAGGGAGCAGTAGGATTGAAATTAAATGGAAGAAAATCACGAGAAGTGTCACTGTTGGTTTGCTCCTTCTTCCAAATTGGCGGATAACATAAAAAAGCTTCTTTCCTATGTTGTTACTGTCTTGTCCTCTTTATTATGCTCATTTGTGAAAGCATCACTTTTTATTAAATTTATTAGATGAAAAACTAATGTATTATATGGGTGGATTAAAAAAGATATTAAATATTAAAGTGTAAAAAATAAATATTTTTAAAATAAAATTTTGAAATAAAAAATAAAGAAATGTATTAATTGCAATTTAAGATCATATTTATAACATTTAATACTTTATATATATAAATATATAAATATTATGTGGCTTTTTAATTTTAAAATTTGAAAAACCTAAGAATTGACATGTGGATATTATTTATTTCAAAAATATCACAAAATAACACGTGTTAAAATTCACGAGAAATTGACATGTGACAAAATAGATCTTCATTTATTATAGTTGGAGAGTGTCTCGATCTAGGTTTTTCAAAAAATAAATAAATAAATAAATACATGATGCTGACTATGGTAGTAGCGGTCTTTTATTGTGTAGATAAATTTATGTATTTGTCAACAAAAAATTAGACATGTTAATCCCACTTAAACTACTATATAATTCTTTAAAAACTAAGTTATAAGGTTGGACGGAGTGGGTGCAGGAAAGAGGTGAGGGAAGCTTCCCTCACTCCTGCACACCACTCCGTGGGTGAGGGAAAGGTGAGGGAAAGAGATGGGGGGAGGGGGTGCCGCACTCTCTCCCTTCATGCTATTGGTCAGAGTTTTTTTTATCTTCTTTAATATTTATAAAATTATATATCTACTAAAAAAATATAAAAAATATATCAAAACTCATGGTTTTTAATTCCCTACAAAATGAGTATAATATATGTATGAAATATATTAAAAAAAAAAAGTGAGGGAAGGGCTTCCCACCCATTCATTGCTTTTAGGTGAAGGAAAGAAAGGTATGACCCACAAAAAGTGAGGAAAGCTTCCCTCCCACACCCTCCGGTCTAAGCCTTAAATCCTACACGTAAAGCCCTAAGCTTTTAAACCATAAGGTCATCCGGTATCAATACGCATGAAAACAATTCTATATCATCATTATGTTCTTTCACAACCCACATAAGGTATGTTTGGGTTAGCTTTTTTATTTTAAAAGTGATTTTTAAGAAAAGTGCTTATTAGCTGATAGCTTTTAGGAAAAAATGATTTTAAAAAGTGTTTGGATAAGAAAAGCAGTTTTTTCATGAGTAAAATGGCTAAAAAGCTAAAAAAAAAACTAGGATTTTCCAACTTTTCGAAAGCTTTACTTTTTTCTATCCAAAAAGTTATTTTAAAAAACGTTTTTTAAATACACAAACACTTTTTTAGCTTATTAGTTTTTTGAAAAGTTAATAAGCTAATAAGCTTTTTTGAAAAGTTATCCCAAACACCCACCTACTATACATTTGGGCTGGTGTTCACTAGTGAAGAACTAGTAAAGAAGGGAAAGAGAGAGATAAATACAAAGGTTGCGTAGACATCCTTGATAGCCACCACTCCACAACACACCCACTAAGCTTTGGGATGGTGTTCACTAGTGTGGAAAACCCTTCCACATAGAATACATACGCATGGAAAAGCCTCCATACCGGACGGCCTAAACTTTAAGCTTGTAATCTTTAAGTCATAAATCACAATTTATAATCCCTAAGCTTTACGTTATAAGCTATTGGTCATAGACCATAAGAATTCAACAAATCTAGGCAAAAAACAAAATAACAACATAAAAGGAAAGCATCTCTTACAACAAGTAATTTTATATGTTGATGTTCTTCCCGGAGTAAGGTGTTGTTGCTTTTGATGTTTGTATGTGAAGGTCAAGGGCAATAGTTGAAATCGATGATGGAACTGGAACAATTGGTGTAAGCATTTCAACGCCATAAATTGAAAAGTTCATTTAATTAAACCCCAATGAAATCCAAGATGCAGAAGAAAATGTAAGCCTATTATTTTAAATATTACAAATGTAATTTAACGATCCTTTATTCAATATTAACATTTTACAGAACATGAACAAAATGTACAAGATATAACTACAAAATGATTTGGATCATTACCACTTCTAGCATATGTACGATCATATTAGACATTGAACCAAGAAAACCCTATCACAAGATTCGTCGTTGTCAAGGCAACTAGACTCCCAAAACATCAAAAAGAAAACAAAAGACATATCCAGCTATCAAATGAAGATGAAACTTTGTCAACAACAAAACCAAGTTCTCCTAAACAAACACAAAAGCGAAATCAACCAGACAATGGGAAAGCAAAAGAGACAGAAACACCGACAGCTAGCACATCAAGACCAACAAAAAAAATAGAAATTGACAACTATCAAATCTGAATAAAAATTTTGAACTATTATTATATTTGATAGTGCTAATTCCATTTGGATATTATAATGATCAATTCCGCATGATGATGTTATGTTTTATGTAATTAATTTCAAAGATGATATATTATTACATTTCAAGTTTAATATTTTTTTCAGTTAGATTATTTGTTGTTGCTTCTGAAAATAGTGCATAATATAACATTCAATTATATTAATAAATGTATAATAGTTTACATCTCTGATTTTAATAACCATTACATTAATAAATGTATGATAGCTTACATTTTTAATTTCAATTAGGGAAGATACCCGTACAACGCATGGGTCAGTTTTTTTTTTTTTTTTTTTTTGCCTTTTTTTACCCATAGCAACAATGGACTTACATTTATATACACATAACTGCAACATATTTACAACACTTTTCTCATAATAGCAATGTACTTATATTTCTTTACATAAAAAAATGAGTTATGCTATACAGCCATGATAATGGTTTCATATCATCCTATGACATTTGAATACTGAATCTGTTGAGCCTCTTTCAGAAGGTGTTGTTACTTTGCAACTCATGGAAAATATCAGAATTGGATGCAAACATTATAAATTTTCATTTAAAAAAGCTATAGCTACCAATATCATAAAATTACAGATAGTGGATCCTAAAGCAAATTGGATAACTAAGTTTCCATAAGTAAAAGTTTACATACATGAAATCCTAGAGTTGAGAACTTATTTCAAAAATGAATTTGTTCGCGTGTAAAGTCCAAGATTGAAGTTCCATAAAAGACACCTCCGATTTCTCTTGACATCTACCTTCTTGCACATTATTAATTTCTCAAAATTCCCTCCATGTGTCCTTACAAAAATATCGGATTTCAAACACATGAAGAAGTCTAAAGCAGCCAAACTTGTCACATGCTTCCGGAATCCGTCTACTTCATCTTTTATTGTCAGATCCTCTTTCGTTACCTGTCATAGTTATAATTTATAAATAAACCATAAAAGGTTAATTAGGAAAGTAGGTTTTTTTGGTGGTTTGAGAGCATGATAGTTAACCCTGAATCTTAGTCTGTTGATTTCTTGAGAGACATTTTCATAGTGGTATGAAAACAAATACAAGGTTCAGAATTAAAGTTACTTACTAAGGAATTAAGAATACCTTTTGTAGGACCAACAACCATGATGACAACAACAACTCTCTCATCTGAGGTCGTCATTCCCATTATCTATCAAGATCCTCGTCTGTAGAAACAACACAAGGAGACAACAACAACAACAACACACGTATTACTGAAAGAAACTATGAATTCTTCTATACCACCTTTTATAATCAATTAAAATCATTACCTATAGTTATGGTGGCAATATCCCCTTTCTCAATAGTGATAATATCCTTTCTTCCTACTCCTTCAGTTACTTCATAAATCATGCTTCCTAGTTCAAAATCATTACATGCATTAGTGGTAATCTTTCTATTTAATAGAACTAGGCGAATGCCCGCGCGTTGAGCGAAAAACACCTATATAGTTGAAGTCTTTATAAATATACTTTTTTTAAATATAACAATAATGTTGTTTTTAAATTTGATATCATAATTCGTATACTAAATTGATATAATATATTGATTATTTTGTATTATATGATAATATATATATATATATATATATATATATATATATATATATATATATATATAATCTATTATAACTGGATTATCTCAATAGTTTAAATGATTTCTACCCGCGAATTACACGCGAATAAAATTAAGTATAATATATGGTTTAATGTTATTTGTAGTTGTTATTATTTTAATTAATTTTTTTTAAATTTATTTGCTTAATGTTTTAATTTCTATCATTATAATTATTTAAATCATCAAACATTGTTTCTTTATTTTAAATGTAACAATATAATCATTTATATATAGTTATTTTAAACTATTGTTACTGTAAGTTATTTTAAGCTGCTTATTTGAAAACTTTTAACGATTATAAAAATATTTTTAGGAAATATTTTAGTTAAATAGAGATTACAGTTTAGTTTTTGCATTTATTACTAAAATTTATCACTTTTAACTATTTACAAAATATTCTTTGTTTTTTTTAGTGGAAATGAAATTTATATTTAAGTTGACACTGTAATGTTATATTTAAATTAACAATTTAAGTATTTTTCTCTAAATTGTTCAAAAGTTGTAGCTTTAAACTGATGATCGTTTACATACAACAACATTTTAAATCTAATAAATTAAGTATAATATGTTAAAAGTTACAGACATAACTTTATTAGTAGAAGTAAATATATTATTTTAAAATTGAAATTTAGTTTATTTATGATTACACTTTAGGTTTGACATTTATTTAACCTTATTAACCAACTTATAATCATTATTAGAAAGACATTACAATTTATCACTTTTAATTATTTACAAAATATTTTTTGGGTTGTTTAAGGTAAACTGAAATTTATATTTAAGTTAACCCTGTAATGTTATATTTAAATTAATAATTTAAGTATTTTATACATATTGTTCCAAAATTGTATCTTTAAAATGATAATGGTTTACATCCAACAATATATTAACACTAATAAATTAAGTATAATATGTTAGTTAAAAAAGATAACTTTATAAGTAGAAGTAAATATATTATTTTAAAATTGAAATTTAGTTTATATATGATTACACTTTAGGTTTGATATTTATTTAACCTTATTAACCAACTATAATTATTATTAGAAAGAAATTGAAAAGTCATGGGAGTTTCAAATGAATGTGGTGAAAGGAAAAATGCATGGGAGTTTCAAATGCATGAGGTTCAAAGCAAAATGTTAGCTTTATAAGATATATAGATATAGATATAGATTCTGAATGATCGGATATAATTGTCCAGGTTATTCCACTAAGAAGGATATCGTTATGTAAGAAGTAAGAACAGAGTCTGATTTGAGAACCTTAGACCATGCAAGAGAACCTTAGACCATGCAAATTCTTCTGTGAATTATTGTAAAAGTGAAATCGAAAATTAAGCCCTGAAATGGAAAATTGAGCCATGCTTAAAAATCGAATTTCATCGAAACCTAACCTTGAAATTGAAAAAATTACACAATTTGAAAATGTTCTTACCTGATTAAGAGAGGAATTCGAGCCCTAATCAAATAGAGAGGGAGGCGAGAGGGAACATAACATCAGAAGGCGACGAAGAGTTTCAGTTTAGGGGAAATGGAGGAGGAATAGTTAGGAGTCGCTGACAACGATCCTTTTATTTCCTTAACTCCTCATCGGGTAGCATCGTGCTGCAAAGTAAGGAGGGCATGTCGATAACCATATAAGTGATTAATCTAAAAATTGAAATTGAAATCGACAAACCATGGAATCAGAAATTTTGAGGGCTCAAACCTACCTGAATCCCTAAACGCTCAATTTGTGAAGTTCCGATCAATAAAAAGGAGATGACGGGTACCCAAATCGATCTTCAAAAAAGGTAGAAGGTCAAGATGGAGCGTAAGTTTAGTGAGAGATGGATGGTTGCCGAGCGTCAGTGGGAAGCATCGAGAGGAAGATAACGCATCTGAATCGATTGTAATGGAGGGGGTGATACGTCTGGAAATCGAGGCGGTGGTAAGTGGTGATGCATATGAAAGAAGACGAAGAGTGAAGGTAAAATATGGAAAGGTGTGAGGCGACATATTTGAGACAGTGGATGGTTACGTGGAGGAGTAAACTAATCAAAGTGACGGTGGCAAAGGAGAAGACGATTAGTGTACATGTTCAATATAGACTGTTAGAAGGAAAATATATATATATATATATATATATATATATATATATATATATATATATATATATATATATATAAGAGGTCCAATAAATTTAAAAGTATTGTTCCTTAAGAGCATACTTTTAATATAATTATATAATAAACCATAACTGACATTAAAAAAGAACGATGTTTCAATTGTCAAATAAGACAAACCACACAACGGAATTAGTTAAATTGCACACAAATATATGTGCTACAACACTAACATAAATCCATAACCCAAATATAAAAAACAATAATCAACTTTATCTTGTCAATTTAATTAAACATTAACCCATTATGAAAACTTTATAAATACGAAAAACTACAATAATTTATACAAAGTAAGGATAAAAATGGTAAAAAACAATGTTCAACTTACAAGCTAAACAATTGGCAAAATAAATGAATGCCATATCTCTTTATAGTAAAAATAAATCTAAGTCCCACAAAAATACAACATAATTGGAAACCATGCATTTGGAGTGGAAGAATCCTAAATGTCAGAAATTTGATCAATTATATTCCGATATATTAATTTCCGAGTTATATCTGATCTACGTTTTTTTAATATGGTTTATCAGTGTAGTCTAATGGTTTTTGAGTGATATTCCAAACACTACACATGGGTCGTGCTTAGCACGGCCCACAAACTTTTCTAATATATATATATATATATATATATATATATATATATATATATATATATATATATATATATATATATATATATTAATTAGAGAACCATTATTAACAAATAATTAAGGAACCAATCGTGAGCGCCAAAATTTAGCGCGATCAACGACCAAGAAAATGGATGTATACTTGTAAATTTGACGCGCATATACCATATTATACCATAAAACTCACCTCTTTTTTTCGTTTAAATTTTTTTAAATCACGTTTTTTATCGGAAAAAACCGAATATACTATTATTCACGATTTTTCATTCTCTTTCTATAGAGATTCATGTTGATATATAAAAAACATTTTTTTTTCACTTCATTTTGTTGTTTTTTTTTTCAATATTTAAGTTTATTTTTATCTAAAAAACTAATTATACAAAAAAAAATTAATTGTTTGTCATCTATTAATTAACATCAACATCGATTAAAAAAGAAACAACGATCAGTTCAGTTTCACAGTGTGATCTTGAACTGTAAATATTTAAATTTTAACATTAACAATGTGAATCCGACTTACTATTATTCATATTGTGAATCTGCTCAAATATTAAATTGTTATACAAAATCTGTAAAAAGCTTTAAAAATGTTGTAAAAGAAAGTTTAGAAATAAATGTATGCAAGTTATAAAAAATTGTATGAAAATGTAAAAAAAAAAAAACAAGTTAAAAACTTTTAAGAAAATTTTAAAACATTTATAAAATATTTGGTTTAAAAGCATTTGTATTAAAATTATATGAAAGTATAAAAAAAGTTAAAAAAATAAAATTATAAGCAAAGTTTAAAACATTGTATTAGAAAAACCTATAGGAAAAAAATGTCATAAAATGTTGTAAGAAGTTATAAAAAATCTTAAGAAATTTGTAAAAAATAGTAATACAAGTGCTTTTAAACCAAATATTTTATAAATGTTTTAATTTTTTCTTACGAGTTTTTAACTTTTTTTCTTTACATTTTCATATAATTTTTTTATAACTTTTATACAATTATTTCTAAACATTCTTTTACAACATTTTTAAAGCGTTTCACATATTTTGTATGACAATTTAATATTTATTTTATAACATTTTAAAATACTTTCGTTAAATACCAGTTTAGAACGTTGTATTAAAAAAAATTAAAAGTTTATAAACTTCTAATTAAAAAGTATTAAAAAGCTTGAATAATATTTTTTATTTTTAAAAACATTTACATTATTGTTACATATTTAATTTATTTAATTTTATTATTAGATACTATTTACTTTAAAAATATTATATATGCTTAAAAACAAAAAAGAAAAATTATAAGAGGCTATATAAAATATTTCACAAAACAAAAACATATTTATTAATTAAAAACTAAAGTTTAAAATTGATCAATATTTAGGGAATTATGGATATTTTAAAAGTAACATTGAAAAAAAAATAATACAAACAAATTTGAAAAATTAAAATCACTATTAAAAGTAAGGAAAATGACTTATCGTGGTAATTAACTTTTTGTTTTGTTCATGTTTATGCAAATTATCTTTTTTTGTATACATTTAACCATTTAGCTTGTTCATTTGTTTACATATTATCATTGGCACCTGCTATACCCGGTGACAATGACAATATGTGAACATATATATATATATATATATATATATATATATATATATATATATATATATATATAACAAATTAAATGGTCAAATGTGTATAAAAATAAAGTAGTTATCTAAATATAAATAAAACAACAAAGATGAATACCCTCGTAAATTATTTTCCATTTTCCCCTTAATAATAAATTTATTTGGGAAAAAACATCATAAATGGTCCCTGAGGTTTCCCAAAATCGGAAGTTTAGTCCCGTTGTTTAAAAACACCATAGATGGTCCTTGTGTTTTGAAAACTTTTAACGATTGGTCCTTATTGGTAACTCCGTTAACTTTTGTCCGTTAACTGAAGGGTATTTTCGTCATTTCACTACCACATTGACCATTTATGATGTTTTCTTATATTTAAAAAAATAAACATAATTAAATATATAAAAGGTCTCTCTCTCTCTCTCCCTCCCTCCCTCCTTCACTCTCTCTCTCTCTCTCTCTCTCTCTCTCTCTCTCTCTCTCTCGTCATCACCTAGATACCTCACCTCATTTCCCTTCCCCAATTTCTATTTTCATTTTAGATCTGCAGGTGGCCATC
This sequence comes from Lactuca serriola, assembly GCF_051521515.1. NCBI lineage: Eukaryota > Viridiplantae > Streptophyta > Magnoliopsida > Asterales > Asteraceae > Lactuca > Lactuca serriola. Next base: position 190,678,913 of record NC_136409.1, on the reverse strand, counting down.
TCGTTCTCTGCCCCTTCGTCTCAACCTGCAATTAAAGGAAAAACACACCCACAAAACTGCACTTGAAGGAAAAACACTTCACATACAAATTAGAGGCGACGGAGGTGACATATGCCCCCTAATATCTTGACGAAGCATTTCAGTTCAATCCATTGGAATCTTTGATCCCATGTAGAATAAGAGATTTAGGAAGTTTTTCAAGTACCATTTGGTTCAACAGTAAGTCGATTGATTTGTCATCTATTTTGTAATCATCAATTGAATTTGTTAATTGATTGAAAAAAGAAAGAAGCTAGATTCAGGGGATGTCTAAGTAAAACCATAACACGTTTCAGGACCAACAAACAAAATCATCACAGCCTCCTTATAACCAAATCCAATCTACAGGAGACAAATTATAAAAAGGAACATGAAAGTAGAATGATAAACGAAAGCGAACAGAAAAGAGTCTGAAGAAACAACATAAGAAGCAAAGCCCCAAATCCAATGAGGTCAGGAGGGGAAGGAAAACCACCGAAAAAGATAATGAAATCATCCCCAACTTCCCGATCATTTTTTGGGTTTGATTTTCCAGGCAAAGCCAATAGGAGATACCGAGTTTGGGAGCTAAAATCATTCCCAAATAAATGACGCCACCACATCTGGGAAACATACATTTGAATCGATATGATCAAACTTTGGCACGGTGGTGGCTGAATCGAATCACAAACCCTGCTCTATTTTTTGGTTCTAAATTTCTCCCCTCTCTTACTTGATTCTCTTTCTCACTCAGTAACCTGCACCAAGAAACCCACTAACTCCATTGAATAACTATCGAGTCATCGAAAAATGATGGACATACGGGAAGGGAGGTTGTGGGTGAATAGACACGAGAATATGAAGAATAGGGTGGGGGTAGTCTAAAAGGGGTGCTTTTCCGAGAGAGAGAGAGAGAGAGAGAGAGAGAGAGAGAGAGAGAGAGAGAGAGAAACCCTTTGCATATTATTTTCTTTTTTAAAAAAAATAAGAAAAAACATCATAAATGGTCCATGAGATAGTGAAATGACAAAAATGTCCTTTAGTTAACAGACACAACTTAATGGAGTTAGCAATAAGAACCAATCGTCAAAAGTTTTGAAAGCACAGGGACCATCTATGATGTTTTTAAACCACGAGGACTAAACTTTAGATTTTGGGAAACCACATGGGCCATTTATGTTGTTTTTTCTTTATTTGGAGGAGATAAATACGTACCACATTTGAATTAACTATATGCGTCAATATCGGTGTACCCAAAATAAAAGTTGGTTGAACCAAGACAAACAATTTATATTTGAGTAAATTACAAAAATAGTCCCCGTGGTTTGATCGAATTTATAGTTTTTGTCCTTGTATTTAAAATTTGATAAGTTATATCTTCATGGTTTGTGAATATTGCATTGCAGGTTCTTGTTTCATATGAAAAGACGAAATTACTTTTTTTATATATTTTTTTAATAGAATTAATATAGATTATTTATAAATTATTTTTATTTTTTTAAAATTAATTATCTAAGTTATATAAAATCACATTACTATTTATTTATCTTTCTTTTTGATGATTTAAAAACCTTTTAATATTTTTGAAGTTTTATTTGATTATTTTATTTGACGTTGTTTTTTAAACGTTTTGTTTGTTTACATTATATAATGATTTATTTTTTTCGTTTTGTTCGAATAGATAAATTGAAATAATAACCCGAATATTTATGACGTTGTATTTGAATATATTATTTGATGATTTTTTCATATTTTTTCGTTTACATTATTAAATGATGTTTTTTACGTTTGTTTATGCGTTTTTTGTTTACATCATTCACTGATATGTTAGTGTTTGTTCTTCTATTTAGTTGTAAGAGGTTTTATGGTTTTATGTGTTTTTCGTTTACATAATTCGTTTATATGTCGGTGCTTATTCATTTACTGCCTAAATAATTATAACTATTTATATAAAAAAAAGTAAAACTATTCAATCTAATATATATATATATATATATATATATATATATATATATATATATATATATATATATATATATATATATCGTTAAAAGAAAAAGAGAAAAACAAACATTAAACAATTTTATTGGAATACTGATAGCTATCCGGGTTATTGTTTTGATTTGTTTATTCGAAAAAAAAAACATCAAAAAAATGACATTAAATAATATATTCAAATAAAACGTCAAAAGTATTAAAAGATTTTTAAAGCACAAAAAAAAATAAAGAAAAAAGTAAATAATAATAATATGATTTTATATGATTTAGGTAATTGGTTTAAAAAAATAAAAATAGTTTTATAAATAATCTATATTAATTCTATTAAAACAAAGATAGAAAAACAATATATATATATATATATATATATATATATATATATATATATATATATATATATATATATATATATATATATATATATATAAAGATCAAATGAGAACCATAAAAGGTTAGAAACCCCAAGAACCACTAATTTTTACATTAACGTTAATTTTGTCTTTTATAATATTTTGATTTTTTAAGTTTTTTTATAAATAAAAACAAGACCATAAGGGCATAATGGTCTTTGTATAAAATCAATTTATAACTTTTGATTTGATAAAATTCTTTCATAATTAGTCAGCCTCTCATCTTCTTCAACCACCTCTGATGAACACCACCGGATCCACCACTGCTGATGATGACCTTACCACCATCGACAATGACTTCATCATTGTCATCACTACCGACGATTAGATTTCAGATCTTGAACCGCCGTTACCTCTTTGTTGTTGCATCTTCTTATATCGTCATCATTTACTACCACCGGTGAACTAACATCATCAATTGTACAAGTTCCAGTCGGTTCTAGATTTGTGATTTCGCCTCTAATCTACAATATTCGCTTCTAGATCTACAATTTTCTACTACAGATCTATGAAGTTACGGTGAGGATCCACCACAATCGCCTCCTTACGAATCTGCTTCATGTCTACCTTCTTCCAGATCTATGGTTCATGCTTTTTCAAACTTTTCTGGTAGACGACTTCAACATAGCAAGCTCTAAGATCTAAAGCCGAAAAAGTTGTTTTGTGGTCAGATATTAAGATAAAGGATGAAAATTCGCCTTCTTCTGGTAGCTGGTGGTGGTTCTATCGTCGTCTCCTCTGTCGACAAAATCACCACTACCGACTCTTCCGATGACTTATTCCACCACTTCTATGATCTCTTGTGAATCACCAGATCTACATACATCAGATCTCACTAGATTTGCATAAGAAATCACTAGATCTACATCGGACCACACCAGATCTACATCAGATCTGGATCTTAAAACCACCACCATGAAATCAGATATCGATCCAAGAATCATCACCACGAACCACCACTAAAAACGTTACCTAATGTCGTCGGGAAACTAAAACCAGACACCATTGCTCTACCTTCGCCGAATATGGATTTGAAATTGACCATCGTTGAAAATCTGGTATGTTTTTGAGTTATTATGAATGAGAGTCATGAATTGTTTTATTACATAGTGAATGAGAGTAATGAAATATTTTATTAAACTATAAATTTATATGTTGCACACAAAATGTTTTATGAAATGCTTCAACAAAAATCAAGCATGTTTTTAAGATATGAATATTGTAAATGAGAATCTGATTTATTAAACTGTAAATGTCCTGAAATATTTTATTAAACTGTAAATTTATATAGTAAAGAAGATGTTTGATAAAATATTTTAACAAAATCAAAGCTATGAAAGTCTTAAACTGCTTTATCTCACTCCTATGGACAATTGGACATGGCATCATATCCCATGGGAATGAAGTAATGAATTATAAAATAAATAATTATTATCGTTTTATATCTCTAAATATTCATAGTGCAAAAGTATATGGTCATTGTATTTCTCTCAATATCCATAGTGCAAAATTATATGGCTACTGTCACAACTTTATTGTCATTGTCATACCTTTATTGATTATTGCCAAAGCTTTATTGATTACTATGACTACGTGGATATAATAAACATTTAAATAATTATAGATTGTTTTATTTATAGGTTGTTTTATATTTTATTTATTTAGTTTATTATAATATAGGTATTTGTCTTTCATTTAGGATTAATTAATATTTGTAATTTGTAATGCAAGTAGTCTACGGTAGTAATTTTCTTAGCTCTAATATAAATTTAAGATAGTTAATTTTAAAATTGTATGGATTGTTAAGTTATATATATATATATATATATATATATATATATATATATATATATATATATATATATATATTCTAATTTAAATGGTAAATTAGTATGTTTTGTTATTTTATGGTGGTATATAATTAGGTTGGGTTTTCTTAAAATTTAAAAGATTATTAACTTTTTTTTTTTTTTGCATTGTAAGTGGAATCATTTCACAAAAATAAACTCATGGAATAAAAATTATAACATGTAGTCTATTTGTCATTAAAAACGATGTTTTTTTAATTAATTTTCACAAATTAAATTATCATGATGTTTGAGCTATTTTATGGATCTTCTTCGCATATTCTAGTTTTATTTTCTAGACCCGTCGCTGACTGTATTAAAATGTGAATTGACTGTATAAAACTGTGAATTGATTATATTAATTTGTGATTTGTACTAATCTATGAATTTATTGTATTAAGATGTGAATTTTTTTTATGAATTTTATGTTAGCTTCTTAAATACGAGATGAAAAAAAACATTATACATATATCTAGTTTTATCTAATTTTGAATAAAATATATAAAATTTAAATTATGTATATTTATGTAAATAAACTTTAAAACAATACTAGCCTATATATTTGAAAGTATAAATATACGTTTTAAGTTGAGGATATTGATGTGAATATATAATTTTTGTGTATTAAATAGTGAATTTATTATATTAAGTTGTGAAATTTGTGTTCTAAATTGTGAATTAACTGTATTAAGCAGTGAACTAAATGTATTAAAATGTTATTTTTTTTTATGAATTTTGTGTTAAAATAAGAATGATTTGTGTATGAATGTATTAATTTTTTGTGAATATATTTAAATTGTGTGTTGTATAAATATGTAAGAATGTATTAGTTTTTATCATTATTTTGTATTAAACTTTGAATATAATATTTGAGTTGTAAATCTAGGATTTAATACACATATATGATTTGGAAGGAATGATGCTTGAGATGCTGACACATGTGATTAGCAGCGACGTGTTATAGTAGTTGTTGTTGGTGGTGATAGAGTTTGGGTTTGACTTCTATGAATATGAGAATTAATGTATAATGGATTCTATTAAGTTGTGAATTTTACGTATTAAACGAAAAATGGATTGTCTTAAGATGTATATTTTACATAAATTTTGTGTTAAAGTATAAATGAATGTATGTATAAATATATTAAACTGTGTATTAGTGAATTAATATGTTTATTAAATTGTGAATATGATATTTTAAATTGTGAATATATCTTATCACGATATATGTTTTAAGGAAATATACAATTTAGAAAAAAGAAAAAATTGAATTTGTCAAATTATAAATCTATTTTTTTTATAAATTTTTTGTACATTTAGCTGCAAAAAGATAGAATGTATTAAAAAGTATTACCAAAGAAATGCGAACTACAATGTTTATTTTATTAAGCTGTGAATACGACCAGAAAACGCCATTGAACTTGGTGTTAGTCCAGCGGCGGTCCAACGACGGTCTGACGACGTTCAAGCGAATGTCCAACAACAAGTGGGAACTAGTTGTAAATTAAGGAATGTAAAATTTTGCTTAATATAATATTAATGTTTGATTTGTCCAAAATGCCATTAATTAAAACATTTAAAAATTGGTTCTTAGAGTTCTTAACATTTTTAGGTTATCATTTGAACATCTCCGTGTGTGTGTGTGTGTGTGTGTGTGTATATATATATATATATATATATATATATATATATATATATATATATATATATATATTAGGTTATAAACCGTGGAAACCACGGTTATCAAAAGTAAATAATATTAATTGATAATTTAAGTTCATATTGACAAATCAAATATTTATAAAAATTTATTAAATTAGAAAGATAAAAGTTTTGACAAACATAATAAAACACACATGAACATACAATGTAGTTTCTTTTGTACAAATCAAACTACTATATAAATATATATTATAAAAAATATTTAAAACATTATAAATGAGTCAATATCAAATAATGGTTCACCAATTGCAGATCCTGCTCCTAAACAAACATATTCTTCATTAGAAAAACGGGTAACTGTTACTGTAACCCAACAAACTTTCAGGTTTTAGTTTAAATGGTCCCTTGTGATATTTTTTTGCATTATAAGGGAACGAATTCAACTCTTACCGGCTAGTTTGGCCAAGTTACCTGTAATAATTGGTTACTGATGTCAAAAAGAGTGCCACATAGGAAATAATATGTTGATTTGTAATTATATACCTCTATATCGGTCCTAGTCAACAAATATTGGTCCCCACCACCTTCTTCCCTTATTTCCTTCTTCAAATCATCTCATTCCCTCATTCCACCCTGGTTTTCTTTCTAAGATAAATGAAAGCCTTTTTTATCTTGGGTATGAAAATGAAGATGAATGTATCCCCGTCAAAATTAAACCCAAATCAAACCTCACCATTACTTCAGAAAAAAAAACATCACAGGTTTGAAACCTATGACCGCCCTGTTTACCGAACCCTATATATCATTGCTTTGGTTACCGTTAATGACGATGCCTCCTTTTGTCGTTGCTCTGCTTCATCTCTACTTCAGCCACCAGTCGGTGAAAGCCCTCCCCTCCCCTCCACTCACTAGTTGACCCTTCCCCACCGCCCAAATCAGATCAAGATTGGGGGAGATCAGGGGATGAAGATCATGTGTTTATGGCTGGAGGATGAAATTAAGCCTAAATCAAATCCCACCATTAAAAATTGAACCCAGATGAAACTAAGCCTAAATCAAACCCAACATCCTGAATGTTCAAGAAAGAAGTAGTAGACCTTTACGAGCATATGATGGATAGTCCTTACAAGCAGTTTTTTGATCAGCCTTAGGAGCTTCAAGGCCTCCTCTAATTTCCTCTCTAACAACAGTTTTTTGATCAAATTCTTGTAGGTTGCCTGTCATGGTTTCACCCCACCTGTCTTGTCTTAGTCATTTCAACAAGCACCTGGTGTGCTTCAATGACGTTGTTTTGACTCAAGAACCCATTCACCAAAACGTCCAAAAGGTTCGCATCAGCCTCGTAACCTTTCTCAATGATTTTGGCGAAAATGGTCAAAGCTTTCTCAACATCATTGGCTAAACAGTGTCCCTTGATTAGAATCGTCCATGTCTTGATGTCAGGATTGCAACCATTTGCTTGCATTTCATCGAGCACCTTGGCTGCATCTTCTAGTCTTCGGGCTTTACATAGACCAAAGATTAATTGGATGTAGGTTATGTTATCGGGTTCCTATCCTGCATCTTTCATGGCTGTCATCATCTTCTTGGCTTCATCAAATTGACCTACACTTGTTAATGATCTATGAATACCATCATAAACGCTTTTTGAAAGAGTTTCCTGTGGCTTCAAATTTATTTACTACCCGAAAAACAAGATCAAAATTTGGTGAAATGTTGCCTGCAATGGTTCTTAGAAGAACACTACAATGTGGAATTGAGGGCTTGTAAGGACTATCCATCACAAGCTCGTAAAATATCTGGTTGAGGACGCTCGAGATCACAATCAAGGGAGGTTAACGAAACGTTGGAGTCGATTCACGTTTTTGGCAGGGTTTCTTGACCTAGATCTGATTCATAGAGGTTGCAATATAGAGAAATTCATCGATCCCATAGAGAGTCATTGTGACGTCTCAAATATTTAGACAGGTGGCAAGTGAAGTGGCCTATTTGTCTAATGGTACATGATGAAAAGAAAGGGGCTCACCGGGTGACCCCTTCACATTCTTGATAATGGCATTTTAAATCAAGAAAACATGAATCCGTTCCCTTATAATGCAAAAAAATATCACAAGGGACCATTTAAACCAAAATCTGAAAGCTGTTGGGTTATAGTGACATTTTCCTTAGAAAAACCATTGGGTACAATATCTTATACTTCGACTTCAACCATTAACCCTTCTGTCATCAATGGCATCAGCATTGGACATCGTCCAATCTTCCCTACTACCAAAATCTAGCAAAAAAATTAATGTTAGCTACCCTAAAAATCATTAAAGGAAAAACAATTTCAAAAGAAGCATCAGGTTTCTATCAAAATTATGAAACCAAGAAGGAGAAAATGAGAAGGCATAGAGGAATTGAAGAAAAGAAGAATACTTACAGAAGAATAGAACAAACTCAACGATTATCACTTTGTGAAAGCGGTGCGCCAATGTTATTCTCTAAGCTGGCGAAGCACAAATCAAAGGGTTTGCAAAGCTATGATTTTAGAGAGAAAATTAGAGATGAGGAGGAGCATTTGGCAACATAGCCATTGATAGAGATGAAAAAGAGGATTATGGCTTAAGAATAGCAAAGAAAGACAGGGGATTGGTGAGATTTAAGAATCAGCAAGCAACAAATCAGCGAGATTTATATAATTAACTGTTAAGTGTTCGATCATCAAATCACGCTCCAATAGTCAACATCTGTGATATTCAACCTACAAAAAATCAACTCCATGGATAAAATAATAAACATGATAACTTCATAAACATTTACCTAGATTTAAGAAAACTCAGAGTCCAAAATAAAGTGACATGACGATGGCTGAGAGAAGCCCTAATACCAGTTCAAGTTCAAGAGCAAGAGCTGTCATCAGAAGAACTGTCTCGATAAAGGCAGCTCGAGAATATACAAGATTTGGTTATGGGCATGAAATTCATATTATACAAAAAAAAAAGAGAAACAACCCAGATAGAAATCGTAAATGCCAATCCATAATAATTGTTGTTTCACTTTGTTCTCGGTGTTTAATAACCTCAAGCTCTATCGATAACCGGTCCTTCAATTTAACCATCTAAAAACACAAAAAGAAAAGTAGAAGAAGGAGAAAGGTTATCAATTTGTAGTTCCTTTGAAATCTGAAAAGAACTCAGAATAAATAAAAACCCTAGATAAAAAAAAACTGTAAAAGATCAACAGACCTAGGGTTTTGAAAGTGAGGAGAAAATCATCAGAATACCCAATCAAGCATTTAATGTAAGGCTTAAAGACATGCGATATTTAAAACTAAAACAATTGAAGATGATTTGCTTCCTGATTAATTGTGTGTTTGAAATTTGAATGTGGATTAGGGTTGCGTGTATTTGATTAGTATATGGAAAGTGCTACAATCACGGATGGAGTTAGAATCAATTTCAATTTCGAATTATCGAATTAAAATAAAATCATGCTACGCAGGAAACCAAAATGCAGGGGAATATGAGTTGGACACGTGGCATTTAGAGGGCTAGAAAACTGACACGTGGAATGGAAAACTATTCTTTTATTAAGAAGGTATATATATATATATATATATATATATATATATATATATATATATATATATATATATATATATATAAGGTTAATAACCTAGGAGGCTAATAAGGTTTTAACTTTGTCCATATAAGGTCCTTAAGGTTTTTTTTTGTACACATTACACCAATATGGTTGTTATAAACCGTTTAAAAGGGGTAATAAGGTTTTAATTTTGTCCATATTAGGTTCCTAAGGTCTTTTTTGTACATATTACACCAACATGGTTGTTATAACCGTTTAAAAAAAGGTAATAAGGTTTAACTGTATCCACATTAGGTCCCTATTTTTAATATTTTTATCATTTCATCTAACTCTTTTACGATTTATATTAATATCTAGTTAGATGATTTCATCATTTCATTTTTTCATTTTAGTCGCTCATTCACCACAATCACGATTTCAATCGAAAGGTTACATAACATTTTTTTTTTCATTTTTCTGAAAAAATACCTAATAATAATGAAAGTCTTAATGATTAAGACTATGTTTGGCACCACAGCTAGCTGATAAGCTAGTTTATTGTTCGATTTTTTTTAAGTCGTCATTTTTGGCAAGCCAAAAAGTAGTTTATAAACTAGCATTTTAAAAAGCTACTTAGACTTGTTTTTTTTAATTTCCAAATATACCTCTTAATTAATTAAGAAAACATATTTTTTAAATGTCATTTTATGTCATTATATAAATTTTGGATAACTTATAAGCCAGTGGCAGAGCTAGAGTCAAAGTAAAAGAGTATCCCCGACAAGTAATGAGGTATCACCGATAAGTAATTGCCTATCGGGGATACCCAATTGGCGGAGCCATTACTTATCGGGGATATCCCATTACTTTTCAGGGATACTCTTTTACTTTGATTTGGCTCCGCCACTGTCTTACGTAACCTTTTGATTGAAACTGTGGTTGTGGTGAATGGACGACTAAAATGAGAAGATGAATTGACGAAGCCATCTAACTAGATACTAATATAAATTGTAAAAGATAGATGAAATGATAAACATATTAAAAATAGGGACCTAATGTGGACACAGTTAAACCTTATTACCCTTCTTTAAACGGTTATAACAACCATATTGGTGTAATATGTACAAAAAAGATGTTAGGGACCTATTATGGACAAAATTAAAACCTTATTACCTTTTTTAACGGTTATAACAACCATGTTGGTGTAACATGTACAAAAAAAACCTTAAGGACCTAATGTGAACAAAGTTAAAACCTTATTACCCTCCTAAGTCATTAACCCATATATATATATATATATATATATATATATATATATATATATATATATATATATATATATATTGTTAGGGGCAGGATCCTTAATATTGATATAGGCTCAGGATCCTTAAACACATCTCATGATCCTGATTATTATCGTTAATATTTACTAACACCTTTAACGGTTATAATCTCATTTCTTATTGACACATGTGTGGAATTAGTCAATGAAAGACGTATTCTCAACAGAGAATCGTCTCAACCATGCAAAAGAACCGGAATACCAAGTCAAACAACGTTTATATGCTGATTCTCGGAGGATCCCAGAATTATCAAACTTCTTGTTATTAGCATTAGACTATAAATAACACTTGTATTATGCACACTGGACACACACTTAGCTCATTTACGATACTTATACTTACATTTACACATTCATCTATGTAATCAACATTTTTAATCAATAAAATCATCAGGGCATGTGATCATTATGACCTCCCAAGGTTTTATACCGGAGATCCTATCAAGGATCAAGGGCTTTCCTTGTAAACCACTTATGTCACTTTGATCCAAAAACCTTCCACCGCCTCCAGCTGGAGGTCCCAAAAAGACTCTTGATGTGCCGAAGAAAAACACTCCTCCAGTCACTACTCAAGGATCCCAGGAAACTCCAGTACTAGTCTCAAACAACGAGCTTTTTTCCATGATGATGAGGTTGGAAAAATAGGTGAATCAATAACAAGAAGATAACAGGACGATGCTTAAGGAAGTGGAAAGAATAAGGGCAAAGATCCACAAACCTCAGGAAGTTGCACCCTCGATCATGCAACCCATGATCCTAAACTTCGACAGTGCGGGATCCTACAGAAATCATCGGGGGATAGGATCCTTAGTACTAACATTTGCTCATGTTTGGGATGCAACTCCTAATGAGTGAGCTCATGTGACCCAATATCCCAATTAAACCTTCCTTACGCCTAATTCTAAGGATCCTGGTAACTTTGTAAATAATAATGCTTTTAACACTGGCTCTATGAACCTTGATACGGGTTTAAGCCTGATCATGGCTAAGGAACTTCAACAATTAAGGCGAATGGTCTCGAGCGTGCCCGGAGTGGTCCAATCTTTACTGGAAGTATCCCCCACAAGCCACAGGTTCTCAAGATTTGTTCCGCCAATAGCTGATATCGATGTCCCAAAGTGCTTCTAAACCCCCAACATGAAGCCTTATGATGGGACTATAAATCCTGAGGAGCACGTGGCACAATACAGGGAAAGAATAGAGATCATCCCTATTCCCGTATACTTAAAGGAAGCATGCATGTGCAAGGGTTTTGGTTCAACCCTCACAGGATCAGCTTTAAAATGGCTTCTTAACGTTCCTCCTTACTTAATTACTTTGTTTTCTCACTTAGAAACTAACTTATTTAACAATCAATTTTCTTGTAGCGGAACATTCAAAAAGATCACTAGTGATCTTTATCGAGTGGTTCAGGAACCTAAGGAATCCCTTAGGACTTTTGTGAATAGGTTTGGCAAGGAAGCTCAGAGTATCCCCAAAATTGACATGACAACTGCAGTTGAAGCCTTTAAAATGGGCTTAAAGAAGGACTCTCCTTTCTACGAAGACCTCTTAATGACTCCATGAAAAAAGATGGAAGAAGTTAGGAGCAGAGCACTAAGGTTCATAAGGCTCGAAGAAGACAAGGAGATCCAAAAGAGGAGCAACTCACCAAGCTCATATGATTACCCCAACAAGAAGGCCCACTCCTCGACCCAAAGATCCTATAAGTCGAACCCATATTCCAAATCTAATCATCATAGGGTTAATACGCTTGAAGATGAAGGAAAGGAAAAAGATTTTCCAAATATTACTGACTATTGCTTTTCTATGGATATTTCAGGTATAATATTTTCTATGTGGGATCTTGGAGACAAACCAAGAAAGGGAGAAAAATCCAACACTTTGAAAGACAAATCCAAATGGTGTGCGTACCATGAAGACTTTGGTCATATCACAGAGGATTGCATAGCTCTTAGGAAGGAGATCAGCTACCTCTTAGGCAAAGGATATCTCAAAGAAATCCTTGGAAGAAGAAAGGAGAGATCTTGTCACACCCCAAACCAAGGATGGCGGAAACGTCCGGGGGCGGATGACTTCATGTATAGTATCACAACAACGAGTATAATAGTGCTCAAAGTAAATACAACCATCATAAATATAATTGAGAAAGTTACATCATAGCAAGTTTACATGTTTCAAAATCAATTACATTATGATGACAAAATGAAATGTTTGACGATTTAACGTCCCATCCTCAAAATGCGGTTGGTTTTCCTGTTTCACTGATTTCCTGATAATACAAGTAGTTTTGAAAAAGTGTCAACAATTAAGTTGGTGAGTTCATAAGAGTTTTGTTTTAGAATGAAACCATTTTCCTTGTAAAAGTAACAAGGTATGTTTCCAGAAAATCCAATATTTTCCTTATTATGTATGAAATGAATGCTTCTATGTTATGCGATAATGAATCCTAGAAAGACCCGTAGATTCCTTCTATAATGACTAAGTGTATATAAACTATATAAAAATTAGGTTAAATAAACCGCTGAATGTAATGGGTCTGCCCCAGGTCCACAACCAAACGAGGAATAGGAGATAAGGCGGGCCCACCAATTCTAAGTCGATTGTGACTAGATTCTTATATAACTCTAGCATATACACTTAGCAATTATAGCTGAAGTCTAACAATTCTAGATGAAATATAGTTTTAATATCATGAATACTATTTCATGTGAACCTGGTACTTTGTATTTGTACCCCTTTTTGTATGAAAACCTGTTACTTTGTATTTGTACCCCTTTCTGTATAAAACCGGTACTTTGTATTTGTACCCCTTTTCGTATAAAACCAGTACTTTGTATTTGTACCCCTTTTCGTATAAAAACCTGGTACTTTGTATTTGTACCCCTTTTGTATACAACCAGTACTTTGTATTTATACCCCTTTTCGTATAAAATCGGTACTTTGTATTTGTACCCCTTTTCGTATGAAAACCTTTTGTAATGTAAATGAACATAAACTATACCTATTATAGTTTATTAAGATGTTTGAAATGTATAAGCGACCTAACTATACCTATCATAGTTTAGTATGTTTGTTTGTGGTGTATAAGAACCCTTTTCTATGCAAGTCGAATGTATAGCAAAATATAACTATGTTTATCTTGCTTCGTTTTGTACTAATGGTAATGATGGAGGATTCTTACAATTCAGTGAGTATTTTCTGTTATATAATTATACCACAACAAGAACACATGTAAAATATGAAGTCATCAAAGATTTGACACTTTGCTCAACATGTTACAAAGTGTGTTGAAAGTTATAAGCTGTTAACTAGTTTTTAACTTTTCTACACTGTTTTAGAAAGATCATAGAAAAATCATACAAAGTCGAAAACTGAATCTGTAAATTCTGAGAGTTCCTAAAATGTGTCTAGTTTATTCATAATTTTTATCACGATTTTTGGAAGCCTTTAACTTGTGTTAAAATGTTCATATTCACATACTAGTCCAGATTTGTTCTTGAAATGATAGGCTGTTTTGAAAAAATCACCATCAATTGTAGAAAAATTGTGTGGAGATGTGCAAGTAGTCATTTTAAAGCTAAGAACCGGAACTACTTGCACCTAAAACAGTTTTGAAAACTAAAATGTTTAAGCTGTCCAAAACAGTCTGTGAATGGAGTCCAACTTTTCTGTTGAACGCTGTTAGAAAAGTTTAGTTATGTTCTTGGTGTTTTAACTTGTATTCCCCCCCCCCCTCCCTTAAAACTTAAGAAAACATGAAAATGTAGGGGTATGAACTCACCTTGAGTGGTTTCAGTAGATGAGTGTTGAGGAAGAGAAGTGTTCAACTCAAGAACACTTGAAGGATCACTTGAAGATTCGAAGATCTAACAAGAATATGTGATGATGTTCGTGGCTGCGGTCTTGACGGCTGCGGCTCTGGGCTTCGGCTCGGTGGCTGCGGCTGGATGGCTGCGGCTACTCAGGGACCTCGGACTCGGTTTAAGTAGCCTCGGATGCAAGAGGACTTGGCCCCTATAGAGAGGCTTCAGCCCTAAGGGGCTATTTTCCAAACTATCTCCCCTCTTTGAGTGGTTTCTGTGACATCCCCATTTTTCACGGCCAGAAAAGATCGATTTTGTTTATGCTTTGGTTTATAAAATCAGAGTAATCTTCTAAAGATAACGGTTGCGGAATTTGTTCCCAAAACAAGACATGATAATAACTTATCAAAACATTTCTCAAAGGGAATGTATTTTTCATTTAATAATAAAACCTCGGGATGTCGTGTTCCGATACATACATATAAGCATAAACAGAACATACATTTAATTACACAATTGATTTATATCTCCTTTAAATCTCTCTGTGAATTATGTCTTCGTATTAATACCTGTGATACAAAGAAAACTGAGTGGGTCAGGCTTGGGAGCCTGGTGAGCATATGGGGTTTTCATCCCACAATGTTATATCATATATTTATAAATATAGAACATTCAAACTTGCACAATTTCACCATATAAAGGCAACTCTTATCCCACCCCATCGATCCTCACAATGACACGATCTAAACTCTCGTATCTAATATTTTCCTCTTTACCTGATCCCTACTCATGGATCTAAAACTATCCTCTTCACCCGATCCATACTCACGGATCGACAACTACCTGATCCATACTCACGGATCTAAAACTGACCTCCTGATCTGATCCATACTCCCGGATCAATAATTGTACCCAATCCATACTCCCGGAATAAGGACAATTATCTATATCCTAATCCTGATCTGATCCATACTCCCGGATCAATAATTGTGCCCAATCCATACTCCCGGACTAAGGACAATTAACTTAGTCTTAATCCATACTCCCGGACTAATAACAAGTTTTTATCTCTTTACCTGATCCATACTCCCGGATCTAAAATTAACCTCTTGGTCGAATCCATACTCGCTGAATAACTAGATCAACAACAACAACATCGGGGCCTCTCATATGTTTATCACACATCAACTATCTACCCATGTTCTACCCAACAAATTAGTAGATAAAAATATATATTTTTATACATAGTCTAAAACATGTATAACATTCTCATTCAATACCTATTCCACATAACAGATGAGGCACACCCACATAACACGTATTTCATAGAGAATAAATCCGATCTATGAGATAGAAGAAAGTGAATATACATTCACACACATAACAACAAAATTATACACATAACACGTATTTTGTATAAAATACTTCATAATTATGCATTAGAAGAAAGTAACCACACACTCACACCTATAAACAACAATATACTTAATACACTCAAACCAAACTTGTATTATTATCGTGTTTATGAAAGGTAGTATACACTCACTTGATCAGAAGATGATCGGACAGCACTACGACTTGCAGAAGTAGTATTCTTCGGTAGATCTGGAAGATCTCCACAAAAATCGAACTTCTCGCGGGCTGAGCTTCGGCTCGGGAATCGCACTTCACGGGATCTCAGGAGCGTAAAACTTCCTTCTTAACTTGGATATGAGATCCGGGGTGTTAGGATGGCTTCGGGGGTTTACACGCAGAGCTTCGGCACAAAAACGAGGAGAAATGAGCAAATAAGCTCGGAACCCTCGCATCCTATTTATAGGAGGCTGGAGCCTCGGAGTACGCGGGGCGTACTCGTCCAAAATCGTCATGGCGTTCGTCATCCGAAGAACTCGAGTGCGAAGGTCGTCATGCTTCGTTGTACGCGGGGCGTACAGCAGTACGCTGGGCGTACTTCGGATATGCCCGGTGACTCCCCTTCGGATAATGCCAGGATTTAATAATTAAATTTAATTATTAATTCTTTAATAAACTTCGAAAATTCATATCTTCTCCATACGAACTCCGTTTTCGACGTTCTTTATATCCACGTGAAGGTGAGGCTATGCTCTACAACTTTCGTTTAGACTTCGTTGGCAAATTTTGATTTTATTTTTATTATTTATTTTTAATAGGCCGAGACAGAAAATTTCGTTATAAATTCATAACTTCTTCGTTTAACGTCCGTTCTCGCCTAACTTTTTATTGCTTCGATACCATCAACGAGATCTTCGATTCTCGTTTAGATTGCTTCGGATAAAAATCGCTCGATCTCAAATCGAGTATTTCGGGCTGCATGCCGCTAAGTTGAAACTTAGAAAAATCATAACTTCCTCATACGAAGTCAGATTTGGACGTTCTTTATATGTACGGAATCCTTGTAACATATACTACAACCTAGTTAAGATTATTCTTTCAAAATAATCTTCCATCAAAAAGTCATTTTTGACGCTTAACGTCTCTAAATTGACTAGCCCTGATCTACGGGCGTTACAGTTTCTCATCAAACCAAGTACTGGGATGCCCTAAAATGATGAAAATAAATCGAAAGGGGGGTTTTGAGAGAGATTTTGGGATAGATTTTACAATCTTGGAGAGATTTCTCATATGGAGAGCGATTTTGGAGAGATTTCGCATACTTGGAGAGATTTATCATACAAAGAAAGATTTAGGATAGCGGAAGATAGAGCGAAAGAGATTGGGAGAGGCTTATTTTATGACCTTTTTGAGTGCTTGGCTCCGCAACGCAAGGTCCGTAAGCTCCGTTAAGCCATGTTTAAGGATCTCACACACTCCCAGTGAGTATGCAACATCGTTTTATCGGTTTGGTTCGTTACTTACCATAGTTTTAGGTTAAGGAAATCTAGATGTACGAACTTTTCAATTTATGATTTCCCATTAGAATAGCGAGTTGTATAGTAATTACCTAATGTAAGCCCTAGTACACAAGGGTTAGTTGGGTTGACCGGTTTGACTTGTTGACTTTATTTGATTTTGACTTGACCAGAATTTGACGGTTGTCACATCATCCCCCCGTTAGAGGGAATTTCGTCCCGAAATTAGCACTTTGACCGGGACTTAATGAATTTGGAGAAAAGATGGGGAAAACTTTTTGTAGTACAAGAAATTGATTAGGGTGAGGAACAACCCGCCTGATGTCACATGACGACCTTGGAATTTCTTATTGTTTATGATCCTTGTTTAATCCTTGGCATTACCACTATGAATACTTTATAACGTAGTTAGCGATTTCCGTCATTACGAATGTTTCACAAATTGTGACGAAATTTGTATTATAAATCCTACCAATTCCTTTATAACCGCTTGGTGTAAACTAGTCGCATATCATTAAGATTGCAAGGGCATTCGGATGGGTGACCCCGCCTTAAGCCCACAACCAAACAAGGAACAGGGAATGAGGCAGAATCACGCATTCTAAGTCCATAGAATCTTAATGATATATGACCATAATGTTTACACTAGCCATCATAGACTCACTAGTAAAAACCCTATGTTTTTATATATGTGATAAGACTTATTTGGGTTTTGCCGTGTTCTTGAGATTCATGGCCGATATACTTTGATCGATGCTAGATTTAGCATATAAAGAAATTTAGAATTTAAACGTCGATGTTAGAAACACGTACTGATATTTACGGGCAGTTCAGGGGTGGTCTCTCCTTCGGTGACCGCAAGCACCCTTCCACCATCACTATCATATCTTGCTCTTGGGCAGTCCCTTTTAAAGTGTCCCATTTCGCCGCACTTGTAACAGGCTGGGCTTACTCCAAAGCCAGGGACCTGGTTGATGGGTCGTGCTGGCGCCTTACAGAAATGGATAGTGTGCCCCTCTCTGTCGCAATTTTTGCAATGCATCTTCCGGCAAGCCCCAGTGTGATGGAAGTTACACTTGTTGCATTTCAGAAGGGTTCCAACGTATTGTTTTATGGGAGTTGGCGCGGTGAGGGTTGTGGCAGCATGAATAGTAACAATCTGTTGCTTCTTAGCGAAGTCCTGGGCTGGTTGGTCCTTCTTGTTGTCCTAAAACTTTCATTTGTTGTTCCCTCCTCTTGCTTGGTTAAGGGTGGTTGTCGTAGTGTCATGGCTGGCATGATGGTCGATGAGTTGTTGTGCCAACTCCTTGGCGCTGTCGAAGGTAGTTGGTCTTGAGGCGAACACGCTATCTTGAATTTCGGGGGACAATCCCCAGAGGTATCGCTCCAACTTTATGTCTTCCGGGGTGACCATTGCGGGACAAAGGAGTGCTAGATCACAGAATCGGGTGGTGTAAGTTGTAAGGTCGGAGCCTGTCATTTTGAGATTCCACAGTTCTTGCTCCAGCTTTTGCACTTCGCCTCTTGAGCAATATTCTTTCAGCATCATCTTCTTTAAGTCCTCCCAACTTAACGAGTTAGCCACTGCAAGCGTTAGTGAGTTAACGTGACTTTTCCACCAAGTGAGGGCCCGGCCAGAGAAAGTGTATGTTGCAAATTTGACCTTGCTTGCTTCGGGGCATGCACAAATTTCAAAGATCGTTTCGGTCTTTTCAAACCATTGCATCTAGGTGATGACGCTCTCACTTCCATTGAAAGAATCGGGTTTGACACTAGTAAAGTCCTTGTACGAACATTCCCTCGTACGTCTTGTACTGTCCCCGTGGTTAGAGTTTGTGGCTCCGGATCCAGCACCACCGGTACCATTTGTACCAATTTGTGACATTGCAGCTGCCACGACTGCTGTTACTGCAGCTTGGAACATTGCAGGATCAAACTGTGGAGGTGGCGTTGCTGTGCTGCCGGAAGGTCTGGGTCTTTTCCTTGGTGGCATAGTTCTGTCATAATATTGTAAAAATGATCAGATGGTAAGTTCCCAATAGTAAAGACAAGTCGGTTTTTATTGAACTAGATTTTCTGTATTATGCTCCGACTTAAGAATGTCTTGCATGTAATTCATAAGGGAAGTCCATATGAATGAATTTCATGAGTTTAGTAGGTTTTGTACGGGCGTTAAGATTTACTCAACTTAGGATCATGTTTGTCCAAACACACTTAGCTGAGGTGTTTTGATGGGATCTGGTGCATTAGTGCTGGTATGATCGCACCCTATAGGTCTACAAAGAAGGCACCCTTTCACCAAAATGTTTAAAAGTGAGACGAAAATGAGTCGTTAGTAAGGGCTATGTGTTGCGAGTTTTCTAACTAAGTTTATCTTAGTTCATTTTGTAACGTATTTCGGTTGCTTTATGGTGTTCTGAAAACATCTCATAACGAGAGCCTATATATGATAAACTCATGTATTTTAGTAGTTCTGTGTCCAAGTGAAACCTTGTAATTTGACCCAAGCTAGGTCCTTATAGTGACCAATTGATGTATGCGTAGTTATATAATAAAGACTAAATAGACGTTCGAGTCTGTTAGGTATGTCCTAAGACCATCTTGTTAATACGATTCTAGTAATTATGGTTTCGGCGAAAATTTTTGACTTCGATGCAGGTCTACCTCACATCTATGCAAGGAAAAGTTCTGAGAGCAACTAGATCTCTCGATTAATATGACCGTTTAAATCGCAGTGTCGTGCTTACGCCTAGAATAGAGTAGCACCAACGCATACTCATGAACCTAATTTACAAGGTCTTGTGAGAGGTATGAACTATACTCACGACGATCCGTCCCTTGCGATGCCTGAGGCAAAGTCGATGCACCTTGCAGCTCTGCCAATCGATGCTTGGCTGCAATCCTCCTCTCTTTGGATGTTGTGTGTCTATCCTGTTACTCTCTTGCCTCTGCCCGAGCTGTGATAAGGTTCTAAAAAGAATGTTGGCCTCCGAAATAGTAGTCTATCTCCGAGTCTCGGGTACGTGAGACAGTAGGGTCTGTAGTAGCGCGCAGTTTCCGAACTCGGGTTGTGGTCTACCTGTTTTAATCCCCGATGTTTGCGATCTGACGGGTCTTCGCTGGGAGGGCTTTGTCAGTCGGTCCCCATGGTTGAGGTCATAGCACCCTCGTTGGTCTCTACATGGTAGTTGTTGTCATTGCTGTCGACATTCAACCCTCGATCGATTACGGTTGCCCAACGGTGTAACATCCAGGATTTCAGGTATATTAACAAATCTTTTTATTTTGAGTTTTGAGAAGGGACTCGGCGAGTTGGTGCGTAGACTCGCCGAGTTAAGACGCAGGTTCTCATCCGGATTGATGCTCGGACTCGGCGAGTCGCCTTAGTGGACTCGGCGAGTCTGCGGCGTTTAATGAAACCCTAATTTCTCGGGTTTGCGGCCTATTTAAAGGGCCTTATGGCCGTCATTTGCGCTCATTAGTCCCCAGAGTGAAACCCTAGATCATTTGAGTGATTCAAGTGAGGGAAGAAGCCATTGTTGATTCTTGGAGTTATTGTCTAGCAAAGGAAGAGAAGATCTAGCCAAGAGGAAGCAAGAGAGGGGTGGATTCTTGAAGAGCTAAGGTCTAGGACATCACATCCGAGGTACCATTCGAATCCTTCTTTGTTATTGTGATGTTCATATAGATTTAGGGTTTTTGAACCCATTTGTGGCTAGATCTAGCATCATTATGGTCCCTTGGCGAGTTTTAGCTCTGAATCTAGACCCATAGAGGTCCAGAGCACCTCCTTGCCCAAGATTTATGTGCATCCATGGAGGTTTTAGATTGGGATCTATGTATTTGAGGCTAAACCTCCATTAATGAGATATATGATGCTTATTGAGCACCAAGACTCGGACTTTACGTGGTTAATAAGCTTAAGGGGACTGGATCTATGAGTTACTAGAGTGGATCTGACCTTAGAAGGTCGTTTGAGGTTGTGCATGGAGTGCACTCGCCGAGTCCAATCCCAGACTCGACGAGTTGGTGCGGGTTGTTCAGAGACTTCGGACCAGGGACTGTGTAACCGAGTTGGGTGAGTGACTCGGTGAGTTGGAAGAGATCCAGAGGAAATCGGGTTCCTGTAGGGACTCGGCGAGTCCACGCCAGACTCGGCGAGTCGGGTTGACCGTTGACCAGTGTTGACTGGTTTGACTTAGTAGTATTAGTCCGTCAGAGTCAAGTAGTATTAAGTAAAGATACACCTGTGTTGTAGGAGGACGATAGCTCGGGAGATCGAGCACTAGTGGTTGAGAGCTTTATGAGTTACCGAGACACACGAGGTGAGTCTCCTCACCATACGTTACCTTGAGTGGTATTATGAGTTAACCAGAGGGTCTTATGTGTTATGTATGAGGTTATGTGCTATTTATGAGATTGTATGCTATGTGTTATTGTATACTGTATGACTATATAGACCGGACTGGAGGGTCCAACGATTCAAATCGGGCCAGAGGGCCCAATGAGCTATAACTAGACCAGAGGGTCCGACGAGCTGCGGGACTGGAAGGTCCCGCTGAGACATCTTGACCGGAGGGTCGGGTTAGCCTCGAGTGGCGTATTTGTAGTATGTGGTATTTTGGGGGAACTCACTAAGCATTTATGCTTACAGTTGTTATGTTTGATGTCTCAGGTACCAGCGAGGACCGTGGGAAAGCGACGACTTGACATGTACACACACACTGATGGAGATTTTCATATGTAGAGATCTTGGGATTTGTTTTTGAAAACAGAATTGATTATGGATTTTGATTGTGACGTGATACATTATGTGATTTTGGAAATGAAAAATTATTTTGAAAATTTACGGTGTTACAAACGGGGCACAGGTTCGATGTAGTCGAAACGGTTCGCGGAAACCCTTGCTATGCATGGAGGATTGATTACCTTCGGTTCTGCTTCTGATTCTTTTCATAACCATTCACCATTTCTTCGGTTCGGATTGGGAATGTAGGGGTCGCCCGGTAAGTAGGATCTTGCTATGTTGAACGTGCGAGAATAGGAGTAAGAAGATAATTATTGGACGAACTATCTAGATAATTATTAGATGATCCGAATCAGTTTATATCAATACTTATGTAGTGTGTACCAGTTATATGAAACCAAGGCAGGATAGTTGTAACGCCCGTGTTTCTGGGCTTGCCATTTTTAGCAATGTAATAGTCTAGGTTAACCTTTGTAACCCAATTTGAAATAATAAGAATGTATTATTTGTGAATTATGTGCTTATTTTCTTAATTATTATAATTTAATGAATTAAGAATAAAATGAGCGTCAAAATTTAAATATTAGATAAAGTCGATATCTATGGATAAAGTTGTAGTGGCCGAAACGAGGTTTCCGAATATATATAGAACGCCCAAATTTGACTTCATATGAGGAAGTTATGATTTTCTGAAGTTTCGACTTGGCCGTATGCAACCCGAATACTCAATTTGAGATCGAGCAGTTTTTAGCCAAAACAATCTAAACGAAAATCGAAGATCTCGTTGTTAGTAGCGAAATGATGAAAAGTTAGGCAAGAACGGACGTTGGACGAAGAAGTTATGAATTTATAACGAAATTTTCCTGTCCCGGCCTGCTAAAAATAAATAATAAAAATAAAGTCAAAATTAGCCGACGGAGTCTAAACCAAAGTTGTAGAGCGTAGTCTCACCTACGCGTGGATATAAAGAACGTCGAAAACGGAGTTAGTATGAGGGAGATATGAATTTTTGAAGTTTATTAAATAATTAAAATATAAATTTAAATTTAAACTTCCGATATTATCCGAAGGGGAGTCACCGGACTTATCCGGGTTACGCCCAGCGTACAACGAAGCGTGACGACTCTCGCACTCGAGTACTCCGATGACGTAAGCGCTGACGACTTCCGAGGCGTACGCCCCGCGTACTCCGAAGTTACGCCCAGCGTAACCCCGAAGCTCAGCACCTATAAAAGGGCATGCCAGGGCAACCAATTTCCTTTACAAACTTCTTCCTTTTCTCTCTAGTTTTTGCCTCGATCTGCGTTCCGTTTATACCCCGAAGCCTCGGTATTATTCCCGAGCCCCGAAGCAAGATCCGAAGTCCCGAGGATCCCGAGAAGTGAGATTTCCAAGCCGAAGCCCTGCCCGCGAGGAGCCCGGTTTTTGTGAAGATCTTCCAGATCTATGGAGAAACGCTACTTCTGCATGCCGTAGTGCTGCCAGATCATCTTCTGATCAGGTGAGTGTGTAGTCATTTTCTTCTAACACATTATTATGAAGTATTATATACGAAATACGTGTTACGTGTATACTTTGTTGATTATATGTGTGAATGTATATTCACTTTCTTCTATCTCATAGATATGGTTTATTCTCTATGAAATACGTGTTATGTGTGTATGCCTCATCTGTTATGTGGAAAAATGTATTGACCGAGCATGCTATACAGGTTTTAAACTTTTTATAAAAATGTATATTTTTATCTACTAATATGTTGGGTAGAACATGGGTAGATAATTGGTGTGTAATAAACAGATGAGAGGCCTCGATGTTGTTGGTGTTATTCTAGTCATTCAGTAGAGTATGGATGACGACCACAGACTATTCTAGACAGTCCTGTGGAACATTTGCAGGCTCATAACCTGTAGGTATTGTGAACGACGTGTTCACCGGTGTACTCTATCCCCCTCATGGTTGCCTTTAGGATATTTATTGCTAAGGATGCCCCTTTGCAGTAATGTCCGTCCCGATGAAAATCCTAGATTAGGTCCCTTATAATAGATGTTGTTTTAGGGACGTAAAGTGAGGATAATGGGAATGGGTAATAAGGTTATTGTTGATTGTTGAAATTAAATATAATTATTTATTGTGGGTTGAAAACCCTACATGCTCACCAGGCTCCCAAGCTTGACCCACTCAATTTATTTGTATTACAGGAAGTGTCGCAAGGGCATAAGATGGATGAATCATCAAGTTGTTTTGTTTACAAGTCTGTATATGTATATATTTGTTGAATGGCTTGTAATGTTATCGTTTATGCTTTATGGTCTGTATCGGAACATGACATCCCGAGTTTTGATTATATAATGAAAATGCATCTCTTGATGAAATGCTTTGATAAATATTATTTTATCATGTTTTGTTTTTGGGAACAAATTCCGCATCTCTTTTAAAAAATCAACAGGATTTACTCTGAAAATGTTTAAAAAGCATAAATGAAACCTGTCTTTTCTGGCCGAGAGTTTGGGGATGTCACAATAGTCCTTCGAATAGGTGAGTCTCACTCCAAATCCACAATCCAACGAGAACAGAAAGTAAAGCAACGGTCACAGATTCTGAGTCTATAACGCCTAAATTTCATATAACCTTAGCATATCTACTTAACAACTATTGACCTACTTGATGGAGACCTGTTTAGTTCTCATTTAAGCACTTATAGTAACACAAAATACTCCCATAGTATTTTAAACTCATGTTCTGTTCTAATGTTCTCATTGTGGTAGTGTTGGTAAGTTTTTAGACTTGCCGCCATATCACAACCATTCTTGGGCATGTTCTAATCACTCCTTGGACCATAAACTATACCTATTATAGTTGTTTGAAATGTATAAGCGACCTAACTATACCTATCATAGTTTAGTATGTTTGTTTGTGGTGTATAAGAACCCTTTTCTATGTAAGTCGAATGTATAGCAAAATATAACTATGTTTATCTTGCTTCGTTTTGTACTAATGGTAATGATGGAGGATTCTTACAATTCAGTGAGTATTTTCTGTTATATAATTATACGACAACAAGAACACATGTAAAATATGAAGTCATCAAAGATTTGACACTTTGCTCAACATGTTACAAAGTGTGTTGAAAGTTATAAGCTGTTAACTAGTTTTTAACTTTTCTACACTGTTTTAGAAAGATCATAGAAAAATCATACGAAGTCGAAAACTGAATCCGTAAATTCTGAGAGTTCCTAAAATGTGTCTAGTTTATTCATAATTTTTATCACGATTTTTGGAAGCCTTTAACTTGTGTTAAAATGTTCATATTCACATACTGGTCCAGATTTGTTCTTGAAATGATAGGCTGTTTTGAAAAAATCACCATCAATTGTAGAAAAATCATGTGGAGATGTGCAAGTAGTCATTTTAAAGCAAAGAACCGGAACTACTTGCACCTATAACAGTTTTGAAAACTAAAATGTTTAAGCTGTCCAAAACAGTCTGTGAATGGAGTCTAACTTTTCTGATGAACGCTGTTAGAAAAGTTTAGTTATGTGCTTGGTGTTTTAACTTGTATTCCCCCCCTTAAAACTTAAGAAAACATGAAAATGTAGGGGTATGAACTCACCTTGAGTGGTTTCAGTAGATGAGTGTTGAGGAAGAGAAGTGTTCAGCTCAAGAACACTTGAAGGATCACTTGAAGATTTGAAGATCTTACTTGAAGATTTGAAGATCTAACAAGAATATGTGATGATGTTTGTGTAAGGAATCAATGATTTTGAGTAAAACGGAAGTGTGATAATTATAAGGAGGGTGATGATACTTACCAAAATGAAGATGGAAAGCTTGAAAAACGACTTTGAAATCTCGAAATTGTATGAGAGAATTTGAGAGAAAAGATGTGTTTGATCTTTGGTGGAAATGAAAGGAATGAGTGAGAATGAGGAGAGAGGGTGGGTTTTCAGCCTTTGCCTAAGAGTATGGCTGGACAAATGGTGGGGAAAGTACCCTTGAATGATCAGGTATGGTGGGGAGGACAATGGCTGGTCATGGGAATGGGTATGGGGTGGTTGTTTGTGTCAAATATTATGGTAAGATTCACACTCCACCTCATGATCTCACTTAATAGATTTTATCCCTAAATAAATATTTCCATAAAAATATGTTTATATTATGAATATTTAGGGTCTTATATGTTAAAATATGATTAATTGGAGAAAATACCACATTAAAATAGTTAAAAACGGGCTTAAAATGTTAAAAATATTGAAAACCGGGAAGGGAGAGCTGAAATCCGAAGTTCAGGACAAGGTTGTTGAAGGGTTTAGCTGCTAATGCGGAGGGCTCGCTGCGGGGCTTGGTTCCGGGTTCGGTGGCTCCGGCTTTGTGGCTGCAGTCTTGACGGCTGCAGCTCTGGGCTTCGGCTCGGTGGCTGCGGCTACTCAGGGACCTCGGACTCGGTGTAAGTGGCCTCTGATCCAAGAGGACTTGGCCCCTATAGAGAGGCTTCAGCCCTAAGGGGCTATTTTCCAAACTATCTCCCCTCTTTGAGTGGTTTCTCATCAAACCAAGTACTGGGATGCCCTCAAATGATCAAAATAAATCGAAAGGGGGGTTTTGAGAGAGATTTTACAATCTTGGAGAGATTTCTCATATGGAGAGCGATTTGGGAGAGATTTCACATACTTGGAGAGATTTCTCATATAAAGAGAGATTTAGGATAGCGAAAGATAGAGCGAAAGAGATTGGGAGAGGCTTCTTTTATGACCTTTTTGAGTGCTTGGCTCCGCAACACAAGGTCCGTAAGCTCCGTTAAGCCATGTTTAAGGATCTTGCACACTCCCAGTGAGTATGCAACATCGTTTTATCGGTTTGGTTCGTTACTTACCATAGTTTTAGGTTAAGGAAATCTAGATGTACAAACTTTTCAATTTATGATTTCCCATTAGAATAGCGAGTTGTATAGTAATTACCTAATGTAAGCCCTAGTACACAAGGGTTAGTTGGGTTGATCGGTTTGACTTGTTGACTTTATTTGACTTTGACTTGACCAGAATTTGTCGGTTGTCATAGATCTAAAGAGAAAGATCAAGATCCTCAGAAGATCCTCGACAAACCAAGATCCCATCCTGCCACCAAGGTAATCAATGTGATCTCTGGAGGATCTGAAATTTGCAGTACCTCTTAGTCTGCAGCAAAGAGGCATGCCACGGTGTCAAAAACAGAAAGAGAAGAAATGCCACGAAAGAATACGTCAATCACAAATGAGAAGGAGATCACCTTCGACGAAGCAGATAGACAAGACATATATGATCTTTACCATGACAGATTGGTGATCACTCTTTACATTGCCAACCATTTCGTCAGAAGTATCCTTGTCGGTGGATGATCCTCAGTTAACATTATTGTTAGGGCCAAGATCCTTAATCCTATCTTGGATCCTGGATCTCAAAGATATCTAGGGTCCCTTAAACCTCTTCAGGATCCCAGATCTTAAAGGAGTCTCAGGATCCCGAACATACATCAGGGTCTTGAACATCACCATTATTATTTCCTAATAAGTTTAACATGTATATTTCTTGTTTATTTATCACATGTGCAAAAATGGTCAACATAGGACTCATTCACAATGAAGAATCAATCCAACCAGGCTTAAGACCCAGAAATACCAAGTCAAAGCACGTTGTAAATACCAGCTCAGTAGGATCCCGAAAATATTAAACATTTAGTTACTTAACCTAGACTATAAATACACATGTAAAACACACACAACGGGGACAATTCTCTGACACCTTACTCATCTAGACTCACTTTATCATTTGTAATCGTATTAACATGTTCACCTCTGTAATTTATGTTCAAATCAATAAGATCATACTAGGCAGGTGATCATTATCACCTCCCAAGGTTTTATGCCAGAGATTCCAACAAGGGTCAAGGGCTTTCCTTGTAAATCTCTCGTGTTATCTTGTTCTCAATTCATTATTTGCATTAGTCATAACACCACGGCCTCTCATG
Source organism: Lactuca serriola (assembly GCF_051521515.1). Lineage (NCBI taxonomy): Eukaryota > Viridiplantae > Streptophyta > Magnoliopsida > Asterales > Asteraceae > Lactuca > Lactuca serriola. The sequence continues at coordinate 190,650,652 of NC_136409.1, read as the reverse complement.
CAATTTGGTTGATATCCACTTAGTCGATTTTGACCAAAACAATTTGGTGCCCACCGTAGGGCTGTGGTGTTCATAATCCCCAAAAAATCATGTCAACACAATCAACTATATCTTTTCCTATATTCTTATCGTTTCCTTTAAAACCCCCCACCACCTCCAAGAAAACCTCTAGGTCGTAAGAAAACCTCAGAAACTTTTAGAAGAGCATCTCCCCAAATACCGTTTGTGGAGGTCTAGGATCCTAAGGATCACAGGATCCTCCTATAGTGATTTACAACAATGAGCTCTTTACAATGATGAAGAGACTTGAACAACATGTTACTCAGAAGAAGAAGGACAACATGATGGTGCTCTAGGAAATGGAGAGAATGAAGGCAGAGATCCATAAGCCCCAAGGAGCAGCACCCTCGATCTTGTAGCCAAATATCCTAAACTTTGACAATGCAGGATCCTCAGGAAACCGCCCGGAGATAGGATCCTGAACAGCAACACCTACTCCCACTTGTGGTGCAAATCCAAATGAGCGATACCATGTGATCTAGCATACCGAAGAAATCTTCATTGCTCCTAATAACAAGGATCCTGGTAACTTCATGAATAATAATACTTTTAATACTAACTCTATGACCCCAATACAAGAATAAGCCCGATCATAGCCAAGGAACTTCAATAATTATGGGAGATGATCTCAAGTGTACCCGGTGTGGTCCAACCTATACTAGAGGTATTTCCCACGAGCCACAGGATCTCAAGATTTTCTCCTGCAATAGTTGAAGTCCCAAAGCGCTTCCAAAATCCCAACACGAAGGCTTACGATGGAACCACGGATCCTGAAGAATGTGTGGCATAATACAGAGAAAGAATTGAGATCATCACCATTCCCATACATCTATAGGAAGCCTATTTATGCAAGGGTTTTTTGTTCCACTCTCACAAGATTAGCCTTGAAATGGCTTCTCAGTGTTCCTCTTTATTACTTATTTTGATCATTTAGTTAATCTTTTCAATAGCCCATTTTCTTATAACAGGACATTCAAAAGGATCACTAGTGATATCCATTGATTACTCTAGGATCCTAAAAAAATCCTTTAGGGATTTTGTAAGCAGGTTTGGCAAGGAAGATTTGAATATTTCTAATATCGACATAGTCACTGTCGTGGAAGCCTTCGAGATGGGTTTAAAGAAGGATCCTCCCTTTTTATGAGGATCTCATAATGACCCTATGCAGGAAAACGGACAAAGTCGGATGTAGAACACTGATGTTCATTAGACTTGAAGAAGGTGAGGAGATCCAGAAGAGGACCAACTCCCTAAACTCATATGAAAATCCTATTAGGAAGGCTGATTCCTTGGCCCACAAATCCTATAAGCCAAACCCATATTCCAAACATGGTCATCATATGGTTAATGCCCTTGAGGATGAAAAGGAGGAAGATGAATTCCCCATGATCACTGAGTATTGTTTTACTATGGATGTTTCAGGTCTAATCATTGCCATGCAAGATCTTGTCAAGAAAGCAAGGTGGCCAAGGAAAGAAGAGAAATCGAGTGGCTGGAAAGACAAGTCTAAATGGTGTGCATATCATGAATATTTCAGCCACATCACTGAGGATTGCATAGCCCTCAGAAAGGAGATTAGCTACCTCATAAGCAAAGAACATCTGAAAGAGATCCTAGGAAGATGAAAAGAAAGATTGAAGGAAAAAAGAGCAGGATCCTGCGAAGATCCTAGAAAAAACTAGGATCCCCTCCTTCGAATGCCAAGGTAATTAATGTTATCTCTAAGGGTTCTGATATTTGTGAAACTTCTTACTCTGCAACAAAAAGACACACTGAGGTATCCAAAATAGAGAAAGAAAGAAATCACCTTTGATGAACAAGATATCCAGGATCCTCATCATGATGAATTAGTGATAACTCTCTACATTGCCAACCACTTTGTTTGAAGGATCCTAGAGGACGGAGGATCCTCAGTGAACATCATACTCTTATATGCTCTTAACAGGATGAACATCCCAAAATCCAATATATTCAAGAGATCCTCAGTACTAATTGGATTCAACGATGAAATGATACATGCTATTAGAGAGATCAAGCTACCCGTGTACATTGAAGGGGTAAATTATATGCAACACTTTTGTGTTATTAATGCTTTGTCCTCCTATAATGTTATATTAGGTAGGCCTTGGATCCATGACAATGTGTCAAGATACCTACCCCTTGGGGGACAATGAATATCATCAGTGATCAACAAGAATCCAAAGAATGCTACAAGACCTCAATGAAGCCTTCACCAGTACCACGACAAACATAATAACTAAAGTAGTGGGCACGAGGTGTACTAGAAGCAAGAGAACATGATGTAAAGGAAGTGCCCCTAAACCCCGAGGATCATGAAGCCAAAGTCCTCATAGGATCCTCAATACCAGAACAAATCGAGCAAGAACGAATAAATTTCCTAAAATAAAAAATACCTTCGCTTGGAAGCATGAGGATATAAAAGGTATATATGAAAAAAGTATAACTCATAAACTCAATATAGATCTTTCTTTCAGGCCTATTCACCAAAAAAGAAGGAAATTTACACCCACAAGGAACCAAATCATTCAAGAAGAAGTTGAAAAACTTCTCAAGACAATGATGATCTAATAAGTAAAGTTACCGAGATGGCTAGCAGACGTGATAGTGGTACAAAAGAAGAATGGCAAATGGAGAGTATGTATGGATTACACAGATCTCAACAAGGATTCCAACAAATCTATATGGAACCATCCGATCAAGAGGATACTGCCCTCATAACTCCTACAGGTATATATTTCTATATTGTCATGTCTTTTGGTCTTAAAAATGCAGGAGCAACATACCAAAGGCTAGCAAATCAAATGTTCAAGGATGAACTGGAGGACACCATGGAAATCTAAATGGATGACATGGTGGTCAAATCCAAAACAACTTAATATCACCTCAGGGACCTTGAAGAAGCCTTCAATATATTAGATGAATACAATATGAAGTTGAGCCCATCCAAATGTCACTTTGAAATGAAGGCGGGCAAGTTCCTTAGTTACTTGATAAAGCGAGTCCTGGCTAAGGATCTTCGAATGGGGAACCACTCCTCATATACCTTTTGGTACCTTCAGTTGTTGTAAGTGCTATTTTGGCCAAGGATTTTAATGGCATACAACATCCTATTTACGATGTAAGTAAAAGTCTATTGGATCATGAAACCAGGTACTCTCACTATGAAAAACTAATTCTTGAACTAGTTACAACTTTTACCAAATTAAGATATTATTTTGAATCTCATACTATACATGCCAAAACTAATTATCTTATCAAGAACTTCATGAGAAATCTAGAAATTTCAGGTAGAATAACTACTTGGCCAATAAAGCTGATCACATATCACATCAAATATGAGCCAAGATCCTCAATAAAGTCATAGGCACTAGCAGACTTTGTGGCTGATTTTAGTGATGATCTACAACTCGAAGCAGAATTGGAAAGCCGCAACTCCAAAATGAAGAAATCATGGGAAAATAAATGCTTTTTGTAGATGGAACTCGCAACTTTAGAGGAGCGGGCCCATGGATCATACTAAAATCACCACAAGGTGCCATCCTACCCCAGGCAGTTACTTATAAATTCAATGCAACTAACAATGAAACAAAGTATGAAGCACTGATCTTGGGGCTACAGCTAGTCAAGGATCTTCAGATCAAGGATCTTCAAGTATATGTCCTTTTTTATTAATAACTAATCACTTTAATGGATCCTATGCAGTTAAAGGCGAAAGACTAGCACTATACCTTCATATTCTTAAAAAATTAGCCTCCAAATTTTAAGTTTTTAGTATGAATCAAGTTCTTATAGAAGATAACGCCAAGGTAGATGCATCATCCAACTTAGGATCTTCCCTCAGGATCCAGCCAACGACAAGGATCCTAATAACCCATTTAATGATCTTGACGATAAATGATCCGTCCAACAGACCAGACCACCCCGACGACCATGATCGAATGACCAACCTAGCACCAATCGAAGATCCCGATCCTCAACCTCCTCACCAAGAACCTAATAACTAGGGTCTTGATCATAATATTCATGATGCTCCGAAAGTTCAAGATCCTAGATCTACCCCATTGTGGAATATCTCCAAAATGACACGATTCCAAAGGAAGAGAAGAGGGACAGTGAATTCAAGATGAGGATATCACACTTTGTGATGATCCAAGGGAAATTATATAGGAAAACCGTGGCAGGCCCATATCTTAGATGTTTGGAATATCATAAAGCTACAAAAGTTCTAAAAGACATACATGAAGTGGATTGTGGCAACCACAGTGGGGGCAGATCCTTATGTCTTAAAGAGTTAATAACTGGATACTTTTGGCCAACCATAAAGAAAGATGTCTTCCTACATGATGAGAAGTGTGATGCATATTTTACTGATTCAGAAGTAGAAAATGGGGCATAATGGCTAGCATCTTGCCAAGATCCTGGAATGCTATGCACCTCAAATTGAGCTTTATGTAAGTCGATTTAGTTACATTCCATCACAACCAAGGCGAGGTACATGTCACAACTAGCATTTTGGCTAGGAAATTCTAGTTGTAAGTCCCCAAAATTGCTTGTGTATCAATCAGATCCAATTGATGGTGCGGAATCCCAATCAATTGGATGATGTCAGATCAATATAGAAGAGAATGAGAAGAAGAAGAAGATGAATCTATGATGTATTCAATATGAATTATGCTCCTTACAATAGATTCTCTCACACACACTTCTTCTCTCTAACTTTCTCTCTCTACAAGATGCTCTCTTCTTTTCCAACCGTACACTCACATGCACTCCTCTATTTATATGGACCTCCAGCCATACACATGTGTACAACCACACACCCTGTGTACGGCTGTACACAGGGTGTGTGGCCGTACATACGTGTACGGCCGTACACACTAGTCCCCAAAATTGCTTGTGTATCAATCAGATCCAATTGATGGTGCGGAATCCCAATCAATTGGATGATGTCAGATCAAAATAGAAGAGAATGAGAAGAAGATGATGAATCTAATGATGTATTGATGATATGATTGATGCTCCTTACAATAGATTCTCTCTTACACACACTTCTTCTCTCTAACTTTCTCTCTCTTCAAGATGCTCTCTTCTCTCTTCCTTTCCTCTTTTCCCGCCAAGGACACATACTCTCAAATAATGTCTGAATGTTGTACAGTTGAGAGATGTCCCCTATCAAGTGCCAGGAACAGCCACTACCAACAAACCGAAGTCTGATGATATGCCTCCATAGCTGCTCCGACACAGAGCGGGATCAATTGGTCTTTGGAACCCAGTCCATTTTGCAACTGGGTTGACCTTTGTCATCCTTGCATGGTACTCTCTCCCATGACATATCCTGTTTATCACAAACAGAAGATGAAAAAATATTAGAGTCATTAGTTGATTTGGGAGAGTGAGCCTTTGGAACTCATTTGTAGTTGGGTTTAACCCATTTCTTTTTCGATCTGATGGGTGGCTCAGCACTTGATTTTGAAGTTGATGTCGGCTGTTGAGATGACTTTGATTTTGACTTCATAGGAGCATCTCTTGGATTTGACTTCTTGGCCGACATTCCCTTCTTGCCCTTGGGATTCAGATTCTTGGCCTTGTGGGTTTGATTCTTGGCCTTTTGCGCATTCCGGTCATCATGGTCTGAACGTGACCTTGAGGGGTTTCTTTTGGAAGGTCCCCCTCTTGGCACATTCTGCCATCCATGTGCGTAGTAGGGAACGTATGCTCGATTAGGACAATTTCTGGCAATGTGTCCAAGTGTTCCACAATGAAAACATGTCTTTTTCTTCACTATGGAGTTGTTTCTTCCTGCCCTTGGTGGCGTATCTTTGCCTTGTCTCTTGTTTTTCCCACATGCACAGCTGCAACAGGTCGGCTGTTTCACTTGACTTGGTGGCTTGTACTTCTCAACAGCAGGTTGATCAGAAGCAACTGAGTTCGAAGCAACAGATTCAGAGTTCAAGGAAATGTTGGTTTGTTCAATGGTGTTCTCCTTGTTCTCATCTTCTACTACTTTACCCGCACATGTAACAGAATCATTAGAAACGTTCACTTCATCCTTTTCTGGCACAACCGCAATAGGTTTCCCATATTGGAGATGTGCCTCATTGTCAATTTCTTCTTGTGTCATAGGGATGGATGTGTAGTTATGATTGAAAGGGGGAGGAACACTATCATACCCTAGACCCTTGTTTTGATTATCTTTGAATTTTAATTGGTTTTCAAATAAGGACTCGACTGTCTTACTTGACGCAGTGTAATTTTTGAAACCAACATCTGTTTTTCGACACTTAATATTCAAAGCATCAAGTTCCTCTGTTACAGCAACAAGTTTTCTTTTGATGTGATCATAATTCTCACACTTATTGCTGTAATCTTCTTGCAGTTTCCTAAAGTCCTTAGTCTTGGCCTCTAATTGAGCTTTTAAAGGTTTCTGGCCTTTCCTAAGAGTATAGCCTTCGTATTTGAGATCCTCATTTTCTCTTTTTAATAAATCGATTTGATCTCGGAGAAATTTAATCGTAGCTTTACAAGATGGAGTACATGAAACTTCATTTACCGGAATTGATGTGGAACTCATTTTTTTATTTTTAATTTATATATATATATATATATATATATATATATATATATATATATATATAATATTTTTTTATTTTTTTAATTGCCCTTTGACTTAAAAGAGAAAGTCAACCTTAAAAGTCAAACCGAAAAGCCAAATTTGAAAAATTAAAAGTCAAATGAGAAAGTCAAAATTTAAAGTCAAATGTCAACTTTTAAAAGTCAAAGTCAAAATTTTAAGTAAAAAAATGAAAAATAAAAGTTAAAATTTAAAATCTAAAATTTTTGGGTTGAAAAAGGATTTTAAAAATAAAATCTTGAACTTTTGGGGTTGAAAATGTCAATTTGTGAAATTATATGCGAAAACGATGAGTTATATTCTGTATTTCGGATTTAGGAAACAAGAAGCCTTCTAGACGAGTTGGTAAGGCGGCGGTTGTGTAGGGTGAATGCTCGGGTTCGAATCTTGGCAGCTTCAATTTCCGTTTCTACTTTTTAATACAAGGCTGCTGTGCGAGGATTAGAGCTGCGAAGCGAGGACGAAGCCGCGAAGCCGAGACCGATGCTGCTGAGCCGTGAACCAGATGTGAGACCGAGGCGAAGGAGCTGGACCGTACACGAGATTAAGCCGCACACACCGAGCCGCACACCAAGGACCACACACTCCGAGCCGTATACCGAGGCCGCACAGGGAGCCGCACACCGAGGCGCACACTCCGAGCCGCACACTGCTGAGCCGCACTCACCGAGCCGTATACTCCGAGCCGCACACCGAGGCTGCTGAGCCGCACACCTTCAACCAGCAGCACTCCTTCAACCGGGCCGCACACGTTCAACAGATTCACGAAAAAAACGGTGTTTTTCACCTTTTTTTGCTCTAAAACTCGATCAAAAACTCGTTTTTATGAAAAATACAAAGAAGTAACCCCCCTTATTTTTGTGAGATCTATCCAAAAATGCTATTCTCTTTTCAAAATAAGATCAAATAAGCTCCAGATCTAGAAAAATTGATTGATACAACCAAGCTCTGATACCAATTGTAAGTCCCCAAAATTGCTTGTGTATCAATCAGATCCAATTGATGGTGTGGAATCCCGATCAATTGGATGATGTCAGATCAAAATTGAAGAGAATGAGAAGAAGAAGATGATGAATCTAATGATGTATTGATGATATAATTATGCTCCTTACAATATATTCTCTCTCTCTCTCTCTCTCTCTCACACACACACACTTCTTCTCTCTAACTTCCTCTCTCTACAAGATGCTCTCTTCTTTTCCAACCGTACACTCACATGCACTCCTCTATTTATATGGACCTCCAGCATACACATGTGTATAGCCACACACCCTGTGTACGGCTGTACACAGGGTATGCGGTCGTACACACGTGTACGGCCGTACACACAAACCGCAAACACATATAATATTACATAAAAATATATTTTCCTAGAAAAGCAAAGTATAAACCATATTTTTGACCTAACAATCTGATGGGTTTTAGCCATAGGAACTTTCCTATGTGCGCATGCAAAACCCTAATGCTTGGATCTAGGCTTTCTAATTAAACATGCTTTGAATCCAAGACTTCTAATGGCTAATTAGGTTAAATAACAACATTGAAACAGATCTAGAACCATAACTTTGAGTTCCTTGTTGATCTTGAGGTCTTGGAGCTTCTAGAGTCACAATTGTCACTCCTCTAATGGCTTACAAACACCAATAGCAAGGAAGATGATTTAGGAGAGAGGAGAGGGGAGGAAATCGACCAGGGTTCTCTTCCTTTAGGAGAGGTGTCGATTTCCCTTAGCCATGGGGTCTATTTATACTTGTAGACTCCTTAAGGATTACAACCTAAACCCTAATTGGATAATCTTCTCTTAAGGCTATCCAAATCCTTTCCATAGATAAGCCTTGGACGAATTTAGCTATCCTTTAGCTTCTAGAATTCGTCCCTTGTATATCTATAAGGATTTACAGTCTAAAGCTTAACTATCAAACAATTGACAGTTTATACCCCTTTAATTAATCTCTTTAAGTCACCAAATTAATTCTAATTAATTCTATGACTTATATTAATCAAATAACAATATATTATTCTTTATATTATTCTCATAATATATTAATAATATTTACTCTCTCTTAATAAATCATCCTATCAAGTTGCTATGGTGAAGGCAACCCAAAAGGACCATGCACAACCGGGTCAAATACTTGCCTAATATAGTTACAGCCTTAGACACTATTCCAACAGTCTCCCACTTGGATAAGTCTAGTAACTATATGCACAAGTACAATTCGGTTTGCAATCGTAGCTCTCAAAGACGCTATCAAACTCTGATCTAATCAATCTTGTCCTTTAGATAAGGGAACGTACAGTCCTCTGTTAGATATCATGCTGACAATCCTATGGAATGGTTAGTCAAGCATTTAGGTTTCTCGATCTCTTATTTATTTGACATAGAACTTAATCGAACACATCAATTCAGTTCTGACCGGGCCCGGCACATAAGTCAAATCAAATCATCGAGCGGCCAAGATATCACTTTTACCTTCTTAGATAAAAGTTACAGATAAACTTTGACTTATATGCATTTACTTATTCATTAACCAACTATACACAACAATGCGTTTTATAACACCGAGTTACTGATGCGTTTTCGCATAATCAATGTACAATCAATTAACAAATAACAAACCATATATCTAGGTTTTAAGACTATATGATATTATCGTCTTGCGATCACCTTTTATATCATATTCCATAAGGTGATTCCAGCAAGCGCGAGTTTGTTCCAATGCTCAAAACTAGTTCATAAGCACTCATGAACGTTGCAGCAACCCTTTGCTATGTCTAACACCATTTAGACAATCTACACACCAATTCATGACAATCTTCATTCATATCTACTTCCAACATATGAACGATTGTGGACAATTTGAACAATTCGATTATTCCTAATAAACTCAACTATTCTGGAAGTCAAAACATGCAAAGTGAAACAATAGTTAAACAATTAACATAAGATAGTAACATTACTCATAAATAAAACTCCTTTATTTAATCATCAAATGTTAATTACATTTATCTATTACATGTTTCTAATACTATCTAATCTATGCTAATATCATCCTTCAGCCCAATACTCCTAGTATGCTGCAAGTGCTTAACCCTACTCAGTCCCTTCGTAAGCGGATATGCTGGGTTATCTTACGATGATATCCTCTTCACTACGAGTTGTCCTTCTTCTACACGATGTCTGATGAAGTGATATTTTCTTTCGATATGTCTTGATCTACCATGATCCCTCGGTTCCTTGGTCAAGGCAACCGCTCATTCGTTATCACAGAAAATCTCCATGGGCTCCTTTATGGCAGGTACAACTCCAAGGTCACCGATGAAGTTCTTTAGCCATATTGCCTCCTTCGACGCTTCGCTCGCTGCAATGTACTCTGATTCGCACGTTGAATCAGCTACGGTCTCCTGCTTGGAACTCTTCCATGTCACTGCTCCTCCATTTAGGGTAAAGACCCAGCCCGACTGCGAACAGTAGTTGTCCCTGTCGGTCTGAAAACTGGCGTCACTATACCCTCGCACCTTCAAGTCATCACTCCCTCCGAGGACTAAGAACCATTCCTTCATCCTCCGAAGGTACTTAAGGATGTTCTTCACCGCAATCCAATGTGCTTTGCCAGGATTCCCTTGATATCTGCTAACCATGCTCAAAGCGAAGGCTACATCAGGGCGAGTACAAGTCATAGTGTACATGATTGAGCCAACTGCGGAAGCGTATGGTACTCGGCTCATTTCTGCTATCTCAGCTTCAGTACTCGGACTTTGAGTCTTACTCAACTTGGCATTACTTTGTATCGGTAATTCTCCCTTCTTTGAGTTTTCCATACTAAAACGTTTTAGTACCTTCTCTAAGTAAGTATTCTGACTAAGTCCGATTAGTCTCTTACTTCTTTCTCTTACTATCCTTATTCCCAAAATGTAAGAAGCCTCTCCGAGGTCCTTCATAGCGAAGCACTTCCCGAGCCAGGACTTAACCTCCTGCAGAGTCGGGATGTCGTTTCCTATGAGTAATATGTCATCGACATATAGAATGAGGAAGCTTACTATACTCCCACTGGCTTTGACATATACACAAGATTCGTCTTCGCTTCGTACAAATCCAAACTCTTTGACTTTCTCATCGAAGCAAAGATTCCATCTGCGAGATGCTTGCTTAAGTCCATAAATGGACTTCTCAAGCTTGCACACTCTATTCGGATGCTTCGGATCCACAAACCCCTCTGGCTGAGCCATGTAAACATCCTCAGCCAACTTCCCGTTAAGGAAAGCGGTCTTGACATCCATTTGCCAAATCTCATAATCATGAAATGCGGCAATTGCTAGCATCACTCTAATAGATTTAATCTTCGCAACTAGTGAGAAGGTCTCATCATAGTTAACTCCGGGAGTTTGAGTAAAGCCCTTCGCAACCAATCGCGCTTTATATGTGTGCACGTTTCCATCCACGTCGGTCTTCTTCTTGAAGATCCACTTGCACCCAACGGTCTTACGTCCGGGCACATAATCAACCAAATTCCAAACTTGGTTATCATACATGGATTGGATCTCGCTATCCATTGCCTCTTTCCATTTCGCAGACTCCGGGCTTGCCATGGCTTCCTTATAGCTATTAGGTTCATCAAGATTTACTAGTGTACCATCACTAATATACGTGTCCCCTTCGGTAGTAATATGAAAACCATAAAACTGGGGATGAACTCTCACTCTATCGGAACGTCTAAAAGGTAAGGACTCGTCAATCAGTTCAACCGGAGTTTCCTCCTCGGGTTGAGTGCCAGCGGTAGAGGTTCCTTCATCTATCGACTCTTGAATCTCTTCAAGTTCGATTTGCCTCCCACTGTCTCCTTGGCTTATGAATTCTCGCTCTCGGAAAACTCCTCTCCTCGCAACGAAGACAACATTGTCCTTCGGTCTATAGAAGAGATATCCAAAGGATGTCTGCGGGTAGCCGATGAAAATACATCACTCACTTCGAGGTTCAAGCTTGTCGTGAGTATCTCGTCTTACGAAAGCCTCGCAACCCCAAACCTTGATATGTGCCAACGAGGGAGCTTTCCCTGTCCACATCTCGTGAGGTGTTTTGGCAACCTTCTTAGTAGGGACTCGGTTAAGGATATGGGCGGCAGTCTCTAAGGCATACCCCCAAAAAGAGATAGGTAGTGAAGCACGACTCATCATAGAGCGAACCATATCCAATAAGGTTCGATTACGCCTTTCTGCCACACCATTTAACTGCGGTGTCCTAGGAGGCGTCAATTGTGAAACTATTCCACACTCCTTGAGATAATCGTGGAATTCAAGACTTAGGTACTCTCCTCCTCGATCGGATCGAAGCATCTTGATTTTCCTGCCCAATTGATTCTCCACTTCATTCTTGAACTCTTTGAACTTTTCAAAGGTTTCTGACTTTTGCTTGATTAAATAGATATACCCATATCTACTATAATCATCGGTAAAAGTCACGTAGAAGCGGTTCCCATCCTTCATGGTTGATCTAAACGGTCCACATACATCGGTATGTATTAGGTCCAATAGACCCTCACCCCTTTCACACGTACTCGTGAAGGGTGATTTAGTCATCTTTCCAAGTAAACAAGACTCGCATGTATCATCTTCCCTAAGGTCGAATGACTCCAACACTCCATCCTTTTGGAGTTGGGCTATGCGTTTCTTGTTGACATGTCCAAGAAGACAATGCCACAAGGATGCTTTATCCATACTAGTGGAAGAATCTATATTCAAAACATCATTTCCTAAGTTATCAACAATCATAACAGTTTCATATATTCCATTACATGGTATAGCTTCAAAGTAAAAGACACCATTTAGATAAGCCAAAATAGAACCGTTCTCATTATTAAAAGAAAATCTAAATCCTTGTCTATATAAACCATGAAATGAAATGATGTTTCTAGCCATTTCTGACGAATAGCAACAATTGTTCAAATCTAAAACCAAAATTTTTCCTAAGCACTAAAGAATACACTCCAATCTTGGTCACACGCGACGATCTTCTGTTCCCCATGATTAGATTGATCCTTCCTTGCTCCACATCCCTACTTCTTCTTAGTCCCTGCACATTAGAACAAATGTGATAACCACAACCGGTATCAAGAAACCAAGAAATAGCATGATTAGAATCGTTAGATTTAATTGTGTATATACCTGCGAAAGATGGCTTGATCTTTCCTTCTTTGATTGCTTGCAGGTACTCTGGGCAGCTTCTCTTCCAATGTCCTATCTTGTGGCAGTGGTGGCACTCTGCCTCCTTCGGGTTAGGACAGGGCTTAGCGGGATCAACTTTGGTCCCACTAGAAGAGGCACCATCTCGGGCTTTGACCTTGTGATAGTTCTTCGATGAAGCCTTCCTCTTCTTTCCCTTTCCTTGACCAATAGCCAAGACAGGAGCAGTAGGTGGATTGGGAGTAGGTGCAACAGACTTGTCTTTGAAGTTGCTCTCGGCAACCCTCAAAAGACCTTGGAGTTTGCTTAGGGTGACCTCTTCTTTGTTCATGTGGTAGGTCATCCTAAATTGGTTGTACATCGGAGGCAAAGAGTGAAGCACCATGTCGATCGCCAAGTCTTCACCGAAGTCAACATTTAACTTGGGAAGGAGGTCGACATACCTTTGCATCTTTTGCAGGTGCACGGTAAGAGATTCTCCATGACCCATCTTAGCGGAAATCATGTTGGTGAAAATCTCATAACGCTCTTGTCTCGCGTTTTGGTGGTATCTCTCCAATAAGTCTTGGTGCATCTCGTACGGGTACATGTCCTCGTAGGACTTTTGGAATTCGGAGTTCATGGTGGCAATCATGATGCAATGTACCTTCGTTGCATCTCGCTCAGGAGTCTCAAAAGCGGTGATTCCGGCCGGAGTAGCGATTTCGGGGTTGATTTTCTCGAGCTTCTCATCGAGGACATACTCCTTATCCTCATAGAGAGCAATGGTGCGAATGTATCTTATCCATTCGCTAAAGTTCGTTCCATCGAAGGTGACCTTTTGGCAAAGGATCATCAACGTGAAAGAACTAGCAGCAGCGTTGTTTGCGTTCGACATCTACAAAAGAAAAGGACAAAGATAGATTAGAATAAGAATCCCTAATTATCACCCAATAAGAAAAATTAGGGCTAGGATCCAACAATAACATTTACATACTAGAAAAGGGATGCTGTAATCTAATATGCAAATAAATTGAAGGTAAGTGAATGACGATTCACTAATTCTCCATCACAAAACTTAAACCCTTTGCCACCTTTGCTTAGAACCAATTAGTGTGCCGGTAAACCACACACGCTCCACTAACTTCTTAGCAAGGGTGCAAAGTGTAATTTCATGGGATTGCATCAATTCACTTTTACTAAAGTAACTAAGATTGGGAAATTTTAAAAAATATGTAGTTACTTTATATTTCTTATTATACTTTTAATGAGAGGATGAGGTTGCCCTATCCTACCCGTTCGGCTAACGACCCTCCACCAATCAAGCAAGCGGTGAGTGTGAATGTACACCCATTAAGCGCCATTTTATAGGCCGCAACCTTATACCCACCTTATAGATCGGCTTCGTGAATGAGGCCTACTAACGGTAAGACTAGCATTTAGTTATACATATATATATATATATATATATATATATATATATATATATATATTATTCTAGTAATATCATATTAGTATAGGGTTGTATTTTAAAACTTTTAAAATCTAGGGTTTGAAATTTAAATTGTCTAAATTAAAACTTTTAATCACAAATATAAATTTCAAAACTTGAGGGAAAGTTTTAAACATTTAAAACATGGAGGATCAAATAACAAATAATTCCAATTAACAATTAATATCCTAATTATCTATATTTGATTTTTATTCAAGATTTCTTTGAAAGATAATTACCAAAATAATTAAAATAATTAATTAATTATCATATAAGGAAATTAAATATTTTATTAGTTGATAAATACCTTTAACTAGATCAAGATAATAGTCATATATATCAAAAAATCGGATTTAGATTGATCTATTATGATTAAGGTAAGTTTCCATAAGATAATTATGAAAAAATCCCGAATCTGGCCATTCCTGACGCCTGGACTCGCCGAGTGCACAAAGGGACTCGCTGAGTCAGGCCTACTCGCCGAGTCCACTTTGGAACTCGCCGAGTCCATGACTCAGAAACCAAAAAATCGAATTTTGCAGGTTTGTTTCAGTTAATCAAGCAACAATTTAAAGAAAACCAAGCTAGTCTCTGATACCACTGATGGGTTTTAGCCATAGGAACTTTCCTATGTGCGCATGCAAAACCCTAATGCTTGGATCTAGGCTTTCTAATTAAACATGCTTTGAATCCAAGACTTCTAATGGCTAATTAGGTTAAATAACAGCATTGAAACAGATCTAGAACCATACCTTTGAGTTCCTTGTTGATCTTGAGGTCTTGGAGCTTCTAGAGTCACAATTGTCACTCCTCTAATGGCTTACAAACACCAATAGCAAGGAAGATGATTTAGGAGAGAGGAGAGGGGAGGAAATCGGCCAGGGTTCTCTTGCTTTGGGAGAGGTGCCGATTTCCCTTAGCCATGGGGTCTATTTATACTTGTAGACTCCTTAAGGGTTACAACCTAAACCCTAATTGGATAATCTTCTCTTAAGGCTATCCAAATCCTTTCCATAGATAAGCCTTGGACGAATTTAGCTATCCTTTAGCTTCTAGAATTCGTCCCTTGTATATCTATAAGGATTTACAGTCTAAAGCTTAACTATCAAACAATTGACAGTTTATACCCCTTTAATTAATCTCTTTAAGTCACCAAATTAATTCTAATTAATTCTATGACTTATATTAATCAAATAACAATATATTATTCTTTATATTATTCTCATAATATATTAATAATATTTACTCTCTCTTAATAAATCATCCTATCAAGTTGCTATGGTGAAGGCAACCCAAAAGGACCATGCACAACCGGGTCAAATACTTGCCTAATATAGTTACAGCCTTAGACACTATTCCAACACAATCTCCCCCTTGGTTTATAGCTTTCTTTTCTAATTGGCCCAACAAACTTCCCCTAAAAAGTAGCTGGCCTTTTCTTGTTAATCTTCATTGGGAGCTTGGCTTCAGCATTAATCTTCAAATTTCTTCACAGCATCAAGATGAACATATGAATCTTCAATAAATGACTTCATCTTGAGCAGTTGGGATTTCTGCAGAATTTGACATTGAACGCACATTGGGTGAGGAGGCTTCTAGTAGAGATTCTTGAAAGATAGCGCTTTCAGCTTGAGAATCTTCAGAGAGAACAACGGAGAGAAATAATCTACTGGATCACTTCTGCAGGTTTAAGATAGCAGCAGACTGATTGAGGAGGCTTCAATGCAATCCGTCACATAATCTTCAAGTACAGCTTCACCATACTTCTGGGGTTGACAGATTGAATGTCGAAAGAATAATCTTCATTTCTTGCTCCTTCGAATGTGAATTCTTAGATGCTCACGAATGAAGGCTTGGCTTAGAAGATCTTCAATACAGTCTCCACGAGTCTCATCTACGCCTGAAATCACTTTTCAAGACAAAACAAAACTAAAAGAAAAATTAGCACAAAAAAAATATTTTTGGATTTTTAATATTTTCTAGAAAAATAAAAATAGAAACAAAATATTTTTGGATTTTCTGAACAAGAAATAAAACATAAATAACACTATTTTTGGATTTTTAATTTTCTGATTTTTGTTTGATTTTTGAATTATTTTTAATTCTCCTCCGAAAATTTGTGCATAAAGGAAAACTATGAACAAATTTAACAAAAATAAAATGATATCTAACTTTAAGAATGATTTGGGATCAAAGTTTTTAGACAACCTTTATCCGCTTGTCGGTACCTTTCATATTCACGTCTTTGTCTAGTCGATCGTTGGTATTGTTGTCCACTTAAACACGAAAAATTGTGACAAAATTAGGACATACTATAAGTGACAAGACAATGTGATCCTAAGTTCCTAGATATTATATCTGATCCTAAGT
Source organism: Lactuca serriola (assembly GCF_051521515.1). Lineage (NCBI taxonomy): Eukaryota > Viridiplantae > Streptophyta > Magnoliopsida > Asterales > Asteraceae > Lactuca > Lactuca serriola. The sequence goes on along the minus strand of NC_136409.1, from coordinate 190,633,919 downwards.
TTCTAGATACTATATCTTAAGGACCATTAGCTGGCGATGACTAGGGATATTGTTGTCCACCTAAATTGAGCAGCGAGATCTATAGACAATCTGTATGTGTTCAATTTTAAGTGTACTAGAACGTGTTTCCCACTTCCTGATATGCCCCAACCATCAAGAACTTCCAGAGTACTCCTTACACCGGGTGAGCAGACAACCATTCAGAGAGAGGATAGATTCAGAATTCTATTACTTATTATTTATTTCTGCAGAGGGGTTGAGAAGTAGAAGGTTGCATATGCTGTGTACCAGGTTGGATTAGAAGTCGCGCAGAGGAGACAGCATATGGCTAACAGATAAGAAGTCTTTCACATATATAACCTGCAGAGAAATAGAGTTGCATATGTTGTGTACCAGGTCGGATTGGAAGTCATGCAAAGGAGACAACATATGACTAACAGACAGAAAGAAAGAAAATGATATTCTACAGACCTAATTTATCGAAATTTACCAGTCGCCCCATCCAACCGGAATTAAGGATAGAATCCACACATCGAGGAAAAGTTAAGCCACGGTTCCAAGTACGGGTTCAATTAATGTGACGAGTAGATTCCCATATATATCTCCCTGCTCAACCTATCCGAGCGTCGTATTGTCAGGCTGAACGGATCTAACTAGGTCAAGATTTGTCAAGTCTATAAATTTCCTAAGTTCAACTCTCCCTAGTCAAGTCCATTTAAAAAAATTCCGTGCCTACCGATGCATCAAACCAGAGCATAGACCCTTCAACTTCGGGTACGTTATGCAGACTCAGGTTGCCTGTTATCACTTTATCATATCACTTCCCAGAACATCTCCCTCAAGCAGCACATTTCATAACCAACAATTTTTTTTTGATTATCTGATTTTCTAATGTTTTTGGATTTTTAAAATTTTCTAATTTTTGTTTTGTTTTTATTTCTCCCCCTAAATTTGTGCATAGGATAGAAACGAAAGTAAATGTGCAAATTTAAACTATCCTAAAACAAAAATTTGTCTTTAAAGCGAATCAGCTTAAGAAAAACTTAGGAGTATAGAGAAGAAAACTCAAACCGTAAGTCACCGATTGAATTTGCATCCAGAAGGTCTGAGAACAGCATGCGTAATCTCAGAATAGATCCGTAAATTCTTCATGTCATTAAGCACAAACCCCATGAGTGATCACTTCCTTTCTTCCCTTCCCGCAAGGACACATACTCTCTGATAATGTTCTGAGTGTTGTACAGTTGAGAGATGTCTCCTATCATGTTCCTGGAACAACTACTACCAACAAACCGAAGTATGATGATATGCCTCCATAGCTGCTCCGACACAGAGCAGGATTAGTTGGTCTTTGGAACCCAGTTCATTTTGAAACTGGGTCGACCTTTGTCACCCTTGCACGGTACTTTCTCCCATGACATATCCTGCTTATCACAAACAGAAGATGTAGAAATATTAGAATCGTTTGAAGATTTGGGAGATTAAGCCTTCGGAACCCTTTTGTAGTTGGGTTTAACCCATTTCTTTTTCGATCTGATGGGTGGCTTAGTACTTGTTTTTGATCTAGATGTCGGCCGTTGAGATGACTTTGATTTTGACTTCATTAGAGCATCTCTTGGATTTGGCTTCTTGGCCGACATTCCCTTCTTGACCTTGGGATTTGATTTCTTGGCCTTGGGAGTTGAACTCTTGCCCTTCGTGGCATTCCAGTCGCTATTGTCTGAATGTGGCCTCGAAGGGTTTCTTTTGGGGTATCTCCCTCTTGATGTTTTCTGCCAGCCTTGTGCGTAGTAGGGAATGTATGCGCGATTTGGACAATTTCTGGCAATGTGTCCAGGTGTTCCACAATGAAAACATGTCTTTTTATTCACTGTGGAGTTGTTTCTTCCTGCCCCTGGTGGCGTATCTTTGCCTTGTCTCTTGCTTTTCCCACACGCACAGTTGTAATAGGCACTCTATTTAGCTTGAAATGGTGGCCTGTATTTACCAACAATAGGTTGATCAGAAGCAGTTGAGTTCGAAGCAACAGATTCAGAGTTCAAGGAGATGTTGGTTTGTGCAATGATGTTCTCCTTGTTCTCATCCTCTGCTACTTTACCTGCACATGAAGTAGAAGCATTAGTATCGTTCAGCTCAACACCCTCAGTTGGCCCTGATTGTTCAGTCTCAACTGAATCTGGAGTAGGGGTTTGGCCATACTGAGCAGGCATTTCTTCCTCATTGGTCTCAAAGGGTGGGTTATAATTGTGATTAAAAGGAGGTGGCAAACTGTGATACCCTAGACCTTTGGTTTGATTATCTTTAAAACTCAATTGATTTTCTACTAAGGACTCGACTGTCTTACTTGATGCGGTATAATTTTTGAAACTAACATCTGTTTTTCCACACTTTATTTTCAAAGCATCAAGTTCTTCAGTTACAGCAGCAAGTTTGCGTTTGATGTGATCATAATTTTCACACTTGTTGCTGTAATCTTCTTGCAGTTTCCTAAAGTCCTTAGTCTTGGCCTCTAATTGTGCTTTTAAAGCTTTCTAGCCTTTCCTAAGATTATAGGCTTCGTATTTGAGATCCTCATTTTCTCTTTTTAATAAATCGATTTGATCTCGGAGAAATTTAATCGTAGCTTTACAAGATGGAGTACATGAAACTTCATTTATCGGAATTGATGTGGAACTCATTTTTTTTATTTTTAATTTTTTTTATATATATATTTTTTATTTTTTATTTTTTTTAGTTGCCCTTTGACTTAAAAGAGAAAGTCAACCTTAAAAGTCAAATTTAAAAAAAAAAAATCAAACTCAAAAGTCAGACTTGAAAAGTCAAACTTAAAAGTCAAACCGAAAAGCCAAATTTGAAAAATTAAAAGTCAAATGAGAAAGTCAAAATTTAAAGTCAAAGGTCAACTTTTAAAAATCAAAGTCAAAATTTTAATGTAAAAAGTCAAAATTAAAAGCTAAAATTTAAAAACTAAAATTTTTGGTTGAATTTGGAATTTAAAATGAAAAGAAATTGAACTTTGGGGTTCAAAGAGTCAATTTTCGAAATTTGGAACCGAGAGAGACACTATATGAATTAAATTTCGAAGGAGGGAACCGAGGTGTCTGCTAGCTGGGTTGGTAAAGCGCCGTTGCAATGACCTAGAGGTCCCGGGTTCGATTCCCGGCACCCCCAATCCGTTTCGTTATTTTTTAATGCGAAGCTGCTGTGTTACGAGGACTACTGCGAAGCTTGTTGAACGCGATGCGATACCGAGACCGAAGCGAAGACACTGGACCGTACACGAGATTAGGCCGCACACACCGAGCTGGCCGCACACCGAACCGAGCCGCACACCGAGGCGCACACTCTGAGCCGCACACTGCTGAGCCGCACACACCGAGCCGTATACTCCGAGCCGCACACCGAGGCTGCTGAGCCGCACACCTTCAAGTGGCCGCACTCCTTCAACAGATTCGCGAAAAAACGACGTTTTTCACCCTTTTTTGCTCTAAAAATCGATCAAAAACTCGATTTTATGAAAAATGCAAAGAAGTAACCCCCCTTATTTTTGCGAGATGTATCCAAAAACGCTATTCTCTTTTGAAAATAAAATCAAATAAGCTCCAGATCTGACAAAATTGATTGATACAACCTTGCTCTGATACCAATTGTAAGTCCCCAAAATTGCTTGTGTATCAATCAGATCCAATTGATGGTGCGGAATCCCAATCAATTGGATGATGTCAGATCAATATAGAAGAGAATGAGAAGAAGAAGAAGATGAATCTATGATGTATTCAATATGAATTATGCTCCTTACAATAGATTCTCTCACACACACACACACACACACTTCTTCTCTCTAACTTTCTCTCTCTACAAGATGCTCTCTTCTTTTCCAACCGTACACTCACATGCACTCCTCTATTTATATGGACCTCCATCCATACACATGTGTACAGCCACACACCCTGTGTACGGCTGTACACAGGGTGTGCAGCCGTACACACGTGTACGGCCGTACACACAAACCGCAAACACATACAACATTACATAAAAATATATTTTCCTAGAAAACCAAAGTATAAACCATATTTTTGACCCAACACTAGTCTCATGTAAACATCCTCTATTGTGATATTTTTAACCATAGTTTGATAGTATAACCTATGCTTATTCAATAACAACAAACTTAATCAACATTATTCAGTAAAGCTCAAAATCTTATACAATACATCTCTTATAGTCGATTATGTGTTGAAAACCCTAAAAATTCTGGTTCAAGTTTAATATGAACCAGGATTCTCTTATTGGGCCTAATGGACCAATAAACCTACAACTTGACTATCTTGGGCCTAGGAACCCTATTTGGGCTCTAATTGGACCCACATTAATGAAACTTTAGCATTTTGGACCATGTGAACCTATAATAATACATCTTATCTCTAATGGGCCTTGTTGGGGAATAAGTGATTTCATTTGCCCTAATGGGTCGTAAACTCTTTAATTGGGCTTTATTGGGCCGAAAACCTTAATAAGGGGCCAATGGACCGAAAAATATTATTAAGCTTCATAAAAATCGAGCAAAAACCAAGAATGGGCCCAAACTATTCCATTTCTTTCTTCCTAGCCCAATTATCATCCCAAAACTAACAAAAAAATAAATAATGAAATGGAAGAAGGTTTGATTAAACCTTGAAAACAAATAATTATCTAGCATGTATCTAGATAATCACATGCCTCAAGGAAATTATTACCCTTCATGCAAAACTCCTTATATCTACTCCTTCTCTTCTTCTACCTCTCGGCCGAAACACACCCTTCCACCACCTCCCATTTTCTTTCAAACACTTTCAATACTCTCTCAAGAACTCCTCTCTACTCCTCAAAAATTCGTGACCTTTGGAAGGTGCTTCTAAGAAGTTTGCATCAAGTCCTCATCCATAATTGGTAATCTGCTCTTACTCAAGCAAGTTTAACTTCACAATTTTGTTAAAACTTGTTACTCATTTGCTCCAAACCGTGGATCATACTTCACTAGGACAATCTAAGTTCAAAAATCATCTCAAGGAGCTTGCTAGGGCCGAGAATCACATCATCTCTTTCCATCACTTCATCAAACCGAGAACTTCAACGCAAAGTGAGTTTCATACCCCTTGTTTTCCGTTTTAACATGTTTTGGGGGAGAATACAAGTTGCTATGTGTTAGATCTATGTATTTATGCATGTTATGTGTGTTTTACTTGATTTAAGTTGTGATTATGTGATGAAACACTATAGATCTCGAAAATTACAACCAAAAGATGTGATATTTGTAAACTAAAACACTTCATACAACTTACTATAAAGATAAATGTGTTAAACATGTGAAGATTCATAAGATACGAAACAAAATCTTGAAAAAGGGCCATTTTTGACAAATAAACAAAAAATGAGACCTTCTTGACATTTACGGTTTTTGCAAGGGTCAAAAGAGTAATTTATTTTAAAAAGTGGGTCTTTATGATATTTATGACATTTAAGGGGCTAAAAGTGAAATTTTCCTAAAATGGGCAATATTATGGGCCTTTACGGTTATTGGGCCCAAAATGTAAAAATTATGATTTTTGTGGACCAAAATGTCATTCTATACAAATTTGAGCCAAAAATGAAAATCTAAGGTTTTATGGGCTGAAAATGACAACTTATTCAAATTTGGGCCTAAAATGTTATTTATACAAAAATTTAGGCCGAAGATGTCGTTTTTATCAAAAATGGGCTAAAAATGTAAATTTTTATAATAACGGGCTGAACACAGAAATATATAAATATTTAGGCCAAATATGTATGTATATATATATATATATATATATATATATATATATATATATATATATATATATATATATATATAGAGAGAGAGAGAGAGAGAGAGTTAGGTTCAAATGTTTTCACTATCTATTGTGTGCCCGTATGATTGATTCTAGACCAATCATTTTAGTTATTTTAATAAAGTAATTAATGCATATTAAATGTTAAAGATGTGATTAATACCTATTATATCTTCAACATGTAATATACATTAATTACTTTCTTAAAATAACTAAAATGATTGGTCCAGAATCAATCATACGGGCACACATGGGCCGAAAATGTTATTTTTACAAAACTTGGGCCTAAAATGTCATTTTATTTAAAAAGGGGCTAAAATGTAAATTTTTATATTAATGGGTCGAATACATCAATTTATGGTTACTTGGGCCGAAATTGTCAACTTACATACAATTGGACTAAAGATGTAAATTTACATGCTAATTGGACATAAACTGTGTATTACATGTTTAATGGGCCTTAGTGGCCCATATAAATGTTATTTGGACATAAACTATGTATTACATGTTTAATGAGCCTTAGTGGCCCATACATGCTAATTAGACATAAACTATGTATTACATGTTTAATGGACCTTAGTGGTCCATATACATGCTAATTGGACCTAAACTATGTATTACATAGTTAATGTGCCTTAATAGCCCATATACATGCTTATTGGACCTGAAGTATACATTACATATTTACTGGGCCATATTGGGCTTACTACATGTCTTTTGGGCCTCGTATATTCATTTACATACTCGTAGCATATTTTATTAAAAACATAAAATATACAAGCAAACATTATATAACATAATACAATAATTGCGTAAATTCAATCAAGGTTGCAAGTGAGACATGTCGATTGCCAACTCTAGACTGTATGATCGTAGTCTGTAGTTATAACCAGAGTCTCCTCAAGGGAGAGCGAGAGTTTGTGAATAGATCTATACGGGGTGACACCCCATACATGAGTTGTTCGCTACAGTTAGACTAGGCCAGTCTAGGGTGACAAACCTTACCGTAAATCAAGCCTGCGCCTAAGGACGCCACAACAGGCGAATTCTTCATAATCAAGTATGGTTAAAACGGCTCACTTAGAAATCCTCTCCAACATAATTTTATGGAATACCTATAAAATCTTGTGGATACAAAAACATACACATACTGTTATTCGGTCTTAGGGTTGAGACCACAACACTTTTATAAACAGAAAATATAGAATTTTCTGGGGTAATACAAAGTTAAACAATATCTTTTACTTGTTATAGAAAATACAAGGTTTTTATCTGGATTACATTTTTATTCATTCCAAATACTGAAAGCCCACATGCATAAATACTTGATTTCGCTACATCACGTTCAAAACATTTTACTTTAGAAAATATCGGATTTTCTGGAGTTTTACAAATAATTCAAAACTTTTCATTCGAATATGCTTATGAACTCACCAATATTATATATGTTGACGTTTTTAAAATAACTTGTATTCTCAAGAAATCGTTAAGCGGAAAGGTCAGCAGGAAATGTGGAATTTGTTATATTTTGTTATCATCATACATTTAATATATTAGACATGTAATTTATGATATTGTACTTGATGTAAACAATGTTGGTTGTATTTTGATATGTATGATGATGGTGTTGTCTAGTTTCAATTATATACAATTGTGATGATATTACAAGATGAAGTCACGCACAAGTCTCCGGACGTTTCTGCCATCTGGTTCGGGGGTGTGACAGTACATACCTACTCCTTACTATCGTTTCTATCATTTGTATATTTTTATTCCAATAACACTACTCACTTGAGCATCGGTGGAACATTAGCCAAGCTAACGCCCACCCCAAGCTAACGTTTGCAACCTGAAAATACCCGAGGATCCTTGCCACTAGGAATAGAGACTGAACATCTCTCCTCCGACTAAGGGTACTTATTCCCCTATAAGGTTTAAAGAGTTAATAACCTCTTTCATCCATTTTTGGGTTTCCACACCCTGCTTGGATGCACAATATCTTACTATGGGATGTGAGTAAGGGGATTATTTCACGCTTTAGTGACTTGGCAACCCTCTTAATTTCTGAACATATGTTAAGATCCTAAGGTTTAAAGAGTTAATGACCTCTTTCTCACGAGTTTAGCTTTCTACATCTCGCTTGGACGCACAATATCTAACTATGGGATATGAATAAGGGGATCATTTCACACTTTAGTGACTTGGCAACTCTCTTATTTTTGTACATATGTGAAGATCCTAAAGTAAATTTCTAAGGTTTATAACATTATCATGTTATCTTACTAGTTGGGATTTTCCCCAGTTGTTATCTGAAGTTGGGAAAATCCCTAGTTTTTGTCTAAAGTGGGATCTTCCCCAATATTTCTCAAGTTGGGAACTTCCCTAGTATTTATTGAACTGGATCTTCCCCAAGATTTCTTAAGTTGGGATCTTCCCTAGTATTTCTCAAGTTGGGATCTTCCCCGGTATTTCTTGAGTTGGAGCTTTTCCAAGATTTCTTAAGTTGGGATCTTCCCCCATAAAACTCTAAGTTGGAATCTTCCCCGGTGAATTGCTATGTGGGGTTTTTCCCAATATTACCTAAGTTGGGATCTTTCGCAATATTACCTAAGTTAGGATTTTCCCCAACGAGAGTTAAGTATGAATTTTACCCAGTAATTTGCTAAAGTTTATAACACTGACATGTTATCTCATGTTGGGATTTTCTCCAGAAAATACCAAATGTTTATAACATTTTCATGTTATCATACGGTTTGGGATTTTTTCCAGTAATTTACTAAGATTGGGTCACCCCCCCTGAATATATGCAAGACTTGTAGCATTACCATGTTACAAACAAGAGTTTTCTCAGCTATATTTATCTCCAAATGATGTTTAAGACAATCCTCCCCAGTTCAATAAGTAGAAGCTAAACAAGGATCTTCCATGATGAAATCCCAAAGCAAAAATCCTCCTAATACAAGCTTCAAGATCATGTGGAGCTAAAATACTTACAATCCAAAACTTTTGCTAAGTTAAGAGTCTTCAGAAGGTCAAAACTAAACCTAAGGGTCATCAGGTTCTATCTATCCCTACTTCCTAAAAATTATCCGTATAAGAAGATTATCATACTTTATAATTAAAAGCTTATCCTTTTTAACTAAGGATCCTAACGGTTTCAAAGCCATAGGCAGATGATTAGCTATCATAGATTATTAGGATCCCAAGAATTCTTATAAAACCTAAACTCTTTAGGATCCTAATTGTCTAGGGATCCTCAAGAAAACCTATTTTGATTTTGTAACCAAATCAATCATGCAATAAAAGAGATAAACCAAAGCATCAATATTAAAAGGGGTTACCTTCCAACCCAACAAAAAATAAAATATTGTTTTACAGAACAAAAATTTTAAATCATTTTTAATTTTATCAAACTTAATTCAAGGTTTGATTACCCCCAATTGGGATATACTCTGTCTCTTTCTTCTCTTCTCCATAGGATCCTGACCAACATTTACAAGCTTACTAGTCAACTTAGCCAGGGTTTCATGCCAATCTTCCACGTTCTAGGATCCTGCATTCTCCACATCCTCCGCCAGCTTAATCTTTACCTCCTAGTTGACCTCAACCACACTGTTCTTAACCTCAAAAATCAACTCCTCAACCTCAACAACACTGTTCTTAACCTTAAAAATCAACTCCTCGATCTCCAGCACGTGCTCCGTCCGGTCGAGCTTAACCTTCAGATCTTCGATGGATCGAGAAACATGATCAAGAAACCTGTAAAAGATCACGGTAAGTGAATTAAAATCAAATAGAAAAAAGTTATAAAGATCTTTACAGATTTCCAGAAAGATAGCAACTTCCTCAGTGCCTCGTCCACCCCAAGGCTCTTAACCGATTTCCTTTTTCAGGATCATGGAGTATTGGCGATCTGATTTATCGAGGTTCTCTCTGGAGGAAGACAAGATAAGGTCTTCTCCTTCTTCTCCACAAGTTGGCCACCAGACATGGAGGAGTCAATATCAACAAGGGTGAACCTAGCACTAGAGTGTGTAGCCTTGGATCCTAAACGTAAAAAAGGAACTCAATAAGTTCAGGATCCTTCATGAAGAATAAAAAATAGACAAATAAAGGATCTTTAGCTTTCAACTTGGGAGCAATCGCATATTTACTCTCGTAAAAGTTGGGTTGTTCGAACCTAAAGGATCTTTCAGTCTTAGGCGAAGCAAGGAAATCTTTGCGATATCTTCAACAGTAGGAACAAGATCCTCAAGCTTGAAATTTGCATCAAAACAAATAAAACAAGAAAGTGTGAATTTCATATGCTCAACGAAATAAAATAAAATCCTACCTTTTCTAACCCGATTTCTTGGCAGGAGATCACCGGCGTGATGGATTCACGTTTCACAAAGAAATATTTCTCTTTCCAAGAACCTGCATTTTGGTTTTAATTTCAATATAAGATGTGATTTAATTGTTTTGACTACGAGCAGGAAACAAAAAGACCCAAAAGTTTGGAGATCATAAACATGGGCCAACTTAGCTGAATCCCATGTCTAGATCCTTAGATTGATTCAATCGATCAACCTAAAGCAGGATCCTCCAGATCATGAGCATAGTTTGGATAAGACCAAACCTAAGTAGGAGAGATGAATTCAGGTTGGGTCTTAGCATCAAAAGGCTTGAAAATAACATTAGAAGGAAAATCCCCGATTGAGTTCAAGAACTCAATGTCGTCATCACCAAAAGAACATGTCTCTTTAATTACATAGGATCCTCTGATCGATGAAGTCCTCATCGGAAAATCAAGGATGCTCGAGCGAGAATGGATTGCCTCTTTACCCATAATCAACAAACAGGAAAAATAAGAAGAAAGGAGAAAGAAATTTACCTTTAAAACCAAGGAGAGAAAAGTGATTTGAGAACATAATCATAACTTTTGAACGGATACAATTTTATCTGTTAAAGTTTGAGTTTTAAATCCGTTATTTCTAATTAATTAAATTATACACTTTAAATACTTGAAATTAATTCAAATATTTTATAGGTATAATTTGGGGGCAATTGTTATTGCCAAATTCCTCAATCCTATCTAGGACCCCGGATTTCAAAGATATCCAAGGATCCTTAAACTATCCATGATCCCAAATCTTAAAGGAGTGTCAGGATCCCGAAGATACATCAGGATCCTGAACATCGCCATTATTATTTCCTAACAGTTTTAATAGGTATATTTCTTGTTTATTTATCACATGTGTAGAAATAGTCAACATAGGACTCATTCACAACGAAAAATCAATCCAACCAGGCTTAAGACCCGGAAATACCAAGTCAAAGCACGTTGTAAGTACCATCTCAACAGGATCTCGGAAATATTAGACATTTAGTTACTTAACCTAGACTATAAATACACCTGTAAAACACACACAACATGGACAATTCTCTGACACATTACTCATCTAGACTCACTTTATCATTTGTAATCGTATTATCAAGTTCATCTTTGTAATTTATGTTCAAATCAATAAGATCATACTACGCAGGCGATCATTATCACCTCCCAAGGTTTTATGCTGGAGATTCCAACAAGGATCAAGGGCTTTCCTTGTACATCTCTCGTGTTATCTTGTTCTCAATTCATTATGTGCATTAGTCATAACACCACAACCTCTCATGCAATTTGGTTGACATCCACTTGGTCGATTTTAGACCAAAACAATTATACTCATGGACGCGTTAAAAAGAATGAACATATCAAAGTCCAAAATAGTTAGAAGATCCTTAGTGTTGATTGGATTCAACGGAGAAACCAAACACACAGTCGGTGAGATAAAGTTACCTATCTACATAGAGGGGGTAAACTCTATGCAATGTTTTTTTATGTAATTGATGCTTTATGCTCTTATAATGTTATATTAGGTAGACCATGGATCCAAGAAATGACGGTTGTCCCGTCGATATATCATCAGTGTGTAAAGATACCCACCCCTCGGGGGACAATAAAGATCACAGGAGATCAACAAGAATCCAAAGAATGCTACAAGACTTCGATGAAATCTTCAACAATACCACGAAAAGCATAGAAATTCAAGAAGGGGCACGATATGTGCTAGAAACAAGAGAGCAAGATGTAAAGGAAGTGCACCTGAACCTTAAGGATCCTGAAGCCAAAATTCTCATAGGATCCTCAATGCTTGAACAGATCGAACAAGATCTAATAAAGTTCCTTAAAGCTAGAAGCAAGACATTTGCATGGAAGCGCGAGGACATGACATGTATAAACAAAAATATAATAACCCATAAACTTAACATTGATCCATCTTTCAGACCAATACACCAAAAGAGAAGGAAGTTTGCACCGGAGAGAAACCAATTTATACAAGAAGAAGTAGAAAAACTTCTTAAAATAGAAATGATCAAGGAGGTGAAATTCCCAAGGTAGCTAGCTAATGTGGTTGTGGTACAAAAGAAGAGTGGTAAGTGGAGAATGTGTGTAGATTACACAGATATTAACTAGGCTTGTCCCAAGGACCCTTTCCCTCTACCACACATAGACTCCATGATAGACGCGACAACGGGTCATGAATTATTAACATTCATGGATGCATCAACAGGATTCCAACATATCCAAATGGAACCATCTGACCAAGAGGATACAACATTCATAACTCCAACAAGTATCTATTGTTATACTACCATGCCATTTGGTCTTAAAAATGCATGTGCAACATACCAAATGCTAGTCAACAAGATGTTCAAAGAGAATCTAGGGGACACCATGGAAGTCTACATCGATGACATGGTGGTCAAGTATAAGAAAGCTGAAGATCATCTCAAGGATACATGGTGACCAAAAGAGGAATTCAAGCAATCCAGAGCAAATCAAATCTATCCTCGATCTAAGATCACCATCCTCGACAAAAGATATTCAAAGACTAACAAGAAGAGTGGTAGACCTAAACGGATTCATCTCAAGATCCTAAGAAAGATGCAAGCCTTTCTATGACATCTTGAAGAAGAACAAAAGATTCGAGTGGACCAAGGAACATGAAGATGCTTTCCAGGAACTTAAAAGATATTTAAGTTCAACATCCTTAGATGGGGAAACACTACTTCTCTACCTTTCAGTACCCTCAAACGCGGTGAGTGTTGTCTTAGCTAATGATCTTAACGGGGATCAACATCCCATCTATTATGTAAGTAAAAGTCTCTTGGATCCTAAGACCAGGTACTCCCACCTTGAAAAACTTATACTTGCATTAGGAACTGCTTCTACTAAATTAAGACACTATTTTGGAACACATCCTATAAATGTAAGAACTAATTATCCCATTAAGAATGTTATGAGAAAACCATAAATGTCAGGAAGGATGGAAAAGTGGTACGTGAAACTAAGCACATATGACATAAAGTATGAGCCAAGATCCGATATAAAGTCTCAAGCATTGGCAGACTTTGTGGATGACTTTAGTGATGATCTACAAGCTGAAGTAGAAATAGAAGCCAAACAACTTCTAGAAGAAGAAAACATGGGAATATGGACACTATTCACAGATGGAGCATCAAACCGAAGAGGAATTGGCTTATGGATCATACTAAAATCGCCATAGGGGGACATCCCACCGCAAGCAATCAGTTGTGAGTTCAATGTAACCAAAATTGAGGCATAATATGAGGCACTAATCATGGGATTGTAGTTAGCCAAGGATCTTCAAATCAAGGATCTTCATGTATTCGTCAATTCTTTATTATTGACTAACCATTTTAATGGATCCTATGTAGTAAAAGGAGAAAGACTAGCACTATATCTCCAAATCCTCAAAAAATTAGCCTCAAAATTCGAAGCATTCAGCCTAAACCAAGTTCCTAGAGAAGACAATATTGAAGCAGATGATTTAGCCAATCTAGGATCTTCTATTAAGATCCCTCCAGAAACCAAGATCCCGATAATCCACGTGTTGACCCCAATGATTGAGGATCCTACCAAAATACTGAAGGATCTCGACGATCACAAGGAAATTACCAACATCGCTACAATCAAAGACCCCGATCCTCAACTTCCTTACCCAGATCATGATATCAAGGATCCTTCCCCAACCTCAAGATCATGGATTCAACCTATTATGGAATACCTTGAGAATGGAAAGATCCCAAAAGAGGAAAAAGTGACAGAGCATTCAAAACAAGGGTCTCAATGTTTGCAATAATACAAGGTAAATTATATAAAAAATCTATGGCATGTCCATACCTTAGATGCTTAGAAGATCATGAAGCTGCAGAAGTTCTAACGGATATGCATGAAGGAGAAGGCGAAAATCACACTGGGGGCAGATCCTTATGCTCCAAAGTTTTAAAAATATGATACTACTAGCCAACCATGAAGAAATATTCCTTCCTACATGCTCAAAAATGTGATGCTTGTTAAAGACATAGCGACATCCTACATCAACTAGCGGAACCTCTACATCCTATCATCTACCTTTGGCCAATCATGAAATAGGGGATGGATATAGTAGGAAAATTTCCAGTAGCTCCTGGAGGAAAAGTATTCATGCTAGTGATGATCGACTACTTCTCGAAGTGGATAGAAGCTGAAGCTTTTGTTTAGGTAAGAGACAAAGAAGTAGTCTCATTTATTAAACGCAATATCTTGACCAAGTTTGGGATCCTTGCCGAAATCATATGTGACAACTGATCCTAGTTCATAAGCAAAAGGACAAGAGAATTTTGCATGAGTTGGGAAATCAAAATGATAATGTCCACACTTGTGCACCCTCAAGCCAACGGTCAAGCAAAATCTAGCAAAAAAATCATAGTCGATAACTTGAAGAAAAGGTTAGATGAAAAGAAAGGAAAATGGGCAGAAGAACTTCCTTTCGTCCTATGGGTAGATAGGACCACTTCCAAAGTAGCCACATGCCAAACTCCATACTCTTTAGTGTTCGAAGCAGAAGCGACGATGCCCATGGAAGTGATGATCCCAACAACAAGATACCTACTTCAAAGTCAAGAAAACAACAACAGGATCCTGGCCTAGGATCTTGATACTATTGATGAATTCAGGGATCTTGCCAAGATCTGCATCGCTGCTCATCAACAGAGAATCACTAAGGCATACAAAAAGAATATAAAAATCAGAAGATTCCAGATAGGAGAATTGGTATTAAGGAAAACATTCCAAAACATCAACGATCCTAATGCAAGTAAACTGGCACCTAAATGGGAAGGACCTTATCTCATAGATGTTGTGATATCCCCATTTTCACGGCCAAAAAAGACTGATTTTTTTGTTTATGCTTTATAAAAATCAGAGTACCCTTTTAATAAAAATGTTGCAGAATTTGTTCCTAGAAAATACATGATAAATACTTTATATTTTATTCATTCAAAACATTTGGGATGCCATCGTCAATACTGAAACATAAGCACAAACAGACCTTACATTTATTTACACTAGTGATCTACATCTCCTTTAAATCTCTCAGTGTAAAGTAGCTTCGTATCGAGACCTGTGATACAAATAAACTGAGTGGGTCAGGTTGGGAAACCTGGTGAGCACATAGGGTTTTCAACCCATAATAATATAATTATTATATTTAATCATCAAACAATCAACCCAATTACCCATCCCCATTATCTTCATTTAGTCTTAGGATCAACCCTAAGAATTATCTACCACTCATTCCTAAGGAATTTTCCTAAGGAATAGGCATGAAGTACATCATCGCCAGGGTTTATACAACATACACTAAATCCATAGTTTCCAGGGTTCATCCATTGGGTGCTAAGTCCATAACTCATTTATTGACAATATTATTTTCGGTAATCCACCCGAAATACATGTCAATGGGTTTTTAGAGTACACCGAGTGAACACGTCGTTCACAACACCTACAGGTTGCGACCCTGCTAGTGTTCCACTAGACTGTCTAGAATAGTCCATGGTTGTCATCCATACTCTGCTAGATGACGGGGCCAACATTTGGGTAAAGGCTTTTCTCACTTTTCACCTCTCACCCTCATCTCATGATCTATATCGCCTTTCATCTCATCTTCCAAATCATTTTTCATCACACACCAACTATTTTATCTACCCATGTTTTACCCCAACATATTTGTAGATATAAAATACATATACATTTTAAATCATTAAAACGTATATAAAATCAATCATCCTACATAGACAACAAGTATTCAGAGAATATGCACACACAACACGTAATTTTATATAGAATACTTCATATCTATGTGTAAGATGAAAGTAATATGCACTAACCTTAGTAGCGTGAGTTGATAGAATCTAACTAGAAATGGTCAGCGGTTCGTGATCGTCGGGCTTGGGACGCGGAACGGCTTCAACAAACGAGAGAGAGGAAAGAGATTTAGGTGTAAGAACGGATGAGGTCGAAGCGGCTATTTATGGGATATTTTTGACCCCTCACAACGTGATAATTCATTGCTCACGTCGTGAGCCATGGCTGATCATCTCCTAGCTTCACCATCTGCATTCTAGGCTTGCGTGGTGTCCGTTTGATTCCTCACGTCGTGAGAAATCCATTGCTCACGTCGTGAGCTTTTGCCTTATCACCCCATAGACTTGCCATGCATCTTCTAGCTTCGAAATGTGGCATTTTGACTCCTCACGTCATGAGAATTAGTGCTCACGTCGTGAGTCCAGTCAAATTAGGGTTTCTGACATGTGTCATGCTCTTAGACAGCTACATCTTCGGAAGGCCATAACTTTTGCATACGAGCTCCGTTTTTGACGTTCTTTATATCCACGCGATGGTGGAGACATACTCTATAACTTTAATTTAGAACCCTAAGGATAAAATTTACTCTATCTCAAACTCACTTTTTATGATTCCTGGTGTCGTGTCGGTTTTGTCTCGAAACTTCGACTTGTCATAACTTCTTCGTTATAACTCATATTTCAACGTTCCTTATATGTAAGAAAACCTTGTGAGATATACTACAACGTATTTAAGATTATTTATTATAAATAATCCTCTATCAAAAAGTCATTTTTGATGCTTATTGTCTCTAAATTGACTAGCCCGAATCCGCGTACGTTACAATTATCTACCCCTTAGGATGATTACGTCCCATAATCATCAACGAAACAAGGCTTGTATAATGACTCCATACGTTATCTTTTCATCATAGGTAATAACCGTAGCTTCTATGTTCCTTAGAATCAATATCTAAGT
This sequence comes from Lactuca serriola, assembly GCF_051521515.1. Taxonomy (NCBI): domain Eukaryota; kingdom Viridiplantae; phylum Streptophyta; class Magnoliopsida; order Asterales; family Asteraceae; genus Lactuca; species Lactuca serriola. The sequence continues at coordinate 190,616,879 of NC_136409.1, read as the reverse complement.
CTTGGACTTCTTGACTGCAGGCGGTGCTCGATCTTGTACCCGTTCTCTAGCTTACGTTGGACCTTCAATCGTAACCTTCGAGTTACATAATACTTATTGAATACTCCTTCTTCTTAAAAGACTTCAGATAAGTTCTTTCCTTCATTTATCGTAACAGACCAATGGGTCATGTTTTAATGACCTCTCATCGTATGTACAGCGCTTAGACGCAGGTCTTTTAGAGTCAAAATCCATAGTGGAATATACCTTCCTTCAAATTCTAATGTGATATAATCAAATTCAAGAATGTATCACTTCTAGCTACAAGCTTCTTACATTAACAGTGATCGCGATACTTCTATTGATCGCTTCGATTATCTTTCATTTTGTAACACCGTAAATTTAAAAAAAAAAATCATTTTAAAATCACATAATTATCATAACACATTACACACAAAAATCTCATTGATTTAATTTATAAAACGCAACTCCATAATTTATCGATTTATACTCCAGGATCCTCAAAACATAACTCTTTCTCTGGTGTGTACAATCAAGCCGTTGCCTCCCCACGATCTTGAGAAAACCTGAAACACATATCACATAACACGGTGAGCACGAAGCTTAATGAGTTCCCTAAAATACACGGCTTGTCAACCACTCGAGGTTATAACTCAATAAGGCCCTCTGGCCAATGTGTCTTAGTAGGACTCTCCAGTCCCACAACTCTGATGGACCCTCCGGTCCTAACTCTGTAAACTCTGATTAATACACAACATAAGTCACAAAGAAATAATGCAGGATATCACAATACATAGATAAGCACGTAAGACATCTCAGTCACACAAAAATACCACTCATGGTAAAGTATAGTGATAAGACTCACCTCGCAGCTAGGTAGGTAATAGACAAGCACTCGGAATCCTGAGCTAGCCTCCACCTAACACATTAGACAAGCATCTCAATCATTATTCATCTTTTACTCATTCACACCTAAGTCCTTTTATTCTCTTCCCAACCCTCGGGATGGGTAAAAGACCATTTTACCCCTCCATGGTCCCACATGCTCCTAATTGACCTACTCACGAAGTCAACAAAAGGAAAAATGAGTCAACAACCCAATTTGACCATACTCGCCGAGAGCACCCATGTGACTCGCCGAGTCCATTTGTATATCATATTTCTTCCTATGGTTTACTCAGCTCGTCGAGTTGGCCCCCAAACTCAACGAGTTACTACTGGGTCAAGGGTTTTGGGTCAGACCCGACCCGACTCGTCGAGTCGTCCCATAGACTCGTCTAGTTGTCTTAAATGGATCTCTCATTTGATCGAATGAGGTCAGATCTGTAACTCCAACTCATAGATCTAGCCTCCTAGTACCTAAAACTCACGCAAAGGTCTGATCTTGGTGTCCGTGAATGGTATATATTGCTCTATATGCCATCAAAACTCCATTAATGCTTCCTAGCTTCACAACTCCATGGTTGCTCAACCATGGCTTCACACTTTCGGACTCTCTGAACCTCACAAGGTCCAGATCTATAGCACAAGCTCATAAAGGGGTTTGATGCACCAAAAGCCCCATCAAAAGGTGATACAAGCCCTAACTCTCACCACAATGGAATCTAATCAATAAAAAAAGAAGGTAAGAGCTTTATACCTAGATCTGAAGCTTGAGATGAAAAGGAAACAGATCCACAAGCTCTCCTCCTTGATCCTTGAAGAACCTTTCTCTTCCTCTTAAGGAAATGACTTCAAATGAGCCTCCTTCCCTCTCTTGCTCACAATACATGCTAGGGTTACTCTCATAAGGGGAATGAACATTGATGGGGGTGATATGGAGGCTATAAGTGCCTTTAAATAGGCCCAGGCCCAAGAAAATTAGGGTTTCCATCGGCAGCGCTGACTCGTTGAGTCGGCTCATCGACTCGTCGAGTCCACTTATTAATCCATGCGGCCAAACACGACTCTACTCAACGAGTAGGACTCACAACTCGTCGAGTCACTCCATAAATCTCAAAAATTAGCCACACAACAATACACCTGAAAGTCTGGATGTTATACATTTCAATCTTCTGGCTTAAGTTGTATGTTACATCGATCTTGGTTCTCTGAACCATGTAACATACTTGTCTTAGTCGGACTCGATTTGATATGACCACTAGGTTCAGAATATCAATCATTTTTCTTAGTCATTACCGAAACTATGGTAACGACATATTTGAAAAAAACAAAATCAATTACTAGCTTCTTGGTAACCTTGTGACTTTCCCTGATCCAAGTGCGAGTCCTGTGCTTCCGGTAGTATAGGACTCTACTAACTTTCACACCTACTCATACTCGTCCCATGTATTGTCTCGTAGTCCCCAAGTTCTTATTTCCTAAAATCACAAAACAATTTAACACATACAAATGTGTCCAAATAATCATAAAAAAAATTCTCTAGACTCTACTAGGACTTCTTCCATGTATATCTTCAACATAATTGTGCTTCAAATTGGTTGGTGATGGAAACGTTAGACGAAAAGACAACTTTAGGAATTACACCAATTGTTCTATCATACCGCCAATCAAATGTGTACATTCGGATGTACCGTACTCCTCTATACGTACTGTTATTTTATCAGACGTATTCTAAAGGCAAGATATCATTCTTACGATATCTTCCGATAGGTACCATTCACCATCGTGAGCCTTCTCATTTCCTCAATTTACTCAGTTCACTATGAGTCTTCACTATGACGTTCTATACACCAAAGCAGACGTTCGGTGTATCGAGACGAGAATACAGATAGAGGAAGGTTTAGACGTGTAATCCGCCTTATTATTCCGAAAAATTACATGCCCGTTCTAATATCGTAATTAAACGTTTAGAATCCTGAATACATAAAATTTCCAGACCCGGTCGGCAATAGATCATAGATCCGATAAAATAATAACATCCTAAAACATATAAGGCATCTTATAGCATAAATCATTTAGCACATAAAAGCAATTTAGGCATCTAATCCTAAAGTAAGCTAGTGCTCATGTCTAAAGTGTAGTAGACACTCATCTCACAATCATCACTTAGCATTCTAAGTTTAAGTCTAGAAACAAATCCTTACTCCTAGTTCGCTTAAACTAAAGCTCTGATACCAACTGTGACATCCCTATTTTCACGGCTAGAAAAAACCGATTTTTTGTTTATGCTTTATAAAAATCAGAGTACCCATTTAATAAAATGTTGCAGAATTTGTTCCAGGAAAATGCATGATAAATACTTTATCCAAGAATTTCCGAAGAAATGTATTTTCTTAATTGAAAACATTTGGGATGTCCTCGTCAATACTGAAACATAAGCATAAACAGACCTTACATTGATTTACACTTGTAATCTACATCTCCTTTAAATCTCTCAGTGGAAAGTAGCTTCGTATTGACACCTGTGATACAAATAAACTGAGTGGGTCAGGTTGAGAAACCTGGTGAGCACATATGGTTTTCAACCCACAATAATATTATTATTATATTTAATCATCAAAAAATCAACCCAATTACCCATCCCCATTATCTTCTTTTACTCTTAAGGATCTACCCTAAGAATTATCTACCACTCATTCCTAAGGAATTTTCCTAAGGAATAGGCACGATGTACATCATCGCTAGGGTTTATACTGATGGGTTTTGAGCACTACATCATTCCTATGGTGTACATGCAAACCCTAAAGTTTTGGATCTAGTTTGTCTAATGAACATGCAATAATCATCCAAAGCCATAAACCCTAGATCTATCATACAATAATCAATATTATCATAATATAGGGTTTAGATCTTACCTTTGATTGTTATGTAGCAATAACAATCTATTCCTTCTTGTAATTGGCTTCTGAAAGCTTAGTGTCACAAATGTCACACCTCTAATGGCTCACAAACACCAAGAGCAAGAAGATGACTTAGGAGAGGAGAAGGAGGCACCAAAAACGTCCAAGAAACTCCAAGGAACGCTTAGCCATGTTTTTGGGTGCCCTAGGGGTCTTTATATAGTGAGGCTATTAGGGATTTGAACTAGGAAACCCTAATCTGACTGCTTAGGCCCTAAGCAACCCATGGACTCCCTCCTTAGAGGCTTTGGACGAATTCTCATGGGTTTCCCCATAGATTTCGTCCACTTCAACCTCTATGGAGTCCATTAGCCCAATATCTAACTATCACACAATTGACAGTTCTAGCCCTCTTTATTTAATTAATGTCTTTTAGCCACAAAATTAATTCTTGACTAATATTAATTAAACAATATGATTTCTCTTTTAATATATTATTCATATAATATATTAATAAATCATAATTAATCTCTTTCTCCACAAATCATCCAATCAAGTTGCTTTTGTGAAGGCAACCCAAAAGGACTATGCTCACAATCGGGTCAAGTACATATCAAAATAGTTATGGACTTAGACACTAATCCAACATTTACAATAGGCACTAAATCCATAGTTTCCAGGGTTCATCCAACAGGTGCTAAGTCCATAGTTCAATTATCGACAATATTATTTTCGGCAATCCACCCAAAATACATGTCAATGGGTTTTTAGAGTACACCGGGTGAACACGTCATTCAGAACACCTACAGGTTGCGAGCCTGCTAGTGCTCCACTGGACTGTCTAGAATAGCCTGCGGTTGTCATCCATACTCTGCTAGATGACGGGTCCAACATTTGGGTAAAGGCTTTTCTCACTTTTCACCTCTCACCCTCATCTTATGATCTATATCGCCTTTCATCTCATCTTCCAACTCATTTTTCATCACACACCAACTATTTTATCTATCCATGTTTTACCCCAACATATTTGTAGATATAAAATAAATATACATTTTAAATCATTAAAAACGTATATAAAATCGATCATCCAGCATAGACAACAAGTATTCAGATAATATGCACACATAACATGTAATTTTATATAAAATACTTCATATCTATGTGTAAGATGAAAGTAATATGCACTCACCTTAGTAGCGTGAGTTGATAGAATCTAACTAGAAACGGTCAGCGGTTCGTGATCGTCAGGCTCGGGACGCGGAATGGCTTCAACAAACGAGAGAGAGGAAAGAGATTTAGGTGTAAGAATGGTTGAGGTCGAAATGGCTATTTATAGGCTGATTTTTGGCCCCTCACAATGTGAGAGTTCATTGCTCACGTCATGATCCATGGCTGATCATCTCCTAGCTTCGCCATCTACGTTCTAGGCTTGCATGGTGTCCGTTTCACTCCTCACATCGTGAGAAATCCATTGCTCACGTCGTGAGCTTTTGACTTATCACCCCGTAGACTTTCCATGCGTCTTATAGCTTCGAAATGTGGCATTTTGACTCCTCACGTCATGAGAATTAGTCCTCACTTCGTGAGTCCAGTCAAATTAGGTTTCTGACACGTGTCATGCTCTTAGATAGCTACATCTTCGGAAGGCCATAACTTTTGCATACGAGCTCCATTTTTGATCTTCTTTATATCCACATGATGGTGGAGACATACTCTATAAATTTAATTTAGAATCCTAAGGCTAAAGAGTACTCTATCATAAACTTAATTTTTATGATTCCCGGTGTCGTACCGACTTTTTTGCGAAACTTCGACAGGTCCTAACTTCTTCACTTTTTATTATTTTCGGCAATCCACCCGAAATACATGTCAATAGGTTTTTATAGTACACCGAGTGAACACGTCGTTCACAACACCTACAGGTTGCCAGCCTGTTAGTGCTCCACTGGATTGTCTAGAATAGTCTGTGGTTGTCATCCATACTCTGCTAGATGACGGGGCCAACGTTTGGGTAAAGGCTTTTCTCACTTTTCACCTCTTACCCTCATCTCATGATCTATATCGCCTTTCATCTCATCTTCCAACTCATTTTTCATCACACACTACGTATTTTATCTACCTATGTTTTACCCCAACATATTTGTAGATATAAAATACATATACATTTTAAATCATTAAAACGTATATAAAATCGATCATCCAACATAGACAACAAGTATTCAAATAATATGCACACACAACACGTAATTTTATATAGAATACTTCATATCTATGTGTAATATGAAAGTAATATGCACTCACCTTAGTAGCGTGAGTTGATAGAATCTAACTAGAAATGGTCAGCGGTTCGTGATCGTCGGGCTCGGGACGCGGAACGACTTCAACAAACGAGAGAGAGGAAAGATATTTAGGTGTAAGAATGGATGAGGTCAAAGTGACTATTTATGGGATGACTTTTGACCCCTCACAACGTGAGAATTCATTGCTCACGTCGTGAGCCATGGCTGATCATCTCCTAGCTTCGCCATCTGCTATCTAGGCTTGCATGGTGTCCGTTTGACTCCTCACGTCATGAGAAATCCATTGCTCACATTGTGAGCTTTTGACTTATCACTTCGTAGACTTGCCATGCGTCTTCTAGCTTCAGAATGTGGCGTTTTGAATCCTCACGTCATGAGAATTAGTGCTCACGTCGTGAGTCCAGTAAAATCAGGGTTTCTGACACGTGTCATGCTCTCAGACAACTACATATTCGGCAGGCCATAACTTTTGCATACGAGCTCCGTTTTTTATGTTCTTTATATCCACGTGATGGTGGAGACGTACTCTATAACTTTAATTTAGAACCCTAAGGCTAAAAAGTACTCTATCATAAACTCATTTTTATGATTCCCGGTGTCGTGCCGACTTTTTCGTGAAATTTCGACAGGTCCTAACTTCTTCATTATACCTCGGATTTCAACGTTCGTTATATTTATGGAAACCTTGTGACATATAATACAAATTAGTTAATATTATTTATTATAAATAATCCTCTATCAAAAAATCATTTTTGACGCTTATTGTCTCTAAATTGACTAGCCAGAATTTGTGGGCGTTACAGATGTTGAAGCAGGAAAAGGGGCATATTGGCTAGCTACCCTCGATTGTCACAACTAGGAATTTTGTGCCTTGTAATCACTACACTCAAGTAAAATGTAGAATCAAAAACTTAAGAGCATGTATGATGCTTACTCTATGACAACAAAACTTCAATCCAATACACCATACAAGTACTACAAATAGTCAACAAGCAATTGGAAACCCTAGAAGTTCTTGTTAGGTCCATTTGGGGCTAGGACTTCCTTATTGGACTCATTGGACCAATAAGCTTCCAATTTGACTATCATGGGATTAGAACCTTTAAATGGGCTCTAATTGGATCCACATTCGTTTATTTCAACATTTTGGGCCATATTGGACCTAGAATGAAATAAATTAAATATTTGAACCATAATTAACCAAAACTAGCCCAATAAAGTGTAAAAATCATATTATATTTTTTTTGGGCCAAAAATCATACAACCTAACTATAATATGGGCTTAGGGGCATTAAAGCCCAATAATCTCCTTTTCCTTCCAAAATCTCGGCCCAAAGCCCAAATCCAAGAAGTAAGGAGTTGACTTAAGCCTTGCCACCTCACTTATACCCCACATACCTCCATGCATGGACCAACATGCATCTAGGATTGTCAACTCAACTCTCTCTCTCTCTCTCTCTCTCTCTCTTTCTTCTCTTCTTCTTGATCTCGGCCGAAAGCACCCACACACACACACTTTCATCACTTTTTACTTATCAAACACTCTCAAGAACACCCTCACCTCTCTTCACTAAATTTTCGAGATTTAAGGGCATTTCAAGGAGATTTTTCACAAGAATCACCATCCAAGGTAAGTTTATACTTAAATCTATGATCTAGGTTCCTTGATCTATCAAACATCTCTTCTTAACTCATAAGAAATCATGATCTTGCATCCTAGAATCACCTCAAAGTCGAGATCTTCATCAAAGTGTGCTAGGGCCGAAAATCACCTCATTTTCTTCCATCTTTTCTCCAAAACCGAAACCACACCCACAGGTGAGCTTCATACCCTCTATTTTTTTCGGTTTTTATAAGTTTTGTGGGGGGGGGGGATACAAGCAAATGTGTAGATCTAAGAGTATATGTATGCTTTGTATGATTTCTATGTTTGTTTACATGTTCTTGTGTGATTATGGTGTTGAAACAAGTCAAAAGACCTTAAAAATCGAGATTTGCATTAGGATGTATGAAACAAGGGTTAAACATATTATTACACACAAATCAATTCTAGAAAAATAACCAAGTTGGGTAATATGAACTCATTGGGCTAAAAATCCCATTTTTGGACTCAAAATGTTGAAAATATAAAGTTAAAGGGCCCAAAATGACAAAATACAAATTCTGATGGATGAAATGAGTCAAAACAGTTTCAATAAGGTATTTTTCTGTAAATATTCTCTTTGAAGGATTAAATGTGAAATTTTTAAGCATAATGGGCCAAAAATCAATTTTTCGGCCCAATAAAGCCCAATATGCGAGGTTTTCAATTTAGAGGGGCTGAAACTGTGACTTTCTGTAAAACAGGGGACTACTAGTGCTCCAAGTCCATTTCAAGGGTTAAAAATGCTTTTCATATTTAAAAGGGACCAAAAATGCAAAAAATTTCTATTTTGGGCCAAAAGTGTAAAAACTACGAACATGAGGGTTTCAGCCGAGAAAAATTTCATTTAGTGGACTAAAACTGTTTTTCAAATAACTTTGGGCTGAAAAATAACTTTTCTACAAGTTTGGATACTAAAGTGTCAAGAAAAATGGTTTGAGGACTAAAATAGAAATTTATTTTATACAAAGTGTCAAGAAAAATGTGTAAATTATCTAAAAGAAAGGGGCTGCAATAATGAAACATCCTAATGTTTTAAGAAATAAATCCGTCATGATGAAATACTAGAACCTCGACTATCGGCAAATTATAATACACCTTCAACACCAAAATCGTTATCAAACGAATTGATTCGGTCTCGAATCAATAGTGAATCCGAATTTACTAACACGACGAAACTTCAATACACACGCGGAAATTTCGGGAAGTTAATACACACGTGAGAATACACCAGACATCGATACACCGTCTTTGGGCCCAAAAGTTTCAAATCGTGGTTGTTGGGCCTAGCTAGCCCAATGGCATGATCTTTAGGCCCGAAGGAAACTCGCTTACATGTAAATGGGTCTTATATGACCTAATTTCGTGTAAAAGGACTTTTACAGGCTTTGTGTTGTTGGACCCCAAGGGCCCTCTGGTGTTGCTAGTAAAGTCGAGAATTCACCAAATGCGAGTCGGGCTAAGGGCCCTTCGCATTCACGATAGCCTTGAACGACTTACGGAAAATATCGGGACTTCGCACCCTTTTTTTCCTCCTCGGTTGTGGGGCTACACGAAGTCCGGGTGATTGGATTAAGTGAATAGTGCGAGCGACGCCTAAGGGATCGTTTGTATGGTTGTAAACTAGTCATTTTCATTAATGTGTGTTTATAACAATTCACAACCTATAATTAATCCAACGTCACCGGGACTCAACGAATACACCCGTCATAACGAAATAACAAGATACAATTCATTTGATGCAAAATATTAGGAAAACATCGGGTTTTCCTAGGGTTTTCAATTAATACACCTACGAGTTACATACCGAGTTTTACAAATTGTAATTTTACATTTATAGAAACAAACAAGCATACTTACGGATCTTCACACTTTTTATACTAAGTTCTTTTCAGAAAATATCGGATTTTCTGGTGATTTTCAAAACAATACAAACCACTATATTTCAAACATTACTTATGAACTCACCAACATTTCATATGTTGATGTTTTTCAAAATACTTGTATTCTCAGGTAACAGGTAAATCGAAAAGGAAAAATAAATGTACTCAGTAACGTTTTGCTGTTGTTTTAATTAGTACCGAACAATTTACTTTTGGGCATGTAATATTATTGATCAATGTACTGAATGTAAACGCTACCAGTTGTAATATTCCAATGCTTGGTATTGTATGATGTTATGTTTCATGTATATTCATTGTGATGGTATTCAATTGAGTCACAATAGCCCTCGGACGTTTCCGCCGTCTGGTTATGGAGATGTCTTGCCAAGATCCTAGAATGTTATACAACTTAAAGCTTATTATATGTTAGTTAGATTAGTCATTCTCCAACACACTCAAGGTATGTATACTCTTTACCTTTTACCCTTTATTTTTATTACTATTTGCTCTCTTCAAATACCATTACTAACTTAAGCATCGGAGGGGCGTTAGCTAGACTAACGCCCACCCCTAGCTAATGTTTGTTGTGCGTAGGGACACAAGGATCCTGAAACACAAGGAGCTTGATGCATAAGGATCATGCCACACAAGGATCCAGAAACACAAGGACCTTGATCAAGGATCTTGATGTTTGAGGACCCTGGAACTTAAGAATCCCATAGCTACATCATTCTATAATTCTTAATGATTGCAATACGTAAGTATCCTAGTAACTAAGAATAAAGACTAATCATCTCTACTAAGAATAGGGTATTTAATCCCCTCTAAGGTTTAAAGATTTAATTACCTCTTTCATACGAGTTAAGGTTTCTACACCTCTCTTGGACGCACATTATCTAATTATGGGATGTGAATAAGGGGATCATTTCACGTTGCAGTGACTTGGCAACCATCTTATTTCTAAATATAAGTTAAGATCCTAAAGTTAAAATCTAATGTTTATAACATTGACATGTTATATCAAGTTGGGATCTTCCCCAAATGATTCCTAAGGTTTATAATATTGACATGTTATCTCAAGTTGGATCTTCCTCGGGAAATACCTAAGTATCACACCCCAAAACTGATAACGGCGGAATACGTTTCGGGGTGGAGGACGTCATGTACAGTATCATCACAATTGCATAATAGTAAAAACAAGAAACATACAACCATTGCATTACATAGTGAGTTTAATTACAAGTGTGTTTTGTAATGTTCAACAAACACCAAAAGTAAATAAAAAATAAGAGATGGATCATGTATGCTCCATCTTCTCGAAAAAGCTGCACCTATACCTGTCTATCTTTGACCTGAGGATACAAGTTATTTTGAAAATGAATATCAGCATAAAGCTGGTGAGTTCATAAGAGTTTAGTGTGAGTTTTTGTATAAAAAGCATTAGAACCGATAGTATGAAAAGCTGCAATTTACATTCTTAAGTAGTAGAAAAACCTAGAAAATCCTATATTTTCCAGAAATACATTGTAAGTGAAAACCTTTAAGAAACATTTAATTTTCATCTTTGAAAACCATTTATTGTAAAAGTATAATAGTGAACCTCCAATAAGTAATGCAACACAGTAGATTATGCCTGAAGTCAATAATAGTGGTGCAAACTTCCTTTAGTGTTAGATGCTTGATTACTTCGGGATATTAACATAGCCTTTAGTTTAGTATTTTAGTGTGGTTATAGTGTATTTCTTGTATGTTACCGATAGTGTGAATAATAGAGGACCCCATGACCTTCCCGATCATGCACAGTGTAATAAAGCAGCGGCATCCCTGGGCCTGCACGGCTCGGACTGAAATTAACAGTCGGGATGTAATAGCGTCTGCCCCGTATAGATCTATACATGTAGCGTCGTTCTCCTGTCGGAAAACTCTGGGCGTAGTGTGTAGCGAATAGAGTATCTCATAGTGAGTTAGTGTTTTATCTTCGGATTAGTACTTTCCCTTGTATTATAGCGTAGTAGTCTTTTGTATAGCTCGCAGTGTGTTCTCTTATTAGTGTATAGTCTCATAATAGTGTGTATTATAGTGTGTAGAGTAGTAGCTATAGCGAGTAGTAGTGGCCTTAACTATACCTATTATAGTTAACTTAGCGTGTATGGTTCTTGTCGATTTAGTGGTTTAAGCATCGGATAAAATGAAAATACTCGTATCCAACACTAATATACATGATATATAACTAAGAATTCAACGACAGTCGGACGGATAACAACTACCCTAAGCCCACAATCAAACAAGAACAGGAAATAAGGCGAGCTATCGGTCCTAAGTCCTTCAAGTCTTACTTATATAAATATATTAGTGTGGTTACATTTTGTAAGAAAAGTTTACTTAATAAAAATCTTGTCCAAAGGGAGCATTTAGAAAATTGTTTATTTATCCAAAATAGTTTTGAAAACGTAAAATCCTTTTATAAATCATAGCGGTAAATCAGATGTGATTTGATCTACGGATAGTGAATCACATGTGATTAATTTCCATAAACATGTATAATTGACTTGTATCCCCCCCCCCCAAAAACATATAAAAACATTTGAAAGGTTCATTAAAGGGGTATGAACTCACCTGAAACCGAGTAAATCGGGTGAAAGTGTCGGTTGAGCGTTTTGTACCAAATAAGGACTTATACACCTTTTAGGACCCTATTAACATGTGGAATATGTGTTTTACAAAGAATTAATCATTTTATGCCTTTTATGAAAACATTTAGACATTCTAGCATTGATTCGGGGTCTTAGGGCTTAGAAGTGGTTTTCGGGGATCGTATAAGGCCAAATAGGGGTTACGGGGGAGTCCAAGAGTTTACTCCCTTGGAGTTTACGGCCCAAAGGCCACTCCTTGGGAGTTTACGGCCGTAAGCCCCTAGGCTTGGCCGTAAACTCTTGTCCTCCTCTCAAAATGCAAGTTAAGGCCTTAAATCAATCCCCTAAATTTCTAGTGAATGTCTAGGACCAATTTGGGGGTTTAAAACCTTCATTTGGTTGTGTTTGAGGGAGTTTACGGTCCTAGCTTGTGCTTGGACCGTAAACCCCATTTTGTCCCTCAAAATGTGTTGTTAAATGGTCATAAGCACTCCCTTAAATCATAACTAAATTCTAGAATGCCTTAGATGAGTTTTTGGGACTTTAATCATGGAAATTTGGGAGTTTACGGCCTAAGCACAAGCTTTGGCCGTAAACCCTCTTTTAAGCTCTAATAACTTATGTTTTGATGTCCAAACTCATCTAGGTAATTTCCTTAATTAATATACAAGTCTAAGGGAAGGAAAAATGGGACTTTTGGCCATGATTTGGGTGTTTACGGCCTAAGAGGCTTCCTAGGCCGTAAACTCCATGTTTTCCTCTAAATCATAAGATTTTTGTGTTCTAAATGCAATGGAGTACGTTTAGAACAAGCTAGGGAAGAAACTCTTACGTTAGGAAGCCGGAATTCGCGGTTTTGAAGTCGGAATCGGGTCTAGAGAGAGAAAGTAGTGAGAGAGTGTATGTTTGGGGTGGTAAAAGGGTGTAGTGTGGCATCCAATTTCCTTAAATATGCCTCGGGTATTGCACTCTGTACACGGCTACCCGATGCTAAAGTTTAACGGGGTTAAAACTTTTTACCTGAGTGAAATGGTTGAAAAGTAATATAACTTTATTTGGTTAAACGGGGTTAACACTTACAAGTTATATTTACTTATACTAAAATGATAATGTCAAGGAAATATAAATAAATAGATATTTATTTTTTGACGACTCCAAATATTACGGAAATTTATATATAACGACGAATTCCGTTAGTGAAAACGGGATTATGTAACAGAAATAAATTTGGGTTGTCACATCATCCCCCCGTTAGGGGAATTTCGTCCCGAAATTTAGAATTCATACAGGTAAGTATTACAATACTACTAAGCGAAGAGATGGGGATATTTGAGTTTCATTTGATCTTCGTGCTCCCAAGTAAATTCCGGTCCCCGCTTGGCATTCCACCGAACTTTCACAATTGGGATGCGGCTTTGTTTCGTTTGTTTTACTTCCCGATCCATAATCTCCGTAGGCTCTTCCACAAAGTTGAGGCTCTCATTGACCTCGATCTCGTCGAGGGGAATCACGAGAGTCTCGTCGGACAGGCATTTCTTCAAGTTGGAGACGTGGAAGGTATGGTGTATGTTGCTTAGCTCGTGGGGTAGGTTGAGTTTGTAAGCTACAGGGCCGATTCTGGCGAGAATCTCAAAAGGCCCTATGTACCTTAGGTTCAGCTTTCCACGCTTTCTGAAGCGTATCGTTCCCTTCCAGGGCGAGACCTTCAAAAGGACTCAGTCTCCCACTTGGAATTCCAAGGGTTTTGTCCGTTTGTCTGCGTAGCTTTTCTGTCGATCCCTAGCGGCTTTTAATCGCTCGCGAATCTATACAATCTTTTCGGTCGTTTCTCGAATAATCTCCGGGCCAGTGAGAGCGCTATCAGGAACTCGTCCTTTAGCTAATTGAGTGTCACCCACCTCAGCCCAGCACAAAGGGGATCTGCACTTCCGGCCATAGAGGGCTTCGAATGGCGCGGCTTTGATGCTCGTATGATAACTATTGTTGTAGGAAAACTCCACAAGGGGTAAGTATGTGTCCCACGATTTACCGAAGTCAATCACACAAGCTCGTAGCATATCTTCTAAGGTTTGGATCGTCCTCTCACTTTGTCCGTCAGTCTATGGATGGTAGGCTGTACTCATGTCCAGCCTCGTTCCCAATGCTTTTTGTAGTGATTGCCAAAATCTCGAAGTAAACCTACTATCTCTATCCGATATAATAGATATGGGGATGCCATGCAGCCGCACTATTTCCTTTATGTATGTTCTTGTGAGCTTCTCCATCTTGTCCGTTTCCTTGATGGGTAGGAAGTGTGTAGACTTGGTCAATCTGTCGACGATAACCCAAATGGTATCCAACCCACCCGCTGTCTTGGGTAGCTTGGTTATAAAGTCCATTGTAATCCACTCCCACTTCCATTCCGGTATCTCTGGTTGTTGGAGGAGTCCTGATGGATTTTGATATTCGACCTTGACCTTCGCGCAAGTAAGGCACTTGCTCACAAAGGTAGCGATCTTCGCTTTCATGTTAGGCCACCAGTATAGCTTTTTGAGATCCAGATACATCTTATCTGAACCTGGGTGGACGGAGTAGCGAGTGTTGTGTGCTTCCCTCATGACCAAGTCTCTGAAACCTCCATGGCGCGGAGTCCAGATTCGATCCATGAAGTATTAGGCTCCGTCACCCTTGACCTACAAACTTTTATCCATTCCGCGCAGGGATTCTCCCGTCACTTTCTCGGGCTTTAAGGCTTCCAGCTGAGCCTCCCTGATCTGGGCGGATAGATGCGAACGGATAGTCATTGTCAATGACTTGGTTCTTCGTCCAGAATACTCCTTCCTACTCAGGGCGTCTGCTACTACGTTGGCTTTCCCCGGGTGGTATCGGATTTCGCAGTCGTAATCGCTGAGTAGCTCGACCCATCGGCGTTGTCTCATGTTGAGCTCTTTCTGGTTCAGTATGTGTTGGAGGCTTTTGTGATCAGTGTACACTATGCTCTTCGTCCCATACAAGTAGTGTCTCCGTGTTTTTAGTGCGAAGATGACCGCTCCTAACTCGAGGTCATGAGTAGTGTAGTTCACTTCATGTGTCTTTAGCTGTCTTGAGGCATAGGCGATGACCTTACCTCGTTTCATCAAGACACAACCAAGCCCCTGATTTGATGCATCGCAGTATACAACAAAATCTTCTGTCCCTTCGGGGAGGGATAATACCGGTGCGATGCATAGGGCTCGCTTCAGGGTCTGGAATGCTTTCTCCTGTTTCTCTACCCATTCGAAAGATACACCCTTCTGCGTCAACATGGTGAGAGGCTTCGCAATCCGAGAGAAGTTTTGGATGAATCTGCGGTAGTAGCCAGTGAGGCCTAGAAATTGACGAATTTCTGTAGGCGTCTTCGGTGCTGACCAGTTCTCAATAGCTTTAATTTTGGAGGGATCCACGTGGATTTCGTCTTCACTAACCACGTGTCCTAAGAATTCAACTCTTCGGATCCAAAACTCGCACTTAGAGAACTTCGCATATAACTTCTCGGATCGCAGCGTTTCCAGGACTCGTCGTAAATGATCCCCGTGTTCTTCCTCGCTCCGAGAGTAGACGAGTATATGATCAATGAAGACGATGATGAACTGATCTAGATATGGACGACACACCCTATTCATCATGTCCATGAATACTGCGAGGGCGTTAGTCAGTCCAAAGGGCATCACTACGAACTCAAAATGCCCATAACGGGTTCGGAAGGCTGTCTTCAGGACATCTTCCTCAAGCACCCGTAACTGGTGATACCCGGATCTAAGATCAATCTTGGAGAAGCAACTTGCTCCTTGTAGTTGGTCAAATAGGTCGTCGATACGAGGGAGAGGGTAACGATTTTTGACCGTGAGTTTATTGAGTTCCCTATAATCGATGCACATCCGAAACGATCCATCCTTCTTCTTCACGAACAAGACTGGAGCTCCCCAAGGTGAGAAGCTTGGTCTTATAAAACCCTTGTTGAGCAGTTCGTTGAGTTGACCGGATAGTTCTTGCATTTCGGCAGGCGCTAGGCGATAGGGCGACTTAGCTACGGGAGTAGCTCTTGGGACTAGGTCAATTCTGAACTCAACTTGACTTTTGGGAGGTAGACCTGGAAGATCCTCTGGGAAAACATCAGGGAATTCGCATACAACGGGAATGTCCTTTGGATCTTTCGATTTCTGGCTAGTGTCGACAACGTGAGCAAGAAAGGGGCGATATTCCTTGCGCAAGTATTTCTGAGCCTGAATACTGGAGATGATACGAAGGCTCGTACCCGGTTTATCTCCATAGATCAATAGGGTTTCGTGATTTGGAAGATTCAGGCGAATGGCTTTGTCGGAGCATAAGATATCGGCACGATGAAGACTCAACCAGTCCATACCAACAATGACATCGAAATTGTTGATTTAGACTGGTATAAGGTCGATTGAGAATGGGTTATCGTCTAATGTGAGGGTACAACCTATGTATATTTCGTTAGATCTTTCTGTCTTCCCGTTAGCCATTTCTACGATAAATGTTTCTATTAGTGGTTGAGGGGATTGTTTGAGTAAGTGTTTAAAGTTTTGATTTATGAAGCTTCTTTCTGCACCACTATCGAATAAGACACAGGCATAAGAGTTGTTGAGAAGAAACGTACCCGTGACCATCGTGGGATCCGCTACCGCTTCATTGTGACCGATAGCGAGTAACCTTCCAGTTCCCCCAGCATTTGTAGCCTTCGGACAGTTCTTCTTAAAATGACCCGCTTCACCGCAACCATAACACGTCGGGGTCACTCCCGCACCGGGAACTTGTGAGATAGGTTTGGGAGGGGCCTTGCAAAATCGGACAATATGGCCTTTCCGTCCGCAGTTGGAGCACTGCAATTCACGGTAGGGGCCGTGGTGGTGGAAAGGACATTTAGGACATTTGGGCAGATTCCCACTATAAGCTTTTGGCGGGGTAGGTGCGGCTGGAGTGGTGGCAGCATGGACCGCCACGATTTGCTGGTCCTTGAAGGAGGTTTGAGTTTTCTTGCCTTTCTTATTATCCATACGCTTCCTCTTTCTGTCAGATGGATCTGGTGGTGCAGTGGTAGTTGTGGTTGCTGTCGCTGGAGTGGAAGAGATCTCATGGTTGATCAGACTCTGGGCCAATTCCTTGGCACTGTCGAAGGCGGTAGGGCGTGAGGCTAGAACATTTCCTCGATACGGGGGCACTAAACCCCAGATGTACCGTTCAATCTTCTTGCTCTCAGATGGGATCATATTGGGACACGTAGCCGCCAAGTCGCAGAACCTGGCCGTGTACGCCATTATATCGGTCCCCACTATCTTGAGGTTCCAGAGTTCCTCCTCAAGTTTCTGGATTTCGCCCCTAGGGAAGTATTCCGTCCTCATAAGATCCTTTAGAGTATCCCAGCCCATGGCATTGGCTGAAACCAAGGAGAGTGCACTGACATGGCCGTTCCACCATGTTAGGGCCCTGTTGGTGAGGGTGGCAATAGCAAACTTGATTTTGCTCTCTTCGGGGCAAGAGCACATTTCAAACACAGCTTCGGTTCTTTCGAACCATTGGGATAATGCCAGAATTCCTTCGGTACCATCGAAGAAGGTAGGTTTACAGTTCATGAAGTCCTTATAAGTGCATCCCTGCACTCTTTGGTGGACTTCACCAAACCTGGAGTTACCACCTCTTGCGTCTCCGGAGTTCATTTGGGCCATGGCTGCTGTCACAGCCGCGGTCACAGCTGTTTGGAACAACACTGGATCGAAATGCGGAGGAGGAGGTGGTGGAGGAGGGGTTTGAGTTGCTGGTCTTCCTCTGCTTGGACGCTTTCGTGGAGGCATCTTTCACTAGAAGATCATATAAATGATAGCAATAGTAAGAGTCTAGTGCAAATGTGAATAGAGTGTTTCATGGATTAAATCAACATAACCCAAGATCAGAATGAGAGTCATAGCAATAGAGTAATCAACTACCAATATACTGGTATTAATGATGTAACACAAGTTCATGAAAATTGACCTAACAGTAGGTCTTACATCAAACCATACAGAAAATGTTGGCAGTTTAGAGATCTAGTTAGAGTATTTTTAAGCTAGGAATGTTTACAGACAAGAGATCTACGGAACATAGAGAGGAAAGGCTAGTCCTTTAAACAAACGAGTGAGGTAACTGGACGTCTTCTACTGGCGACGGTTACTTGTTGGGCGAATCCTCAGATCCGCTAGCTGACGCATAACTTCTTGAAGGTGTCGATCACGAGTCCTTTGGCGTGCTCGGAGTTCCCTAACTTCGGCTCAGGATGCAGCCAGTTGATGCTGCAGAGCCTCGTTGGTCCTCCTTGTCCTGTCCATGGCTTCTTCGAGTTGGTGGATGCGAACCGTGTTGAGATTCGAGTTGGCATCCACTTCTACAACTCGACCAATAGCAGCTTGACTCTGCTCAACATTCCTGGCAATCCTTCGGATCATGATGGGCAGAACCCGATCAGCTGATCCTCCTTCATTTATGTTGTAGAATCTTCGGTCTCCATTGTAAGGTAAAGGATGACCCTGCTCCTCGCTCCATCGGTGCAAGGATATGGCCCACGTAGGAGTGGGACCCTGAAATGCCGGACGGGGGTTAGGGTTCGGAGCTTCAGGAGGTTGGTTGTTAACTTCTGGTTCGGAGCTCGAGCTATCCGAGAAGCCTTCAGCATGATGATCATCCAAAGGGATCGAGTGATCATCGTCTGACTCCTCATCGAGCCATCCTCCATTGCCCTGGTTTGGATAGTATGGATCACCGGGATGGTGGAAGCCAGCCATGCTATCTACGCGAGAAAGGGGAAAATAAAGGTTAATAGACGTACTACTCTAAGATACTTATAAGATGAATCATTATTAGTCGACCCAATACTTGCGTAGTGCATACCGATTACATGTAACCGAAGCAAGATGGTCCTTCGAATAAGCAACCCTAACTTCAGACCCCCAATCAAACAAGAACCAGGAATGAAGCAAAGGCTACAGATTCTGAGTCTATAGCGCCCTAGTCACATGTAACCGTGGTGTATCCACTTAGCAACTATTGTCCTACCAGTAACAACCCTTTTAGTTATCACATACGTATGTTTTAGAAATACAGACTACTCATATAGTATTCTTATGCTAACGTTATTGTGGTAGTGTTGGTAAGTTTTAGACTTGTTGCAACACCACAACCAAACTTAGGAACATGCTAGTCACTCCCAGGAAAACGTAGTTGATCAAGCTACATCCCCCCAAATGTGACTATATGTCTTTAAGCCCAATTGTGTTGTCCAACAATCTTAATACTTTTGTTCTGTTCTAGTGCGATACTGACTTCTGTGTTTTATAGTGATGTGTGTATATATATACTTAGTTAAATCTCTTAGATACTTAACAGTATATATTCTTGATCAGAGTGTTTTAGTCCCGAAGTGTTTATAGTTCGTATATCTTTTATAGGTTGATATACTTGATTCACTATAAACAATGCTCTGATACCAATCTGTCGCACCCCAAAACCGATAACGGCGGAATACGTTTCGGGGTGGAGGACGTCATGTACAGTATCATCACAATTGCATAATAGTAAAAACAAGAAACATACAACCATTGCATTACATAGTGAATTTAATTACAAGTGTGTTTTGTAATGTTCAACAAACACCAAAAGTAAATCAAAAATAAGAGATGGATCTTGTATGCTCCATTTTCTCGAAAAAGCTGCACCTATACCTGTCTATCTTTGACCTGAGGATACAAGTTATTTTGAAAACGAATATCAGCATAAAGCTGGTGAGTTCATAAGAGTTTAGTGTGAGTTTTTGTATAAAAAGCATTAGAACCGATAGTATGAAAAGCTGCAATTTACATTCTTAAGTAGTAGAAAAACCTAGAAAATCCTATATTTTCCAGAAATACATTGTAAGTGAAAACCTTTAAGAAACATGTAATTTTCATCTTTGAAAACCATTTATTGTAAAAGTATAATAGTGAACCTCCAATAAGTAATGCAACACAGTAGATTATGCCTGAAGTCAATAATAGTGGTGCAAACTTCCTTTAGTGTTAGATGCTTGATTACTTCGGGATATTAACATAGCCTTTAGTTTAGTATTTTAGTGTGGTTATAGTGTATTTCTTGTATGTTACCGATAGTGTGAATAATAGAGGACCCCATGACCTTCCCGATCATGCACAGTGTAATAAAGCAGCGGCATCCCTGGGCCTGCACGGCTCGGACTGAAATTAACAGTCGGGATGTAATAGCGTCTGCCCCGTATAGATCTATACATGTAGCGTCGTTCTCCTGTCGGAAAACTCTGGGCGTAGTGTGTAGCGAATAGAGTATCTCATAGTGAGTTAGTGTGTTATCTTCGGATTAGTACTTTCCCTTGTATTATAGCGTAGTAGTCTTTTGTATAGCTCGCAGTGTGTTCTCTTATTAGTGTATAGTCTCATAATAGTGTGTATTATAGTGTGTAGAGTAGTAGCTATAGCGAGTAGTAGTGGCCTTAACTATACCTATTATAGTTAACTTAGCGTGTATGGTTCTTGTCGATTTAGTGGTTTAAGCATCAGATAAAATGAAAATACTCGTATCCAACACTAATATACATGATATATAACTAAGAATTCAACGACAGTCGGACGGATAACAACTACCCTAAGCCCACAATCAAACAAGAACAGGAAATAAGGCGAGCTATCGGTCCTAAGTCCTTCAAGTCTTACTTATATAAATATATTAGTGTGGTTACATTTTGTAAGAAAAGTTTACTTAATAAAAATCTTGTCCAAAGGGAGCATTTAGAAAATTGTTTATTTATCCAAAATAGTTTTGAAAACGTAAAATCCTTTTATAAAGCATAGCGGTAAATCACATATGATTTGATCTACGGATAGTGAATCACATGTGATTAATTTCCATAAACATGTATAATTGACTTGTATCCCCCCCCCCCAAAACATATAAAAACATTTGAAAGGTTCATTAAAGGGGTATGAACTCACCTGAAACCGAGTAAATCGGGTGAAAGTGTCGGTTAAGCGTTTTGTAACAAATAAGGACTTATACACCTTTTAGGACCCTATTAACATGTGGAATATGTGTTTTACAAAGAATTAATCATTTTATGCCTTTTATGAAAACATTTAGACATTCTAGCATTGATTCGGGGTCTTAGGGCTTAGAAGTGGTTCTCGGGGGATCGTATAAGGCCAAATAGGGGTTACGGGGGAGTCCAAGAGTTTACTCCCTTGGAGTTTATGGCCCAAAGGCCACTCCTTGGGAGTTTACGGCCGTAAGCTCCTAGGCTTGGCCGTAAACTCTTGTCCTCCTCTCAAAATGCAAGTTAAGGCCTTAAATCAATCCCCTAAATTTCTAGTGAATGTCTGGACCAATTTGGGGGTTTAAAACCTTCATTTGGTTGTGTTTGAGGGAGTTTACGGTCCTAGCTTGTTCTTGGACCGTAAACTCCATTTTGTCCCTCAAAATGTGTTGTTAAATGGTCCTAAGCACTCCCTTAAATCATAACTAAATTCTAGAATGCCTTAGATGAGTTTTTGGGACTTTAATCATGGAAATTTGGGAGTTTATGGCCTAAGCACAAGCTTTGGCCGTAAACCCTCTTTTAAGCTCTAAAAACTTATGTTTTGATGTCCAAACTCATCTAGGTAATTTCCTTAATTAATTTACAAGCCTAAGGGAAGGAAAAATGGGACTTTTGGCCATGATTTGGGTGTTTACGGCCTAAGAGGCTTCCTAGGACGTAAACTCCATGTTTTCCTCTAAATCATAAGATTTTTGTGTTCTAAATGCAATGGAGTACGTTTAGAACAAGCTAGGGAAGAAACTCTTACGTTAGGAAGCCGGAATTCGCGGTTTTGGAGTCGGAATCGGGTCTAGAGAGAGAAAGTAGTGAGAGAGTGTATGTTTAGGTTGGTAAAAGGGTGTAGTGTGGCATCCAATTTCCTTAAATATGCCTCGGGTATTGCACCCGGTACACGGCTACCCGATGCTAAAGTTTAACGGGGTTAAAACTTTTTACCCGGGTGAAATGGTTGAAAAGTAATATAATTTTATTTGGTTAAACGGGGTTAACACTTACAAGTTATATTTACTTATACTAAAATGATAATGTCAAGAAAATATAAATAAATAGATATTTATTTATTGACGACTCCAAATATTATGGAAATTTATATATAACGACGAATTCCGTTAGTGAAAACGGGATATGTAACATAAATAAATTTGGGTTGTCACACTAAGGTTCATAACATTTCATGTTATCTCAAAATTGGGATTTCCCCAATAATTTGCTAAGGTTTCCAACACTTACGTGTTACCTTGAAGTGGGATTTCTCCAATGATTAACTATAGTTTATAACACTAATGTGTAATTTCAGATTGGGATTTTCTCCTAAGGTTTTTCAAGAATTAGGATGCTAACGTATTGCTTGAAGATGGTATCTCCCCAGAAAGTATGCAAGACTTTTAGCACTATCATGTTGCAAAACAAAAGTCCCCTTAGTTATTTTCCAAGTTGGAGTCATTTCCAATTGATTCCTAAGGTAGGATCCCCCCCTAATGTTTACTAAGTTGAAGACAATCAAGTATCCTCCTTGATGAACTTTCAAAGCAAGGATCTTTCCATATATGAACTACAGGACCCTATGGAACCAAAAGAATCATAACTCTGCACTTCTCATAAGTCAGAAGTAGCTGAATCCTAAACGTCACGAAGCCTAAGGATAATCATGTTCTATCTATCCTTATTTTTAAGTGATCTCTTATTATGCGACGATTAAAGATTTATCATTCCAGAAGGATCTCAACTATTTTGAGATCCTAAATAGGTTACTAACTACTTTCAGGTTATTCAGATCCTAAGAATCCTTGTAAATCCAGAACCCTTTAGGATCCTAGTTATAAGGATCCTCGGAAATCCTACTGCTACAATCATACAAATAAAGAAAGATATATAAAAGCAAGCATAACCATGGATTATAAGGGTCACATACCCCTAAAAAAATTGTCTTACACCCCTTATCGGCATGGATTGGTTAAGCCCCCACCATGCTGAGATTATGTGCCACGAGAAGGCCGTTCGCCTTCGCCTCCCAAATCATGAAACCCTAGTAATTTACGGAGACAAACCCAGCACGAATCTTCGTCTCATCTCGTGCATCAAGGCACAAAAACATCTGCGAAAGAACAACTTGGCGTTCTTGGCTCACATAGTGGACAAGACCAAAGAAGAAACTAACATCCGAGATATTCCGGTAGCGTGTGAATTTCCAGACGTGTTTCCTGAAGATCTTCCGGGAGTACCCCCAGAGAGACAGGTTGAGTTCCGAATCGACCTTGTTCCAGGAGCAACTCCTCTCGCTAAATCACCCTATCGGTTGGCTCCTGCTGAAATGCAGGAATTGTCCAGCCAACTCAGTGAGCTTCTGGACAAGGGATTTATCTGAGCTAGCTACTCGCCATGGGGAGCTCCGATGCTCTTTGTCAAAAAGAAGGACGGATCTTTCAGAATGTGCATCGATTACAGAGAGTTAAATAAACTCACTGTTAAAAACCGCTACCCACTCCCACGAATCGATGATCTATTCGACCAGCTCCAAGGAGCCAGTTATTTTTCTAAAATAGATCTACGGTCCGGATACCACCAACTCAAAGTCCGGGAAGAGGATATTCCTAAAACCGTTTTCCGAACCCGCTACGGACATTATGAATTCGTCGTAATGCCCTTCGGTCTAACAAATGCACCTGCCGCATTTATGGACCTAATGAATCGAATCTGTCGACCGTTCCTCGACAACTTCGTCATTGTGTTTATCGATGACATCCTCGTCTATTCTCGAAGCAAAGAGGAGCATGGCCAACATCTCCGACAAGTCCTAGAAACTCTGCGATCGGAAAAACTGTACGCCAAACTCTCCAAGTGTGAGTTCTGGCTCCGGAGTGTGAATTTCCTAGGCCACATAGTTAGCCAAGACGGAGTTCATGTGGATCCCTCTAAGGTCAAAGCTGTGGAAGGATGGGCAACTCCGGCCACGCCCACAGAAATTCGTCAGTTCTTAGGCCTAGCAGGCTACTATAGGAGATTCATTCAAAACTTCTCGAAGATCGCCAAGCCGCTTACCTCACTTACGCAAAAGGGCGTACCATTCAAATGGACAGACAGACAAGAGATTGCGTTTCGAACCTTGAAGCAAGCTCTCTGTAGCGCTCCTGTACTATCTCTACCTGAAGGAACGGAAGATTTTGTGGTCTACTGTGACGCGTCGAATCAGGGCTTAGGTTGCGTTCTCATGCAACGTGGAAGAGTGATAGCATATGCGTCCCGCCAACTAAAGACGCACAAAGTAAATTACATGACCCATGACCTAGAATTGGGAGCCGTGGTCTTCGCTCTAAAAATTTGGAGGCACTACCTGTACGGTACAAAGTGCACCATCTTCACGGACCACAAGAGTCTCCAGCACATCTTGAATCAGAAGGAGCCGAACATGAGACAACGAAGATGGGTGGAATTACTAAACGACTACGAATGTGAGATCAAGTACCACCCAGGCAAGGCCAACGTGGTAGCTGATGCATTAAGTCGGAAGGAGTACTCTAATCGTCGTACAAAAACTCTCTCGATAACCATTCAATCTCATCTGGCCACTCAAATTGCATCAGTCCAGTCGGAGGCTATGAAAACGGAAAATAGAGCTAGCGAGGCATTGCGCGGGATGGAGAAGAACCTAGAAGTAAGGGAGAATGGGGTATACTACTTCATGAACCGTATTTGGGTCCCAAAAATCGGAGGATTTAGGGAGGCCGTTATGAAGGAAGCCCACAAGACACGATACTCCATTCATCCCAGTTCGGACAAGATGTATTTGGACATTAAACAACACTATTGGTGGCCTAACATGAAGGCGGAAATCGCGACCTACGTTAGTAAGTGCCTTACGTGCGCCAAAGTAAAGTTGGAAGACCAGAAACCCTCAGGATTGTTACAGCAACCGGCAATCCCTGAGTGGAAATGGGAGGGGATTTCTATGGATTTCGTGACCAAGCTACCCAAGACGTCGGACGGACTGGACACCATATGGGTAATAATCGACCGACTGACGAAATCTGCCCATTTCCTGCCAATCAAAGAATCCTACAAGATGGAGAGACTGACGCGTTTGTACCTATGAGAAATCGTGAGACTCCATGGAGTGCCAAAATCTATTATCTCGGATAGGGACAGTAGATTCACATCGCGCTTTTGGCAATCACTCCACAAGGCAATGGGAACTCATCTCGACATGAGCACCGCGTATCACCCACAAACGGACGGCCAAAGTGAACGAACCATTCAAACGCTTGAAGACATGCTTCGTGCATGTGTGATAGACTTTGGGAAGTCTTGGGATACCCACCTACCTTTGATCGAGTTCTCATATAACAATAGTTATCATTCGAGCATCAAGGTGGCTCCTTTCGAAGCATTGTACGGGCGTAAATGTAGATCACTGTTATGTTGGGCTGAAGTAGGTGATACCCAGCTAGCAAGAACACACACGTCGGACAAGGCACTAACGGGACCGGAGATCATTCGCGAAACCACGGAAAAGATCGTCCAGATCAGAGCTCGAATACAAGCATCGCGTGACCGACAAAAGAGCTACGCCGACAAACGGCGAAAGCCCTTAGAATTCCAAGTCGGTGATCGAGTACTGTTGAAAGTCTCACCCTGGAAAAGGGTCATACGTTTTGGAAAACGGGGAAAGCTGAACCCGCGATACATTGGACCTTTCGAAATCGTCGCCCGAATAGGTCCGGTAGCCTACAGACTGCAACTACCTGCAGAGCTAAACGGTGTACACCCCGTGTTTCATGTCTCTAACCTGAAGAAGTGCCTATCAGATGAAACCCTTGTCATTCCTCTTGACGAAATCGAAATCAATGAGAATCTCCTGTTCGTTGAAGAACCAATCGAAATCATGGACCGGGAGGTGAAGCGTACTAAGCAAAGTCGCATCCCGATCGTGAAAGTACGGTGGAACGCAAAGCGTGGGCCAGAATTCACGTGGGAACGCGAAGACCAAATGAAGCAAAAGTACCCTCACCTATTCTAGCATTCTCAAATCTAGCTTTCAAACAGAATTTCGGGACGAAATTCCCTCTAACGGGGGGATGATGTCACAACTGGAAATTTTGTGTCATGTAATCTACACACTCAAGTTAATGTGAATCAAAAACTTAATAACACGTGTGACACCTATTATTAGGACATCAAAAACTTCAATCCAATACATCATACAAGTGCTACAAATAGTCATCAAACAATTGGAAACCATAGAAGTTCTTGTGTAGGTCCACTTTGGACTAGGACTTCCTTATTGGACACAAATGGACCAATAAGCTTCAAATTTGACTATCATGGGCTTAGAACCCTAATTGGGCTCTAATTGGACCCATATTAATTTATTTCAATATTTTGGGCCATTTTGGGCCTAGAATGAAATGAATTAAAAGCTTTGATCCATGAATAACCTAAACTAGTCCAACAAAATGTAAAAATCATACTATATTCTTTTATGTTAAAACTCACCCAAACTAACTCTAATATTGGGCTTAGGGGCAAAAAGCCCAAATTTTCCTTTTTCTTTAAGATTCTCGGCCCAAGGCCCAAGTCCAAGAAGAAATGGTAAGGAGTTGACCTTGGTTTGCCACCTCATTATTGTCTTTTGGATATCCATGCAACTTATTCCATATATCCATGCATATCACTTCAAAGGTCTATTTCTCCCTCTCTCTCCCTCACTCTCGGCCATCTCAAACACACACACACCTCACAAACTCTCTCAAGAACACTCAAGAACACTTCATCCCTCTCCACTCAAAGATCTCGAAATTTAGGAAGCTTTCAAGAGGATATTTCCACAAATTCTTCATCTAAGGTAAGATTATGCTTGGATCTATGACTTAGATTCTTTTTGTCATCAAAATCTTTTCCTAATTCATGCCAAAATCGTGATCTTACATCCTAGAAGCACATCAAACTCGAGATCTTCCATCTTTTCTTCAAAAACCGAAATCACACCCTAAGGTGAGCTTCATACCCCCTATTTTCCGTTTTTATGAGTTTTGTGGGGGGGGGGAATACAAGTGAAAGTGTAGATCTATATGTGTTTTGTATGCCTTGTATGATTTCTATGCTTATATGTGTGTTTTTGTGTGTTATAATGTTGGATCTAGCCATAAAACCCCTAAAAATCGAGATATACTTTATGTTAAATGATACTAGCATCAAGTATATTTCTACATACAAAGTGTTCCAAGAAAAATAGCTAAATGGCTTAATAACATTTTATTTCGGCTAAAAACTCAATTTTTGGATTGAAAATGTTAAAAATATAAAGTTAAAGGGCCCAAAGTGACATATCACGAATTCTGATGGATGAGGAGTGTCAAAACAGTTTCAATGAGATATTTTCTGGAAATATACTCATTTGGAGGATTAAAAATATAAATTTCAAGCTTAATGGGCTAAAAATGACAATTTCGGCCCAATAGGGCCCATTATGTGAAATTTTCTGTTTTGGAGGGCCAAAACTGTGTTTTTCTGTAAAACAGTGGACTTCTAGTGTTCCAAGTACTTTTCAAAGGTTTAAAATGCTTTTCAAATTTAAAAAGGACCAAAGTTGCAAAAATTTTCCAATTTGGGCCAAAATTGTAAAAACTACGAAAAAGAGGGGTTATAACCGAGAAAACTGCAATTTCAGGGACTTAAACTGTTTTCAATGAAAAATATGCTGAAAAATATTAATTTCAATAATTTTTGGGGTTAAAATGTCAAGAAAAATGATTTAAGGACCAAACCGGAAAGTTATTTAATTAGAGGGTTGAAAAAGTAAATTTTACAAACAATGAGGGACTGAAAACAGAAAACTTTCAAGGCTAATTCAATACACGCAACTTGATCAAATATTGGCACCGCGACTACCTACGTAATACAATACACAACAATACCAAAAATCGTTGTTAAACGAATTGATTCGGTCTCGAATCAATAACAATCCGAAAAATACTAACACGACGATAACTCGATTCATACACGAAAACATTTGGTAATTCAATATACACGTGAGAGTGCACAGACGTCTACGCACCATCTTTGGGCCCCAAAGTGTAAAATCTTGTTTGTTGGGCCTAGCTAGCCCAATGACCTGATCTTAAGGCCCGAAGACTTCTACCTTACGAGTTGTTGGGTCTTACATGATCTAACACAGCGTAAAAGGACTTTCAATGGCTTTTATACTATTGGTCCCCAAGGGTCCTATGGTATTGCTAGTAAAGTCGGTATTTCATGCGAGGCGGGTCAAGGGCCCCTCGTACCCTTTTTTTTTATCCCCAACCGGTTAATGGAGTCATCGGGGTCTTCGTGTCCTCTTTCTCTTCGGATGTGGGATTACTCGGAGTCAGGGCGGTTGGATAACGTGATTAGTACGGACGACGCCTACGGGATCGTTAGTATAGTTATAAACTGGCCGTTTGTGTAACGCTTGTTTATAGCAATTAATCATGCGCAAAAATAATCCGACGTCGCCTGGAATTAATGACTTCACGCGTTACAATGGTTTTATTTTAACTTCATGAAATTCAAAGAATTAGGAAAACATCGGGTTTTCCTAGGGTTTTTCAATACATACGGTTTCGAAATGTATACAAGTTTAATGAACAATTATTACAACTATAGAAACAAACAAGCATACCTATGGATCTTCACAAATGTTTTCAAAAGCTTTTCTTTTCAGAAAATATCGGATTTTCTGGTGGTTTTCAAAACGATACAAAACATTGTTTTTCAAATACCGCTTATGAACTCACCAACATTTCACATGTTGACGTTTTTCAAAATACTTGTATTCTCAGGTAACCAGTGAATCAAAGGAAAATGTACTCTGTGATGGCTTGCAGTTTACTTATTAACGAACTGAACAATTTATTTTTGGGAATGTAATGTTTTGAGACAATGTAATGGATGTAAACACTATCAGTTGTAATATTCAAATGTTGGTGACGAATGATGTTATGTTTCATGTATATTCATTGTGATGGTATTCAATTGAGTCACAACAGCTCCCGAACGTTTCCGCCGTCTGGTTCGGGGGTGTGACAGGTTGGTATCAGAGCTTTGTTTATAGTGAACTAGCATGTCGAGCCACACATTGATATGCAACTATAAACCAAAAAGAGGGACTAACATAACTCTGAACAAAACAAGTAAATAAAACACGCTTGCTTGCATTAGGAATAAGAACATAACGCCGAATCAAACACAATAATGCTGGTATCTCGGTTAACTCGGGACTGTTCTTAGTGATACCAAGGAGTGGATGTAGCCTGATCAACTACATTCTCTCCAAAGTAAAACTAACACACGTCTTGATGAGATCGGGATAGCTAGGGAACCTAAAACAATACCCTTTATCACCAAAAAGAGAGCATCTAGTTAGCATAAGTCATAGTCAGGAGAGTGACGATAGTTTATATTTTCCCTCAGTCGTCATGGAGGAAGAGCAGCAGGGTATCCAGTTCCATTAGGTCCTAGTAGCTCACAGGATGCTTGAGGATGAACCAGGAGAGAATCCAGGGGAAGCACACGACGTCGGAACCGACGAATACGTAGACACCGACTACGAATTTGGAGAGATCGACGACGACGAGGAAGGTCAGGTCGGGGACCAGGACCCCGTTCCGCCGCGTGAGAACGAGGCGCAACCAGACCACCCCGCTCCACCAGTAAACCCCCCAAGGGAGAACCGTTCCCTCGAAGCTGAGATCGCCGCACTGCGACAACAGCTGTATGCTATGGAAGCTCGGGCAGTGTGAGCAGAGCATGAGAGGGATGAGGTTATTGGAGACATGGCAGAGATGGCGCAGTTACTGGCACAACATTTCGGCATATGACCTCGGCACCACCTCCAGACGCAGCTCATCACGGTTAGGGATAGACTTATCATAGTAGGTCATTAGGAACTATGCTATGTACTCCGACTCTATGTTTAAGTGACTACACTACTCATGGAGCCGTTATGCTGTCGAATTAGTGTCACTCATGTATGCTCTTACGAGCAAAATTTTCTTGTATTAAATGCGGATAATATTAATGAACTTTTATGTGTTTTGCTATGATATTACAAGTTGTTATGTGTTGAGAAGTTATGATTGTATGTCCGATGGTAGTAATGTCTAAGTTCGTACCATACACCTAGTTAGTAGGATCACAACCTCACAGAAACCACATACACTCAACATCTTTCCGTTTCATGACAGAAAGATGCCTCTCCGACCTACTCGCGGAAACCCAGGACCAACTCCACCTGAGGTTGACTCCACTGCATTCCAGGCAGCCGTGTCTACTGCGGTCACCGCAACTATGGCACAACTCCATCAGGGGAATAATGGAGGAGGCAACGGGCAAGGGGCAGGAAGTTCGAACAACGGGATGAACCAAGGGTCTACCAAAACATGTACCTACAAGGACTTCACGAACGCTAAACCACGAACTTTCAACGGCACTAGAGGGGTGATCACTTTGAAGCGATGGATTGAAAAGGTGGAGTCGGTATTCGAGATATGCGATTGCCCCGAGCAGATGAAGGTGAAGTTCGCGGCCTGCACTTTTGTGGACCAAGCACTCACTTGGTGGAACGGACACGTGGAAGCCATGACGCTCCCTGTAGCCAACTCTATGTCATGGACAGAAATGAAAGAAATGTTGATGGCTGAGTACTGCCCACGAGGCGAAATACAGAAGATGGAGCAAGAGCTATGGAACCTCACCGTGCAGAATGCGAATATCGATGCCTACATATCAAGATTTAGTGAACTATCTCTGTTGTGCCCGGGTATGATCACATCAGAAGGAAAGAAGATTGAGCGATTCATCTGGGGACTGACATCCCCCATTCAAGGGAATGTGACAGCTGCGAACCCTGAAACGTTTGACCGTGCGAAGAGATTGGCGAAGAGGCTGTATGATCATAACAACAAGAAGGGCGAGAAGCCAGTGGAGGCTAAGAAGAAAAAGGAGGGTGATGGCAAGAAAGGGAAGAACAACAAGAGAAAGGGACGTCAGGGCCCCGAGACCTCTAAAAAGCAGCAGACAGTGGCAGTTAACGCTGTCACCACACCGGTTCCAGCCACACCACATGCTCCAGCCTCAGCTGCTTCAAATGCTTCAAGACCCTATTCCGGTAATCTTCCCAAATGTAATAAGTGCGGTCTCCATCATCACGATGAATGTAGGGAATTCCATTGCACCAGTTGCAACCGAAGGGGACACACTGCAAGATACTGCAGGACTTATCCTCCCCAGAGTCAGAATCAGGGAAACAACAACAACAACAACAACAACAACCACCGCAATAACAACAACACCAATGCCGGCGGCCATAATACAGGGCCTAGCCACACCTGCTTCGGGTGCGGAAGGACGGGGCATTTACGCCGAGATTGCCCTAACAACAACAATTCAAGAAACAGAGGAGCAGGAAAGATGCTGACTATGGGTCAGGGTGAGGCAGTTCAGGACCCCGCAGTTGTGACCGGTACGTTTCTCCTAAACCACACTTATGCATGCATCTTATTTGACACCGGAGCGGAGCGAAGTTTCGTAAGCGAGAAGTTTAAACATTTATTAAAACAACAACCCCAGAAGCTAAATGAAACCTATACGGTGGAAATGGCCAATGGGAAAACCGAATCCACTGGGGAGATCTACATCGGATGTACCCTAACCCTTAACCAACACGTCTTTCGAATAGACCTAATGCCAGTGTCAATTAGGAGTTTCGATGTGATTATCGGCATGGATTGGTTAAGCCCCCACCATGCTGAGATTATGTGCCACGAGAAGGCCGTTCGCCTTCGCCTCCCAAATCATGAAACCCTAGTAATTTACGGAGACAAACCCAGCACGAATCTTCGTCTCATCTCGTGCATCAAGGCACAAAAACATCTGCGAAAGAACAACTTGGCGTTCTTGGCTCACATAGTGGACAAGACCAAAGAAGAAACTAACATCCGAGATATTCCGGTAGCGTGTGAATTTCCAGACGTGTTTCCTGAAGATCTTCCGGGAGTACCCCCAGAGAGACAGGTTGAGTTCCGAATCGACCTTGTTCCAGGAGCAACTCCTCTCGCTAAATCACCCTATCGGTTGGCTCCTGCTGAAATGCAGGAATTGTCCAGCCAACTCAGTGAGCTTCTGGACAAGGGATTTATCTGAGCTAGCTACTCGCCATGGGGAGCTCCGATGCTCTTTGTCAAAAAGAAGGACGGATCTTTCAGAATGTGCATCGATTACAGAGAGTTAAATAAACTCACTGTTAAAAACCGCTACCCACTCCCACGAATCGATGATCTATTCGACCAGCTCCAAGGAGCCAGTTGTTTTTCTAAAATAGATCTACGGTCCGGATACCACCAACTCAAAGTCCGGGAAGAGGATATTCCTAAAACCGTTTTCCGAACCCGCTACGGACATTATGAATTCGTCGTAATGCCCTTCGGTCTAACAAATGCACCTGCCGCATTTATGGACCTAATGAATCGAATCTGTCGACCGTTCCTCGACAACTTCGTCATTGTGTTTATCGATGACATCCTCGTCTATTCTCGAAGCAAAGAGGAGCATGGCCAACATCTCCGACAAGTCCTAGAAACTCTGCGATCGGAAAAACTGTACGCCAAACTCTCCAAGTGTGAGTTCTGGCTCCGGAGTGTGAATTTCCTAGGCCACATAGTTAGCCAAGACGGAGTTCATGTGGATCCCTCTAAGGTCAAAGCTGTGGAAGGATGGGCAACTCCGGCCACGCCCACAGAAATTCGTCAGTTCTTAGGCCTAGCAGGCTACTATAGGAGATTCATTCAAAACTTCTCGAAGATCGCCAAGCCGCTTACCTCACTTACGCAAAAGGGCGTACCATTCAAATGGACAGACAGACAAGAGATTGCGTTTCGAACCTTGAAGCAAGCTCTCTGTAGCGCTCCTGTACTATCTCTACCTGAAGGAACGGAAGATTTTGTGGTCTACTGTGACGCGTCGAATCAGGGCTTAGGTTGCGTTCTCATGCAACGTGGAAGAGTGATAGCATATGCGTCCCGCCAACTAAAGACGCACAAAGTAAATTACATGACCCATGACCTAGAATTGGGAGCCGTGGTCTGCGCTCTAAAAATTTGGAGGCACTACCTGTACGGTACAAAGTGCACCATCTTCACGGACCACAAGAGTCTCCAGCACATCTTGAATCAGAAGGAGCCGAACATGAGACAACGAAGATGGGTGGAATTACTAAACGACTACGAATGTGAGATCAAGTACCACCCAGGCAAGGCCAACGTGGTAGCTGATGCATTAAGTCGGAAGGAGTACTCTAATCGTCGTACGAAAACTCTCTCGATAACCATTCAATCTCATCTGGCCACTCAAATTGCATCAGTCCAGTCGGAGGCTATGAAAACGGAAAATAGAGCTAGCGAGGCATTGCGCGGGATGGAGAAGAACCTAGAAGTAAGGGAGAATGGGGTATACTACTTCATGAACCGTATTTGGGTCCCAAAAATCGGAGGATTTAGGGAGGCCGTTATGAAGGAAGCCCACAAGACACGATACTCCATTCATCCCAGTTCGGACAAGATGTATTTGGACATTAAACAACACTATTGGTGGCCTAACATGAAGGCGGAAATCGCGACCTACGTTAGTAAGTGCCTTACGTGCGCCAAAGTAAAGTTGGAAGACCAGAAACCCTCAGGATTGTTACAGCAACCGGCAATCCCTGAGTGGAAATGGGAGGGGATTTCTATGGATTTCGTGACCAAGCTACCCAAGACGTCGGACGGACTGGACACCATATGGGTAATAATCGACCGACTGACGAAATCTGCCCATTTCCTGCCAATCAAAGAATCCTACAAGATGGAGAGACTGACGCGTTTGTACCTATGAGAAATCGTGAGACTCCATGGAGTGCCAAAATCTATTATCTCGGATAGGGACAGTAGATTCACATCGCGCTTTTGGCAATCACTCCACAAGGCAATGGGAACTCATCTCGACATGAGCACCGCGTATCACCCACAAACGGACGGCCAAAGTGAACGAACCATTCAAACGCTTGAAGACATGCTTCGTGCATGTGTGATAGACTTTGGGAAGTCTTGGGATACCCACCTACCTTTGATCGAGTTCTCATATAACAATAGTTATCATTCGAGCATCAAGGTGGCTCCTTTCGAAGCATTGTACGGGCGTAAATGTAGATCACTGTTATGTTGGGCTGAAGTAGGTGATACCCAGCTAGCAAGAACACACACGTCGGACAAGGCACTAACGGGACCGGAGATCATTCGCGAAACCACGGAAAAGATCGTCCAGATCAGAGCTCGAATACAAGCATCGCGTGACCGACAAAAGAGCTACGCCGACAAACGGCGAAAGCCCTTAGAATTCCAAGTCGGTGATCGAGTACTGTTGAAAGTCTCACCCTGGAAAAGGGTCATACGTTTTGGAAAACGGGGAAAGCTGAACCCGCGATACATTGGACCTTTCGAAATCGTCGCCCGAATAGGTCCGGTAGCCTACAGACTGCAACTACCTGCAGAGCTAAACGGTGTACACCCCGTGTTTCATGTCTCTAACCTGAAGAAGTGCCTATCAGATGAAACCCTTGTCATTCCTCTTGACGAAATCGAAATCAATGAGAATCTCCTGTTCGTTGAAGAACCAATCGAAATCATGGACCGGGAGGTGAAGCGTACTAAGCAAAGTCGCATCCCGATCGTGAAAGTACGGTGGAACGCAAAGCGTGGGCCAGAATTCACGTGGGAACGCGAAGACCAAATGAAGCAAAAGTACCCTCACCTATTCTAGCATTCTCAAATCTAGCTTTCAAACAGAATTTCGGGACGAAATTCCCTCTAACGGGGGGATGATGTCACAACTGGAAATTTTGTGTCATGTAATCTACACACTCAAGTTAATGTGAATCAAAAACTTAATAACACGTGTGACACCTATTATTAGGACATCAAAAACTTCAATCCAATACATCATACAAGTGCTACAAATAGTCATCAAACAATTGGAAACCATAGAAGTTCTTGTGTAGGTCCACTTTGGACTAGGACTTCCTTATTGGACACAAATGGACCAATAAGCTTCAAATTTGACTATCATGGGCTTAGAACCCTAATTGGGCTCTAATTGGACCCATATTAATTTATTTCAATATTTTGGGCCATTTTGGGCCTAGAATGAAATGAATTAAAAGCTTTGATCCATGAATAACCTAAACTAGTCCAACAAAATGTAAAAATCATACTATATTCTTTTATGTTAAAACTCACCCAAACTAACTCTAATATTGGGCTTAGGGGCAAAAAGCCCAAATTTTCCTTTTCCTTTAAGATTCTCGGCCCATGGCCCAAGTCCAAGAAGAAATGGTGAGGAGTTGACCTTGGTTTGCCACCTCATTATTGTCTTTTGGATATCCATGCAACTTATTCCATATCTCCATGCATATCACTTCAAAGGTCTATTTCTCCCTCTCTCTCCCTCACTCTCGGCCATCTCAAACACACACACACCTCACAAACTCTCTCAAGAACACTCAAGAACACTTCATCCCTCTCCACTCAAAGATCTCGAAATTTAGGAAGCTTTCAAGAGGATATTTCCACAAATTCTTCATCTAAGGTAAGATTATGCTTGGATCTATGACTTAGATTCTTTTTGTCATCAAAATCTTTTCCTAATTCATGCCAAAATCGTGATCTTACATCCTAGAAGCACATCAAACTCGAGATCTTCAAGAAAAGGGTGCTAAGGCCAAAAATCACCAAGTTTTCTTCCATCTTTTCTTCAAAAACCGAAATCACACCCTAAGGTGAGCTTCATACCCCCTATTTTCCAATTTTATGAGTTTTGTGGGGGGGGGGGGGATACAAGTGAGAGTGTAGATCTATATGTGTTTTGTATGCCTTGTATGATTTCTATGCTTATATGTGTGTTTTTGTGTGTTATAATGTTGGATCTAGCCATAAAACCCCTAAAAATCGAGATATACTTTATGTTAAATGATACTAGCATCAAGTATATTTCTACATACAAAGTGTTCCAAGAAAAATAGCTAAATGGCTTAATAACATTTTATTTGGGCTAAAAACTCAATTTTTGGATATAAAATGTTAAAAATATAAAGTTAAAGGGCCCAAAGTGACATATCACGAATTCTGATGGATGAGGAGTGTCAAAACAATTTCAATGAGATATTTTCTGGAAATATACTCATTTGGAGGATTAAAAATATAAATTTCAAGCTTAATGGGCTAAAAATGACAATTTCGGCCCAATAGGGCCCATTATGTGAAATTTTCTGTTTTGGAGGGCCAAAACTGTGTTTTTCTGTAAAACAGTGGACTTCTAGTGTTCCAAGTACTTTTCAAAGGTTTAAAATGCTTTTCAAATTTAAAAAGGACCAAAGTTGCAAAAATTTTCCAATTTGGGCCAAAATTGTAAAAACTGCGAAAAAGAGGGGTTATAACCGAGAAAACTGCAATTTCAGGGACTTAAACTGTTTTCAATGAAAAATATGCTGAAAAATATTAATTTCAATAATTTTTGGGGTTAAAATGTCAAGAAAAATGATTTAAGGACCAAACCGGAAAGTTATTTAATTAGAGGGTTGAAAAAGTAAATTTTACAAACAATGAGGGACTGAAAACAGAAAACTTTCAAGGCTAATTCAATACACGCAACTTGATCAAATATTGGCACCGCGACTACCTACGTAATACAATACACAACAATACCAAAAATCGTTGTTAAACGAATTGATTCGGTCTCGAATCAATAACAATCCGAAAAATACTAACACGACGATAACTCGATTCATACACGAAAACATTTGGTAATTCAATATACACGTGAGAGTGCACAGACGTCTACGCACCATCTTTGGGCCCCAAAGTGTAAAATCTTGTTTGTTGGGCCTAGCTAGCCTAATGACCTGATCTTAAGGCCCGAAGACTTCTACCTTACGAGTTGTTGGGTCTTACATGATCTAACACAGCGTAAAAGGACTTTCAATGGCTTTTATACTATTGGTCCCCAAGGGTCCTATGGTATTGCTAGTAAAGTCGGTATTTCATGCGAGGCGGGTCAAGGGCCCCTCGTACCCTTTTTTTTTATCCCCAACCGGTTAATGGAGTCATCGGGGTCTTCGTGTCCTCTTTCTCTTCGGATGTGGGATTACTCGGAGTCAGGGCGGTTGGATAACGTGATTAGTACGGACGACGCCTACGGGATCGTTAGTATAGTTATAAACTGGTCGTTTGTGTAACGCTTGTTTATAGCAATTAATCATGCGCAAAAATAATCCGACGTCGCCTGGAATTAATGACTTCACGCGTTACAATGGTTTTATTTTAACTTCATGAAATTCAAAGAATTAGGAAAACATCGGGTTTTCCTAGGGTTTTTCAATACATACGGTTTCGAAATGTATACAAGTTTAATGAACAATTATTACAACTAT
Organism: Lactuca serriola; assembly: GCF_051521515.1. NCBI lineage: Eukaryota > Viridiplantae > Streptophyta > Magnoliopsida > Asterales > Asteraceae > Lactuca > Lactuca serriola. Next base: position 190,579,041 of record NC_136409.1, on the reverse strand, counting down.
AGAAACAAACAAGCATACCTATGGATCTTCACAAATGTTTTCAAAAGCTTTTCTTTCCAGAAAATATCGGATTTTCTGGTGGTTTTCAAAACGATACAAAACATTGTTTTCCAAATACCGCTTATGAACTCACCAACATTTCACATGTTGACGTTTTTCAAAATACTTGTATTCTCAGGTAACCAGTGAATCAAAGGAAAATGTACTCAGTGATGGCTTGCAGTTTACTTATTAACGAACTGTACAATTTATTTTTGGGAATGTAATGTTTTGAGACAATGTAATGGATGTAAACACTATCAGTTGTAATATTCAAATGTTGGTGACGAATGATGTTATGTTTCATGTATATTCATTGTGATGGTATTCAATTGAGTCACAACAGCTCCCGAACGTTTCCGCCGTCTGGTTCGGGGGTGTGACAGTACAAGAGTAGAAAACTTTTACTCTTACATTTGACAAGTGTTTTAAACCTTCTTTAAGACATGTCACTCAAATGACAATCTTGGAGTATGACTCTAAGACTTGTATTGGAACAAGGTATGACTCATCTTCTTGATTTAACCATTTCAACAATTCAAGATCCCTCTTCTTAGTCATAAGAATGCACTAAGACTTCCTTAGAGAACTAATTGTGCTATGGTTTCTTAATCATTAAGATGATCACAAAAACTGATACTAAAGTACTCTCCCATCTTTTCAGATTTGAGAAACTTTTATCCTTCTGCCTAATTTGATTCTTCTTATTCGCTCTGCCTTACATTGGAACCCTTTAGTAAACTATGACGAATAGTTTTGTCAATCTTTTTGTGGTGGACTTGACCAGTGCACAAGAATGTGTACTCGATCCCTTGGTCCTTCACTTGACTCACACATTCATGTGAACAAATAATTAGTCTTAATTTTCCAATACTTGAAAGTTCTCATTCATCATGCTATACAACTTGCATGATTCCAAGTTCCGGTCCAATTGAAACTTGGGTGATGAGAATCTTTCCTTATTTGGTAAATCTAGACATTACCACAAATGAAAGAATCAATTTCATACTTCCACTCTTGCTATTAATGGAATCATATAAGCAACAATTTTTCCTCAAATGCCATTGTAAGGATATTTTAAAAATAAATAAAATCAAAATTTTCCTTTTATTTTAAACTTTGCGGAAAACTTATCCTTACAATCCATATGAAAACTTGTTGTTACCTATTCCTAAGCAATATCTCATAACTCCTAAGAAGTAGCTCAAGAATCCGATCTTCAAATTATGCGATAGAAATCCATCTACGTGATCAGATTTAGCATATTCTTTCTTTAAGTTTCTTCACTTTTCTGTGATTCTTAAAACACCACCATGCGACCCGGTCACATCATGTATCAAGAATCTCATAATAGAAACTTAACAGAGTTAGATAGTGGACTTTACCTGAAGTAGAGTCAAACTTATTGACTTTAACATCCTTAGGTAAATTTGGCAGCTTCGCAACCAATGCCCCTTCCTTTGGCAATATAAACATATGGACCCTTTGATAATGGTACACGGGACTATCACAGACTTAGCTTTCTCTTTACCATTTGGTCAACCGAGTTGACTATGGCCGATCCCTTTCCATTGGGAAGAGAATGCTTTTCTAGCTTTCCTGTGTCACTATTGTCAATGTCCATCAAGTTTTAAGGAAGTTGATCTTAACAAATAGATAAGATCATTAAGGGTCTTGTCATAGTCTGTTTCATAGGTGTCCCAAAGGAACTCACTATGTGACTTAGAAAGTGATTGAACCACCAACTTTCTCAAGACTTTGACACCCAACTCTCCCGGCTTGTCAATATGTGACTACATCTCCAAGATGTGATCACACCTAGACCTTGCCTTGCCAATAGGGCTTGAGTGACCTTAAACTTTTCAAGAACTTGTGGGTTGGGGAGAATAATTGGAAAAGGTGAATGAAATATGATTTCCAAGGGACATCATCTTCATTTAGGAAAGCTTGTTTCAAGAGATTTGGGAAGATCATAAATGTCTAAACCAGACATGATTTTGGGAGATATTCAAGAAAGTTGATTTTTAAATTCCTTAATATGACACCCAATATGAAATATTAAGGCTAGGACCCAACAAACTATTTTATAACTTAGAAGAGGTATGCCGTAATCCAAGCTATAAAATATTTGAAGGTAGGTGAATGACGATTCACCAATTTCCACCAAGATAAACGAAATGTATTATTAGGTTTTAATTGGATTTGAAACTCCTAGATCTTTGAGATTCATTGAACTGTTCAAAGGCATGTTTCAATCTCGAGTGTGCCCTTCAGGTTTTGTGACTGGGGTGCCGAGGATCACAAAACAAGGTGTGAAGTACCCATGCAAATTACTTGGTACCCTTAAGTGTTTACCCCTTAATCGATGTGCCGGTTAACCACACACGCTCCATCGATACTATGATAAACATTAAGTTACCCTTTGCCTACCTTGTTAAATACGCGTTAGTGTGCCGGTTAACCACACACGCTCCACTAACCGACTTAAACAAAGTGCAAAGTGTAATTTCATGGATTAGCACCTTATTCACATTTTTCCTAAGTAACTAAGATTGGGTATTATTAAGAGTTTAGTTACTTAGTATTTATCATTAATACTTTTAATGAAGGGAGAATTATAGTCCTGTCAAACCCATTCGGCTAACGACCCTCCACCAGTCAAGCAAGCGGTGGGTGAGAGTGGACACCCATTAAGTTGCCATTTTATAGGCAACAACCTTATACCCACCTTATAGACCGGCTTCGTGAATGAGGCATACTAGCGGTAAGACTGACTTTACTCTTATACATATATATATATATATATATATATATATATATATATATATATATATTATTAACTTATAATATTATAAAGTATAAGGGTTGAATTTTAACTTTTAAAATTCTAAGGGCTAACTTGGAATTAAAGTATTCATAAGAGAAAACTTTACAAATTCCAAAACTTGAGGGCAAGTTTTGAAACTATTCAAAACTAATTAATTCCATAACTTATGTGTTTAAAGTAGTTTTAATCCAAAAACTCTTCAAGTTCCATAACTTGAGGACAAGTTATGGAAGACTTTAAACTAATAAAAGAACTAACTTTTCTTTATTTTATAACTTATGGATTTAATTATGGTTACATATTTATTCTTTAATGAAGTGACTTCTTGAACTTCCACAACTTGAGGACAAGTTATGGAGTCATAAAAAATTATTCAATGACACAAGACTCTTCATTTTGTAACCATTGCCAACTTTTATGAGTTTTAGGAGTCTTTAATGTGACTCTTCATGTAACTTGAGGACAAGTTACACAAACACATTTTATAGTCAACTCTTAGATTAAAATGGATTGGAAACAACTATTTCAATTAACTTTTCTATTAATCTAAACAACTCATAAGAACAAGATAATTCAAATCAAACTTTTTCATGTAATTAGTCTAAACCTTAAACTAATACAAAACATGAATCTATTGACAATTATCTTTGAAAATGGATTAGCATGAACATTACCACATCAAAAACAAGTTTATAAGTTAAAAAACAACTTAGGGTAATGTTCCTAGTCCATTTCTAGCCAAAAACCTCAAAAATATGCTGTCTGGGGCTCCTACTCGGCGAGTGCATGAACCTACTCGGCGAGTAGGATGATTTTACTCATGGACTCGGCGAGTTCATCAGTGGACTCGGCGAGTCCAGTGCCTAGAAAGCCATAAAATCAAGTTTTTCAGCATTTTTCAGCAATTTGCATCAAGTATAATAGAAAACAAGCCTAGGCCCTGATACCACTGTTGGGTTTTGAGCATTCTAACACTCCTAAGTGTACATGCAACCCTAAATACCTTGGATCTATGTTTTCTCTATTATACATGCAAATAAGAACTTCCAATGTATTATCCTAATCTAGCATACAAAAACAATGAATGTAACAAGATAGAATACATACCTCTTGATGTAGAAAGTCTTCATGAAGCTTGAGTGCCTAGCCCCAATAGTGTGGAAGCCTCAAATGGAATCACAATCACCAAAACACTTAGAATAACTTGAGAGAATTCTACAACTCATGAAATCGGCTAGCCCTTTCACTTCACACACTAGTGGCCGATTTTGGTCAAGAATAAGATGCTTATATAGTTAGGGTTACACCATGTAAACCCTAATTGACATGGCCTTTCATTTCCATGATCCATGGGTACAAATACACCATGGACCATCCATGGACCATCCTATGGGTTTTAGCCCAACTTGATTATCCATGGAGCATTAGCCCACTATACAAGTATGGATGATTTACACAATCAACCCATATATTTAATTAGTCTTCTTTTGATCACTTAATTAATCCTAGATTAATTCTTGATCAATACTAATTAAATAATCTTATTATTCTTATTATTAATATACTAGAACTTATAATATATTAATAACCATAAGTGTCTTATTTCTCTCATTATAGTCTATCCAAGTGCATGATGGTATGCAACCCAAATGGACCATGCCGGGTCGGGTCAAGTCTTACCAATTATAGTTATGGACTTAGACATTAATCCAACATAATGGAGTCGCGTTTCACGAAAAAATATTTTCCTTTCCAAGCACCATCATTATGCTTGGACTTCAAAACAAGGGGAAATCTATCGGTTTTGACCTTCAACAGGAAACGGGAGTTCTCAAAAGTTGTAAGATCATAAATATAGGCTAGCTCATTTATGCCAATGGAAAGATCCCTGTAACGATTCAAATGATCAATCTAATAGAGGATCCTCCAAATCGTTGGCATGACTTGAATGTATGAGATTTTTATGATCTCAAAAAATTCAGAAATGATCCCGGAGAAGGGGTGAGAGAGTCTTAGGGTGAAAGGATACTCGGGAAGACAAACGCAAGTAGAAGAAATGAAATCAGGCTGAATCCTAGCATCGAAAGCCCTAAAAATGGTGTCGGCAGGAAAGGTTCCAGACGACTTCAAGATCTCGATGTCATCATTGATGAAGGAACAAGTTTCCTCATAAGACAAGATCTTCTGATCCGTGAAATCATCATCGGGTATATCAATGATGCTTGCACGAGATCAGGTTGCTTTCTTGCCCATGATCAGAACTGAATAGGGATGCAAAGAAAAGGAAACAAGAAGAGTACCTTCGATAATACGTGATGAACGTCAGAAATAAGAGTTAAAAGAGTAACATAAAACTAAAGAGTTGAACATCCTATTTGTACATGAATCACGGAGAGGTAAAAGGGTGACTTGCCCTATTCCAAAGGCTGGAAATATATCCGTTGAAATTTAAATTATCTTATCCGTTAAACTTCAAAATCTTTTTTTTTGTTTTAAATTATACATTTAAATATTAGATAACTAACCTCAATATTTCATAGAATTAATTTGGAGGTAATTGTTAGGGGCAGGATCCTTAAATCATATTTAGGATCCTTAATATTGCTACAGGCTCAGGATCCTTAAACACATCTCAGGATACAGGATACTGATTATTAATGTTAATATTTATTAACACCTATAACGGTTATAATCTCATTTCATATTGACACGTATGTATAATTAGTCAATGAAAAACTTTTTCTCAACAGAGAATCGTCTCAACCGGGCAAAAGACCCGGAATACCAAGTCAAACAACATTCATATGTTGATTCTCGGTGCATCCCAAAGTTATCGGACTTCTTGTTATTAACATTAGACTATAAATAACACGTGTATTACACACACTGGGCACACACTTAGCTCATTTACAATACTTGTACTTACATTTACACATTCATCTCTGTAATCAATATTTTTAATCAATAAAATCATCAAGGCAGGTGATCATTATCACCTCCCAAGGTTTTATGTCGGAGATCATATCAAGGATCAAGGGTTTTCCTTGTAAACCACTTGTGTCGGTTTGATCATCATCTTGTACTTGCTTTACCATGAACATCACAGTCTCTCATACAATTTGGTAGAGTTTCACCCGTGTAATTTTGACCAGAGCACAGACACACACACACACACACACACACACACACACACACACACACACACATATATATATATATATATATATATATATATATATATATATATATTGTTAAAAGATAAAGAAAAAAAATGGTAATTTGGACGTTTCATATGGAGCAAGGACATGTAGTGCAATGTTCACAAACTACAAAGATGTAACCTATCAAAATTTAAACTTAGAGACCAAAACTACGAACTCGATCAAACCATAGGGACCATTTCTATAATTTACTCTTTATATTTTTAGCTACCAAGTGCTTTTACTTGGCGGCAATAAACATGAATTAAAATGCATGAAAGTTAACGATTACTTATAATGTTTTATGAAATATTAGATTTTTAATTTTAGTACTTTTTAGGTGTTACTAATTATTTTAAATGACTATACTTCCAAAATATAAAGTTTGTATGATGAACATGAAAGAAACATGTTGCTCAAACGTTATGGATAAAGGGTGTAATGGATGTAAGTATAAGCTTCTTTTTCAAACATTGTATAAAGGTATAACATTTGAAAAACTAAATATAGTTACAAATATAGTATATTACAGTTAATTACTTTGAGATGAATAAGAAAAAAAGAAAATATTCAATTTAAGCAAATTAATTATTTGGTAAAATTAACCAATAGGTTGTGTGGTAGAATCTGAACTTTTAAGATTTGGATTTTAAAATGAGCAAATTTTTAAGATATATTGAATTTTTAAGATCTGAAATTTTAAGATGCTGGAAAAGACAGAGTAAGAGAAAGGAGGCAGTCGTGTGAAATAGAAAGAGAAAAATAGAAAAAGGTTTGGTGGAAAACTTAAGGTATTTGTAGAACATGATATTTTTTTTATTAAGATGCAATTTTTAACTATCTAGATGCTATAATTTAAGAGGCTATCAAATGAGAATTGATCCGTACACAATAAAAATTTATCATTCACAACAATTTTATAAAATTGGACAACTATACCCTTTTCTTATTTTACATTTATCCCCTCCTAATCTAAAATCCTTCGCGTATTAGCAACTCCCAGTCTGTCACGATCAACACGGCTCTTTTGTTCCAATATCCCAACGCCGTTTCCAACTTGCTTCACCCCCGTGGTAACCTCTAACTTGCTCCACCTTCTCCAGCTCACTCCCCCGCCATTGTCCACCATCTGCCTCCATATTGCCTCACAGGTATGCGCCCAATGACGAATCTAGAACTAAAAACAATGTGGTTCTTAATGTGAAAGAAACTGGAAAAATAAAAAATAGTAGAAAATACTAGGGTGTTGTTTGTTTTTTTGCCACAGATCTTCTTGGCCTCTTCTGTCTGCGCCATGCAGACAACACGCAGACATTAGGCTTCGCAGACTGTTCGTTTTTTTGAAAAGGTCTGTGCGTCTTCTTCTTGGCGCAGATGTGGACTAGAGTCTTCAAACCTCCTTAGACATCTTCTAGCCTAAAAAAACACATACATCTTTGTTTTTCTTTCTTTCTTTTTTTTTTTTAAAAAAAAACTTAGATTAATTTCAATTTTATCTATGATAAACAATTTTGAAAAAAAAAAGTTACAATACTTACAGAAAAAAGGTTCAACAACACAATCATGACATTCGTGACAAATTTATAAATAATGATTTAATTACAATAAATGTCATTAGAGCTGTTTATATAGATATGAAAAAAAAATCCTACTATTGTTTTATATTTTTGTGACAAATTTTATAAAGCATCTTTTAATGCAGTATCATTCATTTCTTGGGGGAAAAATATTTATGGTCAGTTTTTAATTAATTTAATTGAAAAAGTGAAGGTTTGTATCAATCATATACACTTCAAGTATGAATAAAAAAACATAAAACTAATCTAAGCAAAATAATAAACAAAAATTAAATACAACAGAAGTTCTCCAAATTGTTTCTTTCATCAAGAAAGAGTTTTGTCTTCACCAAGAAGACGGGTTTGTCACAAAGACGATTGATACAAAGCCACGATCACAACATTAGAGTTTGCCCTAATGTTGTATATATACTAATCTATACATGTATATCCCTAGATTGAAGGGATTGCGTCTAATCTATACTAAGAATTGATCTTATCACAAAGATATCGGATTTGTGATCTATTCTATACTTATCTATATCATTACCTAATATACAAAAAATTAATCCTAGTTTCCTATCTCTTATTATATCACCTCTTTATCTGCTAACACTATCTTATTGACTTCTAGGATGTATTATTATTAATAACTTACTATCTTTGTAGGATATCTAATGATCCTATCTTATTATCTTTCAGGATATTTTATTAATCCTAATTTACTATCTTTATATGATATTTAACGATCCTAAAATATTTTATCTACCATTCTAAGGTGTCCCTAATGGTTTTCGGATCTCTAAAGTTTTTGTAATGTATTACCATGAGCCCCTATAATCGACGTTGTTTGACTAATAATTTTCCCCGCCACGACGCTTCATTAGACGTTGAATAGTGAATAATAAGAAAGTTGTCATGTCGGGATTGTAGCTAGCAATTGCAAGCGGGGGTGTCAATCCATGTATAGATCTATACACATCTTTCCAAATCTCACAAGATTAACGATTATAGGTATCGGGGAATATCAAATTTAATCGATGCCTTTGGATGAATATTATCAGATCACTAACATATTGACCTTAGGTATTTATCTTTTATCCTTCCTAGGGATTCCCGATAACTATCATAATATAACTCTTTTATCTTATATCTGATAATTAATAACTTTTGATCTCATAATTATTTTGTTTATATAAGTATTCATATATATACCTTAATTATGATTATTTGAAAACAAGATATTTGGGTTGAGTAACAATTAGGTATAGTGCATATCCCTATATTTGACCATCATAACTCCTAAGTACTAAGTTATCCTAGGGATTTGGTCACTATAACATCTAGGTATTATCTCTCCCTAGACTATCGGACATCATATCTCTTAGGAATAATAACATAGCTTACAACTAGGCATAGTATCTATAGTTACATTATCCTAAGCCTTTAAGCTTTATAAAATGATGTGGTATTTATAGAAATAAATATATTTTGATAAAATCATTTGCTAATCATGTATACTCCCTACTCCCCGTAAAACATTTAAAATAGTAAAATAGGGATCATGAACTCACTCTTGTAGCGTATTTCAAAGCATCCAAGCCATTGCACCCGAAGCTTCGCGCCTTTGAGAGGACTTCCGAAACAGCTTGAGAGGTATGGAGAGGGTGTAGGGAGAGTGTTTGGCATAATAAAAATCAGAAAGTGAGCACCTCTATTTATAGTGGTTGTACATGCGGCGCACTCGCTTCGTGGCTCCATCCAGATCTTGCCACGTGTCACACTTCTGATGGCTCATGTCTATGTAATCTTCGACGAATCTGAGTGTCAGGTGTACGCAACGGGCATGACACGTACTTGGTGTGCACCCTTAACTCTTTTATAAAAATTCATATATTCCTTATATGAATCTTGCTTCTTACCCTCTTTATATATTTGTGTAGCTCTCTGCTAGCACTACAACTTTCCGTAAGGTCGCTTTGCCAAATTTTGACTTTCATTTTTAACCTGCATTTTATATTTTTTCGAAAAATCGTATCTCCTTCATACGAACTCTATTTTTGACATTTTTCTTTTCAAAGTCCTTATCTCTCATAGTACTACAAATTTCCTTTTGGTGACGTTAGCCAAAACTCAACCGATTTCTTTATGCTATGTTGACGTTAATAGTGTTATTAACGCGGTTGATTGATATCTTTTATAAAATCATAACTCCTCCAACCGGAGTCGGATTTTTGCAATGCTTATATCCTTGGAACCACTTTATTGTGTACTTTCCAAATACACTAACTGTCATCAAAATGATATAACTTTTTGGTTGCTCATTTTTTACCCTATTATTGTTTAACCGATCATATTTTCATTTAATATGAAAACGCTATCCTTATCATCGTTTGATGTTAATATCTAGTGACAATTGGTGATGGGAAATTCCCAATTGTTATAACTAGCATCATACAACATAATCTAGTGGGTCAACATTGGTGCCTTCGACTCATGAGTACAGTGAAGAGACTCACCTCTCAGACGATAATCAATTGTTGCTGCTCCCACTATTAACAATACAAGTGCTACTCCACGCCTAGATAGGCATACAAGGTAAATTATTAGTCTACCTTTCAAGGCTAAGGGTTGGCCAAAATTTAACTCAAGTCAAATAAGTCAACAATTCATCATCAAATCCTCCACGTCGTGGCCTTCCATGGCCACGACGTGGGCATAGGATGACAAAACAGTTGACTAGTCCCTACTCGTCATGTCGTGGTGGCCTAGTGCCATGTCGTGGGGAGCAATGTGATTAGCTTAATCGAGTTAAGCTTATTTTAACTCAAAAACAAAGGCTGAAAACCCATATCTACTCCTTCTCGATGCTTTAATGGATAAGACACTTCAATAAGACAAGATCTCTAATCAAAGGTCTAACAAAGGAAAAATCATGACATGGGTTTAACCATTAAGCACTTATCCTCAAATTCCTTAGTCTAACCAACCCAAAAAGAGTTTTTAATACCAGATCTAGCATAAAGTTAGATGATTTATAGACATACAAGTCCAATGCATGTCTAGATTCCATTTTAGGTCATAATGAGAAAAAAGGTGACCAAAACGCATGCAAGGCTAAGAATCCCAACCAAAGTCTATATCTATAATATATATTGCTCATGGGACTCAGGAGATTCATAAAGTTGCAACCTTTATCACATCAAACCAACCAAACATCACTTATCGACCAAGATAAGCTAATCAAGCTAGATCTACAACAAAATAATCATCAAAATGGAAAGTTGAGGACTTAAAAATGGTCCATAGAGTGATTCCAAGGATGAGGAGGAGTTGTTGCATGATCTTTGGGCTAGCACGTTCTTCTCCTTCAAAATGCAATCAAACTCCACAAAATGCTCAATATCACACAAGGGAGGTTAGGGTTATGGTTTCTGGTCTTGAGAAGATAGTGGAGGCTGAATGATCATGAAACCCTAGCCATAATATCCTTTTTATAGAGCCAAAGCCCAGGGATTAGGGTTTCTCCAAAATCAGATGCCACGTCGTAGCACCCATTGCCACGTCGTGGCGGGTCATTTAAATTCATTGTCAAGAAAAATAACACCACACCGTGGTGAATCCCCACCTTGCCATGGCCACCCACGGATAAAATTCTGAAAATTAAATGAATTGACTCATACCTGAAACGGGTGTTACAGACTTATAGGTTAGTTGTTGAGTAGGTCCTACTATTTAGCCTTAGTGTATGGGGTTCACTTGTGTATACTCATTTAGAAAACAATGAAAGAAAGATAATATCTTCATTTATAAAGGATTAACAATATATACAATATATATTTATATTTATATGTATCCAAAGTTTAAAAAAATAAATAATCTTTATTAAATTTTCCAACAATTAGAAACTGAAACATGTAACTATTGCTTTAAGAAATTGTCCTAAAAACTCATTTGAACTATTTCATTGTATTAAAGAGTCATCTTGTATAACCTTCTAGTCGTTTTGGGTTTCACATTATCGAAGAAGGCAATAGTAATGTATGGTTTGATAAAGATACATATAATAATGGAAGCGTTGTAGGGTCTGATCAAGACCATCTTAAAAAAGTTAGAGAAAACAAGAGTAATCTACACATGAATAGATCCATTGGAGCTCATCTTATTGTCGATACAGAAAAGGAAGGGTTGATGAAACATATGTTTCTTTGTCCCACCCCCTGGGGTTTTCTCATCCTCGTCCAAGTGATGATCGTTTTTCCCATGTTGACTCTAGTAGAGGTGGTGATGCATATTCATTTAATTTTGGAAGTGTTAATAATTTGTGCAAAGATACTTAAGAGGTGGAAGGTTTATCGATTTTGATTGAGATGTGTCATGCTAGGATTCAATATGTCGGGATATGAATAGGATAATTTTGATGTTATTAGTCGAATGGGAGCTAATAAGGTTTATCAATGAATTGTATTTCATTGAATATTCAGGGCACTGGTAACGGGGATAAGTGTTCTTGGTTACGAAAGTTATGTAATCGACATCATGTTAACTTCTTAGGAATTTAGAAGACAAAAGTAACGACTATGGATCCTATGTTGGTTCGTTCTATATGGGATAATAGAAATTTTGAGTTTGAGTACTCTAATGCTTGAGGTTTGTCGGGGGTATCTTAGTCATTTGGGATTCCAGTTGCTTTTAAAATAAAAGGCTATTGTTCATGAAAATTTGTCCCTGTAAGGCGGTTCAGGTCTTGATGGTAATTGTGTATTTTCCTCAACGGTTGGAGCGTAAAGAGATGATTTGGCAATCTTTGCTTCAATTATTTCAAAAAAATGAAGGGGAAATAGTAGTTATGGGAGATTTTAATGAGGTACGGGATTACAGTGAGAGGTTTGATTCTATTTTTTTGTGCTTATTTTTCGGCTGCTTTTAATTAATTTATTATTGATTCTCTTTGATCGATATTCCTTTGGGTGGCCCTTCTTTTAGTTGGTCCAATAAATGGGGCACGAAAATGAGCAAGTTAGACCGTTTTTTTGGTTTCGGATGGTTTGTTTGATTTTTACCCAGATATGGCAACCATGGTACTGGGAAACATATTGTAGATCACCTTCCAATTTTATTGTTCGAGAAAAATTTCGATTATGGTCCCTCTCCCTTTCGGTTGTTTCATAGTTGGTTTGATCTGAATGGTTTTGAAGACATTGTGAAGTCTTTTTGTAGTACTCAGGTGGAAGGGGAAACCAATTATTTTTGTTATTTTTAAGAAAAAATTGCAATTTCTAAAAATAATTTTAAAAATTGGAATAATACTAGACGACAAAAAAGTAGGGCTCGTAAAAAATATCTGCAAACAATCATCCATGTTATTGAGACTCGTATTGAGTCTTCCTCAGCTTCTGAGGAAGATATTCATTCTTGGGTGCTTTTACTTATGCAGTTGCGGGATATTGAGCATATTGAGAATCTAGACATGGCTCAAAAAGCTAAAGTTAACTGGGGCATCGAAGGAGATGAAAATTCTAAATACTTTCATGCTTCTGTCAATCGGAAACGGAGGCAGGTAGCGATAAGGGGTATTATGATTGATGGGGAATGGGTTGTCAACCCTAATCTGGTGCAAGTTGAATTTTATAATCATTTTCGATCCAAAATTTCCAAAGACTTTGGAGTTCGGGCTACCATCACGTCTGAAAACTTTAAGAAGCTATCTTTACAACAGGTGGTATATCTTGAGTCTCAGTTCTCCCATGAGGAGATTAAGAAAGTAGTTTGGGATTATGGTTATGATAAGGTGCCTGGTCCTGACGGTTTCACATTTGGCTTCTTTAAAAGGTTTTGGGACCTTGTTAAAGATGACATCTTTAAACTTGTTTGGTATTTTTAGGAACATCAATTAATTCCTAAAGGGTGTAATTTGTCTTTTTCTTGCTTTAATTCCTAAAGTTAGTGATCTAAAATGTACTGATGATTATTGATGGGTTTTGAGCACTATAACATCCCTATGGTGCACAGACAACCCTAATGCTTTGGATCTAAGTTTTCTCTAATTAAACATGAAATTTTCTTTGTTTCAAAGCATGAAGCCTAACTAGCATGCAACTTGATATTTGAATAAAAAAAACTAGTTAGAATAATACCTTTTGTTGTAGCTTGTTGAAATTGGCCTTTCAAGAGCTTAGCACCCAAAGTGTGATGTCTCAAATGGTTCACAAAACACCAAGAAAAAATAGAGGAACTTGAGAGAGGTTAGGAGCACACAAAAATCGGCTATACTCTTGTTATATCACATGTGTATCCGACTTTGGGGCCTAAGGGGTTACATATATAGTGTAGAATTCCAAGACTCATGTAAACCCTAATTCTTACACTTAGGCTTATGATCCATAACCATTTGATAACTCTTTGGACTAACTTAGCCCATCACCAATCAATCATGAATCATTAGCCCAAACTATATGTATCATTGATTTACATAACCAGTCTCTGTAAATTTAGTTAGTTTCTTTTGATCACTAAATTAATTCCAAATTAATTCTTGATCAATATCAATTAAATAATATGATTCCTCAATTAATATATTATACTTATAATATATTAATAAATCACAAATAACCTCTTTCTCAAAATCCATCCTATCAAATTGCTTTGAAGAATGCAACCCATAATGGACCATGCTACTATCGGGTCAAGTACATACCAATTTAAGTTGTGGGCTTAGACACCTAATCCAACAATTATAGACCTATTAGGCTTATTGGATTTCAATATAAGATTATTGGGAAGTTCTTTCTAATCGTCTTGCTGTCGTGACTGGTTCAGTTGTTAGGTTTGTTCACTAGAAGCAAATTGTTTCAATTTGCATAAACTAGCATGTTTGAATAATCCTGTTTTTAAAACTCTTTCCACACATTAAATTATATATGGGGTTTCTTTGAGGGGTTTTACGGTAGTGATTGCATCTAAATCCGAAGTTAGAAAAATCTAAAGTTAGAACTACTTTGTTTTTTTATAATTATCTTATGTACGTGTCAATACTTTAGTGGTTGTGTTGTAAACATCATAACTGACATGCATTGTAACATTCTTGTAAAACAAAGTGTCGACAGACCTGATTAGTGAACCAAAATTATATTTTGATGGTTAAGTTGTGGACATAAAGGATGTGTTACAAGCTTTCAAAACATATGCATTACAAAGTTTTACATAGACTATCAAAATATATAAAACTAGTTGTGAAACTTATGTATTACATGAGTTAATTTAAAAAAATTAAATATAAATGTCAAAATATTTGAGAACTTTGAATTTATAAGAAAGTAAGAAAAATAATGAATTATTATAATATAAATGTTTTATCTTTTAAATTTTTACAAATAATTTGAATAAATAAAAGAAGCTAATAAACTTTAATTTTGAGAATATTGAAATTAAAATATAAGTTCATTAATGAAATTGATATCCATTTATTACTATATTTATTATAATTATTATATTATAATATTATGTATAATTTAATAAAATAGAAAAACCCATAAAATAATATGTGAAAAAAAAATTAATTCAAAATACCACAAAATGACATTCGTAAATTAAATGAGAATGTTATAAGTGGGAAAAAATAAAATAATAATATATATATATATATATATATATATATATATATATATATATATATATATATATATATATATATATATATATATATATATATATATATATATATATATATATATATATATATATATATATATATATATATATATATATATATAAACCTTCATGCTGATATAAAAATATACAAAGTGTTGATGCGTCCCTAAATTGTTAACGTGTTGTCGATTGGGTCGACCCAAAAAAAATGCAGTTAACCCACAGTGAAGTCCATAATTGATTAGGCTATCAAACTAATAAATAAATGATGTGTGCCAACTTGCGATATATGTTTATTTGTCAAATTAGATAAAACTTATAAATATATTAAATATCATATTTTATTTAATGGATTAATCTAAAAGGCAAGACCTAATAACCTTATTTTAAAATCTTAGATTTAATTTAGCATAAATGCTATAAATGCTTTAAGGCCCTTACTTTCTTGTACTATAACTCTAGCTCGTAAGCATAAAAATACTGTAAGTGCTTTTTACTTGTTGCATCAAACTTAAAATTTTAAATTACATATGCGAATATATATATATATATATATATATATATATATATATATATATATATATATATATATATATATATATATATATATATATATTCGGATTGGTACATTGTTTAGATGTGTCTAGAAATCACAAAAAACCCCGTACCCGATGGATACCCGAAACCCTAACCCGAGTTGACCGAGGACAAAGACGGGGATGTGTATTACCCGAATATAAAAAGCAGGGATGAGGATGGGGATGGTTTTACCTGTCGGGTGGTCATACCCGTACCCGAAACCGGCCCCAATGGGTACCCGATATATATATATATATATATATATATATATATATATATATATATATATATATATATATATATATATATATATATATATATATATATATATATATATATATATAGTATTACATATGTTTTTATTTTTAATAATGCATTAGCAAATTTTCAGTAGACAAAGTAAGGTTTTTTAACAATCAAACATATAGTTTTGGGAAGAAGTTTTATGTTTTTTTTTTGCAAAAAAAATGATTTTATTTGTAACCTTGAATGTTATTGTTCGTGTTTGAAGATATTAAGTGATTATAATGTTTTATATTAGTTCTGTTAGTTTTTGTTTTGTTGGTTAATATATAATTATGAGTTATTTTTCATAAAAGTTCAAAACTTTGTAACGGGGAAAATCCCTGATTACCCACTGGGGATCCATGATACCCATTGGGGATGGGGATGAGGATAGATTTTTAATCCCCGATGGGGATGGGGTCGGGTATAGGAATAGGTATGGGGATGGAGAACATGAAACCCGATATACTCGTACCCATTGCCATCCCTAGATGTGTCATATTTTTTTTGCAATAAATAAGGATGTTGACTGTATAATAAAAGTATTTTCAAACGATTTATATTTTAGTGATGTATAGGGGTTTACAAGGAACTATACCATATGGTTTGACTATCCGATATAAGTCATAAAAATGTCGTTATTGGATGAGGTGGCACACAAAAACGACGTTATAACATCAGGAACACCCCCCCCCCCCCCTCGCGGAGGTTATGGTAAGCCATGTTGCAATGCCAACGTAGTGCGACACGATTTCCAACCAATCACGGACAGAGGTTGAACTATTCGGAGAAGGGGGGAGGGGAAACTAAAACTACTGTTTGTATAAAAAAAATAGATTGGCCACAGCCCAAATTTTATATTTTTATATCTAATATATATAAAAATTAATGGGTAAAACTACTTATAAAATTTAATACTTTATATTTTTATGTCTAATATAAAAAAATTTAATTTTTTATCCTCCGCCCATGCAACCAATCAATGTCATTTTCTTCCTCTGCTTTTCTTCACCTCAACAGGGTTGAGTAAATGGAACAATGCCCCTACAAAAGTGGTGGAGATTAAGAAAGTTCTTGGTGCTTACGTGGCATCACAACGTGGTTGACCACACCCAACAACCTTACTAGACAAAAACATTATTACCAACAAGCTAATTTTTGTTTATGTAACTAGCATCTACTCTATTTGATTAACCTTAGGGAGTGGTGCATGACATATCATGCTATCACATGAGGTTTTTTTTGTCTTCAACTCCATGTCACGTCAATTTTGTTACACAATATGAATGACATTCCATTTTAATAGTGGGTCAAGATTGTTTTTTTAACGTAAACTATTTTTTTTTATAAAAATCAAACATTTCACTAAAATAAAATAAAAAGTTACAATACTCAAAAGAAATACATAACACCACAATTAAAATTTAAATACACTGAGATTCAAACATAAACTTAAATCCTAAATAAAACCTTCTTCCGAAAATTGGTTGTGCAATTCATCTACGGGTGACACATTAAGATCAATATTATTAAGCACCTAGATATGATCGGTCAAATCATGGTGACGATCGTGATGAATTTTCCAAATTGTGTATTAATGTGCGTATTTGCATGTATTCATCACCACCAATCTCTAGTTGTTGTGTCTTCAGAATGACATCATGCTCATCATAGTCACGTATCATGTTGCTTTCATCTTTTAGTATCATATTATGTAATATGATACATGTGTACATCACCTCCGATATCTTAATCCTATCAGAAAAAATTTGTGCATTTTAAGTATATGCTAATGATTTTTAAGAACTCCAAACGCTCTTTCCATATATTTCATCGCTATTTACTAAGTTTTCTTGAATCTCACCCTTCTAGCATCATCATCTGGACACGAGAAAGATTTAACAATAACCGAATGCTCAGGATAGATCCCATCAACAAGGTAGTAGCCGAATCTGTAATGTCGTCTTCATAAATCAAATGAGGAATCTTGTGTGGTGCAATCAAACATCTCGTTTAATATTGGTGAATTATTCAGAACATAACGCCATTAAGATAACCATGGGTACCAAAGAATGCATGCCAAATCCACGTATCATGTGAGGCTACAACTTCAAGTATAACCGATAGATAGTTATGATCACGACATGTATCTTGTCCATGCTATGCAACTAGATGATTAGCCCATTTCCAATGCATATAATCCAATCTTCCTAACCTAGGGAAGCCATGCACGTTTGCATGATGCTCATACAACTGTTTTATGTCATTTGCAGTAGGGTAACACAAATAACGTGCATCGTACAACCTCATAACATACTTGCAAAATTTGTGAAGACCGTTATGTGCGGTGCGTGTAGACATTCTAAAATTCTCATATAGTGCATCAAGATGGGTGTCATATGCTAACATACAAATTACATTTGTGCCTTTTTGTAAATGAAGAAATCTGATCACACATCTTGCATCTGAAAGTTATTGGAAAAATGTGGGCGCTTCCGTTACGTCATGTACTATATGTTGAAACAAATGGTTGTGCATTCGGAACCGGTGTCGGAAATAGTAACCTTGAAAAATAGCATTCTCATCAAAATAATCATGCATCAAACGTTGGTGGGCCAATTCATAATCTCTCCATGTATATCTTCTTCATCTCCGTTGCATATGTCTCGCTCCCCCATCTATTTCTTGTTGTATCGAATTAACAACAGTGATTTCCACTTGTAGCAAGAAATCTAATTCACTGGAGGAGGAAGAGGACGATGAAGATATAGTTGAGAGATGAATGATTAATTGTGGTGTAGAATGATGAATGTAGGTTGTATTTATAGTGATATCAAACTGTTGGGAATAAAACCTTAATTGAGATTTGATAAACAAGATGCGGAAAATAAGAACAAACACAAATATGAAGATTAGGTTGAATGATCACTCGATTTATTCAAACAAGAGGAATAAATTACACTTTCAACATAGACTAAAGAATCTAACACTACATAAGAAACCTCACGTAGCGGCTACATTTTGCCTCACTCTTAACCCTAATAATAAATAATACATGACTATTTATAGGGAAAAGACAAGTCTTGGGCTTTTAACCTACACTTCATCAAGGGGCCCATTGCCATCATCCATGGAGTGCTTTGAAACCCTACAATCTCCCCCTCAAAGTATGGAATGGATGACAATGCTTTAACTTCCAAAACAAGCATCTAGCAAATAAAAAGATCTGCAACGAGGAATATATGAAGCAATCCACGAATCTTGATTCTTCATTAGTCTTCAAACACAGGCTCTAGGATATATAAACCAAGCATTGAAGTAATGTCTTTAAACTTCATTTTCGAATGTAATCCCAAAAAAATTCATGAAAACCAAACCCGCCATAAAAACCCATTTCAGAACAAAGAAACCAAATCACTTCTTGTCTTTGAAGAGCTCCCCCTCCAAGTCACAATGATCTTCAAATAAGCTAATGATATAAGCCATCAAAAAATATCATGTAACAACCCAAACTTTAAGATTCGTAATGCCACTCGATCGAGAAAAAACTAGAAGTCAGAGATATCACAAGTCCTTAGCAGAGCTCAATAAAGAACTTCCGCTGTAAAGGATACTTCTCTGTAAAGGATACTTCTTCGTAAAAGCTTTAGCAGAGCTCAATGAAGAACTTCCACTGTAAAAGCTACCTTCATAATTCTACCACAAGTTTTATCAAAAATCTTCAACTTTAAAAAGTCACAAATCCAATTTCGAATGGCGATACCAAATTCTCCCCCGATTTATAATAAAAAACATGATTATAAAGCCTTCAAATGGTCATGAGAATGATCTTGAATGGATAAAATTTTACTAAGCTCCCCCACATTTAAAGAAAGGTTTTATAAGTCCAAAACAGTTAAAGGTAATGACTCTAAACAAATTCCAGCACCAAAACTCGAAAATATACACTGAGGAGCACCAACTTGTCTAGTGCATGAACTGACTCGGCGAGTTGGTTGAAGATACACATGAACTCGTCGAGTTCCTTCATGGACTCGGCGAGTCCACTGTCTAGTGAGCAGTTTTTCGACATTTTCAGCAAACAGCATCAAGTATAATTGAAAACAAGCCTAGGCTCTAATACCACTGTTGGGTTTTGAGCATTCTAACACTCCTAAGGTGTTCATGCAACCCTAAATACATTGGATCTTTGTTTTCACTAATTATACATGCAATGGTGTTTCCAAGGTATTAAACCTATCTAACGCCTGGGTTTCAGGGCTAAGCATTTTTAGACAATGTAGTAGTCTAGGTCAACTATTGTAACTCTTTTGAAGTAATAAAGATGATATATTTGAATACTATGTGAATTATGTGTATTTATGTGTTTATTACCTATTTATAAATGTATAATAAGTAAAGGATAAAAATAAGTGTCAAAATTAAAGTGTGAGATAAACCCAATATCTCTACATAAAGTTGTAGTGTTGAAACAAGGATTCCGGAGATATAAAGAACGCCGAAATCCGAGTTATTATGAAGAAGTTATGACCCGTCGAAGTTTCGCGACAGAACCGGCACGATACCAGGAAGCGTAAATAGTGAATTTACGATAGAGCAAGTTTTAGCCTTAGAGATCTAAATAAAAGTCGTAGAATACGTATAAGGAAGTTATAATTTTTCGAAAAAAAAGAACGCCCAAATCTGACTTCGTATAAGGAAGTTATGATTTTTCGAAGTTTCGGCTTAGCAGTGTACAACCCGAAACTCGAATATTAGATCGAGCGGTTTTTAGCTGACACAAACTAAACGAGAATCGAATATCTCGTTAATAGTTGCATAAAGATAAAAAGACAGACGGAAACGGACGTTGGATGAAGAAGTTATGAGATTTTAACGGACCAATCCTATCCCGGCCTGTTAATAATATAACTTTTAAAATAAAGTCAAAATTAGCTGATGGAGTCTAAACGAAAGTTGTAGAGTACGTTCCCGCCTTCGCGTGGATATAAAGAACGTTGAAAACGGAGCTCGTACGCGAAAGTTACGAATTTTTAAAGATTGCATTCGAAATTGCGAAGTCTGGAGCAGAATCGATGACGTGGTCGGATCCTAGCCGCCGCTTGTTGATCACGCTTCGCCTTCGGGTGCTGACACCTGTACTTCGAACGCCCAGCGTAGCCAGGAAGCGCCTCGCATACGAGGTACGCGCCGCATGCGAGAAGGGAGCGCTGCGCGTACTCGTTCTACTTGGTTCAAGGAGTGGCCACGATGCACCACCAGCGAAGCGAAGCGTGTTGACCTTATTCGAAGCTACACGGCGTGTAGCTGCTGAACGCCCAGAGTTCTGAGAGCCTTCGCCCCCTATAAATAGATGCGAAGGGATCCGAGCATTTCACACCAAATCTCATTCTCTCTCTATAATCTTTCTCTCTCTAGGGTTTCTAACCCCCCTAAAGTCTAGGTGAACCCCTAGCACCCGAAGGAAGCCCCGAGGCTCCCGGAGTCCCAAGAAAAAGGGTCTTTCGGTTTCGAAACACTGCTCCAAGCGAAGCCCGGTTTTTTTTAAAATCCGTTGTAAGTGAGCTACGCCTACGCAATTTTTAGTATAGCTTTTAAATAATTATAGTAATGTTATCAGGTCCTTAAAATAATTATTTGGGCTATTATTATGAGTTATATAGAGTGTTGTTTAACATTTATATAATAATAATAATAATAATAATAATAATAATAATAATAATAATAATAATAATAATAATAAAAATAATAATAATAATAGCTAGACAATTAATTAGTCGCGGTTAACGTTAGACTAAACCCTAGTGGTATTGATACTAGGTTTTATCGAGGAATAATTGTTTTGAGATAACGAAGCGCTGTTCGAGGGCAGAATCACCACCTTTTCAGGTGAGTGCATAGTTACTTTCAGCTTAGACATAGATATGATGTATTTTATATAAATTACATGTTGTGAGTGCATATTGTCTGTATACTTGCTATCTATGTTGGATGAACAATTCTATACATGTTTTAAATGATTTAAATTGTATATATGTATTTTATATCTACAAAATGTGTTGGGTAAAACATGGGTAGATGTAATAGTTGTTGTGTGACAAAATAAAATGATGAGAGGCCCCGTTATAGATGTTATTGATGATCCAGTCATCTAGCGGAGTATAGATGACGACCACGGACTATTCTAGACAGTCCAGTGGAACGCTAGCAGGCTCGCAACCTGTAGGTGTTTATTTGAGCTGTGTGCTCACCAGGTGTACTCCATCCCCCACATGGTTGCCTTAAGGTCATTTATTGTTGAGGAATCCCCTTAGCAGTAGTGTCCATCCCGATGATGATCCTTAGGCTAGGTCCCTTATAATAGGTGTTTAGGGACGTACTGAGAGGATAACGGGAATGGGTAATCGAGTTATTGTTGATTGATGAAATTAATAAACTTATTTATTGTGGGTTGAAAACCCTATGTGCTCACCAGGCTCCCAAGCCCGACCCACTCAGTTTCTTGTATTACAGGTAGTGGCGCATGAGCATAGATGTGATGTCTTGGGATGAGAGATTAAGGGATTTTAGGCCTGTAAATACGGAATAATGTAGTAAGGCCTATGTTGTATTGTTTATGCTTATGATCTGTATCGAACATGACATCCCGAGTCTTTTTAATGAAACACATTTCTATGGAAATGCTTTTGATAAATCTTTATCATGTTTTGTTTTGGGAAAAATTCCGCAACACTTTTATTTAAGATGTTACTTTGATTTTCAAACAAAGCATAAACAAAATCGGTCTTTTCTGGCAGTGAAAAATGAGGATGTCACAGTTGGTATCAGAGCATTAGTTTAAGCGAACTAGGAATTTGTAGGATTTCTAGACTTAAACTTCGAATGCTAAGCGCTGATTGTGAGATGTGAGCACTAGCTTATTTTAGGAATTATGCCTAAAATGCTTTTATGTGCTAAATGTTTTGTGCCTGATATGCTGTTATTTGTTCGGATCTATGGTCTATTTCCGACCGGATCTGGAAACCTTATGTGTTTAGGATTTTAAACGTACGACTACGATATTAGAACTAACATGTAAATGTTTCGGAGCGATAAGGATGATTTGAACGTCAGTCCTAAATAAAGATCTAAATTCACCTTATTCGGTGTATAGATAGAGATGGAAAGGACCCATAGCGGAAACGTGAATACAAATGGGAACTGAGATAAACCCCCAGTGATACAACAAATCCCAGTCGTAGTAGAAGTTGCACCTGAGCCAATCACCATGGCTGGAGTACAAGCCATGATGCGGGCTATGTTAGTTGAACAAAGGGAAGAAATGAGGCGGATGATGCAACAGAATATGGATGAAGCCACCGTGCCCGTTGTGCAACAGGAGTCGATTCCCGAACAATCGGAGGAAGGAAACTACAGTAGGTCAGTGGGCCAAGCTGATCCGCCAGTTAATAGGAGAAACAGCCAAGATGATGTAGTCGAGAGAAACGGATGCAAGTACAAGGATTTTATGACTTTCAAGCCATCGACTTTCACTGGAAAGGAAGATCCGATCGAAGTCACGGATTGGATCTCAGAAATGGAGTTAGCCTTTATGACATGCGGTTGCAAAGGCAAGCTGCAAACCACCTTTGCAGTACGCCAGTTCCGAGGAGGCACTGTACATTGGTGGAATACCTTGGGGAAGACTTTAAGCCCCCACGAGCCCCTACAACTGACATGGGTAGAGTTTCTGGTGCAATTCAAATGAAAGTACTGCTTAACTCAAAACTTGCTCGAGCTAGAGAACCAGTTCTTGACCCTGAAGAAAGGAAGCATGCCAATCGATGAATACACGAACAACTTCACAAAGAATATGGAGTTTGCCTTGCGTATTGTACCAGATGAATTGACGAAAATTGAAAAGTACGCAAAGGGACTTCCATGGGAATATGCGGTTCCGGTGCGTCAGGCACCTACTCTGGAGGCAACTATCTGGGTTGCCAAGTCTGTGGAGGATATGATTAAGGGAAGAGCTGCCAGCAAGGTTGAGGTTGGCGGGAAGACGAAATTTAAAGGGTCTGCTAAACCCAACAAAAAGAAGAGCAAGTTCAGTTCCAAGAAGTTTGGAGGAGGAGGAAACGAAGCAAAATGGTGCGAGAAGTGCAAGAAGAAGCACTTAGGAAAATGTAGTGAAGAGGTAACCTGCTACAAGTGTGGGAAAACAAGGCACTATGCCAATGAGTGCACCATCAACAAGAGGGTGTGCTACGAGTGCCGTGAAGAAGGGCATATTGCTAAGGATTGCCCGAATAATAAAGACACAACAAGGCCCAACGTTCCACCAAAGTCGAAGGTGAGAGCCTTCCAGATGACGCTCGAGGTTGCGAAGGAGGCAGCAGACGTCACTTTAGGTACCTTTCTTGTAAATGTTTTTCCTGCCAATATACTATTTGATTCCAGAGCCAACTACTCCTTTGTGTCATGTAAATTTGGTGGAAAACTAGCATTACCTGTAGAAAAACTTGATAATGCCCTGATTGTAGAAGTTGCCTGTGGCAAGTTTGTACCTGTTAGTAATCATATTAAGAACGTAGTCATCGACCTAAATGGAAATGAATTCCACGAAGAGTTGTTGCCCATAGAGTTGAACGGTTTTGACATCGTTTTGGGGATGGATTGGCTTAGCGCCAACGATGCCGAGATATTATGTCGAAAGAAGATAGTTAGGGTAAATCCCCCAGGAAAGGAGTCATTTATGGTGTATGGGGACAAACACAGAGTGAATTCTGGAATCATCTCCCTGATGAACGCCAGACGGAGATGAAGGAGCTTATGACGCAACTTCAGAAGCTGTTAGATAACAGATTCATTCGACCTAGTTCATCACCCTGCGAAGCTCTGATGCTATTCGTGAAGAAGAAAGACGGGAGCATGAAAATGTGCATAGACTACAGAGAGCTGAACAAGGCAACGGTAAAGAATAAGTACCCTTTGCCAAGGATTGATGACCTATTCGATCAGCTACAAGGTTCGAGCTACTTCTCAAAGATCGATCTTAGGTCAGGGTATCATCAGCTGAAAGTAAGAGATCGGGATATTGAGAAGACTGTTGGGTATAACATGAGTAGATAGTTGATGTGTGATGAAATAAATTGATGAGAGGCCTCGATGTTGTTGTTGATCTAGTAATCTAGCGGAGTATGGATGACGACCACAGACTCTTTCAGACTGTCCAGTGGAATACTGGAAGGTGTATAATCTGTAGGTGTTGTGAACGATGTGTTCACCGGTGTACTCTATCCCCCCATGGTTGCCTTTAGGACATCTATTGTTGAGGAAACCCCTTTGCAGTAATGTCCATCCCAATGAAAATCCTTAGACTAGGTCCCTTGTGATAGTTGATTTTTTAGGGACGTAAAGTGAGGATAACGGGAATGGGTAATCGGGATATTGTTGGTTAGTGAAATTAAATATAATTATTTATTGTGGGTTGAAAACTCTATATGCTCACCAGGCCCCAAGCCTGACCCACTCAGTTTTATTTGTATTACAGGTAGTGGCGCGAGAACATAAGTTGGATGAATCATCAAGTTATTTTGTTTATAGGCCTGTAGTTGTATATAACTGTTGTAAGGCTTATAATGTGCCGTTTATGCTTTTGGTCTGTATCGGAACATGACATCCGAAGTTTTGCTATATATGAAAATACATTTCTTTAAATAAATGCTTTTATAAATTTTATCTTATCTTATTTTGTTTTGGTATAAATTAAATCGGTCTTTTTCTGGCCGTGAATTTGGGGATGTCACAGTTTGTGTAATTACCTCCTAGGGGAAATAATCCACCAATCAAGCGGCACTTTATCTAGATATTTAGGAGGATTTCGGCCAAGCATCAACCAAATCAAAGGTGATTTCGGCCAACACCAACCGAACTCACTTGTGATTTCTTGGCTCAAACCGAAATCACATGTGATTTCGGTCTAGTGCCAACCGAAATTCCATGTTTTTGTGGTTTTACTATTTTGACCTTTGTCTCATTTAATTCATTGTTGACTTGTTGACTTGGGAAAATTTATTACATCATGGTTTTTAACACACACACACACACACACACACACACATATATATATATATATATATATATATATATATAAACATATATAAACATGCCCTCTTGGCTTTTAAAGTTCTATTACATCAAGTTACTTTTTGAATTCACTTGTACACCGTTAAAATTTAGACCTTGCTTGTTCTAAAATTTTCCAGTTGTCACATCATCCCCTCGTTAGAGGGAATTTTGTCCCGAAATTAATTCTAAAGTGGTTACTCATGAACTAGGGAATAGATGTGGGTACTTTTGTTTCATCTGGTCTTCTCGTTCCCAAGTGAATTCAGGTCCTTACTTGGCGTTCCAGCGGACCTTCACTATTGGTATACGACTTTGCTTTGTTCTCTTGATTTCCCTATCCATGATTTCCACTGGCTCTTCCATGAAGTTAAGACTCTCATTTACGTCGATTTCATCTAGTGGGATTACAAGAGCCTCGTCGGACAGACACTTCTTTAGATTGGACATGTGGAAGGTAGGGTGTACGTTTGTAACATCCAGAAATCAGGTATATCTATTTAATCCCTCTTCTTTTCCAAGTTGTCAAAACTAGCCCATGGAAGGAATTTGTAGCAAATGAGTACGTTGGGCGTACTGAAGAGTACGTTGTGCATACTCATGAGCGTGCTCTTGACGCGGATGCTACCCAGTACGTTGGGCGTACTGGGCTCAGACATGAAACCCTAAATGAGACTTGAGCACTATAAAAGGAATGTTATGGCCTCCATCCCAGCCACCATTTCTAGTGAGTGAAACCCTAAAAGAGTTAAACCTTCATTTTAAACTTGTGTGTGTTTTTGAGCTTGAAAGTGTCTTTGTGTGCTTGTGAAGAAGAAGAGAGGGCCTTGAAGAGGAAAGATTGGAGTCCAAGCTTCTAGATCTGAGCTAAACTGAGTAGGGAGGTTCTCATAAAGGTAAAAAGCTTCAAACTTTACCACTATTTTGTTATGAACATCATATAGGAGCATTTTTAGGGTTTAAGTCCCAAAGGTGGAGACTTTTTGAGCAAAGGAACTCCATGTACGTTGATCTACCCCATTTCAGTGTATTTTGTGTTGTAGATCCATAAAAATCCAATCTTGGACGTTAAGATTAAGTCATGCATGAGATTACGGCTTAATAGGGAAAGAGGATATGTGTTTGAAGTTATTGGTGACCTTTACAGCCATGCAAAGGCTTAAAGGTTTCGATTTTATGGCTCAAGAGACAGTAGAGTGTTTGGATCTGAGATATGAGCTTATGTCTTAATCTATTCAGACCAAAAATCACGAAAGTATGAAACTGGGATTTACACTGGGCGTAATCCCAATACGCGCCGTGTAGGGGGTCGAGTACCCCGATTCTGGATGACCGTGGAGTACGCCCCGTGTACAGAGCTGGTACGTACATCGTAACTCCCTACAGTTGACTTTCGTTGACATTTATGGTTTGGTCAACAATTGGACATTTGGACCATTGGAGGGGTAAAGTGGTCTTTTCCCCTTCTGAGAGATTATAGGAAGGGATTAGTCTAGCCTTTGAGAATCGCTGTTAAATGGAGGTAAATTACTTTATGTGACTAGGCGGAGGCTAGATCAGTACTTCGAGTTCGAGACTTTCCGAGATTACCTGAGGTGAGTCTTCTCACTATACATTACCTAGAATGGTATCTATGTGCAGACTGGAGGGTCTTATGTGTATGTGTATGTTTGAGATTTATGTGCATTGTGTTATATGTATGTTATGTGTTATATAGACCGGACCAGAGGGTCCAACGACTAATGAGGCCAGAGGGTCCTCGATCAGACCGGACCGGAAGGTCCAACAAGCTACGGGACTGGAGGGTCCCGCTGAGACACATTGACCGGAGGGTCATACCGAGTTATAGCCTCGAGCAGCTTATGTGCTGTATGTGGTATTTTGGGGAGCTCATTAAGCATTTATGCTTATCGTGTTATGTGATATGTGTTTCAGGTACTAGCGATGATTGCGGGAAGGCGCCGGCATGATTTGTACACACTGATGGAGGATTTTGTATTTGAGATTTTGGGTATGTTTTACCGTGATAACATTTATACACTTGAGCTTTGAGATGATTTATATGAGATATGTTATGTTTGAAAAATGAAAAATTGTTTTAAATTTTCACGTCGTTACAAGTTGGTATCAGAACCTTGGTTTGAAGGATTCGGATGCACCTTCGGGCGTATCTGAACTCAAACTGAGGATTCGAGATATGGAGGACCGAAGGTCCGCACTTGTGGGAAGTGCAGCAAGAGCCATGAGGGAGTGTGCAAAGCAGGGGTGTGCTACAAGTGTGGCAAGGAGGGACATTTCACGAGGGATTGCCCCAAGGGGTTTGCAGTTTGCTTCCACTGCAACCAGACTGGCCATCGGAATGCCGAGTGCCCACAACTACTTCAGGGAACAGCATAGGGATCTGCACCTACTGCTACTAGAGCCACCGAGGCCCGGCCAATGAAGGCCAAGGCACCAAAGGCTCGCGGGAGAGCCTTTCAGTTGACAGCGGAGGAGGTCCGCGCAGCACCTGATGTTGTGGCTGGTATGTGATCTTCTGCTTATTCTTTTGTTTATATATTTGGTGCTTATATGTGATATATTTAGGCACTTTTCTTGTCAATTTTATACCTGTTTTGGTGTTATTTGAATCGGGTGCGAGTCGATCTTTCGTGTCATTAGCATTTAGTCAACACATCAGTATCCGATGAGAGGCGTTGAGTCAACCTCTGTAAGTTTCTATAGCTGACGAGCGAGCAGTTTTTTCTACTGATGAGATTCGAGGATGTGTACTTGGGATTTTCGGTGTTGAGTTCCCGATAGATTTGGTACCGATTGCGATGGGGGATGTGTGTGTCATCATGGGCATAGACTGGTTGAGCCAATTCGGAGCTGTTATTGACTGCGAGCGTCAGTTGGTGACCATACGAGACCCTAGTGGGGGAGTACTTATGATATATGGCGAGGGTACCCTATCTGGGTCAGCATTTTGCTCGGCTGCCAAAGCAAGACAGAGTCTACAGCAGAGCTGTAGAGGGTTTGTAGCCTATGTGATGGATACATGAGTTGCCGCAGAGAGGCCGAGTTCTGTCGGTGAGGTTCCGATAGTGCGAGAGTTTCTGTATGTTTTCCCCGAGGAGTTGTCGGGTGTGCCTCCCAAGAGGCAGGAGGAGTTTCGCATCGATTTGGTTCCGGGGCGGTGCCTATTGCCAAGGCACCTTATCGCCTTGCGCCACCAGAGATGCAAGATTTATCTTCGCAGCTTCAGGAGCTGTTGGGGAAGGGATTCATCCGACCGAGTAGCTCGTCGTGGGGAGCGCCGATCCTTTTTATCAAGAAAAAGGATGGTTCACACCGGGTGTGCATTGATTACCAGGAGTTGAACAAGTTGACGGTCAAGAGCCGTTATCCACTACCGAGGATCGACGATCTGTTCGATCAGTTGCTGGGAGCTTCTTGGTTCTCCAAGATAGACTTCAGGTCTGGATATCACCAAATGAGGGTGCGGGATGAGGATATCCAGAAGACGGTGTTTAGGAATCGTTATGTGAATTACGATTTCGTGGTGATGCCTTTTGGGCTCACCAATGCACCCGCAGCGTTCATGGATCTCATGAACCGAGTATGCAGGTCGATGTTGGATCGATCAGTGATTGTGTTTATCGACGATATTCTAGTGTATTCAAGATCCAGAGAGCAACATGAGGAGCATCTGAGGGAGATTCTTGGTGTATTGAGATCGGAGAGGCTTTATGCCAAATTCTCCAAGTGTGATTTCTGGTTACGAGAGGTCCAGTTCTTGGGACATCTCGTTAATCAGAATGAGATATTGGTCGATCCGGCCAAGATTGAGGCTGTTATGAGTTGGGAGGTGCCGAGATCCCCCACCAAGATCAGGAGTTTTTAGGGTTGGCCAGCTACTATCGGAGATTTATCATGGATTTCTCCATGATTGTCGTTCCCCTCAACAGATTGACCCGGAAGGGCATTGCTTTTACATGGGGTCCCGAGCAGCAGACCATGTTTGAGACTCTTCGCCAGAGATTATGCGAAGCCACGATGTTAGCCCTTCCGGAGGGAATGGATGATTTTGTGGTGTACTGTGAGGCGTCTATATCAGGGTTAGTTGTGATGCTTATGCAGAGAGTGCACGTGATAGCATACGCATCGAGGCAACTGAAGCCCCAAGAGATGAGGTATCCCACCCAAAATTTCGAGTTGGGGGCAGTGGTGTTCTCCCTCAAGATATGGCGCCATTATTTGTATGGGGTTCGGTGTACCATATACATGGACCACAAGAGTTTGAAGTATCTGATGGACCAGCCCAACCTGAACATGCGCCAGAGGAGATGGTTGGATGTGATAAAGGATTATGACTGTGAGATCCTATACCACCTGGTGAAGGCTAACATTGTAGCCGATGCCCTAAGCCGCAGGGC
This sequence comes from Lactuca serriola, assembly GCF_051521515.1. Classification (NCBI taxonomy): domain Eukaryota; kingdom Viridiplantae; phylum Streptophyta; class Magnoliopsida; order Asterales; family Asteraceae; genus Lactuca; species Lactuca serriola. Next base: position 190,548,380 of record NC_136409.1, on the reverse strand, counting down.
GGAGAGTGCCTCGATTCAAGATATATGTATGAGGATGACGGTGATGGCTCCAGTATTGGATACCATCCACGAGGCCTAGGCAGAGGCTGTGAGACCGGAGAACCGTAAGAGAGAGCGGGTGATTAGGCAGGTACCCAAGTTTGTTACTAATAGCCGAGGGCTTATGACCTTTCACGGTCGGATTTGGTGTCGTTTATGGGCGGGGAACGTAGCATATTGATGGAGGAGGCGCACAAACCGAGATTCTCGATCCATCCTGGGGCCACTAAGATGTATTTGGACCTGAAGAGAGATTATTGGTGGCCTTGTATGAAGAGGGATGTTGCGTGGGTAGTGGAGAGGTGCTTGACCTGTCGCCGGGTTAAGGCCGAGCACCAGCGTCCGCATGGAAAGTTGCAGCCACTAGAGGTTCCCTAGTGGAAGTGGGAACAAATTTCTATGGATTTTATCACCAAATTGCTGAGGACTACGAGGGGTGTTGACGCAATTTGGGTGATTATGGATCGGCTGACGAAGAGCGCTCACTTCCATGCTATTAGTGAGAGCTCTTCTGCAGAGAGGCTAGCAGAGATATATGTAAGATAGGTGGTGTCTCGGCATGGAGTGCCGATCTCAATTGTGTCAGACCGAGATGTACGTTTCACTTCCAGGTTCTGGAAGAAGTTTCATGAAGAGTTGGGTACGATATTGCATTTCAGTACTGCTTATCACCCACAAACAGATGGGCAGAGTGAGCGGACGATACAGACGCTTGAGGACATGCTTCGAGCTTGTGTCATGGACTTTAGTGGAAGTTGGGATACATACCTACCCTTGGCTGATTTTCATACAACAACAGCCACCATTCGAGTATTGGTATGCCTCCCTTTGAGCTTTTATACCGGAGAAGGTGTCATACTCCCATCTGTTGGGGAAAGGTAGGGTAGCGAGTGATGGGTAGCACTGAGATACTGCTTAAGACGACTGAGCATATACAATAGGTCAGACAGAGGTTACTGACAGCCCAATGTCGCCAGAAGAGTTATGCGGATAGGCGGCGATCCGAGCTCGAGTTCCAGGTTGGAGACTTTGTACTCCTAAAGGTATCTCCTTGGAAAGGAGTGATCCGATTCAGGAAGAGGGGTAAGTTGGGACCCCAATATATTGGTCCTTTCAGGGTGACCTCTAGATTGGTCAAGGTAGCATACCGTTTTGAGCTACCTGCGGAGTTGAACCAGACCCATGATACTTTCCACATATCCCAGTTCAGGAAGTGTATAGCCGGTGAGATGGCGGTAGTTCCACTAGAGGATATTCAGGTGGATGCGAGCCTGAATTACATTGAGAGGCCAATTGTGATCTTGGATCGGAAAATCAAGGTTCTGGGGAACAAGGAGGTGCCTCTGGTTCATGTCGAGTGGCAACATCGGAGAGGGTCCGAGCTGACTTGGGAGCCGGAGTCGAAGATGTGGGAGCAGCATCCAGAGTTATTTGCAGATTGAGACTTTGAGGGCAAAGTCTGATTCTAGTGGGGGAGAATTATAACATCCAGAAATCAGGTATATCTATTTAATCCCTCTTCTTTTCCAAGTTATCTAAACTAGCCCATGGAAGGAATCTGTAGCAAATGAGTACGTTGCGCATACTCATGAGTGTCCTCTTGACGCGGATGCTACCCAGTAAGATGAGTGTACCATAGTGTACGCTGGGTGTACTGGGCTTGACATGAAACCATAAATGAGACTTGAGCGCTATAAAAGGAATGCTATGGCCTCCATCACAACCACCATTTCCAATGAGTGAAACCCTAACAGAGCTAAACCTTCGTTCTAAACTTGTGTGTGTTTTTGAGCTTGAAAGTGTCTTTGTATGCTTGTGAAGAAGAAGAGAGGGCCTTAAAGAGGAAAGATTGGAGTCCAATCTTCTAGATCTGAGCTAAACCGAGTGGGGAGCTTCTCACAAAGGTAAAAACCTTCAAACTTTACCACTCTTTTGTTATGAACATCATATAGGAGCATTTTTAGGGTTTAAGTCCCAAAGGTGGAGACTTTTTGAGCAAAGGAACTCCATGGACCTTGATCTACCCCATTTCAGAGTATTTTGTGTTGTAGATACATAAAAATCCAAACTTGGATGTTAATATTAAGTCATGCATGAGATTAGGGGTTAATGGGGAAAGAGGATATGTGTTTGAAGTGATTGGTGACCTTTACAGCCATGCAAAGGCTTAAAAGTTTCGACTTTATGGCTTAGGAGGCAGTAGAGTGCCTGGATCTAAGATATGATCTTATGTCTTAATCTATTTAGACCAAAAATCACGAAAGTATGAAACTGGTATTTACACTGGGCGTAATCCCAATACGCACCACTTAGGGGGTCGAGTACCCCGATTCTAGATGACCGCGGAGTACACCCCGCGTACAGAGTTGGTACGTGCAGCGTAACTCCCTACAGTTGACTTTCGTTTACTTTTAAGATTTGGTCAACAATTGGACATTTGGACCGTTGGAGGGGTAAAATGGTCTTTTCCCCTTCTGAGAGATTATAGGAAGGGATTAGTCTAGCCTTTGAGAATCGCTGTTAATTAGAGGTAAATTACTTTACGTGATTAGGCGGAGGCTAGATCAGTACTTCGAGTTCGAGACTTTCCGAGATTACCTGAGGTGAGTCTTCTCACTATACATTACCTAGAATGGTATCTATGTGCAGACTGGAGGGTCTTATGTGTATGTGTATGTTTGAGATTTATGTGCATTGTGTTATATGTATGTTATGTGTTATATAGACCGGACCAGAGGGTCCAACGACTCATGAGGCCAGAGGGTCCTCGATCAAACCGGACCGAAAGGTCCAACGAGCTACGGGACTGGAGGGTCCCGCTGAGACACATTGATCGGAGGGTCATACCGAGTTATAGCCTCGAGCGGCTTATGTGTTATATGTAACAGCCCGGATTTCCAGGTATTTTATTGTTTTGTTATTTTTGGTGTTTTGAGAGGGGACTCGGCGAGTTGGAGCTCAGACTCGCCGAGTAGGGTCGCGATTCTGGACGCGGGATTCGTCTGGACTCGGCGAGTCCAGGATATGTACTCGGCGAGTCCACGCTGTTTAATGAAACCCTAATTTCTCGGGTTTGGGACCTATTTAAAGGGCCTTATGGCCGTCATTTGCACCCAACAGTCCATAGAGAGAAACCCTAGAGTGCTTTAGCGATTTGAGAGAGAAAGGAAGCATTTCTTGACATTTGTGTGTTGTTTAGCAAAGAAGAGGGAGGCTCTAGCCAAGAGGAGGCAAAGGGGACTGCTATTCGGTGGATTGGAAGCTTAGCCCTTCAATCTAAAGGTATGATTTCGGCTCATCTCCTGTTTTGTGAAGTATAATTGATTTTAGGGTTTCTTGTGACCTTGTTGAGTTGATTGGACGGCCAAATAGTCCCTTGCTAGTGATGAGACTTCGGATCTGGATCCATAGAGGTCCAGAGAGCCTCATTCATCAAGCTTTATATAAAACAATGGAGGTTATGACCTTGAGTAGTGAGATTTGTTGATGATTCTTCATATATGGTCAAATAAAGGTTGTTTATGCATAAAGTCTGGAGCTTTACGTGGTGAATCACTCTAGGAAGGCCAGATCTATGAATTGTTGGAATAGATCTGACCTTAGGAGCAAGTTTGAGTGATTGCATGGCATGGACTCGCCGAGTCCGATGAGCAGACTCGGCGAGTAGCTTGAAGATTGCCTTGGACCAACCAGTGAGTGGTCCAGTCGAGTCATGGTTTGACCCAGTGAGTCAGGGCGAGTTAGGGAGGGTTGTCAAGTGGTCTGAGTCGAGCTGGGACTCGCCGAGTCGTTCTTGAGACTCGTCGAGTTGAGTCGGGGTGGCCCCGCGATTCTTCCAGGTGGAACTCGTCGAGTCAGGGGGAGTACTCGACGTGTAAGAAGGGAATCCTAGAGAGTTGGTGAAAACGTCTAGACTCGCCGAGTTGCCCTCGTGCACTCGCCGAGTCCGGTCAAAGTTGACCGTTGACCGTTGACCAGAGTTGACCTGTGTTGACTTCTTAGGGATAGTCAACCTTAGAGACAAAAAGTGTTAATTAGAGACATATGATGTTATAGGAGGATTATAGCTCGGAGGATCGGGCACGAGGGATTCAGGATTTGTGAGTCATCGAGATCCGCGAGGTGAGTCTTCTCACTATACTTTACCTTGAGTAGGTAATCAGAGTTATGTGTTAGTGTATGTATGTTATGTGTATGTTATGTGTTGTACTGCATTATTTCCATGTGATTTATGTTGTGCATGATTACAGAGTTGGAACCGGAAGGTCCCTAGAGTTAGAACCTGAGGGTTCACAGAGTTGGGTGCACGGACCCATAGAGTTATGGCCTCGAGTGGCTAATATGTGTTTATGTGGTATTTTGGGGAACTCACTAAGCTTCGTGCTTACAGTGTTAGTGTTGTTGTTTCAGGTACTAGCGATGACCGTGGGAAGCCGCCGGCTTGATCTGTACACACGCAGGGGACTTTGATATATTTACATTGATCTTGGGGTTTTGTGTAATGTGAATTGAGATTTAAACCTGATGTTTTTATGAAAAATTAATGAGAAATGTTTTTATAAATTGCGAAAAATTATTTTAAAATTTTCGGTGTTACAAGTTGGTATCAGAGCCGTGGTTTGAGGGATTCGAGTACACCTTCGGGCGTATTTGAACTCAAACTGGGGATTTAAAATGTATTTTCAAAAGAGTAAAAGATTTCTTTGAAAAACGCAGAGCAAGAGATGTGTGTACGATCAGTCAGCGCCCGGACGGTGATTTCCCAAAATACCTTTATATATTATGTGATATTGATATGATGTATCCGCATGCTAGAGTAGGCTAGGTATTGCTATTAGGACTAGGGTGGCCTGATTTGTGATGCCTTAGCCTAGGGAGATGTGAGCTGCTTGAGAGTGAGTAGGTAGCAGCGAGGGGCTTATGAGAGATCTATTAGAGAGTGGTCTATGCATGATAGAGTACTTGAGACCTGGGATCCAAAGAGAAGGACTTGGAGTGTGTTCCGGTGCGGTGCGTACAGTAGTATTGGGCCCGTACTACTGGAAGCACCGGGGCGGTGTGCAGCCCAAGTCAGAATCTTTGGAATGCCAAGAATCGAGGAGGAAAGAGTTGACGAGTGTGAGCATACTCGTGTGGATTCTAATTTATCGTATGTTGTATTTCAGAGGTAGATCATGGTGAGGATGCGTTTGATGCCCGAGAGCAGTGGTACCAGTGAGGAGGAGATCCGCCGGATCATTCAGGAGGAGGTGGCTGCGGCCATCAGGGCAGAGATACCGGAGATGTTTGGGTCTATAAAGACCACACTGATTGAGACGTTTGATGAGCGTTATGCCGCTCTTTCTGAGGCTGCTGCTGCAGCGGCTACCGCAGCGATTGCTGCTACGAGGCCGCAGGGTGGGGATGCGTTGCTGTTCCGTGAGTTCAGCAACACAAAACCACCAGAGTTTGATGGTACTCAGGATCCGGTGGCAGCTATGAGGTGGATATCTGATATTGAGGGGTGTTTCTTCACTTGCTCGTCTCCTGAGCATTTGAAGGTCCGGTTCGCGCTGAACCAGCTTCGCTTGGGAGCGAAGGACTGGTGGAAGTTCGTGACGGCGCATTATACGCCTGCTGAGCTTTCTGCGGTGACCTGGGAGAGGTTCACCACCATGTTTCGGGATGAGTACGTTCCCCAGGTGGAGAGGGAGCGTTTAGCGCAGGAGTTTCTGACCCTCAAGCAGGGTACTGAGTCTGTCACAGCGACCACGAGGATGTTCCACGAGAGGGCGATGTTCTACCCTGAGCACGTGTCCACTGAGCAGGCACGTATGAGCCGCTACTTGAGCATCTTGAGGCGGGATATTCGAGAGTTCGCTGCGAACTCCTCGTACCGGACATTTGCCGAGCTTCAGGCAAATGCCCGGAAGAGGGAGATTGAGCTTGAGACTCAGGCCAGGGAGGAGGCGGAGTCTCAGGGGAGGGATCGGCGACCGGCACTGTCGCAGCCAGCTGCCAAGCGGGCCAAGCCTGCTGATCCCAGACCAGGGAGCCAGAAGGGCCGCACTTGCGGAAAGTGCGGCAAGGGTCATGACGGAGTTTGCCGAGCGGGGTCTTGCTACAAATGTGGCAAGGAGGGGCACATGGCCAAGGACTGCCCCAAGGGGTTTGCAGTGTGCTTTCACTGCAACCAGACCGGACACCGGAAGGCCGAGTGTCCGCAGTTGCGCGGAGCATCTCAGGAGTCTGCTCCTGCCGCCATCAGAGCTACAGAGAGTCAGCCTGTGAAGGCCGAGGCGCCGAGAGCTCGAGGGAGGGCCTTCCAGTTGACTGCGGAGGAGGTCCGCGCTGCGCCCGATGTTGTGGCTGGTATGTTTCTTTTCGTGTATTTATTTTTGATATATGATGTTATGCTTATATTATGCTATGCGTAGGTACCTTTCTTGTGAACTCCGTACCTGCTTTAGTGTTATTTAACTCGGGTGCGAGTCGGTCTTTTGTATCTTTGGCCTTTGGTCAGCATATCAGTGTTAGTCGTGAGGCATTGAGTCGGCCTCTGAGAGTTTCCATAGCTGACGATAGAGTGATTTGTGCCACAGAGGTTTTCCGGGGATGTGTGTTAGAGATTTTCGGGGTTGAGTTTCCGATTGATCTGATTCCTATTGCGATGGGTGATGTTTGTGTCATTGTGGGCATGGACTGGTTGAGCCGATTCGGCGCGGTTGTCGACTGTGAGCGTCAGCTGGTGACTATACGAGACCCTAGTGGGGGAGTTCTTTCGGTGTACGGCGAGGGTACACGTTCGGGATCAGCCTTTTGTTCAGCCGCTAAGGCGAGGCAGTGTCTACAGCAGGGCTGTAAGGGTTTTGTGGCGTATGTGATGGATACGCGAGCGACTTCCGAGAGACCGAGTTCAGTTGGGGAGGTACCGGTGGTGCGTGAGTTTCCAGATGTCTTTCCCGAGGAGCTGCCGGGAGTACCTCCTGTGAGGCAAGTGGAGTTTCGAATTGATTTGGTTCCGGGGGCTGCGCCTATAGCTAAGGTGCCTTATCGTCTTGCACCTCCAGAGATGCAAGAGTTATCCTCGCAGCTTCAGGAGTTGCTGGGGAAGGGATTCATTCGGCCGAGCAGCTCGCCGTGGGGAGCACCTATTCTGTTCGTCAAAAAGAAGGATGGTTCACACCGGATGTGTATTGATTACCGGGAGTTGAACAAGCTGACGGTCAAGAACCGTTACTCGTTGCCGAGGATCGACGATTTATTTGATCAGTTACAGGGAGCCTCTTGGTTTTCCAAGATCGACTTGAGGTCGGGATATCATCAGGTGAGAGTGCGGGATGAGGACGTTCAGAAGACAGCATTCAGGACGCGATATGGGCATTATGAGTTTGTGGTGATGCCTTTTGGGCTCACCAATGCTCCGGCGGTGTTCATGGATCTCATGAACAGGGTATGCAGGCCGATGTTGGATCGGTCGGTGATTGTATTTATCGATGATATTCTGGTGTATTCGAGATCTAGAGAGCAGCATGAGGAGCATTTGAGGGAGGTCCTTGGGGTATTGAGATCGGAGAAGCTTTATGCAAAGTTCTCCAAGTGTGATTTCTGGTTACGGGAGGTCCAGTTTCTAGGACATCTCGTTAACCAGGAAGGGATTCTGGTCGATCCGGCCAAGGTTGAGGCGGTGATGAGTTGGGAGGTGCCAAAGTCACCCTCTGAGATCAGGAGCTTCCTTGGACTAGCAGGGTATTATCGGAGATTTATCAAGGATTTCTCCAAGATCGCAGTGCCGCTCACCAGACTGACCCGGAAGGGTGTTGCATTCTCATGGGGTCCCGAGCAGCAGACCTCCTTTGAGACACTTCGCCAGAGGTTGTGCGAAGCCCCGGTATTAGCTCTCCCGGAAGGGATGGAGGATTTTGTAGTATATTGTGATGCATCGATTTTGGGGTTGGGTGCGGTGTTGATGCAGAGGGGTCATGTGATAGCATATGCATCGAGGCAGCTGAAGCCTCATGAGACGAGATATCCTACGCATGATCTAGAGTTGGGGGCAGTAGTGTTCGCCCTCAAGATTTGGCGCCACTACTTATATGGGGTTCGGTGTACGATATACACGGACCATAAGAGCTTGAAGTACTTGATGGATCAGCCCAATCTAAATATGCGTCAGAGGAGGTGGTTAGATGTGGTCAAGGATTATGATTGTGAGATCCTGTACCACCCGGGCAAGGCCAACGTGGTGGCCGATGCGTTGAGCCGCAGGGCGGAGAGCACTCCATTGCGAGATGTATGTTTGAGATTGACCATGATAGCTCCGGTATTGGATGCCATTCGTGGGGCACAGGCCGAGGCTGTGCAGCCGGAGATGCAGAAGAGGGAGCGGGTCGTTGGTTTGGTTTCAGAATTCGTTACGGATGGGCGAGGGCTTATGACTTTTCAGGGTCGGATTTGGGTACCGTTTGTGGGTGGTACGCGCACTTCTTTGATGGAGGAGGCTCATCGGTCGAAATTTTCGATCCATCCGGGGGCCACGAAGATGTATTTGGATTTGAGAAAAGAGTATTGGTGGCCCTGTATGAAGAGAGACGTCGCATGGTTCGTTGAGAGGTGCTTGACCTGCCGTAGGGTTAAGGCCGAGCACCAGAGGCCGCATGGCAAGTTGCAGCCTTTGGAGGTTCCCGAATGGAAGTGGGAACAGATCACTATGGATTTCATCACCAAATTGCCAAGGACGGCCGGAGGAGTTGATGCGATTTGGGTGATTGTGGATAGGTTGACGAAGAGCGCTCACTTTCTTGCCATCAGTGAGAGCTCTTCAGCGGAGAAGTTGGCGGAGTTATATGTGAGAGAAGTGGTATCTCGGCATGGGGTGCCGATCTCGATTGTTTCAGACCGTGATGTGCGCTTCACTTCCAGATTCTGGAAGAAATTTCATGAGGAGTTGGGTACTAGATTGCATTTTAGTACCGCATATCATCCCCAGACAGACGGTCAGAGTGAGCGGACGATTCAGACGCTTGAGGACATGCTTCGGGCATGTGTGTTGGATTTTAGGGGTAGCTGGGATGCGTATTTACCCTTGGCAGAGTTTTCCTACAACAACAGCCATCATTCGAGCATTGGTATGCCACCCTTTGAGCTGTTGTATGGTAGGAGGTGTCGGACCCCCATTTGCTGGGGAGAGGTTGGGCAGAGAGTGATGGGCAGTACAGAGATCGTGCTTCAGACGACAGAGCAGATTCAGCAGGTCAGACAGAGGTTATTGACCGCCCATAGCCGACAGAAGAGTTACGCAGACAGACGCCGATCCGAGCTTGAGTTTTAGGTCGGCGACTTCGTTCTCCTGAAGGTCTCTCCTTGGAAAGGAGTGATTCGATTCAGGAAGAGGGGCAAGTTGGGGCCCCGGTATATTGGGCAATTTCGTGTGATTGCAAGGGTAGGCCAGGTAGCCTATCGTTTGGAATTGCCAGCAGAGTTGGGGCAAATCCACGACACTTTTCATGTGTCGCAATTGAGGAAATGTATTGCCGATGAGTCGGCAGTAGTTCCATTAGAGGATATTCAGGTGGATGCGAGCCTGAATTATGCCGAGAGACCAGTAGCCATTAGAGATCGGAAGATCAAGGTACTGAGGAACAAGGAGGTACCTCTAGTGTTGGTTCAGTGGCAACACCGGAAGGGATCAGAGATGACCTGGGAGCCGGAGCGCGAGATGCGGGAGCAGCATCCGGAACTATTTTCAGAGCGAGAGTTCGAGGGCGAAGTCTAGTTCTAGTGGGGGAGAGTTGTAACAGCCCGGATTTCCAGGTATTTTATTGTTTTGTTATTTTTGGTGTTTTGAGAGGGGACTCGGCGAGTTGGAGCTCAGACTCGCCGAGTAGGGTCGCGATTCTGGACGCGGGATTCGTCTGGACTGGGCGAGTCCAGGATATGGACTCGGCGAGTCCACGCTGTTTAATGAAACCCTAATTTCTCGGGTTTGGGACCTATTTAAAGGGCCTTATGGCCGTCATTTGCACCCAACAGTCCATAGAGAGAAACCCTAGAGTGCTTTAGCGATTTGAGAGAGAAAGGAAGCATTTCTTGACATTTGTGTGTTGTTTAGCAAAGAAGAGGGAGGCTCTAGCCAAGAGGAGGCAAAGGGGACTGCTATTCGGTGGATTGGAAGCTTAGCCCTTCAATCTAAAGGTATGATTTCGGCTCATCTCCTGTTTTGTGAAGTATAATTGATTTTAGGGTTTCTTGTGACCTTGTTGAGTTGATTGGACGGCCAAATAGTCCCTTGCTAGTGATGAGACTTCGGATCTGGATCCATAGAGGTCCAGAGAGCCTCATTCATCAAGCTTTATATAGAACAATGGAGGTTATGACCTTGAGTAGTGAGATTTGTTGATGATTCTTCATATATGGTCAAATAAAGGTTGTTTATGCATAAAGTCTGGAGCTTTACGTGGTGAATCACTCTAGGAAGGCCAGATCTATGAATTGTTGGAATAGATCTGACCTTAGGAGCAAGTTTGAGTGATTGCATGGCATGGACTCGCCGAGTCCGATGAGCAGACTCGGCGAGTAGCTTGAAGATTGCCTTGGACCAACCAGTGAGTGGTCCAGTCGAGTCATGGTTTGACCCAGTGAGTCAGGGCGAGTTAGGGAGGGTTGTCAAGTGGTCTGAGTCGAGCTGGGACTCGCCGAGTCGTTCTTAAGACTCGTCGAGTTGAGTCGGGGTGGCCCCGCGATTCTTCCAGGTGGAACTCGTCGAGTCAGGGGGAGTACTCGACGTGTAAGAAGGGAATCCTAGAGAGTTGGTGAAAACGTCTAGACTCGCCGAGTTGCCCTCGTGCACTCGCCGAGTCCGGTCAAAGTTGACCGTTGACCGTTGACCAGAGTTGACCTGTGTTGACTTCTTAGGGATAGTCAACCTTAGAGATAAAAAGTGTTAATTAGAGACATATGATGTTATAGGAGGATTATAGCTCGGAGGATCGGGCACGAGGGATTCAGGATTTGTGAGTCATCGAGATCCGCGAGGTGAGTCTTCTCACTATACTTTACCTTGAGTAGGTAATCAGAGTTATGTGTTAGTGTATGTATGTTATGTGTATGTTATGTGTTGTACTGCATTATTTCCATGTGATTTATGTTGTGCATGATTACAGAGTTGGAACCGGAAGGTCCCTAGAGTTAGAACCTGAGGGTTCACAGAGTTGGGTGCACGGACCCATAGAGTTATGGCCTCGAGTGGCTAATATGTGTTTATGTGGTATTTTGGGGAACTCACTAAGCTTCGTGCTTACAGTGTTAGTGTTGTTGTTTCAGGTACTAGCGATGACCGTGGGAAGGCGCCGGCTTGATCTGTACACACGCAGGGGACTTTGATATATTTACATTGATCTTGGGGTTTTGTGTAATGTGAATTGAGATTTAAACCTGATGTTTTTATGAAAAATTAATGAGAAATGTTTTTATAAATTGCGAAAAATTATTTTAAAATTTTCGGTGTTACATTGTATGTGGTATTTTGGGGAACTCACTAAGCATTTATGCTTGTCGTGTTATGTGATATGTGTTTCAGGTACTAGCGAGGATCGCGGGAAGGCGCCGACATGATTTGTACACACTGATAGAGGATTTTGTATTTGAGATTCTGGGATATGTTTTACCATGATAACATTTGATACACTTGAGTTTTGAGATGATTTATATGAGATATGTTATGTTTGAAAAATGAAAAATTGTTTTAAATTTTCACGTCGTTACAACATTGTTGAGTTCATGTGGTAGTCGGAGTCTATAAGCTACCGGGCCGATTCTAGCAAGAATCTCGAATGGCCCGATGTACCTTGGATTTAGTTTCCCACGTTTTCCAAAATGTGTCATTCCCTTCCAGGGTGAGACCTTTAACAGAACGTGGTCACCAACCTGGAACTCCAAGGGTTTGCGTCGCTTATCTGCATCATAACTCTTTTTCTAGTCGCTGGATGCTTTCAGCCGTTCACGGATTTGAACAATCTTCTCAGTAGTTTCTTATATAATTTACAGGCCGGTGATGATGATGTCCGGAACTTGCCTCTTTGTTAGTTGCGTGTAAACCACTTCCACCCAACACAGATGTGATCTGCACTTGCGGCCATAGAGGGCTTCAAATGGTGCAACTTTGATGCTAGTGTGATAGTTGTTATTGTACGAGAATTTGATGAGTGGTAAATGGTTATCCCAAGCTTTACTAAGTCTATCACACAAGCTCACAAACATGTTCTCCAGCGTCTGTATGGTTCTTTCGCTTTGCCCATCAGTCTGGGGATGGTACGCTATACTCATGTCGAGTTTGGTTCCCAAGGATTTTTGTAGTGGCTGCCAGAACCGTGAGGTGAATCTACTATCTCTGTCAGAGATGATGGATATTAGTACACCATGTAATCGTATGATCTCTTTAGTGTAGGTTCTAGTTAGCTTCTCCATCTTTTCGGTTTCTTTTATTGCTAGGAAGTGCGCGGATTTGGTCAATCTGTTAACAATCACCCAGATGGTACCGAGTCCACCTATCGTCTTGGGTAACTTGGTGATGAAGTCCATGGTTATCGGCTCCCACTTCCACCCGAGTATTTCCTGTTGTTATAGTAAACCCGAGGGATTTTAGTATTCTACCTTGACCTTGGCGCAAGTCAGGCACTTTCCCACATAAGTAGCAATTTTTGCCTTCATATTTGGCCACCAATAGAGTTTCTTGAGATCCAGATACATCTTTTCTGAACCAGGATGAACGAAGTATTTGCTCTTGTGAGCCTCATTCATAACAATGTTTTTGTACCCATTAAATTTCGGTGTTCAGATCCGATTCATGAGATAATATGCTCTGTTATCCTTAACTTTAAGGTTCTTATCCATTCCTCGTAGGGCCTCTTCTACAACGTTCTCAGGTTTCAAGGATTCTACCTGCACCTCCTTGATTTGTGTGTACAGGTGTGAATGGATGGTCATGGTTAACGAATTTACTCGGCGGCCCGAGTATTCTTTCCGCCTTAGGGCGTCTGCTACTAAGTTGGCCTTGTCCGGATGATAAAAAATTTCGCATTCATAGTCATTTAGCAGTTCAACCCATTGTGTAACAGCCCGGATTTCCAGGTATTTTATTGTTTTGTTATTTTTGGTGTTTTGAGAGGGGACTCGGCGAGTTGGAGCTCAGACTCGCCGAGTAGGGTCGCGATTCTGGACGCGGGATTCGTCTGGACTCGGCGAGTCCAGGATATGGACTCGGCGAGTCCACGCTGTTTAATGAAACCCTAATTTCTCGGGTTTGGGACCTATTTAAAGGGCCTTATGGCCGTCATTTGCACCCAACAGTCCATAGAGAGAAACCCTAGAGTGCTTTAGCGATTTGAGAGAGAAAGGAAGCATTTCTTGACATTTGTGTGTTGTTTAGCAAAGAAGAGGGAGGCTCTAGCCAAGAGGAGGAAAAGGGGACTGCTATTCGGTGGATTTGAAGCTTAGCCCTTCAATCTAAAGGTATGGTTTCGGCTCATCTCCTGTTTTGTGAAGTATAATTGATTTTAGGGTTTCTTGTGACCTTGTTGAGTTGATTGGACGGCCAAATAGTCCCTTGCTAGTGATGAGACTTCGGATCTGGATCCATAGAGGTCCAGAGAGCCTCATTCATCAAGCTTTATATAGAACAATGGAGGTTATGACCTTGAGTAGTGAGATTTGCTGATGATTCTTCATATATGGTCATATAGAGGTTGTTTATGCACAAAGTCTGGAGCTTTACGTGGTGAATCATTCTAGGAAGGCCAGATCTATGAATTGTTGGAATAGATCTGACCTTAGAAGCAAGTTTGAGTGATTGCATGGCATGGACTCGCCGAGTCCGATGAGCAGACTTGGCGAGTAGCTTGAAGATTGCCTTGGACCAACCAGTGAGTGGTCCAGTCGAGTCATGGATTGACCCAGTGAGTCAGGGCGAGTTAGAGAGGGTTGTCAAGTGGTCTGAATTGAGTCGGGGTGGCCCCGCGATTCTTCCAGGTGGAACTCGTCGAGTCAGGGGGAGTACTCGACGTGTAAGAAGGGAATCCTAGAGAGTTGGTGAAAACGTCTAGACTCGCCGAGTTGCCCTCGTGCACTCGCCGAGTCCGGTCAAAGTTGACCGTTGACCGTTGACCAGAGTTGACCTGTGTTGACTTCTTAGGGACAGTCAACCTTAGAGATAAAAAGTGTTAATTAGAGACATATGATGTTATAGGAGGATTATAGCTCGGAGGATCGGGCACGAGGGATTTAGGATTTGTGAGTCATCGAGATCCGCGAGGTGAGTCTTCTCACTATACTTTACCTTGAGTAGGTAATCAGAGTTATGTGTTAGTGTATGTATGTTATGTGTATGTTATGTGTTGTACTGCATTACTTCTATGTGATTTATGCTGTGCATGATTACAGAGTTGGAACCGGAAGGTTCCTAGAGTTAGAACCTGAGGGTTCACAGAGTTGGGTGCACGGACCCATAGAGTTATAGCTTCAAGTGGCTAATATGTGTTTATGTGGTATTTTGGAGAACTCACTAAGCTTCGTGCTTACAGTGTTAGTGTTGTTGTTTCAGGTACTAGCGATGACCGTGGGAAGGCGCCGGCTTGATCTGTACACACGCAGGGGACTTTGATATATTTACATTGATCTTGGGATTTTGTGTAATGTGAATTGAGATTTAAACTTGATGTTTTTATGAAAAATTAATGAAAAATGTTTTTATAAATTGTGAAAAATTATTTTAAAATTTTCGGTGTTACAAGTTGGTATCAGAGCCTTGGTTTGAGGGATTCGAGTACACCTTCGAGCGTATTTGAACTCAAACTGGGGATTTAAAATGTATTTTCAAAAAGAGTAAAAGATTTCTTTGAAAAACGCAGAGCAAGAGATGTGTGTACGATCAGTCAGCGCCCGGACGGTGATTTCCCAAAATACCTTTATATATTATGTGATATTGATATGATGTATCCGCATGCTAGAGTAGGCTAGGTATTGCTATTAGGACTAGGGTGGCCTGATTTGTGATGCCTTAGCCTAGGGAGATGTGGGCTGCTATGAGATGCTTGAGAGTGAGTAGGTAGCAGCGAGGGGCTTATGAGAGATCTATTAGAGAGTGGTCTATGCATGATAGAGTACTTGAGACCTGGGATCCAAAGAGAAGGACTTGGAGTGTATTCCGGTGCGGTGCGGACAGTAGTATTGGGCCCGTACTACTGGAAGCACCGGGGCGGTGTGCAGCCCAAGTCAAAATCTTGGAATGCCAAGAATCGAGGAGGAAAGAGTTGACGAGTGTGAGCATACTCGTGTGGATTCTAATTTATCGTATGTTGTATTTCAGAGGTAGATCATGGTGAGGATGCGTTTGATGCCCGAGAGCAGTGGTACCAGTGAGGAGGAGATCCGCCGGATCATTCAGGAGGAGGTGGCTGCGGCCATCAGGGCAGAGATACCGGAGATGTTTGGGTCTATAAAGACCACACTGATTGAGACGTTTGATGAGCGTTATGCCGCTCTTTCTGAGGCTGCTGCTGCAGCGGCTACCGCAGCGATTGCTGCTACGAGGCCGCAGGGTGGGGATGCGTTGCTGTTCCGTGAGTTCAGCAACACAAAACCACCAGAGTTTGATGGTACTCAGGATCCGGTGGCAGCTATGAGGTGGATATCTGATATTGAGGGGTGTTTCTTCACTTGCTCGTCTCCTGAGCATTTGAAGGTCCGGTTCGCGCTGAACCAGCTTCGCTTGGGAGCGAAGGACTGGTGGAAGTTCGTGACGGCGCATTATACACCTGCTGAGCTTTCTGCGGTGACCTGGGAGAGGTTCACCACCATGTTTCGGGATGAGTACGTTCCCCAGGTGGAGAGGGAGCGTTTAGCACAGGAGTTTCTGACCCTCAAGCAGGGTACTGAGTCTGTTACAGCGATCACGAGGATGTTCCACGAGAGGGCGATGTTCTGCCCTGAGCACGTGTCCACTGAGCAGGCACGTATGAGCCGCTACTTGAGCATCTTGAGGCGGGATATTCGGGAGTTCGCTGCGAACTCCTCGTACCGGACATTTGCCGAGCTTCAGGCAAATGCCCGGAAGAGGGAGATTGAGCTTGAGACTCAAGCCAGGGAGGAGGCGGAGTCTCAGGGGAGGGATCGGCGACCGGCACTGTCGCAGCCGGCCGCCAAGCGGGCCAAGCCTGCTGATCCCAGACCAGGGAGCCAGAAGGGCCGCACTTGCGGAAAGTGCGGCAAGGGTCATGACGGAGTTTGCCGAGCGGGGTCTTGCTACAAATGTGGCAAGGAGGGGCACATGGCCAAGGACTGCCCCAAGGGGTTTGCAGTGTGCTTTCACTGCAACCAGACCGGACACCGGAAGGCCGAGTGTCCGCTGTTGCGCGGAGCATCTCAGGGGTCTGCTCCTGCCGCCATCAGAGCTACAGAGAGTCGGCCTGTGAAGGCCGAGGCGCCGAGAGCTCGACGGAGAGCCTTCCAGTTGACTGCGGAGGAGGTCCGCGCTGCGCCCGATGTTGTGGCTGGTATGTTTCTTTTCGTGTATTTATTTTTGATATATGATGTTATGCTTATATTATGTTATGCGTAGGTACCTTTCTTGTGAACTCCGTACCTGCTTTAGTGTTATTTGACTCGGGTGCGAGTCGGTCTTTTGTATCTCTGGCCTTTGGTCAGCATATCAGTGTTAGTCGTGAGGCATTGAGTCGGCCTCTGAGAGTTTCCATAGCTGACGATAGAGTGATTTGTGCCACAGAGGTTTTCCGGGGATGTGTGTTAGAGATTTTCGGGGTTGAGTTTCCGATTGATCTGATTCCTATTGCGATGGGTGATGTTTGTGTCATTGTGGGCATGGACTGGTTAAGCCGATTCGGCGCGGTTGTCGACTGTGAGCGTCAGCTGGTGACTATACGAGACCCTAGTGGGGGAGTTCTTTCGGTGTACGGCGAGGGTACACGTTCGGGATCAGCCTTTTGTTCAGCCGCTAGGGCGAGGCAGTGTCTACAGCAGGGCTGTAAGGGTTTTGTGGCGTATGTGATGGATACGCGAGCGACTTCCGAGAGACCGAGTTCAGTTGGGGAGGTACCGGTGGTGCGTGAGTTTCCAGATGTCTTTCCCGAGGAGCTGCCGGGAGTACCTCCTGTGAGGCAAGTGGAGTTTGGTATTGATTTGGTTCCGGGGGCTGCGCCTATAGCTAAGGTGCCTTATCGTCTTGCACCTCCAGAGATGCAAGAGTTATCCTCGCAGCTTCAGGAGTTGCTGGGGAAGGGATTTATTCGGCCGAGCAGCTCGCCGTGGGGAGCACCTATTCTGTTCGTCAAAAAGAAGGATGGTTCACACCGGATGTGTATTGATTACCGGGAGTTGAACAAGCTGACGGTCAAGAACCGTTACCCGTTGCCGAGGATCGACGATTTATTTGATCAGTTACAGGGAGCCTCTTGGTTTTCCAAGATCAACTTGAGGTCGGGATATCATCAGGTGAGAGTGCGGGATGAGGACGTTCAGAAGACAGCATTCAGGACGCGTTATGGGCATTATGAGTTAGTGGTGATGCCTTTTGGGCTCACCAATGCTCCGGCGGTGTTCATGGATCTCATGAACAGGGTATGCAGGCCGATGTTGGATCGGTCGGTGATTGTATTTATCGATGATATTCTGGTGTATTCGAGATCTAGAGAGCAGCATGAGGAGCATTTGAGGGAGATCCTTGGGGTATTGAGATCGGAGAAGCTTTATGCAAAGTTCTCCAAGTGTGATTTCTGGTTACGGGAGGTCCAGTTTCTAGGACATCTCGTTAACCAGGAAGGGATTCTGGTCGATCCGGCCAAGGTTGAGGCGGTGATGAGTTGGGAGGTGCCAAAGTCACCCTCTGAGATCAGGAGCTTCCTTGGACTAGCAGGGTATTATCGGAGATTTATCAAGGATTTCTCCAAGATCGCAGTGCCGCTCACCAGACTGACCCGGAAGGGTGTTGCATTCTCATGGGGTCCCGAGCAGCAGACCTCCTTTGAGGCACTTCGCCAGAGGTTGTGCGAAGCCCCGGTATTAGCTCTCCCGGAAGGGATGGAGGATTTTGTAGTATATTGTGATGCATCGATTTTGGGGTTGGGTGCGGTGTTGATGCAGAGGGGTCATGTGATAGCATATGCATCGAGGCAGCTGAAGCCTCATGAGACGAGATTTCCTACGCATGATCTAGAGTTGGGGGCAGTAGTGTTCGCCCTCAAGATTTGGCGCCACTACTTATATGGAGTTCGGTGTACGATATACACGGACCATAAGAGCTTGAAGTACTTGATGGATCAGCCCAATCTAAATATGCGTCAGAGGAGGTGGTTAGATGTGGTCAAGGATTATGATTGTGAGATCCTGTACCACCCGGGCAAGGCCAACGTGGTGGCCGATGCGTTGAGCCGCAGGGCGGAGAGCACTCCATTGCGAGATGTATGTTTGAGATTGACCATGATAGCTCCGGTATTGGATGCCATTCGTGGGGCATAGGCCGAGGCTGTGCAGCCGGAGATGCAGAAGAGGGAGCGGGTCGTTGGTTTGGTTTCAGAATTCGTTACGGATGGGCGAGGGCTTATGACTTTTCAGGGTCGGATTTGGGTACCGTTTGTGGGTGGTACGCGCACTTCTTTGATGGAGGAGGCTCATCGGTCGAAATTTTCGATCCATCCGGGGGCCACGAAGATGTATTTGGATTTGAGAAAAGAGTATTGGTGGCCCTGTATGAAGAGAGACGTCGCATGGTTCGTTGAGAGGTGCTTGACCTGCCGTAGGGTTAAGGCCGAGCACCAGAGGCCGCATGGCAAGTTGCAGCCTTTGGAGGTTCCCGAATGGAAGTGGGAACAGATCACTATGGATTTCATCACCAAATTGCCAAGGACGGCCGGAGGAGTTGATGCGATTTGGGTGATTGTGGATAGGTTGACGAAGAGCGCTCACTTTCTTGCCATCAGTGAGAGCTCTTCAGCGGAGAAGTTGGCGGAGTTATATGTGAGAGAAGTGGTATCTCGGCATGGGGTGCCGATCTCGATTGTTTCAGACCGTGATGTGCGCTTCACTTCCAGATTCTGGAAGAAATTTCATGAGGAGTTGGGTACTAGATTGCATTTTAGTACCGCATATCATCCCCAGACAGACGGTCAGAGTGAGCGGACGATTCAGACGCTTGAGGACATGCTTCGGGCATGTGTGTTGGATTTCGGGGGTAGCTGGGATGCGTATTTACCCTTGGCAGAGTTTTCCTACAACAACAGCCATCATTCGAGCATTGGTATGCCACCCTTTGAGCTGTTGTATGGTAGGAGGTGTCGGACCCCCATTTGCTGGGGAGAGGTTGGGCAGAGAGTGATGGGCAGTACAGAGATCGTGCTTCAGATGACAAAGCAGATTCAGCAGGTCAGACAGAGGTTATTGACCGCCCAGAGCCGACAGAAGAGTTACGCAGACAGACGCCGATCCGAGCTTGAGTTTCAGGCCGGCGACTTCGTTCTCCTGAAGGTCTCTCCTTGGAAAGGAGTGATTCGATTCAGGAAGAGGGGCAAGTTGGGGCCCCGGTATATTGGGCCATTTCGTGTGATTGCAAGGGTAGGCCAGGTAGCCTATCGTTTGGAATTGCCAGCAGAGTTGGGGCAAATCCACGACACTTTTCATGTGTCGCAATTGAGGAAATGTATTGCCGATGAGTCGGCAGTAGTTCCATTAGAGGATATTCAGGTGGATGCGAGCCTGAATTATGCCGAGAGACCAGTAGCCATCAGAGATCGGAAGATCAAGGTGCTGAGGAACAAGGAGGTACGGGATCAGAGATGACCTGGGAGCCGGAGCGCGAGATGCGGGAGCAGCATCCGGAGCTATTTTCAGAGCGAGACTTCGAGGGCGAAGTCTAGTTCTAGTGGGGGAGAGTTGTAACAGCCCGGATTTGCAGGTATTTTATTGTTTTGTTATTTTTGGTGTTTTGAGAGGGGACTTGGCGAGTTGGAGCTCAGACTCGCCGAGTAGGGTCGCGATTCTGGACGCGGGATTCGTCTGCACTCGGTGAGTCCAGGATATGGACTCGGCGAGTCCATGCTGTTTAATGAAACCCTAATTTCTCGGGTTTGGGACCTATTTAAAGGGCCTTATGGCCGTCATTTGCACCCAACAGTCCATAGAGAGAAACCCTAGAGTGCTTTAGCGATTTGAGAGAGAAAGGAAGCATTTCTTGACATTTGTGTGTTGTTTAGCAAAGAAGAGGGAGGCTCTAGCCAAGAGGAGGAAAAGGGGACTGCTATTCGGTGAATTTGAAGCTTAGCCCTTCAATCTAAAGGTATGATTTCGGCTCATCTCTTGTTTTGTGAAGTATAATTGATTTTAGGGTTTCTTGTGACCTTGTTGAGTTGATTGGACGACCAAATAGTCCCTTGCTAGTGATGAGACTTCGGATCTAGATCCATAGAGGTCCAGAGAGCCTCATTCATCAAGCTTTATATAGAACAATGGAGGTTATGACCTTGAGTAGTGAGATTTGCTGATGATTCTTCATATATGGTCATATAGAGGTTGTTTATGCACAAAGTCTGGAGCTTTACGTGGTGAATCATTCTAGGAAGGCCAGATCTATGAATTGTTGGAATAGATCTGACCTTAGAAGCAAGTTTGAGTGATTGCATGGCATGGACTCGCCGAGTCCGATGAGCAGACTCGGCGAGTAGCTTGAAGATTGCCTTGGACCAACCAGTGAGTGGTCCAGTCGAGTCATGGATTGACCCAGTAAGTCAGGGCGAGTTAGAGAGGGTTGTCAAGTGGTCTGAGTGAGCTGGGACTCGCCGAGTCGTTCTTGAGACTCGGCGAGTTAAGTCGGGGTGGCCCCGCGATTCTTCCAGGTGGAACTCGTCGAGTCAGGGGGAGTACTCGACGTGTAAGAAGGGAATCCTAGAGAGTTGGTGAAAACGTCTAGACTCGCCGAGTTGCCCTCGTGCACTCGCCGAGTCCGGTCAAAGTTGACCGTTGACCGTTGACCAGAGTTGACCTGTGTTGACTTCTTAGGGACAGTCAACCTTAGAGATAAAAAGAGTTAATTAGAGACATATGATGTTATAGGAGGATTATAGCTCGGAGGATCGGGCACGAGGGATTCAGGATTTGTGAGTCATCGAGATCCGCGAGGTGAGTCTTCTCACTATACTTTACCTTGAGTAGGTAATCAGAGTTATGTGTTAGTGTATGTATGTTATGTGTATGTTATGTGTTGTACTGCATTACTTCTATGTGATTTATGCTGTGCATGATTACAGAGTTGGAACCGGAAGGTTCCTAGAGTTAGAACCTGAGGGTTCACAGAGTTGGGTGCACGGAACCATAGAGTTATAGCCTCGAGTGGCTAATATGTGTTTATGTGGTATTTTGGGGAACTCACTAAGCTTCGTGCTTACAGTGTTAGTGTTGTTGTTTCAGGTACTAGCGATGACCGTGGGAAGGCGCCGGCTTGATCTGTACACACGCAGGGGACTTTGATATATTTACATTGATCTTGGGATTTTGTGTAATGTGAATTGAGATTTAAACTTGATGTTTTTATGAAAAATTAATGAAAAATGTTTTTATAAATTGTGAAAAATTATTTTAAAATTTTCGGTGTTACACATTGTCTTTGTCTCATGTTGAGCTCCTTTTGATTGAGGATGTGCTGAAGGCTCTTATGGTCTGTGAAAATGATGCATTTGGTGTCGTAAAGGTAGTTCTTTCAGATCTTCAGGGAAAACACCACTGCTCCTAGTTCGAGGTCATGCGTGGTGTAGTTAACTTCGTTAGTTTTAAATTTTGTCGAGGCATAGACAATGACCTTTCCTCATTGCATAAGCACGCATCCTAGACCTTGCTTAGATGCTTCACAGTAAACCACAAAGTCTTCGGTTCCTTCTAGAAGAGACAAGATCGGGGCGCTGCATAGGGCTTGCTTTAGTGTCTGGAAAGCATCTTCTTGTTTCTCCTCCCAGGAGCAGAGTGTTGGGCTGAAGATAGTTTTGTTGTTGCGTCTTTTGGGCTCGTTGTTTAGCCTTGTATTCTCCGGTTTGGGCCTGTCCAACCGAGAGCCTTTTATGTATTGTATATAAGTTAAATGCTTGCATGCATATTAGGTCAAGATTCTAGAGAGATTATCGATATAGCGATTGATCAAGAGTACAATATTTTTCTGTAATCGTTCTTGTAATCTTCTAATCCTTTACAGTTGATGTTCTTAATCGAGCTCTTCTAAGGATTTTATTTAATCATTCGACACGTTTGATTCAAGCTGTTTGTTCTTATTATTGCGTTTTTACTGTTTCATATTCATATACTTGTTCAAGATCTAATCGATCTTCATAGATTAAAAGTTGTTTTAATCTCGTCAATTGGTATCAGAGCAAGAGGCTGTGTAATCGATACACATCTTTTCTGTGAAAAAGATTTCCATTAGGGTTTTTCCGCAATCATCGATATTTATTGAGCCGTCATCTTAATTCACGTATCTTAATATTTATTGTTTTGCCCTAATCTGCTTTATTACAAGTCTGATCTTTGAACAGGTTTTTACGATCATAATGGACGCGACGCAATCAAATCCCATTAATATTTCCAACAGCATCGGTTCAATGACAAAGATTCCAATCTTATACACCCATGACTATGAAGTATGGGCGCATCATTTTGAAGATTACGTGATTGGATCGGAGGACAATGGTTATCTCATCTGGGAAGCCATCATCAATGGACCGTTTTCACACTCTGCAACATCCAGAATCATTAAGACGCAAAAAGAGTACAACGATCTGCTTAAGGACGTGACGGATATTGCGCAAGATGAAAAAGACAAATTCCAGTGCAATATTAAGGCGCTAAGGTTGATCAGATTCGCCCTTCAGTCCGACACATTCAGACTGGTCAGCTCATGCACTACGGCGAAGGAAGTATGGGATAGACTTCGCGAACTGTATTCCACAGACGAAGATCTTGAACATTCCATCCAAACCTTGCTTCTATCTGAGTTTGGTGAATTCAGGCAAGGGGCCGAAGAAACAGTGACCCAGACGTTTGATCGCTTCAATCATCTTCTCAGCAAGATGATCAAACACGACATTGAAAGCAAGCTCATCGAACAAAAGGTTACTTTCTTGAACGGACTGAGATCTGAATGGAGAGCAGTTGTTTCCACAGTCAAAGCCCATGAACAGTTTAAATCATACTCTTTGGCGAAACTGGTGGGTATTCTAAAGTCGCAAGAGAAGATTGTGGTTCAAGAGAAGAATGTTGTCTCTAGTCTTGGTTCGTTGGCCCTCCTATCTAAAAGTAAAGCTGTGATGGAGGATGAAGAGCTCAACTTGGAAGAATATGACCTCACAACTGAGGATTATGCCATGATGGTATCCAATCCTAAGAGGTTCATAAAGAAGAGATTCCGCAGCAACAAAAACCGAAACTGGCAGGGGAGTTACAGCTCGGAAAAAGCGAACAATGAACCGAAAGCTGAGGAGCCCAAGAAGGAACCGAAAGCAGATGGCGATTCCGGAGTAAGCTGTTTCTATTGTGGTGGCAAGAACCACTATGCTAAGGACTGTGTTCTTAAGAAGATGGCTAAAAAGGACGATGGAAATGATGAGGAAGTTGTGTTGCAGAAAAGATTGGATGAGTTGAGAAAGAAGAAGTCTACCGCTAACCCTTCTATTAATGCTCTTATTGTGCAGGGTTCGGTTAATGACGATGAGTTCGGTAGCACAGAAGTTTGGTCTACTGACTCAGAAGACGAAGAAGTGAGGAAGCCTACTCATGGAAAGGCTTATGTGGCTAAGGAGAAAAGCAGTGGTGGAAAATGCTTCATGGTGACTGACGTATCTCAAATGAGGGGATACAATACCGATGGAGGAAGCAATGGACCGAAGGTGCAGGAGGATATGTGCTTTACGGCCAAACCACTCAGCCAGCAGTTCAATGAGCTCGATGAACTGATAAAGAAGGTACAATCTGTTTTCATTTCATCCAAAGTACCATCATCATCATATGAGAAGGAACTAAAAAATGTTAATACAAGAATTTCTCATTTAGATAGTAGCTTAACTCAAACTCGAGTCACCAATTCTAACCTGACTAATCAATTAAGCAGGGTGGCGTCGAAGAGTGAGGAGCAGCGAATGTGGATTGAGTTAAAAGAGTCGGAATTAGTTAAAGTTAAAGACGAAAACATTTATTTGCAGAGAGACAATTTGAAATTGTTAAAACAACGAAATGTTTTTTGTTTAATAGCTAAACGTTTGTATTCCAATATTACTCAACTTCACTTGGATTGTGAGATAGGCCAAAAGATCCATCGCATGATTTTGCCCTTCCTAGAATTTAAGGAGGATGAAATCGATGCCGAAGCCTACAAATGTGAGAGTGTGATATCGTCTGATGATGTCAATCCGACTTACATGTATGGACTGGACAAAATTGAGTCCTTCATTAAATCCAAAGACCACAAGGACATGCTCAAAAACCTTTTGGACGAAAATGACCGACTTAAACTGAGAACCGAAACCATGCAAAAATTTGACTCTCTAAACACCAATGTAAGCTTAGAAAACAAAATCAATGTTGAAAATGCATCTGAGCTTAACGAGGACGAAAACATGAGTGAAATTTTTGTAGAGGATACGGTTGACTGCTCAGAATTTGTTAAAAGCGAAACTGAAAACCACAAAAATCTGATTTCTGAAAATTCTGTGGAATTCGCTAGATTGTCCCAACAAAAGTCCCCGCAATTAGTAGAAAAAGCTGTTGTGTATCAAAAGGTCAGGACTACTCCGAATCAGGTATACAAGGTGACTGGAGTAACCGAACATCAAACAGCTGAACTCACAGCTATTGTTAACGAAGACAATGCTGATGGCTGTGATGAGTACTTCTGGGAAGCTCCAATAGATAATGGAAACGAAACCGTTGGGCTATCTGAAAGAACCTCCTGGATGAGAAAAGGGAGATACATACCTGAACCATTGAATAAGCCCGATAATTTCAGTGAGCCAAGCACCAGTGGTACGAAAAATATTCCTCAGGAGGATGGGAGATCAGCAAAAGAATACATTCCCTCTACTCCAACAGCACAAAGTGAAACCTCTTCAGACATTCCTTCTACTCCCTCAGTGCAAACTGAATCTTCTTCGGATATTCCCTCTGCTCCCTCGGCTCAAAGTGAAACTTCAAAGGAACCAGCCAAGGAGAAAACGAAAACGAAAGCTAATGTTCATCATCAACCTAAGCAGATGAGGGATAGGAAGATTGAAAGGAACCAAAGATACAGGAAAAACCTTTCTGAAAGGAAACAATTCTGGCACTCCCAGAATGCATACTATTCACACAAGGACAAGAATCTGAAGTATGAAAACAATCCTGTAAGAAAGTCTGAAAGTTCCAACAACCGAAAGCAAAGGTTCGGTTCGCAAGAAAATACCAACCGAAAGCCAAGGTTCGGTTCGCAAGAAAATACCAGCCGAAAGCCAAGGTTCGGTTCGCAAGAAAACACCAACCGAAAGCAAGGGCTCGGTTCTGAAAAGGACTTCGACCGAAACCACAGGTTCGGTTCCAAGAACAACTCCAACCGAACACAGAGGTTCGGCTCAGAAATCAAAAAAGAACAAAACTCGAAGGTCAGCCCCTCCAACGATCAAAAGCAAAAGGGTCACCTAGAGTCATCAGCCAGGAAGACATCTCCATCCAAATCCTCTCTTCCTAATTTCTCTCGTTCTTTAACTTCCACCCATTCGTCTCCATCTTGCTCTAAAGCTAATTCCGTTGGTTCTCAAAAACCTCATTCATCAGCTGAACAGAAGGGAAAGCAGAAGGTCGATGAATCCAAACCAGAGTCCAAAACAAACACACCCAATCCTAACAAAATAAAAGTCTATACTATTAAAAAGAAAGATGAAACAACTCTAATAAAAAGAACATATCTAGTTGACATCTCTCTTACTATTTCAGTTCCCATGAAAAGCTCACATGGACCCAAGAAACTTTGGGTTCCTAAATCTGCTTAATTTTTGCAGGTTATGAGTGACGAGCAGTTTGACGAAGAATGGTACATCGACAGTGGCTGCTCGCGTCACATGACAGGGAGGAAAGAGGAGCTCAGGGAATACAGATCTCTTGCTAATGGTGGCAACGTCAAGTTTGGAAATAACTCTTTCGGCACCATAAAGGGATACGGGATGATAACGAATGGTGACTTTACAATAAGGAAGGTGGCATATGTGGAAGGACTCCAACACAACCTCATCAGTGTATCTCAGCTTGTTGGAGGTACAGGTCTCAAGGTTTCATTCGATGATGAAGGTTCTGAAATCATAGAGAAAAAGACAAAGAAAGTGATTCTGAAGTCAGAGCGAAAGGGTGAAATGTTTCCTCTAAACATGAAACCCATCAAAGGAAACCCAGCCATATGTCTGCTATCCAAAGCTCAATCCGACGAAAGCTGGTTGTGGCACAGAAGACTCTCTCATCTCAATTTCAAAGATATCAACCGACTTGTCACCGGAGGTCATGTTAGGGGTCTTCCATTGCTCAAGTTTGACAGAGAGCATTTGTGTGCTGCATGCGAAATGGGAAAGCAGAGTCGTCAAAGTCACCCATCCGTAATTAACACAAAAGTTGTTGAACCACTCGAATTGCTTCATATCGATTTGTGTGGTCCTTCATCTATCGAAAGCATCGGTGGTAGCAAGTATATTCTTGTTATCGTTGATGACTTCTCACGATTTACATGGGTGTTCTTTCTAAAGCTCAAATCTAAAGCGACTCAAAAGCTGAAAGCATTTATTAAGCAGATTGAAGTCCAGCTCAAGAAGGTCGTTCGAAACATCAGGAGCGACAATGGTCTCGAATTCAAGAACAAGGAGTTTGAAGAGTTTCTTGCAGAAAAGGGAATTAGTCATAATTTCTCAGCTCCCTACACACCACAACAGAACGGAATAGTCGAAAGACGAAACCGATCCTTGTATGAAGCTGCCCGAACTATGTTAAGTTTCGCTTCCTTACCTCTTTATTTTTGGGCTGACGTTATTTCTGCTGCTTGTTATACACAGAACAGGTCCTATCTCAATAAGCGATTCAAGCTCACACCATATGAGATAATAAATAACAGAAAACCCAATGTGAAATTTTTCCATGTGTTTGGCTCAAGGTGTTTCATCTTTAACTCTAAAGAACACCGCAACAAGTTTGATGTCAAAGCTGACGAGGGAATCTTTCTGGGTTACTCACTCACATCCAAGGCGTACAGGGTCCTAAACAAACGATCAAGAAGGATTGAAGAGACATACTATGTGACCTTCGACGATAACTATGTCAAGAAGCTACAGGCCATAGATGACACTGTCGGGGAAATCTTTCCTCAAACTGGCCAAGTCACAGTCTCGATTGCCAATTTGTACGAGAATTTTCTGGAACTCTTTGACGAACCGGAAAAAGCTTCTCTCTCAGAAGCAGGCGCAGCTGACAACAAAATTGATCATATGAAGCAAATTGTCGAAGATGCTGCAAAAAGAATGCATGAAGGAGAATCGCCCACTGATGAATCTCCAACCAACAATGCTTCAGTCGAGGGGGAGCCAAGTTCTCATGTCGAGGGGGAGCCAAGCTCACAAGTCCAGGGGGAGCCAAGCTCTACTACTTCAACCGAAGGTCCTTCACCAACCGAAGGTGCCTCTCCAACCGAAGATGCCCCTCCAAACGAAGGTGCTTCAACGCCCGAAAGTCCAACAGCACAAGTAACTCCTGAACCTCATGTTTCTCAAGACTCATCAATTGAGGGGGAGCATGATGATATGACGCCTGATTACGATAGCCAATCTGAGCCCGAAGAGATGATCAACGCTGAACTAGATCCAACCTTCGATCCGAATTACCCTCCTCTTACCAAATGGACCAGAGATCATCCTATTTCTCAAGTAGTTGGTGATGTATCTGAGAAGGTTTTGACCCGATCTCAACTGAAGGCAAAACAGACATCCTTATTTTCCAAGGTAGAATTTTGTATGTTTAACTCATTCGTATCAAAAGTTGAACCGAAGACAGTGAACACTGCCCTCGATCACTCTGATTGGGTTCAAGCAATGCAAGACGAACTGAACGAGTTTGAAAGGAACAAAGTCTGGCGTCTCATTCCAACTCCTCCAGATGCTTCGGTTGTTGGTCTTAAATGGGTTTTTAGAAACAAAATGGACAAGGAAGGTAATGTCATAAGGAACAAGGCTCGTCTGGTAGTCAAGGGATACTGTCAGGAGGAAGGAATAGATTACGAAGAGACGTTCGCTCCAGTAGCTAGGCTAGAATCGGTTAGAATATTTATGGCCTATGCTGCTCACAAAAACTTTGAGGTTTTCCAAATGGACGTCAAGTGTGCATTTCTCAATGGAGAACTCGAAGAAACTGTATATGTGGAGCAACCTCCTGGGTTCGTGAACGAAAAGTATCCAAATCATTGCTATATTCTGGATAAAGCTGTGTACGGCCTCAAACAAGCTCCGAGAGCCTGGTATGAAACGCTTACAAATTTTTTAAAGATGTCTAAATTTAAACAAGGTTCGGTTGACCCAACCTTCTTTCGCAAAAAGGAAGGTAACCACCTTATGATAGTTCAAATTTATGTCGATGACATCATCTTTGGCTCCACGAATCCCAGCTTAACAGCTGAATTCAGAAAGTTGATGGAGACTAAGTTCGAAATGAGCTCAATGGGTCCTATTAATTTTTTCCTTGGTTTAAATATAAGACAGGGACCCGAAGGCATCTTTATCAATCAGGAAGCTTACATGAAAACTCTCCTAGCGAAGTTTGGAATGATGGGAGACTCAAAAGTCAAAGTCCCAATGGCATTCGGCACCAAGCTTACCCCATCTCTAGATAAACCGGCTGTCGACATCACACTCTATCGTCAAATGATAGGCTCACTGATGTATCTAACTGCTAGCAGGCCTGATATCATGTTTTCTGTGTGTTATTGTGCTCGATTTCAGGCTAACCCACGAGAACCTCACATGCTGGCAGTAAAGAACATCCTACGCTATCTCAAGCGAACCACCTCCTTAGGTCTGTGGTATCCATCCAATTCAGGCTTCTTCGTTCAAGCCTATTCTGATGCTGACCTTGGAGGATGTGGACTCGACCGTAAAAGCACAACTGGTGGCTGTCAATTTCTTGATGGGAAATTGGTCAGTTGGCAATCCAAGAAACAAACATGTGTGTCGCTGTCTACTGCCGAAGCGGAATACATTGCCGCTGCATCCTGCACATCACAAGTGATTTGGATCCAGAGTCAACTTCGAGACTATGGACTCAATATGAAGAAGATCCCACTATATTGTGACTCTGAAAGTGCAATTAGGATCTGTCATAACCCAGTGCAGCACTCTAAAACCAAACACATAGCACTGAGGTATCACTTCATCAAAGATCATGTGGAAGATGGAAATGTCGAAGTTCACTTCATAAGAACCACTGATCAACTAGCTGACGTCTTTACCAAAGCTCTTCCAGAAGCATCATTCAATAAAATATTGCAAGGGCTAGGAATGATGGAATCAGAGTCAGTTCCTCACACTACCTCTCAACCTCAAACATAAGAAGCAAAACCAACCGAACGTTCGGGTTCGGTTCAACCATCTGACTCGCTCATTACTTCAAAGGTAGTTTTTCTGTGTTGTATATTTCTTGTACTATTTTGTTTTTCTTTATGTTAAAAGAATTTATTTCTTGTATATCTAAATTCCTTAGTTTCTCAAAATTTTCCAAAACCGAAATCAACTGAAGGTTCGGGTTCGGTTTTTCAAAATTTTGTGGAACCGAAATCAACCGAAGGTTCGGGTTCGGTTATTCAAAATTTTGTGGAACCGAAACCAACCGAAGGTTCGGGTTTGGTTTTTCAAAATTTTCTAGAACCAAAATCAACCGAACGTTCGGGCTCGGTATTTCATTTTTTTCAAGAGTTTTTTTTCCGGTCTTATTTTTATTTTAACTCTTATTTTTTTATTTTTATTTATTAATTTTTTTTTATTATAAATTTCAAAAACTCCAAAAATATTTTATTTATTTTTCTTTGTGTGCTCATTCGTTTATGGGAATACATTTGATCACTTACTTAAGTGTCCCTAGAAGCATGTTGTTGTATGTGTCCCAAGCCTCATAAGATTTTGAATAATAGCCTTCATGACCTGTTATACACAAACCTTGTCTTCCCAATAAGGCTAACTCATTTATTCTAATCATGAGCTACCTCACTCTCTTCTCACATGAGTTAAGAGTCTCCTGCTTGGTCCTTATTTTCGCAGCAGAGGTACTATGTTTTCTTACACCATCCCTATTACACTTCTCCATTACATTCGTTTCATCACTGTAACCCTTGAGACTCTCAGAAACTACCACTGAGGTTTATGGTTACACAACATCTGTGTTTATGATCTTAGTTTCGTGCCACTACGAGCTGAGTGAAACCCAAAATTCAACACCAACGAATTGACGGTGACCAATTAATTTGATCAAGTTTTCACCAATGAATAGACGAATGTACCTTCATGGAATCTCAAATTTTCTTTTGCGTGATTCCAATGAAATTGTTACACACCATAACATTTCTTCCCAAGGGATCCAGTTTTAAATTTTTATCTGAGATTTCATATTAATCCAAGCCACTACAAAATCAACTCCTACCTACTTGTTCAACAGACTACACCGGTCTCACAAGTACTTTGTTCACTTTCGTTCTTATATCAAGAATTGAATTGATGAATCAAAGCGAAACTACCCCAAGTTAACCTAATTAAAAGAAGCCTTTCAACATTTCTTAATAAATGTTTGATCGTCATTCAACGGGATTCCACACTGACACTTTGAGGTCTCTCTTGACCTTGAAGAAAGAGATTCGTGCCCGGGATCATCAGTTTCGTGTCATTATTGACATCACAGATTATCCTAAAAAGAGTTGCTTTATTTCTTTTTCTTTTACACTCTTTGCACGAAAATCCTAGATTTTCAAAAACTCCGTTACTAATTATTTTTACAGGCTGGATTATTACTGGATGGTTCCTAATGAAGTTGTGGTCAAAAATTAGCCACGTGGGTCATTAATTGAAATCAGTCGTTTAAAAGGGGAAAAGACAAAAATGGCTGACTCGGCGGGAGTTAAATGGATAGAAATTCAAACGACGGTAAAAAGGAGGGCGCGTGAATTTGAAACGGCCGCGCTTTTTCTGACACTTAAAGGATGCGTGTGCGATAATGAAGCGTCATCAATCTAGCAAAAGAGGCGCGTGTGGAAATGGAAACGGTTCCTTTCTCTGAACCGGCGCTTATTGGGCGGCGTAATCCTAGGAAACTGACACTCTCTCTCCTACGTAATCATCGCACGCCCCAACTGTCACCAATCAGTCACTCAAAAACCCGTTTCGTATTTCTATAAGAGATTTCAAATGATTTTTCTCTCTCCTATCACCCACTATAAAAACCCTTCAACACCACCTTTTACCTCTTTACTGCCCCCATAATTCCCAAAGCAAAAATACTCCCAAACACTCTCACGTTCTTCTTCTTCTCCAAACCTGCAACAATGGCTGAATCTTCATCTGTTCATGCAACTTCTCAGATTCTTCCCATCCGACCCCAGCAATGCCTGGTCATCGATCTGAACCCACTGGCGTATGATTCCTATATGTCGCCGGTCATTGAATGCCTCAAGTACTCCCAGCTTGCTCCTGCATTGTCAAAAATTGAAACGGTGCCAATGGTGGCCTTATCTCAGGTCTATGCGACGGCTTACTACGACAAGGCCGTCGACAGGGTATTCTTTGAAGTGGCAGAACACAAGACTTCGATTTCTCGCCCCCGTTTCTGCACTTTGTTAGGGTTTGCAGCTGATTCATCGCGAGTTCACCCGGACACGATTCCGGTTGGGATGTTCTACAACATGTTTTACAACATGGGCTACACAGAGGTTCTCACCTCCGTCGCTAGGTTTAAGAAGTCCTGCCTACCGCCCCAGTGGAATGGGTTATTTACAGTTCTCTTCAAGGGACTGTCAGAGAGGAGCTCAGGATCTGACGGTGCAAGTCGTCTTTTCCTTTCGATAATGTACGGAGTGTACAATGGGATAAACCTAGACTATGGGTTTGTCCTTTGGCAACAGCTAATTCAGAGCCTCTCTTCCTCTTCCCGACACTCTGAGGTGTCGTTGGCCCGGTTCTGGATCCTGATCACACGATGGGCCATGGACAAGTTCGATGTTTCAACAGCCGATGGTGCATCGATGTCTTCTATTGGTACATTTCATACCAAGAAGATCATCGTATCTGATGCATCAAAATTTTCTTTTATTGGCTCTATTCCGGAGTCGATGTATGGGGATGTGCCCTCCGACAGCAGACTGATCAGAACGATCAAGGAGTTTAGGCCAACTGGTCCGAGGGAACTGACACCGGACATGCTGCGATCGATTCATGATGCCGACAAACCGGTGGCCAGGGGTAAAAAGGCAGAGAAGGGGAAGCCAGTATCCAAGGCTCCAAAGGGACCTTCTCCCAAGAAGCGAAAACAACCGAAGGCTACTTCCTCCCCACAACCGAAACGGAGGAAGACCCAACTGAAGCGAAAGCTCGTTATTCCCTCCTCTTCAAGCGAATCCGAAGGTGGGAGTTCGGACTCTGAGGGATCACAAGGAGAAGAATCTCCTCAACGAGGCAACACACCTCCTCGTTCCCCAACCCCAGACATGGAACTTCATCAATCCCCAGTTCCTTCATGTCCACCCACAATTCCTATTTTCATTCCCACCATAGACCCCCAATTCCCCCAACCTCTATCCCTATACCTCCACCCATATTCACCACATCAACCGAAACACCACCTGTCACCGAAACCCCTCCAGTAACCGAACCTCCTCAAACCGAAACACAACCACCACCCGAAACAAACCCCCCACCCACTCAACCTGAACCAACCAAACCCACTACACCCCCAGCTTCACCACCACCTCAATCTCCAGAAGACGCCTCCGATGGCGGTGATCAATACCTTGGTGGTGATCACATGAACTTCGATTCGGTCTACTATAGTCCGTTTCAAGTTCAGAGTGATGAGGAGGATGATGCTCCAGTGACACGGAAGCATCTTCGCGAGCTTAACGAGAAGGTTGATCAGCTTCTCGCCTCCTCTTCCAACCAGCAGTCATCTTTGTCTGAAGCTGCCCTTCAGAAGATCGTTGACGCCTTCTCCAGGGCTCAACATGATTCTGTCGCCTCAGCAACTGCTGCTATAGACGCCTCCACCCGAGCCTGTGAGGCAGCGACCGCAAAAGTCGATAAACTATTCAATGACGCTTCTATCCTGCTGCAGTCTTTGCAGGAGAATGCCGAAGCCACTAAGACAACTCTGGAACCAGTTGTTCAACAATTGGCCCAGTTTGTCTCGACGGAGTTATCTTCGTTCGCTACCCTCAGACAAAATCTTAGCGACGACAACTCGGCACTTCGTGCCTCCATTGATGCCCGCGTGGCAAAATTACAAGAGGATCTTGCGGCAGAAAATTCTCTGATGGACGTCTTGGCAAGTAAGACTACCGCCCTGAAGGTCAAGAGCACGCAGCTTTCCAACTCCCAGCAACAATTGGAAGCTCTTCGATCCGAGAGGGAGGTCATAAAGACGTGTGTTTCGGATGTCCACTCAGCTCTCTCAAACATCCTGGAAGCACACGACCCCATCCTTAACCACTCAGTAAGGCGTACCCTCGCTGAAAAACTATCTCCGGCCATGGACCTTTTAAGTAAAATTGAAGGCCTGCCGAGTTTCGTGTCCATTCCGAAACAAGGGGGAGATATGAAGCAAGGATCGAAACCACCTCCTTCCTTCAAAGCGACTCACACAACCGAACCACCCCCAACCGGTCATGCCTCGGGTTCGGGTGTGAAGAACAAGGGCAAAAACATAGCAGAGGGAGGAGATGAAGATGAAGATGAAAATGAAGACAAGGAGACCATTGCGGACATGTTAAAAAGAAAGAACAGTCGCAATGCTGAAGACGATGCCAGTCGTGTGGCGCGTGAAGCTGAAGAAGCCGAACGAAAGCAAAAAGAAGCCCACGATCTCCTTGAGAGCCGAAAGTTGCTCTTCCCTGCCTGGACCAGGGATCGTATGATAAAAGAGGCCATAGAGACTCCAAGCATACTATGGCTCGAGCCGGTGATATCATTTGACTGCAACAACTCTATCGATTCGCAGTTTGATATGCCGCTGACTCGAAAGGCGTTCATCTTCCACGCCTTCTCTAACATTTTTGAAGTCCCGCATCCGAACGATGAGCTTGACAGGGAGCTTATTGACTTCTACCTGGAAGCCGCTCGCCCTCAGTACGTTACATGGAGCGCCCAGAAGATTGTTAATGTTCGGGTACTGAAGCCTTATGCCGTGGGGAGATTCACAAACGTTAAGTTCAAGCTCATCCGAGGATCTGCAAGAACTGCCCACATCATCTCCCTGGCGGATCTGCCCAATCTGAATCCTAATGATTGGATAGTCTTGTACAATATCCTGCTGACAAATGAATCTGAATATGGTCCCATCATAGACCATGTCAAAAGGATGCTGGCATGCTATATCATGGAGGTGGCCCTAATGGATCAGGAGGTCGCCACAGTTTTTAAGAAGAAACCGAAAGTCGCACCTGTGGGATCGGCCAGTGATCTAAATCAAATGCAAATGGGTAAGATTGATCCGAGGCGAAATTCTGTGATGTTCACTAGAGCCGAAGGACAGAAATGTCTCTTCGCTTTAGCTGACAAACATCTTTACACTACAACTTGCTTGGAGCACATCTTATCTATCATCAAGCAGTGTAAAGACAATTCGGCTGATGACATCAAGTACTTCAATGATATGATCAATTGGTACATCCGGTTTAGACAGACCATCCTCTCCATAACCAAGTGTCTGTTTAGCACCGTGAAGAAGAAGGTACCAGCTTCAGCCGCCGGCCCAAGTAAGAAGTGAAGGTCTCGCTCCAAATTGACGCAAAGGGGGAGATTGTTGGGCTGAAGATAGTTTTGTTGTTGCGTCTTTTGGGTTCGTTGTTTAGCCTTGTATTCTCCGGTTTGGGCCTGTCCAACCGAGAGCCTTTTATGTATTGTATATAAGTTAAATGCTTGCATGCATATTAGGTCAAGATTCTAGAGAGATTATCGATATAGCGATTGATCAAGAGTACAATATTTTTCTGTAATCGTTCTTGTAATCTTCTAATCCTTTACAGTTGATGTTCTTAATCGAGCTCTTCTAAGGATTTTATTTAATCATTCGACACGTTTGATTCAAGCTGTTTGTTCTTATTATTGCGTTTTTACTGTTTCATATTCATATACTTGTTCAAGATCTAATCGATCTTCATAGATTAAAAGTTGTTTTAATCTCGTCACAGAGCTTAGGCCGAAGCCTGACCCGTCGCTCTGAGCTTCTTGACAGAGACTACGGAGCCCAGCCATGTCCAGACTGCCCAGGAGAAGGTGTTGCAAAGTCTGTTTTAGTGAAAGCCACAAGGACATCTTCCATCTCTTAAGTCCTGGCAGCCACATTCTCCTCGGACTTTGGGTCAGACTCCCTGATGGTTACCTGCTCCCAAACAATCCTTTTACCCTGTTCAACACCTACAACAACACAATCCTTATTCACATGTACCAAGTCTTAGAGAAATTGAGGGCTCTCGATTACCCGATCCACCACCCTGTTGAGCCCCTCGCTAAGGATCCATGAAACATCCTTCTCCAACACCCCTTTTGCAGTGCCCTCAGTAACAAGATCAACCTCCAGTTCTGTTGTCCGCTCACTCAGCCCAACATTCTCCAAACTCAAAACCCCTACACGATCATCCAGAAGCCTCGCCTCTTCCTCCAGCTTTGCCACTTGATCAACCAAGCTTGCCTTCTTATGCAGTACCACCTCCAGCTCGGCCTCCCAACTGCACTTTTCAGCTTCTATCTTCGCCAACTAGGCCCTCAATTGTTCGCATTCAATACTCTTCCAGTCAGAATCAGACTAGAGAGTCTCCTTGTCAAAGATGCGTTCAACGACTATGACCAAATAAGATGACACCTGGGCGGCGGCATAGCGCAAGCCATCGTCCATGTGTTCATCCGAAAGAACTATTATGGCCTCAGTGGTAGTGCGAGGAAACGCGTGCCGACACCACTCAAGAGCGGCGTCATGATCGGAGACAAGGTTTTGGGCAGTTAGCTTCCAAGCTGGCTTGTAGGCATCCAGAAGAGAACCTGCAAGAAGAGGGGACAGTTGTGGTCTTATCAAAAAAAGTTGATGCAAGACCATGGGAAGGTAAAGACACAGTCCTCACCTCGGCTCCTCCAACAGTGGGAACTGGGTTGGCCTTGTTGGTGTTTCCCTCTACTATATGACTGGGCGGTTCAGTTGCTCGATTGGGTGCCCCCTCCGACAGTATCGAAGGACCCTCATCGGGGTCACAGGTGGAGCTCCTGGAACCCTCAAGAAAGAAACTCAGATTATGTTTCTTGCAAAGAGGGGGTTCAGAGCTAGCAGTCTTGGCAAGACCGCCGGCAGAGGCTTCCAGAACGGCAAAGTGCCTCTTAACACGACGAAGACTCCTTGTAGACCCAAAAGGGGTAGGATTCTTCTGGAAGAACCAATGACAACGATGTCTTGGAAATCCAACTCATTGTCACCACCAGCACCATCACCAGCGGCACTGCCTGCACCGGCAGGAGACTCCATTGTAGCCTCGATTCCTTGACCAGAAACAGGAGGTGGAAGAGCTTCCACAAAGTCGACTTCGTGGCATTGAATTTTGCCCTCAAGCAGACCCTGAACATCCCTCTCCAAGGATATAATTTCCTCCCCACCTAGAAACAAAACGAAAACAACGACAGTTAGCCAAAACCCTGATTTAAATGCGTTTTTCCTAAAAAGAAAAAAAGGGGGGAGGACAAGGGAAAAAGAGTGTTATACCTTCCTTCTCGACAAAGAACTCATGCATCTTCCCATGAGCCCTCCAAGAGACGCTCATTCCACTGCGGCCAAAAAGCAATCGAGCCAATCCTCGTTGTTGATGTTGATCTTTTCCAAGTCGTCAGCCAGCTCCTTATAAGCACCGAAAAGCGTGGGAGCACGGTCCACATACGTCTTAACCCTTGCGTAGCCTAGCACCACAAGATCATTATTCACCCAAAAGAACTTTTCTTGCCAGTTCTTCTTGTACTTTTGGTCGTGAATAAGGGTAGGGACTCCCCGCCGGTGAGAAAGGGTTTTGGTCCCATACTGGGTGGAAGCGTTGAAGAAGTGCTTGAATGTCAGAACTGTTGGTTCACGACCTAGAGCGCGGAAGAGGAGCTCAAAACCTACTATCATGTTTATAGCAATCAGAGTCAACTCCCTCACTGAAAACCCGTATTCACGGATGATCAGATTAAAGAAGTCGGTGGTAGGAAAACGAAGACCTGCCTCGAATAAGGCGATCGGAATCCCGACTTTGCCCTTAGGCGGAATGTAAAGTGACACGTTGGAGAGGGGAAGTTTTATGTCATGTTCAGGAACAAACCCGAATCGAATTGAAAAGATTCCCACTCTTCAGCAGTGAGATTTCTCCCTAGAGAACGAGAGGAAGCCATGAAAGAGTTCGAAGGAAAAGACGAAAAGGTTTCTTTCTAATAAGAACTTAAAGAAAGAAAGGTAGCAGGTGAAGAGGATGTGCCAGGATAAGCAGAGGTTTAAATACCAAAAAATGAGGAGAGAACCGTTTTTATGATGAAACTGTCGAAGAGCGGCGATTTCGCCCTGACAACCGCATAGGCCACCAATAGCAGTTCGCCACGTGCCTAGGAATAGACCAAAATGATGCTGCTACATCATGAACGCAGACGCCTACTAGTCTAAGGGACTTGTTAACGTTACCCTATATGGTCACGTTAAACTTAACCGAAGGCCTAGACGGAGTGTTACCATGCTAGTACCTTGGCTGAGACCCGCTCTTGGCCCACGCGATCCAAAGTCGGACTGATAGCTCACTTCTCATCACAAGGAAAGAACATTCCAAGTGATCTCCTCATTTATCTACAGCCAATCAGAAGGCGACGAATATATTACGTGACGCCCAGAACTGACGTCAGCAGGCGGTTAGTTAGCGTGGGAAAATCTCCCAGTAAGAGGAGGCCATGTCTCACGCTCATAGCGTGAGGTCCCCACGATCCGTTAGTAACAGGTATAAAGGATCTTTTCTATCTCAAAGAATGGATCCATTCTCTCTCCCTCACAAAATCTACTCAAAAAAACTCTCTCTAAGAAAACTAACTTGATCGTCGGAGCGACGTCCCGGGAGAACACCCGGTCGTCCTTTAACGATTTCTTTGTGTTGTATTCTCAGGAAAGTTTGAACGTCAGATCTTCCATCCAACATCTCATCCTTGATTGGACATGTCACAACATTAACGTGTCCCTTAGGAAAAACGTTAAAGAAGAAAAGTCAGACTAGTGCCAAGCTTGGCCTAGTTAGAGTCTAGTCATACCTAGTCTGAGACCAAGGCTGGTCCTTTGCCTGCATGGACTCATTAGTATGGAGATTAAGGGGTAGAACTGTGCCTTACCCTCTTCTCCCCAGGAGAAATACCCCGTCAAATGTGGAGCCAATCAGAGAGCTCCACTTGCCAATCTGACGACAACCACACTCATCATTATATCGAAGATTCCCCTCTGGTCAATAGGGGAACGAGATAGAAAGACGTGATGGAGGATCGTTCAATACGGATCCGCCACGTCACGTCTCATGGAGGAAGGCTCAACAGAATCAGTTAGGAGGCACGTGCCTCTCAATCAGGTATAAAAGAACCCTTCTTCCCCACGGAGAAGGGGACTGGACTCTTTTTCTCTCAGACAATCTCTATCTTCTCTCGGAATCAATTT
Source organism: Lactuca serriola (assembly GCF_051521515.1). Lineage (NCBI taxonomy): Eukaryota > Viridiplantae > Streptophyta > Magnoliopsida > Asterales > Asteraceae > Lactuca > Lactuca serriola. Next base: position 190,509,386 of record NC_136409.1, on the reverse strand, counting down.
TAACTTGATCGTCGTAGCTTCGTCCTGGGAACCATTCTTGGACGTTATCTAACGATCATCTGTTTTCCTTGTATTGTGATATCAGGAGAAGGAACCAGCTCGACACCCAACCTTGATCACAATCCTACCATCTCCGACATATCACAACACTTGTCAACTAAATCAGACCAGTCTTTTTCCAAAGTACCCTATCATCCTTTACCTAAAGAAGGTATCAGTACGGTTGAGGATTTCAAAGTAGGAGGGGCAATTCTAGCTTCAGAAAGTTTAGAATCAGAGGCAAGATCCCCTGATTGTGCTTGTGTATGATCAAATGGGATTTCTGAAAATACTAGTGGGTGTGTCCTTGGGGGGTTCAAAGGACTATTTTCTATACTAGCACCATCTTTTTGGGAAGATAGGGGTAGATTATGTGTATACTCCCCGTGAGTGTGTGCATCTGATATTGACACTTTGAAGGGTACTTCAGAAGAGTGGATGGGAGGGATAGGCGGTGATTAAGATTCAGATCATGCCAATTTGTGAATCTTGTTGGGAGGATCCATTGGCTTCGGTTCTCTTTTTGGTTTGGAATTTTGAGGGAGAGGCCTTTTGCTTTGCCATTTTATTCTTATGGCCACCAGTAGAAACTAGTTTGTTCACATACAAGGGCTGATCATTCGAAACTGAGGTAGATTGTGTAGGTCATACACAACCGTAGTCGCAAGATGGTGTTTGAGATATAGTGAATCGGATGGAACTGCAGTCAACATGTGTTCTGGAAAGCGTCGGATAGGTCCGAAGGCAGATTGTTTCGGTGACCTAAAAGTTTTAATAGCTTTAAAGGAACAGTATACCTCATTGAGATCGAAGTTGAGAGAAATGGCTTCTAATGTTTCATCATACAACTATTGAAGTGCTAGAGCCCAAAATCTTGGACTTGAGATCTCGTTCGACTTCCTCTTGATGGTGAACTTCCAAAAGTCTTGGCAAAGCACCTCGGTCAGATCAAAAACGTTGTCTCTTTCGGAAAAGATATTGTACACCACATACAACCAATCCTTACTCATGATTTCTATACCACCATGATTTCAGGACAATCCTCGAAGGATTAGGTGCATCAGTACGGTCTAACATCTAGGAACAAAAGACTTCTTGAAATCCTTTGCATTGAATTCCCCATTATATCCAATTTGATTCAAAAACAACTGAAACTCTTCAGTCGTGGGTTCTAGAACATGAAAACCTTTGGGGTTTTCTGTAATGCCGATTGCCTTGAGGGAGGTGTTCTTGTGGAGAGGAACGATTTTTTCATTATCGATTTTCACCTCCAATACATCATCTTTAATCTTGATACGTTCAAAGACTTTGTGAAGAATGCAAAGAGGAAGTTTACGGGTTAAGGAATTTGGTGAGAGGAACTGCTATAGGATGGTGGGAGATGAACTCGGTAATGATCCATATGGATTTATCATAATCCATGGGATCAAATTAGAACAGTTGAGTGGTTTCTCTGAGGATGATCTTAGTGGATGAAGATGAGGCGGAACCCTTTGAAGATGTCTTCTTTGATGCAATTTTGGAAACTTGAGGAGCAGTTTGAGAAGACGTCATTGATGAAAGTTTGAGAGCACGAAAAATAGAGTACAGAGAAGGCTCTAGGAAGACGATAGCAAAAGTGAAAAGTGGGTACAATTATAATTCAAAATCCTTTTATAGGTTGGAAACTTCAGGTCAGGTTGAAAGAAGGAATGATGACACCCAAACACGAAATAGGTTGCATTAAATGCATTGTCGAAAATGTCATCCTAAACAACTGTAGCACACAAAAGATTGGACGTTTGTTTGTTCCAAAAGGGAAAATCGTCGTTTCAGTTCTGATTTTGTAAGGCACTTTATTGGAACGTTTGCCAGAGCAAGTTTATTGAGAATTAAAAGGATACTCATGAAGAAAAATTACCGTTAATATATTAATGAGAAAACGTTTCAGAATAAAAACTTAACTGATAAACTTAAAATTCTTTCATTACGAGGATCTCGGAATAACTGGATTCTGAGATTAGATGTCATAAGATATTTCAGAAAGAATATAAACACATAATTAGTACGTGTTATGGAAAACAGACGATACTTGTCAATACTCAGAACAAATCTGATGTCACTTGCAAAGTTTTGATGACCCTTGCTTGGATGTAATGTAAATAACAAGCAAAACTAAAAGCACACAAAGGCACAATATTTACGCGGTTTGGTCAAGGTGACCTACATCCACGGATAGGAGGGGAGTATTGTTTATGTCAGAGTTCTCAAATAGAGGTTACAAGTACAATTCACTAGACATTCGTCCTACTCACCAAGGATACAAGATACAAGACACAAGACACCTCAAATGACTCTGCATGCATCCCTATTTATATTTGAGGGATCAGACCTAAAACCCTAATGGGCCAAGCCCATTAGCCCATAGGCCCATGAATGGTGGAAACCAATCATATTCTGCCATGAAGCATCTTGTAGAACATTCTTCCATGTCATACAACCCATGAGCATCAGCAACACACATGATGGAGCACCATATGCCATAGTGGAGCATCATGATGTACAAGTGGCGCATCATGAACACTAATGGGTCAACATCAATCATGGTGGCACAACATGAGCAATACCAACTTCTGAGCATCCTTGAACGATCTTAAGAAACATAGAGGAATTCATAGCATACTTGGATCATCAGCGATAACATGGCTCATCAAGGAATCAAAAAGGCCCATCTTGCACCATGATGGCGCAACATGTGCAAGGATGGCGCAACAGGCATCAAGAGTGGCACAAGAACTTCTAGGTTGGAGCAACATCATCACCTTGGCATAACAAGGACCGTCTTGGCGCAAAAAGGACATGCTTGGCACAACAAGAACCTACTTGGCGCAACAAGGCTTCTTCATGTCGCAAGAGGGAATAGTTTTGTGCAAGAAGGAGTTCTCTTGGTGCAACAACATCCTTCTTGGCCCAACCCTTCAACACATAGCGCAACAAGGTCTCCTTGTTGCTCCATATCGCTCTCAAGTGCTCCAAACCTCTTCCAGGTGCTACAAACACCCTTCTGTATGATCCGTTCCTTTGGCACTTGGTTCGTTCCTTTGTCAGATGATCCATTCCTTTCTCAAATGATCCGTTCCTCTGTCACATGCTCCATGAACCCCAAGTGCTCCAAATGCTCCATGTACATGATCCAAATGCTCTATGAGAATGCTCTAAATGCTCGAGTCACATTTAACAATCTCCACATTGACTTGAGCATCCTCTGAACTCCACCTCAAACAAGAACTTCCTCTCCCATCCTGCCATTAAGCCCTGAAGGGGTTACCTCCTGCGAACATCAACCAAGTCCAAGCAAAGCTTAAACTTCTCTTTGGGCAACGACCTTGTCACCATGTCTTCCTAATTCTCCTTGACACTATACTTTTGAATTCATAACCTATAATAGAACATGATAGGTTTCTCCACCTTCAAAAGAAGACTTTGAACGGGACCAACCGCCAATGATCTTCTTATTTGCAGATCACTTTCATGGTCCATGTCTATCAATCCAACCAAGTTCGTATGTCGTGCATTTTCACCATACACCGGACCAACATCAAGTGTTCCCTTCAAGTGTCATAAGATCCACTTAACCACTTCCTAATGAGTTTTTCCCCCATTGCGTCGAATCACCAAAGAAGTACCAACATGTTTGGATTGATCATGATTAAACAAACGCAAACTTTCTCAATGTAGTGAGAAATGTATAACCACCCTGCTCTTCTGCCACTCCAAATTTCATCCTTGTTAACTTCTTTTCAGCTCCTAAATCGTTGATCACATTCCCTTCATTAGCATCACCAGACACTTCTTCCCTGGGTTGAATAAGGGATTCCTCACATGTATGTTGTTCCATGCCACCATGTTGTTCCTTATTTATCACAAAACTATGTGGGGTTTCTGTTTCAAACTCCACCTTTTGGCTAGCACCCAGAAGTTGATGAGTTCAGAGACTGTTTCAGATTTTACCCTAAAGAAGAAGACCCAGATGAACCTTGTGTAGTAATCAACAATCACAAGAATATACTTTTGTGATGCAGACTTTCTACGGTGGATGGTCCATAGAGATCGATATGAAGAAGTTATAATGGTTCTGAAATTGACTTTTCAAGGATAACAATATGACCTTTCTTGGATTTCTTCCCACATTCAAACGCAAAATAAAGATGATCATTTTCGAATTTGAGGAGTGGCAGACCTCAGAGCATCTCACCAGAAAAAAGATCATTCATGTATTAGAAGTTAAGATGAGCGAGCCTCCGATGTCATAGCCAACTTACGTCAGAAACGACCTTTGAAAGAAGACATAGTTGAGGCTTTCAAATCATCTTGTTGATGTCTAATGGATACAAGTTTTTGATGCAATCAGATTTGATTAGCCATTCTTTTCGGTCTTCTGTCATAACGTAGCTATGCTTTTTTCAGAATTCAACTCTTCGGTTTACATCAATGAGTTGAGCTACACTCATCAGGTTATGCTTGATATCAGCTATATATACATATAAATTGTCATTCATCAATTCGCCATAGCCTCAAATTTGTGAATTTGAATTGTTGTCATATGTCACTTACCTAACATTAGGAGCGAGCTTTAGATCATGCATAAAGTCTTTCTGCCCAGTCATGTGTCATGAACAAGCACTATCAATATACCATATTGTATCTATTTCGAAGCACAAAGTGCCTGCAAAATCAGTGAGTTTTGGAGTTTTTAGGCTCCGAGTTACATTTAGGGACTTTGGCATGGGCTTTGGACTTGTTTGTGATTTTTGAGTAATTGGCATTTCAGAAGGCATTTTCCGAGACTCTTTTGGAAAGAAGCATAATGTCAAGGTATTTTCATTAATCCAAAAATTGTATTCAACCGAAGGTTGTATAGCTACTGCTTTTCTGGGACCAACAGTTTTCAAAGATGTTGTAGGAATCACTGTGTTGACAAATGTTACAGATGTGTTTGCAGATCTTTTTACTTTCCATTCAAACTTTTGTTTTTAATCTTTTGAAGATTTTTTTAACAATAGTGTTCTTAGCAACTGATTCTTTTCTTGCTGCTTTCGAAGGCACATTTGGTTTCAGAAATTGTTTTGGTTTGAAAATCGTGCCATTGGATTTAGTAATAAACACAAAAGAAACTATCTAAGAGTCAGTTTTCACAGAAGGAGTCTCAACAATGGCCTTTTTTGGACTATTATTGACATATTTATTTTGAACAACCGAACTAGGAGGATTAGATGGCCTTATAAGGATCTTAACAGGTATAAAGGTATTATGGTTCCTAGTGGCTGGACTAACTGTTCGAGATGCTTTCTTTTCGGACTTCTCAGTGAATCTGGAATCTTGCCTAGACCTAATTTCTTTCTTAAGCGCATTCTTAGCTTCGATCTTAGGGTGAACAATATATTTCTTATTCAGCTAAGGTTTCTTTTGAGAGTTCGCTGATGACTTGGAAGTTTGTCCAGAGGATGGATTGTTGAAACTAGGCTTAATTGACACAGTAGTTGATTTCGCAATCACATCAGAGTTAGAGATACAGGAGTCAGATGAATTTTCACACACAATTTATTCATCTACATCACTATCAAATGACGCCCAAACAAATTTGGATTTGTCAGAGTCATGTCCATTTGTCTCGAGAATGATTTCCTTAACAACACAATTGTTTGGAGGGCCGGAGTTTAGAATTTGAACTCCAGTACAGTTGGTGTTAGGGAATGAATTTGAAGACTAATTCAGGTCCATAGATATCAGAAGCGGAAGAGGTGTGGAATCAGGACATTTAAATATGATAGGTTTGAATTCAGGAATCAAAGATTGGAACTGGTCCGAAATCTCAGGAAGGGGTGACATTGGTGAGACAGGGGTATCCGAATGAGTATGGTTTAGAATGTCTCCCATAAACGTTAGATTTTGAAGTTACTTTAAGGGACGAACAACATGCTTCGAAAACTCTCTTCCGAGAACTGGTGCTTTGGACCGTGGGTGACAAAAATTTTGTGTCATCCGTTCATTTGCTTCAAGAATGTCAATAAAGTTATGCAAAGCATCAATCTTGGCATTAAGACGTTTGTTATCAGAAACTAAGATATTCCTTTCACAAAAAGTTATTTCATATTTGTCTTTTAAAATGATACATTCATCCTTAGACATTACAAGCTCTCTCTCTCTCTCTCTCTCTCTCTCTCTCTAGTGATTCTATCTTAAGCTTGCAATCTTCAAAGCGTAATCTAAGATGAGTCAATTCCATATCTAGCTTCTCACTAACTTCTATGGCAGACTCATACACTATATGAATAACTATCATATCTAATTGGATCTGAGTTAGATAGGGTTCACAAACAGATAAATCAAAATTATTGTCAGTGATCTTGGATTTTACCTGCTGGATGATGCGTCTAACAGGTGGATCGTTTTTTTGCCATTTAGCAAAAGTTTGGCTCAGCATCGTCATTGTCTTCTTTTGAACCTGAAGACCAATAGTCTTCATCACACTTGATCGACTGTCTTGCCATAAGACACATGTTCCTTACAGATCTCACTTCATCCTTATCTCCAGAAGACCAATACCCATCAACATTTCTTGATACTGTGGTAACAAAAGCTTTTTCACTTTCTACCAACTCTTGAACTCTACGAGCATAGTTGGCAGAATCTTTTACCTTTGGTTTTTGATAAGTTTCAGCCAAACAGTCTTTTGCAAAGTGGTTACCGAGACCATATTTATGACAACCTATCTTGGGTTTGACTGATTTCGGAATTTCCTAAGATTCCGAGGAGTGATTTGGGATGTTGGGTCGGTATGCAGGTAGGTTTTCTGAAGTTTTAGGAAAAGGTTGAGGATTGATTTGATGAGGGGCTTGAAATCGGTTTTGATAAGGTTTATGACTGGGATTCCAAGGACGTTTGTACTTCATAAACAGAAGTGCGAGTTCTTGTTGGAAATGAAGCTCAGACTCAACTAGATCGAGATTAATATTTTTTTCAAATGAATGGTTCAGAACATGTGGAGTAGGTGGGGTAGGAATTGTTGGTTGAACAGGCGAAATAGGTGGGATCGTTCCAAAAGGATCTGACATAGATGGGCACGGAATTAGTGGGTTAACACAACTAACTAAGGCAAGAGGACCTCCTGAAAGTTTCTCTTAACGTTTGAGCAACGTTAGATTCATGCAGTTGCAATTTGTCAAATAGTTGATAGAGCTTCAGTTTCTTCAGATATCCATTACTCTGAAGACATGACTTTACGTTCCCCCATCCTTTTCCGAGGTTGTTGATGAACTTCAGATTGTACTCGAGAGAAGTTCTGACTATACCATATGCAGTTATATTGTTTACAACAATCCTATACCGATTCGAATCAGAGGCTACGGATTCACCGGGAGTTATGGTGAAGGTATCAAAGTCGTTGATGATAGACATCCTTCATGCTCTCAGAACCTTCGAACAAGTCTTGAAGAATGTCCCAAATATCTTTGGCAGATTTGCATAACTTAATGTGCTCAAAAAGAGAGGGAGGAACACCAAACACCATCTCTGAGAATGTAATCTGGTCTGCATGAAGCTTTTCGATGTCTGATGTAGTAAGAGGTGTTGGACGTTGTTCTTCTTGACCCATGAGAGTAGCAGTAGCATCTCTAACCATTTGTCTTACGGGAACATGAGGACCTTTTTTCACAGATCTCCATATCTCTTCACCTTTTTCCTTACCAAGTAAAAATCTCTCCATTCTAACTTTCCAATGATCATACTCTTCAAAAACTAGCTATGAGGCATGCGATGGGCAACCCACGCTATTTGCTATTTGCATTGAATACATTTGTTGAGTTTGATTAGGAGCATCCATTGAAGTTAAAGTATTAGAGCAAAAGCGGTATATAGAAGAACCTTTATCCTAAACACAAAAATGATTGAGATACCGAGGTAATCTCAAATCAATTATAATATGTTCTTATGGATTCAAAGCACAACCACGTAGACTCTGATACCGATTGAAAGTGCAAGACTTAATGCGCGAACAAGATTTGAAAACTCAAACCTTGAATTAATTTAAGATCAATGTTTGCCGCTAATATTTGGGTCCAGTCAAGTCTTGTAAACCAGACTTGTCTTGAAGTAAGAAGACCAACAAAGTATTCAACAAAATATTTAAGTAAGATAAAGTGAGTATGAACAAAGTAAAGATAACTTAATAAAAATGAGAATGATGGAGAAAGAGATTTAATGTGCAAGATACTTAGTATTTTATGTGAAAGAGAATATTGCTTCAAAAAGGGTTACAATGCATGGAAAACTCATCTCCTTAAATAGCCAAGGAGTGATAAAAAGACACAATACAAGACTTGCATGGAGAATGTAAATCTGATACGTCAAAAAGCTGACACACAGGATTTACTCAGTTTTGTCCCATGAACTGTATAATCAACAAGTACTAAACGATAAGAAGCATTAAATGCTTGTGTGGACTCAATAATATTGAAAATTGAGAATGTCTCAGATAAGTCTTCATCTTGGAAGAAGCTTGACTTCGAAACATTTCACATCTCGGAATGCAATAGGACTTCGATTCTGGTTTGGCTTCGGATTGCTAGAGGCTCACTTTTATGTATCAACAGTCCTCCAAGAAAAGATTTTGAGAAGTCGTAAGTAGCTTTTCATTCTGCTCAAAGAGTTGTGTTATAACTTCTTTTAGAGTATGATTTAGAAAGATAGATTGAATGTTAAAGTATTTATAAAACATTTTAACATCAAATTTCTGGAAAATATTAGAGTATCTTACACATTTCATAAAACATTTAACATCAAATGTTAAAGAACCCGGAATTTGTTGATGTTGTTGTTGATATTAGGGAATATTTGGGTTGCGGGAATTTACATTGGGTAATTTTGTGAATTGCTTTTGCCTTGACGGTTTCTTCTTACGTTAGAACCTATTTTTTGGATTTGCCGCAACTACAATCCATTTGAAAACGAAGAGAAAAATAAGTTGAAATGGAATTAGAGAGAATATAGAAGGTTGGTGTGGTTGAGGGTGGTTTATATAGATACAAAAATATTTTTAAAGTTATAGACATTCAAGCTTCAACGACTAGTTTCTTGTGGGTTGGGAGAGACCATCAAGCAGGTGAAACCAAAGGCAACCCAACCTATTCATGCGAGGAACAGTGATATCACCAGTATTGACCCGAGCCACCATCTAGTATCGACTTTGTTACCCTAAAAACATTAACAATGGTGAGTTCAATAAGACAATTTAATGAGGTGACAAATCTTGTTGTCATTCAATAGATGAAATTCCACCATTATGTGATGTAACCTTGAACTTTATAGAGTTCAATTTGCTATATATACAGTAAATTAACTTTTGTAATGTTCAATGGTCATTAATTTTTCAATACGAACAAAAGTTTTTAATTCTTATATATATATATATATATATATATATATATATATATATATATATATATATATATATATATATATATATATATATATATATACTATAAATGAACTTTTGTAATGTTATTTTGAACTTTATAGATTTCAATTCGCTATAAGAAAAAAAAATTAATAGAAATATATAGAATATAAAAAGATAATCTATTGAACTTTATACACTTGAATTCAATATATTAGGGATGTTATAACCTAACAAATTTATACTATTTTAATATATTACCCCATACATTGCAAATTCAAACATTTTTTCTTAAAAAAGCTAAAGTTAATCGTATCCAGATGATTTATTACTATTATCTTGTAAAATATTACAATGATGACCCACAAATATTTATTATCGTTCGCGATACACTTGTTTCTTTTCTTTTATATAGTATAATCGATAATTACAAATATTTAAGGACATAATAACAATATTTGTGCTAATAAAGTGCATGAAAAATAGATGTCTTTTAAGTTGGGGACATGCCGAATAGAATGAGACACCCTCCATGATATCTTACGAAACATTTAACAGAAATTAAGGTGTGTTGATAAGTTTATATATTTTTAAAACACACGGTCATTTGATACACGTAATCCCCTTTCCTTAATTCATGCCACATGCTCACTCACCTTTTTCTAAATAAGTAGATGAAACATTATTACATTTAGTCATTTACTAATGTTGTTATGGATTCAAGATTTACTTGCATCGTTAAAAAAATATAATATTCTGTTAGGATGTTTGATAAAAACTTTAGCTTTGATTGTTTGCAGTTTTAAATTCAGTTTAAAACCTTTTCTGATGATATTGATATTGAGTCTCCATATCAGATCATTATAAATGGTTACGAACAAAGGTTGTGTATGATCGGTGTTGGATGAGACGATGAAGACTTAGGTCTCGTTTGATACGTATCTTTCCAGGTCAAAACAGATCTTTCTGGCTGAATGGACCGGAAAGACTGTTTGATTTATACAAAAGAAAGGGTTTTTCCCGGCAAGATATGTCTTTCCCAGAAAGCCCCAAAATTATATCTTTCTGGCTGAATGGGCTGGAAAGACAATTATACACAAAACCCCGCATCTTTCTTTCTTTATTGGATTATTAATTTTTTTAAATAACTTTTTTTAAATTTATTTTTTATTGAATTGTTACTTTTTTTCATCATTCAGCATAGTCAATCAGATGTACAATCAAACAACATGGTTTCTTTCCCAGTCAGAAAACTTTCCCAGACAGCACTTTACCGGACATCACTTTCCCAGACAGAAACTATCAAACGGGACCTTACGGGCACTTGTCCTATTAAGTGTTTTAGGTCCAACATCTTAAATAAAGTCAAGACCGCAACACATAATTTTTGAAATCAAAATCTTTATCTTTATATTTAGACAAAATTTTATAGTTGGTCCTTTGCAAAATACTTTATTTTGAGGACTTTCAAGGAAAACGTACGTCATTTGTCATGTGATTTGCAAAATTACATGAAAGGTTGTTATGCCGTTAAATCTAACTTTTCAGCTGTTAGATTTTAATGAAAAAATATTATTTTACTCTTGTACCAAATTTGCAATATACTACATACCTCAAAGACTATTTGTATAATTTTGTATATTTGAAATTTTATATATATATATATATATATATATATATATATATATATATATATATATATATATAAAGGTTGTAAAAATTGTTTGACGTTAGCTAGTCGGTGGACTGGGGTTAAAGATTAATCGGCTAGGCGGAGATTAATCGGAGACCATTAATTATTGATTTGTTAGATTTTTAAAAATTAAATATGACTAATATCATATAAAAGTTCATAAATATTACTAATGTCATAACAAAATAGGTTAATATGATTAATAAAAGACTAATCATACCTTAAATGGTTTCTATTGAGATAAAACTTCTTCAAGGTGTTAAAATTTCATCGGGTTCCACTGTTTTACTCATTGTGTATGCAGGGATTAATCGCTAGGCATCTCTTATCGGTCGAGTAGCGCGTAAGGATTAATCGGGATTTTTACAACATTGATATATATATATATATATATATATATATATATATATATATATATATATATATATATATATATAAACAATTTGATAACTCTTTCTTTTTAACATTTTGTTTTCTATTTTATTTCATAATTTTAGTTATTTTTAATGTTTTTGTTTATTTTGATTCAAGTAAATAAACTTAAATTCGATAAACCATGTCGAAATCATTTTTCTTTAATTTTTCTTATTTGTGAATTGAAACGTTAATGTTTTTATTTTTATTTTATGTTGTTACGGTTCATGTTTATTTTTTACTTTAATGCACCATAGTTAATATCGTTAACAACTTAATGTTTGCATTTATCATTAACATTATTTCACCTTTTATTTCTATTTTTTTTTATTTTAGTTATTTATTATTCTTCTATTGTTTTTATTTATTTTGATTCAAGTAATGAAAAATAGAAAAGCAAAAAACAAAAACTCAAACACCAAAATTGAAAGATACTCTAATATATTAATACATTTTACACTTTTCATTTTTTTCGTATTTTTTTTTTAAATTTTCATATTATTATTTTTTTAATAATTTTCATATTATTTTTGAAATTTTTGCTATATTTATTTTTTTAATTGTTTCAATTTATTTTTCATCAATTTGATAACTTTTTTTTGTCATTTTCTAAAAAGTATAAAATATATAAATATATTAGAGTATATTACAATTTTGGTGTTTGAGTTTTTTTTGGTTTTCTATTTTTTATTTTAATTTTGGTTATTTATGGTTTTTGTAACTTTTTCTATTTTGATTCAAATAAATAAAATAGTTATATTTACAAATATAAAAAAAGAAAATAAACATAACTTTTTTATTTACTCGAATCAAAATAATAAAAGTTACAAAACCATAAATAACCAAAATTATTAAAAAAAATAGAAAACCAAAAAAACTCAAACACCAAAATTGTAATATACTCTAATATATTCATACACTTTACACTTTTAGAAAAACGTCAAATTTTTTATCAAATTGATGAAAATTAAAACGAAACAACGAAAAAAATGAACGTAGGAAAAAAAGTAATAAAATAATACGAAAAAATTAAAAAACAAAATGCCAAATAAACAAAAAAAAATGAAAAAAAGATGAAAAATGTAAAATGTATTAATATATTATAGTATATTACAATTGTGGTGTTTGAGTTTTGTTTTTTTTTTTTTTTTTTTCTTATTTTTCATTACTTGAATCAAAATAAATAAAAACAATAGAAGAATAATAAATAACTAAAATTATATAAAAAAAATGAAAACAAAAGTTGAAATAATGATAATGATAAATGTAAACATAAAGTTACTAACGATATTAAGTATGGAGCATCCAAGTAAAAAAAAACTGTAACAACATAAATTTTAAAAACACACACACACACACGTTAACATTTCAGTTCACAAATAAGAAAAAAAATTTAAAAATGGTTTCTATATACTTTATCAAATTTAAGTTTATTTACTTGAATCAAAACAAATAAAAACATTAATAAAACCATAAATAAATAAAATTATAAAATAAAAATAAAAAACAAAATGTCAAAAAAAAAAAAAAAAAAAAAAAAAAAGTTATCAAATTGTTGAATTTATATATAGACAAAACTTCAAAAATGGTCCCTATGGTTTTCGAAAATCTGAAGTTTAATCCCTAATTTTAGAAAACCTCATAAATGGTCCATGTGGTTTCAAAACCTTTAACAAATGGCCATTTTCGCTAACACTTTTAGCTTTTGGCCGTTAAGTGAAGGATATTTATGTCATTTCACTATCACAGGGACCATTTATGAAGTTCTGTTTTATTTAAAAATATATATATATATATATATATATATATATATATATATATATATATATATATAATTCTTTAATATTGAAGGGTCTCTCTCTCTCTTGCCAACCTATGACTTCTTTACTCAGACCAGTTAAGTAACTAAGCTTTTGGCTACTAATTTTGTTATTTCTTCATGATTCTTGACTTTTGGTTCTCTATTTCTTCTCTAGTGCTTGCTTCTTGACTTTGTTGCTGAAATTTTTAGATCTAGGTTGGGGTAACTGCCAAATTCCTTTACCTTGTTGGTATTTGGGATGAGTTCGTGCAAAGCCTTAATCCTCTCTGTAATAAGAACAAGGTTTTGAAGAAAACATAATACGAGTTTTGCAAGAAAGATAAGAAACATGGGCCTGAATCTCCTAGCTCTACTTCTCTGACGTGGCTGTGATGGTGATCCATCACCAGTGTTGCAGTTGCAGTCTGTACTTGGTTTATCAACACCGTTGTTGCTGCTCCCGTAGATCGAAGTTCTATCAAGCCAATAACAATAATAATAAAAAAGCATCGATTTCATGGATCAAGGGTCGTTCAGCCTGCCATCTATATTCCTAAAAATCAAAACCCTAGAACTATGTTAACAACAATTTCAACAATGGAATTTGGAACGTGGGTTAACTACTCACGATTCACTTGTGGTTTCTAGTCTAAGACACAAACATAGGACATGACAATAAAAATCACGCACACACATATGGGAAGGGCGGTGATTATCGCGTCCACAAATTTATGATGACAACAAGCAGCTAACAGTGGTCGGGAGATGTAATCAAAATCAACAACGCTAGGGTTTCTAGGAGGTGGTGTCGTCGTCAGAGTCGATGGGTAGTATGTGATGCAGTGATAGATGATGGTGGCTATGAAGGGGTTATGAAGGGGGAGGTCGGAACAGGGGAAGGAGACAGGTTGTGTACGATGCATGATTTGGCGGTGGTGAGTATGTTCACAGAGAAAAGAGAGAGACGGGAAAGAGGGGGGACATTGTGTTCTCCAATTAAGAGAGAGAGAGAGAGAGAGAGAGAGAGAAAAAAAAAGAGAAGAGAGAGGCCATTTAATATTAAATAAGTATATATATATATATTTTTTTTTTAAATAAAGCAAAACTTCATAAATGGTCCCTGTACTAGTGAAATGACAGAAATGCCCTTCACTTAATGGTTAAAAGCTAATGAAGTTAAGGAAATGATCATTTTTTAAAAGTTTTGAAACCACAGGGACTATCTGTGAGGTTTTTTTTCAAATTAGGGACTAAAATTTATATTTTCAGAAACCACAGGGACCATTTTTGAAGTTTTGTCTTTATATATATATATATATATATATATATATATATATATATATATATATATATATATATATATATATATATATATAATTTCAAATATACAAAATCACAAAAATGGTCCTTGAGATTTGTAGTATATTGCAAATTTGGGAGAAGTGCAAAATAGTTTTTTTCATTAAAATCTAACGGCTGTAGAGTTAGATTTAACGACAGGATAACCTTTCATGTAATTTTGCAAACCACGTGGACCAATGGTGTACCGTCTTCCATGAAGTCCTCAAAATGAGATATTTTGCAAACCACATGGATCAATTATGAAAATTTTCTTATATTTAACTTTATCTTTATCATTATATTCTTATAAAATTAGACATTTGAATCAATGTGGTTTAAGATAAATCATATATCTTAAGGTAAATCATCTATCTTGAATAATATTTATTTGAAAGTTCCAAATTATAAACTTATGCTAATTAATTACTTGATTAAAAGAAATTTTTTCATATATAAGAAGTTTATTCCATGCTTCGTTACACACAAAGAAAGAAAAAAGTCAATGATAAAATATTATTATTATTATTATTATTACCTTATTTATTAATATTTGTTTTTATGGTTTGAAAATCTTGTAATATTTTATACGTTTTATTTTAATATATTAATTAATGTTGTTGTTGCTTTTTTTTTTTACATTTTGTTCGTTTAAATTATATAATAATTTTTTTGATATTTTTTTTCGAATAAATAAATTAAAATAATAACTCGGATAACTATCAGTCTTCCAATAAAAAATTTTAATGTTCATTTTTTTCCTTTTACTGATATATATATATATATATATATATATATATATATATATATATATATATATATATACACACACACACACACACTAGATTGAATAGTTTTACTTTGTTTTTTTTTTCAGAAATAGTTATACAAAAAATTATAATTATTTAAGAAATAAATGACAAAGCACTGATATATAAACGAATGATGTAAACGAAAAACAAATATTCCATGAAACATATTACAACCGAATAAAAGAACACACACTAACATATAAGTGAATGATATAAACAAATAACATATAAAAAACAACATTTAATAATTATATTTGATGATTTAGAGTTATCAGTTTTATTATTTTAATTTGTTTATTCAAACAAAATATAAAATATATATATATATATATATATATATATATATATATATATATATATATATATATAATATAAACGAAAAAAACGTTAAAAAAATAACATCAAATAATATACTAAAAAAAAGCATCAAAAATATTAAAAGATTTATAAATCTAAAAATCAAATATAAATAAATAAACTTAATAATAAATTATAATGTGGTTTTATATAACTTAGATAATTGATTTAAAATAATAAAAATAATTTTATAAATAATATATAATAATCCTATTAAAATAAATATCAAATAAAGTCTCTCTCTCTCTCTCTCTCTCTCTCTCTATATATATATATATATATATATATATATATATATATATATATATATATATATATATATATATATAGAGAGAGAGAGAGAGAGAGAGAGAGAGAAAGAGAGAGACAAAACTTCAAAAATTGTCCATGTGGTTTTCAAAAATATCAAGTTTAGTCCTTAATTTCAAAAAACCTCACAGATGGTCCCTGTGGTTTCAAAACTTTTAACATTTGGTCCTTTGAGCTAACTCCGTTAGATTTTAGCTGTTAACTATTATTTGATTATAATATTCGGAGGGTATTTCCGTCATTTTACTACCACAGGGACCATTTATGATATTTCGTTTTTTTTAAAAAGAAATATATTAAACCTAACCCCCGACCCATTCTCTTCCCACCGGACCTATCTATGCCCCTGCCCTTCGTCTTCATCCTGTGTGACAAAAAATCGAAGGTTTGGTATTTCGATTAACATCCTATGAACCATCCCATTAACATCCTTGACCACATAATCAGTCTTGAAGATATCAATTTTGCAAGCAACGAACTCGAGTGCAGTTTCGAGAAAACGAAGGGCTTCGATGAAATCGTGTATGCGTATGTGAATTCAGAACTAAAATCAATTCCCTAGTGGGTGAAAGTCCTCTACACCTGTGTATGTGTGTGTGTTGGCTCTTGTTCCTCCTACGATTACAATGCACCATCTCCTTCGTTCCAATCAGGTTTAATATGTTCAAGATTTGATTTGCAAGTGTGTTAATTTGATATGCTCATGTTTTGATTGCATTTTTCTGGTGGAAGCACTATGTTAGAAATAATTTTTTGATTTCAATATGTTAATATGATTTCTGATCAAGCTCGATTATGATGTTAAAAAAGAGTGCGGTTCAATTGATAATTGGCATTAGAATGTAATCATAGGTTTTAGGCATTTGAGCTTGAACATGAATCGAAATGGAATCAGAGGTTTAGCCATTTCAAAACCAATGGCGACGGAAAGATTTTTGTTGAGGAATGAATCAATGAGCTCCACGAAGCGTTTGACCTTTACGATTTGAATAAGAATGGGTTGATTGGTGATGCACGAACGAAACAAGGGAGTTGGAGTGGACTTACGAGAAAGAAGGCATCAGCACAGTGGAGGGTGGTGGTGGTTGTGAATCGGTGGTGATGGCAGGTGGCCGACAACCTCCTGTTGCCGGTTTTTCTTGCTTTTTCCGGTAAAGTCGAAGGCAAAGGGGAATAGAGAGAGGGTGGAGAAGGGTTTCTAGACATCACACAGTGGTAAAGGGGTGGTTTTCCGGTGGGAAAAAGGGTGGAGGCAGTGGGTGTTTGGTGGTGGCAGTGGGTGGTTGATGCCCTATTTTCTCCTTTCTTTTTGGACATAACTCGATGGGTGAGAGGATGAGGAGGTGTAAGGGAGATGTTTGATGGTTTTAGTGGTGGTTTTTGGTGGTTTAGGGTGGTATAAGGTGGTGGGTTATGGTGGTGGTGTTGGGTGGTTTAAAGCATAACACACACACACACACATAGAGAGAGAGAGAGATAATATATATATATATTTTTAAATAAAACAAAACATCATAAATGGTCCCTAGTAGTAAAATGAAGGAAAATTCCCTGCAATATAATATTAAAAAAATGAGTTAACGGTGAAATGCTAACAGAGTTAGCTTAAAGGACCAAATGTTAAAAGTTTTGAAACCACAAGGACCATCTGTGAGGTTTTTTGAAAGTAGGGACTAAACTTAATATTTTTGAAAACCATAGGGACCATTTTTGAAGTTTTGTCATATATATATATATATATATATATATATATATATATATATATATATATATATTGTTGAAAGAAATAGACAAAAGCAAAAAAAGGTAGTTTGGTATTTTTATATGGACTAAGGACCTACAATGCAATATTCTCAAAGCACAAAGATTTAACCTATAAAATTTAAATTGAAGGACCAAAATTGAGAATTTGATCAAACCACATGGACCATTTCTGTAATATACTCTAACTAATATTATTCATATATATTTCACAGGAATATATATGTTACTCAAGACTTTGACAACATGATGATATATTCAATTCTAATGTAATAAAAAGAAAGCATAGAAAAACAAAAATAGATTTTACTATCAAAAAAAAAAATCTAATTCTTTTGTGTTTCCTAATATATATGTTATAAGAATCTCTTATCCATATTTATATATCTATTTAATTGATGCCCAAACACTTGAAATTCATGCATTTTAATAATGATTGTAATCATAAATCATAAATATTATGATAAATTTTGATATTATGATATGACTTATAGTAGTTTATTTTATATATGCTTTTATTATTAACTAGACGATATTGCGCGTGTCACGTAGTTATACTTAAAATATTGATAAATATATGTTATTAAAATAAATGTATTCTTGTTATTAACTTTAAATTAATAATTCTTACACTAACTTATTATAAAACATTCTAAGTATTTCAAATAAATGATAATCATTATTAAACATGAGTGTACAAAATTACTTTCGTGAATGGATTTATGAGTATGAAATAGTAGATCTCATATTATTTTATTTAAAGTCGCATAATCTTAATAGCCGCTACCTGTAAAAATAAAAATAAACGCAATTTAAATAGACATTTTATGTGATATTATTCCAACGAAATATATATATATATATATATATATATATATATATATATATATATATATAGGTTGTATGTGAATTTGGAATTACGATGTAGGTTTTATGTTTAACATTATATTTATATCTTTATTATTTTTAATAAAATTTAAAACTATCTTTTGACACATGTTTTAGATTTAATATTATATTTAAACTTTTAATATTTTTAATTTATTTTAAACTATCTAATTTGAGGAAAAAATATTACTATAAAAAGTACATTTTAATCTAACTTTTTTTGTTAATTTAACATTTTTATTTAGATCTTATATTTAAACTTTTTAACTATTTAGAAAAAATAGGTTTGTTAATATATTATAAAAATTATGTTTTGAGTTTAACATCATATTTAGATTTACAAACTAACTATTTTATATTGAAAATAAAGAATTAATATTGAAATTACAAAAGTTAAAAAGTTGGGGGTTTCAAATGAACATAGTTGAAGAAAAAAAATGTTTCTATTATAAATATACTAGGCGAATACCCGTGTGTTGTGTAAAATGCAACAATATATTTGAAATTTTTACAACTATATGTTTTTAAATATATCAATAACGTTGTTGTTGGCTTTTATATAATAAATCTTATAATAAATTGGTATAAACATTGTTTGCTTTGAATTATATGATAATATATATATCTTTTAAAATTCTATAATATAAATTGTTTTAGAAAACGTTTTTTAATGGAAATTTTAATCTACTTCCATTTGTCTCAATAACCTCTACTTGCGGGTTACCCATTAATATAATTAAATATAATATATTGTTTAATGATATTTATAGTTGTTGTTATGATTAATTAATTTTAAAAAGTTTATTTGCTTAAGATTTTAATTTCTATCATTGATTATTTTTTATATAATATATTGTTGTTATTTTTAAAGGTAACACTATAATTTTTTTATATAATGTTACTTCTAACTATTGTTGTTGTAAGTTATTTAAAATAATGTATTTGAAAACTATAAATTATTTTAACTTGGTTTAAAAAATTAACTTTTTTAAAATTTATTTGATGAATATTGTTAGTTTCTTTGATTACAATTATTTAAACAAACAAACATTATTTTATGTTTTTAAAGGTAACATTATAACTTTTTTTATAATAGTACTTTTAATTATTTTTATTGTAAATTATTCTTAAGCTACTTATTTGAAAAATATTAATGAAATAAAAAACTGTTTCATGGTTTTTTTTTGTTAATTTATGATTATAATTTAGGTTTAACACTATAATTTATAACTTTTAACTATTTATATAATAATCTCTCGATTTTTTTTTCAATTTTAACCGAAATTTTGATTTAAGTTAACCACTTAACATTATATTGAAATTAATAATTTAATTATTTTACACAAAATCATAATATGCAAAGTTGTGACTTTAAAATTATAATTGCTCACGTAGGACAACATATCTAAACTAATATATTAACTATAATGTTAAAATGTTAAATTCATAATTTTATAAACAAAAGTAAAATATAATATTTTAATATTGTAGTTTAGTTAATTTATAATTAAAATTGTTATGTTATTGACATTAACTTTGACATAGTATTTTGAATAATATTATTCATTGACATCAACCCACCTTCCTCATTAATAAAATTGAATATAATTATCTATTTAATATTATTTTAATAATTTTTATGATCGATTAATTTAAATTTTTACTTACACGATTATTTTCTAATTTTAATAATGATATTCTTTTCAAATACAATTTATTTGTTGTTAACGTTAAGTAATTTATAAATTCATGTTGTTATCAATTAAAATTATTATTCTTTAGTTTTAAACCACTTATTATTATTAATAAGTTAAATCAGACTTTTAAGAAACATTTAATATTACTCTTAAAATGTGAAACATACACTAAATAATAAACTGATAAGATAGACAATTTACATGTTAAAAAAGATTTGCATGGATAATATGACATATCCATTATTTTTATAATTTGATTATATTATTTATAATTATGGTTCATTAGGTTTAAAACCATTTATTATTATTAGTAAACAAAAGAAAACTTTTAAAAGACATGTATTATTTATAATTAAAATGTTAAACACATATTAAAATATAAAGTGATAAGATAGACAATTTGCATTTTAAAGAGACTTACATGAATACTATGGATAATATTGTATATCCATGATTTTTTATTAATTATTACTTTGAAGCAACACAAACATACAAACATATATACAATATTTAATTAAATATTATCTATATCACTTTCCATAATATATGATCGATAATATGAATCTATATCACTTTTAATATTTAATTAAATATTTAATCAAATGAACCTGAACCTCTCTCTCTCTCTCTCTCTCTATATATATATATATATATATATATATATATATATATATATATATATATATATATATATATATATATATATATATATATATATATATATAATTTTATTTTCCGAATAAAAATAGTTTATTACTCATCTATAACATTAAATCTGAGTTACATAAAATACTTTAAGGTATATATTTGTTGCTTTTGTATGAATGATTAAAGGTCTTTTAAGTTTTTAAATTAAAAATAATCATACGAAACTTAATAAAAAGAAATCAAAATAATAACTATAAAAAAGAAAAAGTCTTCAACTTTCTTTGTCCAGTTAGATGAAACTTTGTTCAAGGGTTAGGACCAGAAGTTCATATAAAGTAAGAACTTCATGGAGAACTAAAACAAACAAATTTATTTGTTGAAAAAAAAACACCCTTAATGAACTCAGATTTATGTCATTAATATCGTATTTATTTAGTACAAGTCCTTAATATTTTAAGTGTAAAATAGTTTTTTTATATATAAATATAAGTGTGAAACCTTCACAGGCATGCAATTTTATTTGACAGCACCCGTAAAGAGTTAAAAAGAAACCAAGATTTGATTTAACATTTCAATAGCCAGCGACATCCATAAAAGAACAATACTATCAAATCATATACTAATCATAAAACAATCTAAACAGGTAAATAACAAAATTTCATCACATGCTTCCCAAAAGAAATTATCTAATTGTAAAACAAAGTTTCATCATTGGTTTAAACTTTATTGATACAAAATTATATTTATTGATCCTCCAAATTTTATAGTTTCATAACTTGTTTTTTCTTTTTGTTTTGCATTAATTGTGGTCCAAATTTTTATTTTCTAATTAGTTATTCTATCGAAGTTTTTCATAACTATTTTATCAAATATATATACTTAAGACATTTGATTGTCAATTTAAATTTTGATAGAAATATCGTTATTACAAATAATTGAAAATATTGGTAAGCAATCTTATCGAACTGGAATGTAGGAACATGGGCCCCTGCCCATTTAGTAACCAATGGCATGTGGACCCGACCCGAACTTCGAACTACATGAACCCCCACCTCGGCACCTCACCCTCTTCAAAAACAACAAATTTCTTCTCTCACCTCTTCATCTCCCTCTCTCCTCCTCTCTCCATTTTCTCTCCAACAATGGAACCACCATGGATAGATGACCTCGCCGATGACCTCCAGAGCATTAGTTTCAACTCCACAACCACCACTACAGCCACCGACATCAACCGTAGCACCAGCTCCGGCTCCGAAACCACTTGGACGACAGCTACCTACTCCGCTCGCCATAACCTCTCCACCACTTTCAAATCCACAGCTCCTTCTGGTAACCCCTGCTTAGACGCAATCCGGCTCGCAGGATCTGAATCCGGTGGTAATCTATCCCTCACTGACCTCCGATTCATAAACCGTATCGGCGCCGGAGACATCGGCTCCGTCTACCTCTCTGAGATTAAACGTTCTTCTTCTTCTTCTTCTTCTTCCACCTCCTCCCCTGCTGTTTTCGCCGCGAAGGTGATGGACAAGAGAGAGCTAGCAAGCCGGAACAAAGAAGGTCGTGCGAAAACAGAAAGGGAAATTCTAGAGATGTTAGACCATCCATTTCTACCGACGCTATACGCGTCGTTGGAGTCACCGAAATGGTCGTGTCTGTTAACGGAATTCTGCCCCGGTGGTGACCTCCACGTTCTCCGGCAACGTCAGCCCTGTAAACGCTTCCCTGAATCCGCTGTGAGGTGCGCATTTCACCACTCTCCCTTCCAAATTGCATGAACTCTAAATCTGTTTCATAAAATGATCCCATGTATCGCACGCCTAGCTATCAATCAATATTTCTCCGGCTATTTTATTTAAAATCCACGGCCAATAACGTCTCATGTGCTCCGGGACCACATATGGACCCCTGCTGGAGCATATGTTATGTCGTGGACTAACCCGCACTTGATCATTCAATTAACTTAAACGCATTGAGGTGTGAAGAAAGTAAACAATATTTAACAGTATCATTGGTAGCGATTACACATGCTCGAGTCCACGTGAGTCCGTGTGCAATGTGCATATTAGAAAAGTCAAAACTTTTTCCGACTTGTTTATTGCCACGTGGGTCATAATTGCACCACTTGATCTAAACGTTTAAGAAATAGATCCAGTCTATACCAAATTTACATAAATGCCATTTATGAACTGTCATATAGAAGTTAAATAGAGCCCAGTAGGGGCTCATTCAAATTCAAATATATATATATATATATATATATATATATATATATATATATATATATATATATATATATCATCATAAATTATCGTTCGTTGTCTATGATTTCTCGCATTAAAATTTTCCATCTAATTGGATCAGTATTTTAAAATGGCATTGATTATTTGTATAAAAGCTAAGGTTCCCGGATTATGCGGTCGGGTAAGTTTGACCCGGAACTGATTACTGTTTTTGTTAATCGAAGTCTTTAATGGTTATCGTGCGATTTAAGAAAAGTGTAGTATTATAATGAATGAATGAATGAATGAATCTCCAGGTTTTACGCATCGGAGGTGGTGGTGGCGCTCGAGTATCTACACATGTTAGACATCGTTTACCGAGATCTGAAACCCGAAAATGTTCTGGTCCGATCTGATGGTCACATCATGCTCACTGATTTCGATCTCTCTTTGAAATGCGACGGATCTACTTCCACTCCGGCACAGGTCTTCTCCGATTACAACCGCCCAAATCCGCCGTCGTCAGCCGATCACTACGCCTTCGATCCACCCAAAGTTACTTCGTCTTCATGCATCCTTCCGAAATGTATAGTCCCTTCCGTCTCCTGCTTCAACCCTAGACGGAAACGGAAAACGAAGCTCGGGAATCAAAGAGGTGTGCAGTTCGTGGCGGAGCCGGTGGACGTCCGGTCGATGTCTTTTGTCGGCACACATGAGTATTTAGCTCCGGAGATTGTCTCCGGTGAGGGACATGGTAGCGCGGTGGATTGGTGGACGTTAGGGATTTTTATGTTTGAACTTTTCTACGGTGTTACGCCTTTTAGGGGGATGGATAACGAGCTTACTTTAGCGAATATCGTAGCTCGAGCTCTGGAGTTTCCGAAAGAGCCTGTGATTCCGGCCATGGCGAAGGATCTGATATCTCAGTTGTTGGTGAAGGATCCGGCGTGGCGATTGGGGTCGACGATGGGTGCGTCGGCCATTAAACAGCATTCGTTTTTTCAAGGTGTGAATTGGGCTCTGTTGAGATGTACAACACCGCCGTTTGTCCCGCCACCATTTACTAGCCGTGAGGTTGTGTCAGATGATAGTTGCTCCGACACGGCGGTGGAATACTATTAGCACCATTCCGGCAGCCAATTTTTGATCCTGGTTAGGGTGTTTGAGTCGAGTTGCAGTTAAGATAAGAATTCACACACTGTGTACAGAATTTGGATCATCATGTGACTTGTCGTGGGGGGAAACTTTTGGAATCATATAGTTATAATTTCATCAAACTTATGAAAACAACTTGTTTGAAGTAGCGGAACTATTTTTGTTCAAGGTTAATGAAGTTATTTAACTCGGTTTATCTATTACAGTTAAATATTTATGTCTTTTAGTCGTTATTTATTAACCGATTAAACTTAAAACCGGATCATGTAGTCTATTTATTAATTGATTAAACTACATTGTTGATTTGTTCCAGGAGCCAACTTTTCTTCCAACTTCTGCTCTTCATAACTTTTTCGTTCTATGTTGTTACTATGGTTTTTTATATCCATGTGGGTATATATTCTATAACCCTGTTAAGTCATTTCTCGTTAAGTCACAAAGTTGTCACAAAAAACATAAAATTTTCCATTTACCCTTTTAACCTAAATATATATTCTCATGCATATCTTCTCGTGAACTCTCTTATCTAAAATCATCCACGTGACTTAAACTTATCTTGTCCATTTTTATGGAGTCGCAACTTCATAAACTTAGTAAATTCTCCTAAATGACCATTTTGCCCTTTTGGTCAATAATTAATAATTGACTAAAAATCAAATATCTCAAAATTCTAGGTTCTTATAGGGACAGATTTTGGAACTTCTTGGGGGTGATTTTTGATGATTTTTGTAGGCGTTTGAAGACTTCTAATCATTGCAAACGCTAGCAATTTCAATTTGTAAACATTAAACATTTATAATTTCATCTTTTTGTTTGATTTGTTTTTAGCCATGTGTGGCTAAAAACCCTAGTTCTAGTTCTTGTTCAGAACATGTTGATCGTTTAATTTGATACATATGGCTTCTTGTTTTGTTTATGATTTTATTTTAGTGACTGTGTTCTTATTTTAGCTAGAATCCTTGAATTTGATGTATGTTTGATTGACCACTTATATGAATTGAGTTCTTGTGTAGTTAACTAACTTTTAGGGCACCTAATCGTTTTATAAAGTAATGTGAGGTAACAACCAATAAGATTTCTTATTGTAGAAGATATATCACATGTTTTCACCCTTCCGAGCATATGAGAAGAGAGTGTTTTTCAGTACCATCAGAGAATAGTAATCATGAATTGCATCGATGCACAATCAAGTTAAATGACAAAATTGAGAACTATAATTGGAACCATTTAATTCATTGTTTACAAATCTATTTCATTTTCTACAAGTTTTTCAAAGTAGATTGTTATTTGCGTTATTCAACATTTTGCATACAAACTCCATTTTTTTGTAACCAAAGTACCTCACACAAAGTAGTATAGACTTTTGTCACGTGTCTCTGAGGATCGACCATTCTTGCATTGTACTTCTTTTTAGTGCAATATAGTAGTGTTTTTCGAGTCTATTGCACCCTTATTATTTGTTGGGTTTGACATCCTAGCAAATTGACACCGTTTTCGGAGACACGGTGTTAATAATTGTTTATGCATAGATCGTTTCGTATATGTACATCTTTTCCAAAACGGAACTGAGATAGAAAAGACTGCAAAGAGGTTATGGAATCAAGCAAAGCTTTGGAAGAGGCAACTGGATTTTAGGACTTCTTCTTTATTTACCCCTCCGACCATTAACATTTACGAGGGCGTGCCCCTATCTAGTGTATTAGAAACAAAAACACAAACCCTTTCATTCTCACCTCAACCCTCCTCACCTAGAGATACTTCTCACCTTCTTTATTTACTCATAGTGCTCCAAAATTTACATCTACAGAAGCCTCAATCCAAACTCCCACTAAGTTAGGAAACAATAACAAAAATCTTCTAACAAATTCACCACCCGAAAGAACCCTTCGCCAATGGGCTCAACAAGAAGTTACCCAACAACCTTTATGCATCACTTATCCAAATATGACTAACTTTGAACTAAAGTTCGGTCTTGTGCATTTACTCCCAACATTTTGAAGGGTAGAAAATAAGGATCCTCACAAGGATCCTCACAAGTTTCTCAAAGAATTCCATGTGGTTTGCTCTGGTATGAATCCAGATAATGTCACCGAGGATCAAATCAAGCTTAGGGCATTCCCCATCACAGTCGAAGACGGAGCCAAAGATTGGTTGTATGACCTCCCACCGGGCACGGTCACCACATGGGTTGAGCTAGCACGTATGTTCTTAGAAAAATACTTCCTGGAGATGAAAAGCTTCGGGTCTATTGAGAAAAATTATTGGAATCAAACAAAATAATAAAGAAGCCTTTCATGCATGTTGGGAAGAATTCAAGAAGTTGTGGTTTCACTGTCCGAAGCATGGGATCACAAAACACCAACTCGTTAATGCCTCAAGTGGAGGGTCTTTGTTCAATAAAATCCCAAGTAAAATCCATAATCTTATAAAAAAAATATGACGGAAGATTCTAAACATTCGGATCAAGATGAGGATTGGTATGTGGATGCACCCTGGGGGTGTTAAAGAGGTAATTACTCCCCATATAGAAGTTCAAATTTATGAATTAACGAAGGTGGTCATGATGCTTACCAAAGACAAGGGCGTGCAACCCGCATCTCGTCCTTATGCCATTTGTACTTAAACCAGGCATCCCGTCGACATGTTACCTAAACTTTAAGAAGAATATTATGAAGAAGCAAAAGATTTGTGAGGCTATTCCATGCCTAATCAAAGGAATTATGATCAGCCCCAAGGCAATCAAGGGTGAAATAACAACCAAAACATGGGATTCCAACAAAGACTACCGCCCCAAAATCAACAAAGGTCACCATTTCCACCATAAAACTATCCACCAAGGCAGCCATACCCTCCATCTCCTCAACAAACAGGTTAATCAAGCATGTCCTTGGAGGACATTGTGAAAAGCCTTAATACTAACTCTCAAAGCTTCCAACAAGAAACTAAGGCTAGCATAAAAATCTTGGAGCAACAAATAGCACAACTTAATCAATCCATAAATAGAACGGAATTGCAAGGAAAGTTACCATCACAAACCAAGAAGAACCCAAAACACAATGCATGTGCTATTACCTTCAGAGATGGAAAAAGTTATGATGGCCTACTAATGCCGATTGAAGAGGAGCAAGAATAGTATATTGAAGTAGAGAAAGTTGTCAAGGAGGATGAAAAGAAAGACATTTCAAAGCCAAAGAAGCCAGTTGATACTGAGGTGAAAGTCACTCCAACCCCATTTCCTTCAAGACTAACAATCACAAAAAGAGAGCGGGAAGATTATAAAATCATGTTTCAAAAGGTTGAAATAAACATCCCTCTTTTAGATGCTATTACACAAATTCCTAGATATAATAAGTTCCTTATGGAACTTTGCACATCCAAGAAAAAACTTAAAGGGAATGAAATAGTAAAAGTAGGGGAAAATGTGCCAGCCGTGTTACAAAAACGGTTGCCCAAGAAATGCAAGGACCCGGGTTTATTCATGGTTCCTTGTAAAATGGGTAATATTTTTGTACCATGTATTATGTCAGTCCTTGGGTTATTAATTAATGTCTTGCCCTAATTGAGTTTAAAAATAAGGGGAATTGGACCTTTAACCAAAATCAGAGTCATAATACAACTTTTCGTCTAGTCTATAATACACCCAGAAGGTGTATTAGAGGACGTGTTAGTGAAAGTTAATGAACTTGTATTTCATATTGATTTCTATGTCCTGGATATGGGTGAAGAAAACACCTCACACTCAAGTTCCATCCTTTTATGGAGACCCTTCATGAGTACCACAAATAAAAAGATAAATGTTGCTAATAGTACTTTGTCTATGGAATTCGACGGTGAGGTGATTGAATTTAACATCTTTGAAGCTATGCATTATCCTAATGATATTAATTATTTAAACTTCATAGATGTTATCAACCCATGTACTAATGATTATTTGGAGTTATCTCGCCAAGATGTGCTAACCACCATCTTGAGCAAGCATATTGATGAGACATGGATCAAAAAATTGGCTAAGAAGTACACTTTAGAGGATGAGCTGATTGAAATGATTAACTTTTTGGAAAAAAAGGCAAGCTATGAGAGTTGAACCGCCCCGCATGAAGCTCACAAATTCCGACCTAAAACTCTTTCCTTCCGTACTACAATCACCGATACTTAAATTGAAGAATCTTTCCCAGACATCTCAAGTATGCTTACATTGGAGATGAAAAGACATTATCAGTAATAATCTTAACTAAACTATCAAAAGAAGAAGAAAATAGTTGGTTGGTACTTTGAAAAAGTACAAGGAAGCCATCGGTTGGACCATAGCAGGCATAAAGGGATTGATTCTATCATTATGCATGCATAAGATATTGATGGACGAGGATTTTAAGCCAACCCGCAAAGCTTAAAGGAGACTGAACCCACCCACGATGGAGGTGGTAAAGAAGGATACCATGAAACTCTTGAACACAAGTGTAATCTATCCCATTTCTAATAGTAAATGGGTAAGTCCTATGCAAGTTTTCCTAAAAAAGGTTGGTGTTATAATTTATAAAAACTCTGTTGAAGAATTAGTACTCACCCATGCGCAAAATATGTGGAAGTTTGCATTGACTATATGAAGTTGAATGCTTCCACAAGAAAATACCATGTCCCCTTGCCATTCATCGATTAAATTCTTGAAAGATTAGTCGGGAAGTCCCACTATTTTTGTCTCAATGGTTTTTCTGGTTTTCATTAAATTCTGGTTGCCCTGGAACACCAAGAGAAAATGTAACGACTCGAACTTTCCATTCTATTACCAAGGTTAGTTTTCATTATTTTTCCTTGTTAAGTTACCTCCTTGGTTGGTTAAAGTTAACTTTTAAGGGCCAAATGTGCAAGGAAATGATACTTGATCATATATATATATATATATATATATATATATATATATATATATATATATATATATATATATCAGGGTTATGGGATCATTTTCTCACTCTTTAGGGGCCTAGAATGAAAATTATCAAGTATTTAAAGAGGCTAAACCCTAAAATCTAGGAATCACTTCATTTTTCAACCACCAAACCCTAATTTGTAGCCTCCAATTTCTTTGAAGTGAGTTCATAAGTGGGGTTTCCATTCTTGATGTTTTGGTGAAGATCCAAGAAGGTGGTGTAGTGTTTTGGTGCTTTTCGAGTGAGGATTCTTTTATTAGAGATCAACTCTCCCTTCCTATTTATTTCTCCTGGAATTTCATCACATTTCTAGACGTATAAATGAATTTCTTACTATCCATTTCTATTTTTTAGTCCTTGTCTTAATCCTTGAAGTATTTGGTGATGTTCGTCAAAGTTAAAATCTAGACATAATTGTTGATCTATTTTGTGAGGGCTATAGAGCTTGATATGGTCCAAACTAAAGGTTTTCCCTAATGATATGAAATTGTAGGAAATCGACTCTAGTTTCTAGAAAGTCTGATAACACTCTTTTGGGAGTTGTAGATTATATTTTACGCTCAAAACACTAAATAGGGTCAAGCTGTGAAAATTAGACTTTTTTTTATGTTTTGATTGCTTATTTCTAATCAGGATTTTGTGCAACCTTTTAGGGTACTTAGTGACCTTTTGGATAGTGTCTTCCTCAATTCATTGTTTCCCACAACTTGGATTTGAGGTGAATCATTTCTTATGGTGGTTTAAGTACTTGTTTGGAAAGATAGCATGAACATATACTTGTGTTCTTGCTTAATTAATGTTATGTGATATTATACATTGAATTTCAAGAGTTAATTATAATTTGGACATGTAAAGTTATTTATGATACAATTGAATTTAGGAATCCTTTATATGCTAGAATTCTTAAATTAATCATTTAGTGCAAATTGAGAGAGTTAGGACCAGGCTAGAAGTGGGCATTATTTGTGGGGTTAAATTGTTATATTTCGTTATTGTCACTCTTGAATGAAACTAGGATATGCATGCTAAAATTTGTTTTGTTGAAAGGTGTATCTCTTTACATACTTCTAATTAATGTAATGTATATTTATGTGGATATTCGTTTAATGTGTGATTTGAGATGTATGTTATGGATTAACTATAATAATAATTCACTAGCATGATTACATAATGGTATTGATGAGGTGTGTGTTTGCCCATGTGAGAGAATTAATTA
Organism: Lactuca serriola; assembly: GCF_051521515.1. Taxonomy (NCBI): domain Eukaryota; kingdom Viridiplantae; phylum Streptophyta; class Magnoliopsida; order Asterales; family Asteraceae; genus Lactuca; species Lactuca serriola. The sequence continues at coordinate 190,478,681 of NC_136409.1, read as the reverse complement.
ATTGTTTAATTTATTAAAATAAAAGGGGAATACATATAATGGGGATAAAAGAGTAGTAACCTAACTTAGGTATGTGCTCTTACGGGATATCACGATGGAAGGATGCCATTGAAGGAAAAAGAGCTTAAGCCAAGTCGACGTCGAATAGTTTTCTAGTTGACCATTTTGAGGCATGGTTCTGGTGCACTTGGTGTACGGGAACTGGAGTGATTGTGGCTACTCGGAGACACCGGATCAAGCATCATGTTTGGATGTAGGTATGATCGTGGAGTTACCAAATACCAACCTTGACAAAGCATCATGCTCGTACATGCAAAGTCGGAGTAGTGAAGGTGGAGAACCAAGGACAGTGTTACAAGTGGGAGTTGCACCCTATTTGGTGCATTGGGTCGCTAAGTCACGTTAGTTGCGAACATGGTCTTTATTTGGAGAATATTAGTGATATAATAAATCCTAGTAAGCGAGAGACATTATACAAGCCCTGTTTTGTTGATGATTCTGGGACGTAATCATCCTAAGGGGGAGATAACTATAACACCCACAAATTAGGGCTAGTCAATTTGACTACTATAAGCGTTAAAAATTGACTTTTTGATAGAAGATTATTTAAGATAAATAATCTTAAGCAAAGTTATAGTATATGTGACAAGGATTCTGCACATATAAAGAATGCCTAAATATGACTTCATGAGAGGAAGTTATGATTTTTCTAATATTTCAACGTAACAGTATACGACTCAAAAACTATGAAAATGGTCGATTGTTAGGAAAAACAATATAAACAAAAGTTAAAGATCTAGTCAACACCTATTCGTTGATATAAAGACATTCGAGAATGGATATCATATAAGAGAGTTATGAAATTTTTAACGGACTTTAACAGTATAAGCCTATTAAAAATATAAATTTAAAAATAAAGTCAACATTAGTAGACAAAGTCTAAATGAAAGTTGTAGGTCTTATTGATAGATACATGTGGATATAAACCCATCGAAAATGGAGATCATATGAAGAATATATGAACTTTCTAGGGAACATAAATTCTTCGTGCGCACCAGCATGCAACGACAGAGGGTGCCGCGCACACTGTCACTCCATCCAGAATGAGACACGCGACACCATGCAAAATCGACATGTCATCACTTCCGACCAAACGCACGGTGTGTAGGGGACTAGGTGTGCGACGTGCAGTTCAAATCTGCTATAAATAGGAGTCGAAATTCAGTCCATTCTCACACTGTTCAAACGTTTCTCTCTCGATTTCTCTCAATTTTAAGCCCTTTATCCCTTAAGTTTTTTGTTGGTGAAGCCTTGGGGTGTCTGACTGCCGGTAATTAGGAGCTCTCGAGTCAGAGTTCTGCCCGCTTAATTCCTAGTTTTCATCAGTATACTCTGTAAGTTAAGCTATACTTATTTAATTCAAGTGTAACTTTTAATTATAGTCATAGTCGTTATTATGAACCTATAATTAAGATTTATCAGTAATTCCAAGTCATTATAATGATTGATCTACATATGGGAATGATGTCTAGGCTGGATTTAATTAGGTGTTTAAAGTGAGATTTCCAATCGGTATAATCTGTATACCAAATGGACCCTCATCCGATATGATCCTACCTGGTTGTTCCATACCTAATAGATCTTAATGTAGACATCGAGATTAGTGAGGAATCTAGACTATCGTTAGTCACCAGGAATATTAGACCGAGACTTAGTGACATTCGTATTTAGGTCACGTTAGAAGAAAAGTCAAGGAGTTTGGTGGAGCGCTGCCGAATTGTCCAATCACCCACCGAAGTCATGTGAGTGCATAGTTACGTTCTGCTTACACATAAATACACGTATTCTAAATACTTAATTGCTATGTATACTATCTTTGTTATGTTTAATTACTCGTACAAGATGATTGTTACTTGATTTAATCATATATTAATCATACCCAATAATATGATTGGGTAGTAAAGGGTTGTGCGAAATAACAAGTGAGAGGTTGTGATAGGGATGTGTGAGATAGTGGTGATAGTAGGTTAGTGTAAGTCGTGTGAAATAATAAGTCGTTTCCGTTATGCCGATTACAAGTACTTTTGTACTGATGTGCCTATCCCAAGTACTTTTGTACTATTGTGCCTATCTCAAGTACTTTTGTACTTTTGTGCCTATCAAAGTACTTTGGTGTCGTTGTGCCTATCCCAAGTACTTTCGTACTGTTGTGCCTATCCAAGTACTTTCGTACTGTTGTGCCTATCCCAAGTACTTTTGTACTGCTATGCCTATCCAAGTACCTTTGTAATGTCGTGCCCATCCAAGTACTTTTGTACTGTCATGCTTACTCAAAATGTTATCATGTTGTCGACAAAAATCCTTTAGGAAAGATATCTTGAGATCATCATACTAGGATTAGAAAGTGAGGATAACGGGAATGGGATAACTAAGTTATTTGAATACTGAAAATATATAATTTAAAGATTATAATATTGTGGGTTGAAAACCCAATGTACTCACCAAGTTTCCCAACCCAACCCACTCAATTTATTTGTATCACAGATAGCGATATGAAGGTACTGATAGATAATGCAAATATATGCTGAGAGATTAAAGAAGTTCATAGGCTGCTAGAATAATGATGTAAGGCCTATTTATACTTATGTGTTGTATCAGTTATGACATCTCAAGCTTATATAGATTTTAATGTGGAACACTTCCTCGAAAATGTTCGATATTAATATTATCTCACATCGAAATAATATTTTTGGGACAAGTTTCCGCACTAATAAAATACTCTGTTTTTAAATAAGCATAAATAAAAAGTTTAAAATGACCATGAAATTGGGGATATCATAGAAGGTTTCCATGAGAAAGACATGGAGGTTGATAGCTTGGAACGCTCAGTCTACATCAAGTAAAATTTGAAGGGGCAAGGTCAGTCCAAAGACTTGAAACAAAGGCGCTGACCGAGGGGCAACTTGGGAGTATTTTTTTTCCGTTTTTCATCCAGTTACTTTATTTTCCTTGTGTTCCAATGTTTTTGAGTTTTTTGGAGGGTCCCATATAAAACAATTTTCAAATCAAAAGGGTCGAGAGAGATTCGTGTTCAAAAAAGTTGAAAAATACATGTTTGTGAGGATATTAGAAAAACACACAGTCCGTAGGTCAAAACTCATGGTCATGAGTTTTAATTATGAGCTGTATTCGAGTTTCTTAAAAGAAAAAAAATCCAACGCACAATCAAAAATCTAAATCGCAAGGACCAAGACCAAAACGCACGGTCTTGGATGACACCGTGTGTCGAGATAGTTGTTTTAAAGAAAACAACTCACGTGCAAAACTTGAAAAGCACGACCTAAGGCTAAAACATGAAACCTCACATTAGACCGTGCTTCATGTTGTAGATCTCCCTTTGTTCACTCTATTTCCTCATGAACACCTCACGATCGTGCTAAGATCTCTCTCTCTCTCTCTCTCCCTCTCTCTCTACCATCTCCATACAAAAACCCTCTTAAGCCACATAAAATTCAATTTTTGTTTAGTTTCTTCGAGATTAAGTGAAAAGGTATGAAATTTTTGCTTCCTAACTTCATCCCCTTCATCATCTTGGTCGATTTCCCCCATGTAAATTCCAAAATTGGATCTTCCATCAAAACCCTAGTTTTTTGTTTTGCAAGTTTCAAGATTAAGCTTGGGGAAGGGCTTTGGAGGGAAGATTGGAAGTTTTTACCTCTGTTTGTGAGCTCCACCATTAAAGAGATCAAGTTGTCTAGAGATTGAAGATGAAGTGAAAATTTTAAGTAAACATAAAAAAAGTCAAGCATTTGATTGGTGCATTCCTTTTATATTTCATGTTTTATGCATAAATCTTAAGTTTGTTTGACTAGAATTGTTGAAAAATTGTTTGTGTGCTTAAAATAGTTGTACATATGTGCTTCAGTAGTTGTACTTTATATTCAAATCACATTTTTCTATCATATATTCGGTTTGTTCACATCATGAAAAAAAGATTAGAATCCAAATGCGAAATCGGTATCCAAGTATAGTGTCACCACCATTGTCCACCGTACTCCTACGGTGCGTGACTGCTACTGTCATCTCAGTGACCGCGAATATTCTCAACAAGGATTTGTAAATATTCATACTCTCGGAGAAATAAGAGTTTATGATGGCGTATGTTGACCTTTTAACATTATCGGTTGGGAGAGTCCCCTCACTTTAGCACTATAATGGAATCGTTTTAAAAACATAACTCTTAAATTAGTACAATGTTTGGATTTCAATGACGACTCCAAGACACTCTCATTCTATATTTTAAAAATGTAAATTTTTTGTCTTTAGACGAGCTTAATAGGTTTGTATTGATTTCTATGGACAATACGTATGCTCCTCATTTAGGTTTTAGGTGAGAAAAAAAATAACATTTTTAAAGCCAAGGACTTTTGGAAGGATATCTCAGGGTTGGATAGTTATGAGGCTCGAACCTCCAAAGTATCATAATCATTCATCCAATCTTGAAGGTGACCCTCCAAATTATCGCTAATGTTGTCTTCTCTAATAGGAAGTTAGCAGAGCTGTTAAGATGGAGTTAGAAATTCTTTGGTGCATGGTCACGGGTCTAAAGAGGTCAAATTTTGGCGCCTTTGTTGCTTCTAAACTTCTCAAGATTTTCATTAGTGATTCCGACCTTATTCATTGCGGCAGGATAATCACTTATCTCACCAATCGCTTTCCTTGTGCCATAATTTTTTAGGAGAAGCGTCATAGTATCGAGAAAATCACACAAGGCTCCAATGTCATCACATCCACTGTCCTTGAAGCCTTACATTTCTTCAACAAAGAAAGTGACGGTAGCTTTTTGTGGCTAGTACAACAAAAGCCACATTTTTTAGCTCCTGATGGAGACTTCATCTCACTTTACCTCTAGTAGGACATCCTTATACTTAGTGGTTAGTGCCATGAAATACTCCTGCCGAGCCCATTCCATGTGCTCCCTAGTGGATGGTCATCGACCATGAAAATGAGACTCGGGCTAATCCCTTATTTTCCTTATTCACTCTACCCATTCCAATGTAGGGCATCTACTTCTTTTGCCCCGGTGGATACCACACATTATATTTACACCCGTCAGGTGGCTCGTTACCATGACATGTACATGGGGCATTTTGATATCCTCAATCAAAATCTTGCTGACATCCGCACTGATTTATATACGATCAATGTCTCCGTTCAACCATTGACACAAAGTGTAGAAAAGAACCATTATGAGGTTATGCAGTTCTTCTGGAGTTGGAACCCTTACGGTCAACCTCTGCCTCCTCATCCTTCCGATCAGTAGGTTTCCTTACCATATCCAAGCATCGAGCACGATGCTTTTGTTTAAGCTTGGGGTTGGGTCTTAGTGGTCTTAAGTTCTTCATGCATTTCAATTGAATAAATGTTTTTCAAAATTCCAAAAAGATTTTAACTTTCTTATTTTCTAAATTCTCTTTTATATATTCATTTTAAAACATCAAAAAAAGAGAAGATATGTTCATTTTTTTCTTGTTTTTATGATCTACATTTTAAATCTTACAAAACCAAAAACATTTTGTTTCTAAAATTTTTAAAGTTTATTCATTTCATTTTTTGCATTGCATCCAAACTTACAAAAACAATGGTATCATAGAATCGATCCATCAATCATAAGGATGCGAGTAGTTGACCGCCTTGAAGTCTAAACACATAAAAAGTAAAAAATAAATAAATAAATAAGATAAAATTACTCCTTAATTCGAATGTGTCTCGCACAAACAAAGAATGATAGGCCCGAAGGCTTCCTCTTTAGTGATTAGAGGCGTGGGTTTGGTAACTAAAAACTAGATGGTAGATGATTCTCTGTGTTAATTATGGACTGAAAGAAGGTAAAACAACTTTTAAAAAGATCACACTCTTAAAGACTCGATAGTTAACACCAATTCAAGTTTGAAAAGACCATACATCCATCCTTAGAATTTATTTTGGGTAGACCTCTTGAAAGTGGATTTCGTTGCATCCACTTGTGCACGTATCGTCTTAAGTAGTAAAGACTCGGTTGGCCATTGCACTTAAATATGGCCAAATCTACACAATCAAGTATGACATTCAAGCAAGTGATTCAATAAACAATACATATACAAATGAAGAAATAATCCATGATCCAAGTCTTCCACCGAAGAGATTTAAAAGGAAACAAGTCAAACCAAATCAAACAATCTAAAAAAGTTCAACTTGAAGAAGTGAAAGAAAAAAGTTCATCAATGCAGGTTATTGTGAGGTAACAAGCAATAGGATATCTTATTGTAGAACATATATCACATGTTTTCACACTTACGAGCGTATGAGAGTAAATGGACATTGTTGGGAAGAAAGTACAAAACTTAATGCATTTTTTCAGTACAATCTAAGAGTGTGTTTAAGTTGAATTAGTAAAGTTAGGTCTCGTCAAAGAGCGTGTTTTGATTAGATAATTTGGCAAGCAATAGGTATTAGAGCGTTTCAGTATCTTTCGGTACTAACATAGAATAGTAATCATGAATTGCATCAAGGCACAATCAAGTTAAATGAAAACATTGAGAACTGGAATTGGAACCATTTAATTCATTGTTTACAAGTTTATTTCATTTTCTACATGTTTTCAAAGTATATTGTGATTTATGTTATTCAACATTTTGCATATAAACCCCCTTTTTTTGTAACCAAAGTACCTCGTGCAAAGAGGTATAGAATTTTGTCTTGTGTCTCTAAGGATCGGCCCCATACTAACGTATATGACAAGTACATGAAGATATTCGGAAAAACTGTTGGGGATTGTTTACACATTACACATCTAGCGGAAAAATTAAAAATGATATACCTAAGTACTCATGCAACCTAAGGATCATTGTTTTACTATTATAGCATCTTACTATGAAAAACAACATAGAGTATAATTTTCTAATCTCTTGATGACTTCCTTGTGATCCCGTATGTCCTAACTTAGTATTAAGATGAAGGATCCAAAGGAGAACCCCTCTAATGGAATCAAACCCACAAAACCAAATGCAAGAAGGAATTAAACTAATCTATGGTTTATTTGAAAATCACCAAAATTCTAGGAGAGAGGGTGTAATTTTTGTCCAGTGAAAAGGGAGAGAGAGAGAGAGAGAGAGAGAGAGAGAGAGAGAGAAAGAGAGGGTGGATGATTTCTAAGAGGATTTATTAGTCTCTAGGGTTTAACCCTAGCAGTCTATATATAGGCATGTAAGGAGTATTCTAGAAGGATACAAACTCTAGGGTTTTATCCTTATCCTTTCCTTATTTCATACTTGCCATATACCTATCATAGGGATATGCCAAAACCGTCCATACCCTCTTTCCAGTGGGTTCTAGAATATTTCAATTAACCCATTAGATTAATTAATATTCAACCTCCTTAATTAATTAAATCTTTTTTTATTAATTTATCATATAATTTATAATTAATTAATTCCTTAATAAATTAATACATTATTAATCTCCAATTTCCCTATGCTAATTGGGTCACGAGGCAAACCCAAAAGGACCCTGTTAGTATTGGAAATAACAAATAGTTAATGTAAGAACCTGAAATTTAGGGAAAGTTGACTTTTAGTCAAATATTGATCAAAAGGGAAAAATGGTCAATTATGAGAAAAAGATGACAATATGAAGTGGTGACTTCATGAAAATGGACAAGAGTATAAGTCAATAAGATGATATTAGATGAGTAAGTTCAAGAGAAAGAATGCATGAGAAAATGCATTTTAGTCAAAAGGGTAAAATGGAAATTTTATGTTTTTAGGCCAACTTTGTGACTTAAAAGATTAAGGACCATATTAATTCAATGAGAAGTACTTAATAGAATGGTATAGTATGTTCCCACCTTCGCGTGCATATAAAGATCATAGAAAACGTGTAAGAAATGAAGAAGTTATGCGTGTTAGAAGTTGGGACAAAAACTGTCCCTAAGCTGGAATAAAATCAACCAAGGAGATGCTATCAAGCAGTTACCACGACGTGGAGAATACATCACCAAGACACGATGAGAGATGATGAGGATCCAGTAGAGACTTCTTCAAAAGAGATAAAGGCAATGTAAATTGCCTATGCGGTGTAGTATATGGGCACCACACCGTGGTGGCCAAAGTAGGATGTTATTGAGAAAGAGCACACGATGCGGCAAGTAGGTCGCCATGACATGTCATTGACCATGGGTCAATTGGTTACCACGACGTAGTAAATAGATGAGAGCAAATTGGTGTCGCAACAACTTAAAGGTTGTTAAGCCTTTAAATTGATACCACATGTAGGAACCCATGGAGATGACAATTGCGGAATTAAGAAAATGCATAATCGAAAAGACATGAATTAACATTTAAGCATAATTTGTATAGATAATGGAGTAGTAAAAAATTTTAAAAGCATGTGCTTGATTGACTACAACACACACACACACACACTCTCTCTCTCTCTCTCTCTAAACTAAACTACTCATCTATAGAATGGAAGGTCTCTCAACCTACAGAGAATACTAAACTAGTATTTATAGGCTAACTCAAACCATAAGGCCTTCCACATGAGAAGCCCTTTATATCGAATAGGGAGAAGCCTTCTAAGTCACCATCCAATGGAGAGATTTGAACCCCAACACTTCTTATTATAACGCCCCCTAACCCTCCCTAAGCGAAGCTCTGGTGACTTGGAGAAGGAATAAGGGGAAAGAGACGGTCTAGGTTGCTTATGGCTTGGATTAGCCATCAAAAGCTTGTGAGGTAATCATCTACTTAATGGTTAAGCTCTTAGAGCTTCAATGGTGATTTATGGAATTGAATTTAGTATGAATGATTATTCTTAAGAAGCTGATTAATTGATGTTATTAGTAGTGTATATAAACTTTTAACAAGCTTTATGTGTGATTTCAAAGGAGAAATTTGTATGTGTGAAGTTAGGGTTTAAAACACTTAGCTAATTATTATGTTAATTGATGCATTAGATGTTAGATTATGATGAATTAAGTGGTATGGAAATCTTAATTCATTGATTGGATTGAATTTGGAAGTACAAAATGAAATGTTAGGATTATGATCAATTAAGTGATCATTTTGACATTCAGAAGTAGATAAGCTGTTAATAGGTTAAGACAAGTTTAAGGAACTTTAAATGTTGTATAAATAGGCATTGAGCAAGAGGATGAGCCAAGATTCATCAATTGAGGAGAAGAGCATAGAAGGGTAGTTAGTCCTCACTAACTAATAAGGTGAGTTATAACTCTCAGTCTCTCTCTTTCTTTCTATGTTGTAATATATATATATATATATATATATATATATATATATATATATATATATATGTGTGTGTGTGTGTGTGTGTGTATGTTTGTATGCGAGAGTCATGTATCTGAGCATGAAAAAGGAAGAAAGAAGAGGATTATATGTACTATAATCCTATATAAGATTATGTACTTGTTGTTACACACATAATAACATGTACTGAGCATGTGTTTATAAACAAAGTATGTAGAGATATATAGAGGACAAACAAGGTTATCATGAGTAATATTCTTAAGAGTAGATAAAGAAAGAACGAGATTATATGTATTATGGAACTATGCATGAATAGATGATGAGAAAAGTATCTATGGATACCTAAGAGATTGTAGATATAGAAAGAGAATGATTATATGAAGTATAATCGTAAGTGTATGTATGTATGTATAAACATGAGTGGTATTGTGTAGAATACCTATATGTTAATAGACATAGATAAAGGATAAATACTTAATGAGTTAAGTACTAGATGTGTAGCAGAAGATCTCTTGAGACAAAGAGATAGAATGTCCGTAGGACTAGAATTATGTGATGAGTCACACAATAGAGATATAGATGTTTAGAAAGAAGACACCTTCGGGAATGAGATAAAGGTTGCTTCGGGGACTAAAGTATGATTCCTTCGGGAATGAGTTGATGGCTCCTTAGGGAACATAAATAGATGATCCCTTTGGGGTGTAGATAGATTATTCATATGGTAAGTAAAGATTACGTATGGTTAGAAAAGATGGAGAAAAGGTTCCATGAGTGGAACAGGGTAATGGAGTTCTTTAAAGAACTTAAAGATAATCCATGAGGGATTTAGAGTAAGGAATCCATGATAGATTCAATAGAAGAAACAAAATGTCAAGGGATTCGTGAGGGATTAAAATGAGAAGTATGAGATGAAGAAAAAAGAACAAGAGAAGAGCATGCATAGAGCATATAGAAGAGTATAGGAAAGATGAGAGGATATAGAGTATGTAGGGAGATAGAAAGATTAAGAGAAATGTAGAGAAGAACCTAAGAAGAGGCTAAGAAAGATTAAAGAGATAGATAATTGGGAAGAATAGCAGTGTGTGCTATTGGAAATGAATAGAATAGGACAAAGTATGAGAATAAGAGAACAGAATGTTGAGGCCTGAGAAGAGATTAAAAAAAGAGATAGATTTAGTGATATGAGAAACATTGACAGTCTTTTCCATGAGAAGAAGAGTTTATAATGTAGAGCATTAGATAGAAGAGAAGAAGAAAGATGGAAAGAGTATATGAACTTGACTATAGAAAGAATATAATTCACTAGACATTATTGTATGATGTCGTAGTGATGTTTCATGTTTTGTAGGTTCAGATAGCAACCACTATATGTGAAGAAGATAGGAGCATACGAACTCAAAATAGGTTTTATTTCCCTAATTGTTTCAGTTTGTAGGTAGGATCTTATTGTAAACCCGATTGTAACCTAGGATGTAGATAATTTAAATTTTAATAGAATTACACACTTTTTAGAAAAATCTGATAATTACCTAGTTAATTAGATGATATAAATTCAGGTCGTTACAATTGGTATTAGAGCCATAGTTTAAGTGAATTAAGTTTGGTGTATCCATTCCTAGTCTTAAATTATGGAAGATAAATGAGAAGTGGAGATTATGAGTTAGTTTTATGATAAACCATGCTATGAGACCAAGTTACACGGCTGAAGATATGTGAAGATAAAGAACCTAATGAATATGAGCTTAATATATTGATCAACCTTGGAGGTTTGGGTCCAGAATTTTAAAGAAGAAAGAAAGAAAGGCTATTTTACGAAATGACAAGAATGGGATCTCTAGTTAAAGTGATTCCTAATTGTTCATTCATCTGACCGTAAACTAGAGCTACTTTTTATTTTGGAAAACTTTTTTCATTAATTACTCCAGATTCTTTCATTTCCATGTAAAGATCATTTCCTTCATGAGTTCGTTCACTTATGCAGAAAGAATGATATTGTTATATCTTGAAAGAAAGATGTATTAGAGATAATGTGTTCCAGTGAGTGGACAACATATAAAGTACGTTTCCCAAATAAGAAGAGATAGCGAAGATTAGAGAGACTGAGGACAAAAAGAGGGACAACAAAAGATAAAGATAGAAATAAGGACAAAAAAATGTAGAGAAAGAGTAAGAGGGTTGGTATACCCAAAGAATTAAAAGAAAATAGAGAGAGTCTATCTTAGAAAGATATCAGAGTCAAAGAAGTGTACTTATGAGTACTAGAGTATATTGGCATTACTTGAGAGCAATTAGCCATGAAGAGAAGAAAGTTCATTGTTGGCTAGAAAGTGGATGAGTTATGAAGAGTAGAGCTTGCACCATGTTACTAGATGATATAGTGATAGCACTGGCCAAAGATAGACAGGAAGAGGAAAAAGATAGATGACTAGATAGAAAGAAAGAGGTGCAACAAGTGTCATGATGGACATTTAAGAGAAAGAGAAAGTAAGTAAGAATGTTACATTGTGTTGTGTTACGAGCTAAGGAACATGAGAAGACGGGTCAAGACTTCTAAGGATGTAAGAGATGTAGAGTATGCAGAGTAAGGGGACACGTTGTTAGTGTGTCCATAAGAGAGAATGAAGAGGAGGTGTACTCCTTGGGTGAGAAGAGATAAACCTGTTAGATTATGTGTGTGTGTGTGTGTGTATATATATATATATATATATATATATATATATATTAATGACAATATACTTGTGAGTAACTGTTAGAGAAAAAGGATAGACTAGACCTTATGTGTAATAAAGGACAGTTAGAAAGAGGGTAAGAAGTAGCATAGAGAAGTGGGAAGATAGTGGACTCATGAGAAGAGTCTAAGGCTGGGTGTAGAGTCTCAGTAGAGGATGAAAGGAGAAATTTTCATATACAAATGAGAAGTTATAAACATTGAGAGTGTGTGACTTCCCCATGTAAGAGATGAATAAGTAAGTGAAAATACATCTTTTATATGTATCAAGTATAGAGTAAGTAAGAGAAAGTTAGAAAGCCATAGCACTTGGCTTGTGAATAATTGATGACTAAGGAAGAAGAGTACCTAATAAGTTTTCATGTTGAAAAATTAGATTATGAGAAAGAGATAAGATAATTGTGAATAAGGTGATGTGATGGTAACATTGAACTGGGTTAAGTATGATGTGAATGTAGTGTATGGGCGTTGCAGACACATGTCACTTAATGTGGTTCAATGAGCCATTAAGTTGCCTGAGGATACAGTGGATTAGAGAAGAAAAGTGATAGCATGGTAAATGGATAAGAATTTACCACGAAAAAGATAGAAAACTTGAGAATCATGAAGTGTAATGGTAAGATTAAATCTATGTAAGTATAATGTGCATGTAGAAGTAGGGATGTTATTCGAGTCAGAATTGGACATAACCGACCTAAACTCAAATAACCCGAAACTCGAATAAGGATAATTAGAGGAACCAAAAACCAGATTGATTAACCTAATGCGATTTCAGTTCAATTAAGGTATTAATCGGTCGGGGTCGTCTATTACCCGAATAACCCGAATAACATTCACAGTATGATTAACGACCTAATATAACTGAAAATAACCAAATAAACTGTATTATGATTCCATAACCCCCTATTTAGGGGCATGTAGGTTATTTATTGAATATACAAATAAAAAATGCATTGAAACTATATAAATAGTTGTTTAAATTGTGAACTACAAGTTGGAAAAAAAATCAGGCAAATCGGGAAAATAACAAAGACCTTATGACAATTCCAATTTGCCTAAATTTCTACAAACATGCTGAAATAGAAAACTCAACTTCAATATGCCATGTTTAGGGGTCTGTATCTCATTGAATATATAACCAAAATAACATATAAACTATGTAAACTACAGATTAAAATTGTGAACTACAAGCTGAAAAAAATCAGGAAGATCGGGCAAATAACGAAGATGTTATGACAGTTCAAAGTTGCCTAAATTGCTACAGACATGCTATTTTTTTAAAGCAAAGGAATGGAATATGAAAGTACCTTTAACTTCAAACTTGTCAAAAACTGTAACATTCCAAATATTCATAATAAAATTTCATTACTATCTAATCAAGCCATTCATTCATTTGCTTCTAAAGGTAATCAAAGTAATAGTTTTCTCAAAACATCAGAGTATAAATCACAAATAGTCAATGCAGAATAAACTCTGGGGTATGCAGTGTGATCACGTTGGGCCCTTCCCTTTGGAATCAGAAGTACTTGAAATAATAAACATGAAGCCATAAGCACAAAGCTTAGTGAGGTACCTTAAATCCTCGATGAGAATGATGACAAGAACAACTACTAAATTGACAGAAGAGAATGAGTGTGTGGTTGACGGTCGTCCTACAACAATGACATTCAAAAAAGTAGAATCTACAATCAGAATAATTATTATTTCATAAAAATAAACCTAAAATTCCGAAAACTTTAGCAATACTAATAAAGATGGTGATGATGATCAAAATCGAGAATCAGAAAAGGGCTAAAAGGCAGAACAGCTGATGGTTATTGGGCACTGGTTGTGTTTCAGTATTTAGTCTACTACTGAGACATTGATCGAATCAGACAATCGAAATCGAGAATGAAAGAATGAAGAAGAAAGAATCAAGAAGGGATTGAAGGAAGAAAAAGTGAAGAACACTAGAACAGAGGCAGCGTTTTGTGGAAATTGAATCGCCGTCGGCTGCTCTTGTTGATTATGGCTTCAAACGTTTGTATTGTTGCTCTTGTTGATTGTGCGTAAGAGGTTGCGTAACTACCGCCGATTTTAAAAACCGGGGCCCTTTACAACTAAGGCCCCTAAGCCCTTGCTTAATTTTTTATATGGTAAATAACATTTTGATTTTCCAATTGGAAAGTTTTCTTCTAAACTTTTGTGAAAGCACATCCCATGCTTTAGTTCTGCTTATTTTTTCACCGACCTGTAAACCCAAATAAAATAGGTTGAATTCTCGGAGCTTGAAATTCTTAAATTAGATTTTTAGAACAATATATGGGTTTTAATATACTACAAATAATATATATTTGTGTTTAATTTATATAAAAACTATGTTGAATATCTTTTATTTATTCTTAGCAAAAAGAAAGGTTAACAAAACAAGATGACTAGGACAAAAAATTATAATAATAACTAATTTACAGCTTTGACTACAACCATCAAAAGCATGTCTTCATATGTAATAACAAGTAGGGTCGATCATTTTATTGGAAAATTGAATATTGAGAATCATTTAATTGGGTATTTGTAGTTTTATGTATCTTTCTTTATATTTGTTTGTTCAAACCCAAAACGTATATGTCAACGAGAGTGGGGCCAAGGCAGCAAAGAGAGGTGCTTTTGTGGTTGAAACATACATACACCTAATGACGGAGGTGGCCACCGTGTGGTGGTTCAACACCACCGTCCCCACCATGTGATCATGTTTACCGCGGCGGTGCAATGGTGGGGTTTGGATAATTTGTAAATTTTCTTATCATTCAAAAAAGCAAAAATGTCATTTCTGTCTTATTGTCATATATATATATATATATATATATATATATATATATATATATATATATATATATATATATATATATATATATATATATATATATATATAAAAGTTTAATTGAGAAAATAAAAAAGATTGAGAATGAGGGAATCATTCTTAGACAATCATTTATCTAACATGTTCAAATTAAAAAAAAAATGCACGTGTCCATTTTCATTAAGGGTATCTTTGTAAATTAGCAACTTTTTACATAGAACTTACATGTTCGTTGTTATCAGTTTCCAATTTGATGATATCTTTAGCTCGTTTGAATCGGATATGAGGAATTCATTATCAAGATTATTTTCTTTATATAAGTCGTTAGCAATTATACGTATTCATTCCATTAATCGTGAAGTTTCGCATCTGTGTTTCAGTTTTCTACTTTGTATTCAGTTTCCAATTTGATCAGGTATGTATATCGTTTGAATCGGATAGATCGGAGTTCATTATCAAGATTATTGCTTTTTATAATTTGTTTGAAATTACACTTATTATCTTCGTTTTGGAGTTGTTTCATCGGATTTCATTATCAAGATTATCAAGTTTCGAATATGTATTGAAGTTATTTCATCGGATTTTTGTTAAGTAGTTTGAGATATTTATTTCAAATCGGAGCTAATTTAATTTTTAATCGGATATATCATTGTAGTTTTTACGCTCTGAACTGAGAGAGATTGCTTAATTACATCATCTGATCATATATGATTTAAGTTTCTTTCAGATATTTTGTACGTTGAGGTGAAATATATTCGAAATTAACTAGGTTTTCATCTTTACGACTTTTTTTGTGAGATAGATTCGATATTAAGATTGTTTTTGTTTATTTATATAGATATTTGGTGTATTATGTCGAATTCTAGTGTTATTGATGGTGATTTGTATTCTTCTATGAGTGAGAGTGAAGAAGAAGATGTTGAGAACTCATTTTTTGAAGGTATCAGTTATTGAATTATTTTGTTGTTTTTAATTTTGTTGATTATCATTTATTTACATATGAATATGTTAATATGAATAAATTGTTGTCTTATTCATATATGAATAAACGTGTGATAATTGTAATTTCGAATTTATTATTATTTTCGTTTTATTCATATATGAATAAGTTATGTTTTATTTTATTTATTTTGAATCCTCATGAATTTTATGTATTCATATATGAATGTTTTATTCATATATGAATGTTTTTTGTTTTATTTATATGAGTTTCATGTATTCATATATATTATTGTTTTATTCATGCATTATTATTTTAGGTGGTGAATCTTCAAGTTCAGTACATGATGCGCAATATTGTGATGATATAATTGGAGAACATGTCTATAAGCCAGATGTACCTGTTCAACTTATTCCATTTAAGGGTTTAATCTTCAAATCATTAAAGTTGGCTATCAAAATGTATTCTGGGTATGCTGAAATTGGTGGTTTTGATGTTAGACTGAGCACACAGTCAAGGTTTGATAACAAGATTATAAAGAAGAAACATGTTATATGTAATCATGGTGGTAAACAGAGAAAGAAATCTTGTGACACATTAGGTACAAGTGGTGTTAGGAGGAAACGAAATTCAAATTCAAGAGCTATTGGTTGTCAAGCAAAGATTATATTTGAATCTGTGTATGGAACTCCAGATTATAAAGTTTTTCAGTTTGACGAACTTCACAACCATCCACTTGAGAAGAGAAGCGATTTAAAAAAAGTGAGACAAATGTCATATTCAGAAAAAGAGTTTATTGTGCGTGCTTCCACATCAAAAATAGGTCCAACTATGGCTCATAAGCTGAGGGCAAGTCTGAGAGGTGGGTATGAGTTTGTAAAGCCCAAAGTAGTTGACTATAAAAATTTAAGGAGAGATATCAACAGGGTTATTGGTTATAAAGATGTCCAAATGATAGTAAACACATTGAATGACCGTCGAGCTCACTATCCAAATTACTCATTTGAATTTAATTGTCAAGATTAGGGATGTTATTCGGGTCGGAACCGAACCGAACCGAACCCGAATAAACCGAAAACCGAATAAGGGTAATTGTATGAACCGAAAACCGAACCAAATAAGCAATACGGGTTCGGTTCGGTTCGGTTCGGGTATTATTCGATTCAGTTCGGTTCTGACCCGAATAACCCAAATAACATGTAGAAGATGATTAAGGAGCCAAATAACCCGAATAAACCGAATAACATTTACAATGTGATTATAAATATTTTATTTTGTATGACTTGAATGGAGTTTGATCATAGTAGAAACTAGAAAACAACGATGATGAGACGATTATTTTTTCCAAACGCAAGGGCCGACTTTTTTTTTCTTATCGTGAATGGACTTTGAAGTTTGAACTTTGAACCGGTGATGATCGATCAATGAGTCCAGGTTATCGTAAGTCGCAAGGGCAGTAGCCGCAACTGTCGATCAAAGAGTAATGTCGCAAGGATGAGAAAAACCTCAATCGATCAAAGAGTAATGTTGTCGACTCGTCGATTTGGTGTAATATGAATGATCGAATTCGATTGCGTTGATTTTTTTGGTGTATTACGTGGGTTTTGTTGGGTAACGATTGATAGAAAAGAAGATCGAATAAGCAATCATGTTAGGAAAAAAATGTGACTTTTCATATTCGGTTCGGTCCTTTTGGACCGAATAAGCCCTTATTCGGGTAACCCGAACCGAATAACCCGAAAACCGAATAAGTCGTATATAGATACCCGAAAACCGAATCGAATTGCTTATTCGGGTCTAACTCGGTTCGGTTTTCGGTTCGGTTCGGGTTTTCGGGCCAAATTCTCATCCCTAGTCAAGATGTGTTTTGGACTGTATGTTTTGGGCTGATGAAATGGAGAAGACATATTATGCTGAATTTGGTGATGTTATCTCGTTTGATGCGACTTTCCGAACAAACAAGTAAGTTATTCTATCTACTTTTTTTATAGCTTATTCATATATGAATATTTTTATATTCACTTATTAATACATCAAAAATTGACTTTAATTAACATTTTTTTTGTGTGTTAGGTATCGAATGGTTTTTGTTCCGTTTACTGCTATTGACCATCATAAAAAATCGGTTACTGTTGGATCTGGGTTGCTAAGCAATGAAAGCATTGAGTCTTACTCTTGGTTGCTTAAAGCATTTCTTAAAACTCATGGGAAAGAACAAACACTTATTTTAACCGATCAAGATGCTGCAATAAAACAAGCTGTTGAGAATGTGTTTCGTAATTCAAAGCACCGATTATGCATGTGGCATATAATGAAAAAGTTGAAAAAAGGTATTATTTTAATATATTTCAAATATATTACTTATTAGTATATTCATTTATGAATATTGATTGTTATTTTACTTATTATTATTTATTCATTTATGAATATTTTTGTTTTAATACAAATATCAGATGATTTATTTACAAACACAGATTTTAGAAAAAGGTTTTCGAAGCTTGTTTGGGACATTAATATGAAATCTGAAGTTTTTGAGGTGAAGTGGGGTTTGCTTATGAAGGAATTCAATCGTGAAGACACAAGATGGTTTAAAGACATGTTTACAACACGTGATTCATGGATACCTGGATATTTTAGTGATATTTCAATGTGTGGTTTGAGGAAGACTACATCGAAGTCAGAGAGTATGAATTCATTCTTTAATACATACTCAGAAAGTGGGAACTTACTTTTGAATTTCATGATGAATTACGACACTGCCATTCAAAAGCAAAGGAATACTCAACGAGAGCTTGATAAGGAATCAAAGAAAACATCATATAAAATGCAAACACCTCGAGAAACAGAACTACAAGCATTAAAGGTTTGTACAAGTATATTATTTTTTGAGGTGCAAAAAGAAATATATAAAGCATGTTTTTTCTGTACATACTCATATGTTGGTATTGAAGATGGTTGGGAAGTTTACATTGTGGAGCACAACAACAGTAAAAGTGAATTTAAAAATGAATTTAAGGTAATTTTACTAGTTTTTTATGAAAAATGTAATAATATTCATATATGAATATGAGAATATTCATATATGAATATGAGAATATGAATATATGAATATCAATATTCATATATGAATATATGAATACATGAATATATGAATATATGAGTGTTGATATGAGTATTCTTATATGAATGTAAATGTGTAAATTTTGTTTTTGTATCAGGTTGAAATAAAAGTTGAAGAGAAAGAAATAAATTGCAGTTGTGAACATTTTAAGCGTATAGATGTTTTATGCAGACATGCTTTTACAATAATGTTGAGATGTGGTGTTAAAGCAATTCCTGAAAGGTACATTTTGAAAATATGGAGAAAGGATGTGATATCAAGAAATTATCGTTTTAGTTCTGTTCAATCCGATTCAGGTGATTGTGAGAATGTAAAGCTAGTCAATGATTCATATTATAGTTTTGAATCATGTTTGGATATTGTAAGAGATGACAAAAAGAGATTGGCTTTGTTTGCTGAGAAACAACAAATGTTGTTGAAGGAATTTGAGAGTGATTATATTTCTCCTGGAATGAAAAGCAAGACAGATGGTGAAGTCGTATGCAAGCTTTTGGGTGTTACTATTCCTATTCCAGAAGAGATTAATATTCATGTTCCTGAAGTTCAAAGCAATAAAGGTTCTGGAATCAAGAAAAGAATTCCAAGTGCAGGTGAAGTAGCATATGAAAATTCTAAAAAAGAACATAGAATGTGTTCAGGATGTGGAAAACGAGTTCCACACAATTTACGTACTTGTCCAGAAAGAGTCGGAGCTACTAAATTAGTAAAAGACAGTTAGGGATTTTTTAGTTTTTTTTAATGTTTTTTGGTTTTATTCATTTATGAATATATGCAGATAAAAACAATAAACAATAATATTCATGTACGAATAATACACATTTATATTGATATGGTAAATTGATATGTTGATATTTGTTTTTTAAATTACTATAAAATAAGTTATATTGATATTGTAAATTATTCATAAATGAATACAAATATGTGAAATTTGCTATACTAATAAATAAGTAATATTCATATATGAACTTTTTTATGTTAATATCTGAACTTTGTTATACTAACATATTACTTTGAACTTATTCATAAATGAATATATCATATTCGTATTCATTTATGAATAAATAAAAATAAACTTTGAAAATATTTGAATATAAAAAAATGACATAAATAAGCAAACTTGTTTCTACTAATAAGTTAGTTATATTCATATCTGAAATTTGTTATATTCATATATGAACTTTGTTTTACTGACATATTACTCCTAATTTAATCATAAACGAATATATCATTTTTGTATTCATTTATGAATAAACATAATTAAACTTTGAAAATATTTAAATATAAAATTTTTTTGACAGAAATAAGCGAAGTTGTTTCTATTACATAATCATTCAACACAAGATAATAAAAGCTATTCATAAGCATTTCACAAAATATTAAAACGAACATTTAACAAACCATCTAAAATTTGTTTCGCATAATCGTCTTACATGTACTTCAAATCCATTCATCTTCAACACAAATTGTTCTATAGCATCACACTTCATCACAAGCAATCATCAATATTCTTTTAACCTTTTTTGAATTGTTTGCATAGCCTTGTATGCATAATCAGTACGCACTTTGAATTCAACTTTTTGATATTTTTCAGCAAGATCCAACACCTTAGCCTTCAACATGTTAATTTCAGAAGTTAGCATTATGTGTGCATACCTTTTCCTGAGCTTCTCTAAAGTAGTTTGTTGGATTTCACTTTCTTTATGAAGACCTGGTTTCCACTTTGAGAGTGATTGTCCCATATAGGTCTCCATATGTCTCATTGCAAAGATTCCACAATCAACTTTTTTTTTTTAACTATTCTCCATGTCATTTCAAGTCGTTGGGGTTTGATACTTTCTTTTGAGATTGCATTTGCTCTTGGATGGTTTATTTATTTTAAGTATCTCACAAACAAATTTTTCTGATCATTAAATAAAATAAAAGTTAGATATGTAATAAATTGGTTCTTTTATGTTGTTGTGAATTGGGTACATACCAAAGGTTTCAATAGTACTCTGTATTTCCCTTCATAATCCCCCTCAACTGCAATGTTGTCTAGAATTTCAATTGATGGTTTCTTTAAGTTGTAGACAATCACAAAAATGTGAGGACTTTTAACAACTGGAAAGAATACATGTTTTTATGTATATAATGGTAAGTATTTTGTTGATAATATATATATATATATATATATATATATATATATATATATATATATATATATATATATATAACAACTTTAATTAACATACCATGTCAATATCTTTTATGTTCAAGATTTTTTTGTACCCATTGGTACTGTCATGAAAGTTCTCCTTGAATTTTTCATACTTTCTTTCATCGGAGAATGTTGAAGTTAGATAAGCAGTCTGTAACCAATATAATCATATGTGAATTTCAGTTGAATATATATAATTATATTAAAGAATACATCATATTTTGTATAATCATATGTGAATTTCAGTTGTAAAAAAATATAATATTCATAAACGAATACATCATATTGGTGTATTCATTTATCAATAAGGAAGGAATTAAGGTTATAACATAAACTTACAGAAACTCCAACTTTCAAGAAGAGTCTATATGGTGAATTTCCAAAATCCCTTTCTAGTTCTTGGTGGTTAAGTAAATCAGACCAAGTGTCTAAAACTTCTCCAAAAATCTATGTGTTTGCATATAGACTTTCATAACTGCTCTTTCTGTTATATGACCATATTTTGTCTGGACAACCACATCTCTGCAAATATATAATCAAAATGTCATAGATTATTATCTATATAATAATCATATATGAATGTATATAAAATAAAGTTACTTACGATGTATTGCCTTGTAAGTTGAACAACCATTCACAGACAATACTCTCCTGATGTGTCAGTTTGGGTTTTGTGTCGGTTATTCTGCATTTGAAAGGTGATTTGAAAGCATCAGCAAGCTTCTTCTCTCTTGGTTGGTCCAGATCATGCTCTGATGGTCCTACTTCAATAGGAATTGATCCAGAGATTGGATTTGGATTAAAGCATTTTTCTTTGCTAATCTGATAACAACCTTCTAATGGTCGTCTTTGATTTGTTTCTTTGTAAGTGGTTTTTTTGGTGAAGATTCATTAGATTTTTTACTTGAAGTTTGATCTGAATCTTGACTAAGAGCTAGACTAAAGCTTGGATGAGTATCTGCATGCCAGGAGATTTATCATATAAATAGTTGTAAGTTAATTATAATATTTGAGTTTATATTTTAAAATGTTTATCCAAATTGTTACCTCCTTTATTTCCTTTTTTCTTGTTAGCTTTTTCTCCTTTCTTGTTTTCATTTTCTGACTTTTTCTTTCTTGAAAGATAAAGAACTTTGATTAAGTAATTCATATGTGAATAAGTAATGTATTCATTTATGAATAAGTAATGCATATCATTATTTATGAATAAGAAATATTAAAATTTTATTTTTTTGTATATTGCGTTATTTATTTGTGAATAACTTATTATATTCATTTATTAGTGATTCAAATATTTACCTTTATCTTTTGCATTTCCTTTCTCAGTTTCTCTATGTTTATCTTCACCTCCATCTTTCGTGTTATTAGCTTCTGTTCCTCCTTTATTTCTATCTTCAGAGTTTTCCTTTCCTAAAACATATACATCATATATGAATATTTTTTATTTTTTAGTCATTTATATAGTGTATTATTCACTTATGAATAAACAATGTTATTAAAAAAATCAATATAAATATTGTAATATATTTTAAATCATTCATTTACCTATATCATCTCCCTTTGTTTTTTCAACTTTTGTTCCTTGTTCATGTACACCTTCTGATTTTTCCTTTTCTGCAAGAGTATTAGTTTTACATGTACTCATTGGTGACCCTGGTCAAAATTTAATAAACAAAATTGTTATTGTGTATTAATATTTTTATATATTTTTTTAAAATAAAAGTAAGACAAAATTTACCTATATCAATATCATCCAAAATAGTTTTCATTTCATGGTCATTCCAGATTTCATCTTCTTGACTATTTAAACTAGAAATTTCAATTCCAAAGACATTGTCCATAATGTTGTCAACAACTTTATCCAACAAATTTTCATTTTCAGTTTGTTGAATAGTCTCTTCATGATTATTTGTTTCTTCATTATCATCAGCTTTTTTCTCTTCATCATTGTCATTTTGATTGTTCTTTCCATCTTTCTCTTTTACTTCAGTTTCACCTTCTTTTTTATTATTATCTCCATCATTCTTTATTCTTTCATTCTCCGCTTCATTTGAATCAAGCAAATAATTCTTCTGGTTGACTTCCATCATTATCATTGTCTTCTTCACCATTTCCCTCTTTATCTTCATTTTCTTTTTGATCATTTGTTTTTTGACCGATTATTGGTGTCAAATTGATTCCTTCAAATCTAGTTTGATTACTTGGAAATTCAAAAATAGTTGTGCCTTCTGTTTTTTCTTCACCAATTATATTTGTCATCTTTTCTTCGAAAATCCTAAAACTTTCCTTTTTAGGGAACTTTGTTATCGCATCATTGAGCTTTGAATTCAGTTTTTCCTTCATCCTCTCGAAACTATTAAGCATTTTAGATATTTTTGATTCATATGCCTATGTAATAAAAAGAAGTATGATTAGAATTTAATGTAATCATATATTATTAACATGTTCAAACTATTTACCTCAACAGAATGATCTTCATCTTTATCAGAATCACTGTCTTCGAGACTGTATCTCCTTCATCTTGTTCATTAACAAATTCTTTTTTTAATTCTCCAAGTCCAAATCTACCTTTTTCTTGTTCAAATGTCTCTCGATATCTAATCTTCTATGAACTCCAATAACAAATTGTTGGACGTTTATGTGTTACTGTTAAAGCTTCTGAGTGGATGTTATCAGCATAGAACAACTGCAAATAAATGATAACTAATTGATAATCATATTTGAACAAGTAATATTATTTTTTACTTATTCATATATGAATAAGTAATGTAAAGCATTACGTGTGAACAAATATATTTTTCTTATTCATATATAAATATTTGCTATTAGTTTATGAATAATCAATATTATTAAAAATTAAGTATAAACATTATATTAACTTACCACCAAGAAAGCTGAAGGTCCAACAAAAAAGTTGGTATCTGAGTATGGTATGTATGAGTTTTTTGTTCTGACAAGACAGTCCAAAACATAACTGCACCAGTCTATGTTGCTGATATATGTTTTTCTTGAAATATTTCTCAAGGGAAACATGTTGCATCTTCCCATTGATGTTGACTCGCAAAACTTGTTGACAAAAAGAACTAAGAAGTTCAATTTGAAATTGAAATCATCTTGTGTGGTAGAAACAATAACATTTTTTATTGCACTCAGTCGGATGATTGAATCTTTTTTAAATTGTTGCTTCCATTCATCATAACTTATATCATCCTTAGGCCATTGATCCAGTTGTGTAAGTTTGGTTCCACCAATTGGTATGCCCAACATGTCATGAACAGAATCTGTTGTTACTTTCAGTTCCTTTCCTTCAATATCTATCACCATTCTCTCAGAATCAAATTTTTGAAGAACATAAAATCCCAGCTTCAGTAGTATATCTGTAATTTTCATTTTTAACAAAGCTCCAAAACCCATAGATCTTACAGATTATTTTTGTTCTTTGCTCATCCCAAGGATTATAGATAGTAATGCCTCTGGTGAACATCTATTTTTCATTGAGTAAAATTCTTTTACCATTGTTTTTTTTTTGTCTTTTTTGATTAGTGACTCCTTTCTTTTTTGCCTTCTTCGATGGATGACTACTTTCAAAATTAGAGTCTGAATCTTGTAGTTGTTGTTTTTCAGGAGTTTTCCTTTTTGATGGACTTTTTCTGCTTTTATGCTTTATTTTCTTTGGTACTTTTGTTTCTTTTTTATTTGGGAAATGAAAACATATAATATTTGAATAAGTTACTGATATATGAATATGATATATGCTCGTTGATTTATTAATATTTATTTATTACAAAAATATAACTAATATATACAATTTTATTTATATATGAATATATTAGATATGATAAGAATTTTATACCTTTCACATTTTTCCTCTTCAAATATGTTTCTATCATAGTTGTGAGATCTTTATCATAAATACAAATCTTCTTACCTTCATGAAAGAGTGAGTAGAAGATAAATAATTTTGAAATATATTTTACAAAGAAAATATATTGTATTCATAAATGAAAATAGAATATTCGTTTATAAGATATGATATGTATTTTATACCTTTTTATTTTTCTACATTGATCTTGTTTCTCTCATTGTTGGTGAATGTTTATCGGAAATGTTAGTGTTCTTACCTTCATTCAATAGTAAGTAGAAGATAAATGAGTTTGATATTCACGAATGAATATTTGAATAAAACATATGTATTCATATTTTTTTATTCTCATATGAATATGTTTTGTTATATTCATATGTGAATAGAACATATATAAGTCATTCTTGTTGTATTCACATTTGAATAATGTATGTATGGCAGCAAGTTATGTTCTATTCATATGTGAATATAACATACATATTCACGAATGAATATTTGAATAAAACATATGTATTCATATTTTTTTATTCTCATATGAATATGTTTTGTTATATTCATATGTGAATAGAACATATATAAGTCATTCTTGTTATATTCACATTTGAATAATGTATGTATGGTAGCAAGTTATGTTCTATTCATATATGAATATAACATACATATTCACGAATGGATATTTGAATAAAACATATGTATTCATATTTTTTTATTCTCATATGTTTTGTTATATTCATATGTGAATAGAACATATATAAGTCATTCTTGTTGTATTCACATTTGAATAATGTATGTATGACAACAAGTTATGTTCTATTCATATATGAATATAACATACATATTCACATTTGAATATTAGTTTTGCTTGTGTTCAGAAGTAAACAAAACATATTTTATTTACCTTTTTGATTTGTTCTTGTTTTTCGTTTATATGTATTCTTCACTGTTGGTGTTGTTTCTGTAAGGGTAAGTAGTTAATATTAGGAAAACATAAGAGAAATGTGAAGTAACGTTTGTATTTTGACAGAATAGTTTTGAATAAAGATGAAAAATGAATAGATTATGTAAAATCATTTATATATCAAGTAATAATGGATGATTCTTACAAAAATTTCAAGTAAATAAAGTAATAACGAAGGAGGGTTACGAGAATGAACGAGTATCATAAAAAATTGAAGTAAACAACCTTTTTTTGAAGAATGAACAGTATGAAAACAATGTTTTTAGTTCTAAATCAACTAATAATTATCGAAGATTACGAGAAATTTCAAGTAATCGAGTGATAATTTTAGAAATGATTCGAAATCGTTAAAAACGCAAGAAAAAACGCCGATGGTTACCTTTCATTGTCAAGAGTGAGGAAATGGTCTCGTTCATGTTTTCATCGGAAGACATTTTTCTTCGTTTATGTTATTTGATACTTCTGCAAATGGTTTTCTTCTTATCAATTCTTCTGCAAATGGTCTTCGTGTTATGGTGTATCAAAGAGGGAAATGGTGCTTTTCTGTCGAGATTTGATGTGTTATCAAATTACTCAAGTGCCCTGAAGGTTTAATGTTTTTGGATTATTTACAAATTTGTCACCACTCATTAATGTATTTGGATTATTTATAATTTTGCCACCATGCCTTTTTTAAGCTCATTAAATGATTGGCTGAGAATGGTTCCCCCATTCTCAACCTTTTTTTCTCAATTGAACCTCTCTCTCTCTCTCTCTCTCTCTCTCTCTCTCTCTATATATATATATATATATATATATATATATAGAGAGAGAGAGAGAGAGAGAGAGTTACGTTATTTTGTTTCTAGTAACTATTATGTGCCAGTATATACAGATCTGGACCATTAGATGGAATATAATCAAAGGTCATGATCTGAGAGTCTATGATGGTAGAATATGATAACATGTACCATATACTCATATAAATTTCAGCATCAGGGCATTTTAGTCAATAACCTATATTAAAAAATGAATTTTTCGAGTTTTTAGGGATAATTAATTCATTTATTTTTAAAAATATGAATATTTTAAATTAATTCAAAATTAAAAATCCGATTTTATTCTGTCAGAATGATAGAATGTTAACCAAAAACTAGTAAATATATTTTTCGATTTTATTCTATCAGAATGACAGAATGCTAACCATAAACTAGTAAATACATTCTGAAAAGACTACATAAAATCAATTCTTAAACTAATAATATACAAAATAATTACATTGTATGATTTTGATTCATTGAATAATAACAACATTCTGAAAAAAAAATCTAACAAAAACACTAATCTATTCTGAGAGAATATTATTTTAAGCAACACTTCTGGTATAATACACTCTCGTTCTCTATATTTTCTTCCTTCTCCACATCAATGTTAGCCTCTTCAAAACCTAAATCCATAAAGAAAACAAAATCAAGTTTCAAAAGTTAAAAAATTCAATGCATTCTAAGAGAATAAAACTATAAATTCTGACAGAATGTATTAAAGACTATAAAGTTTGACAGAATATAGTAGAAAATAAAAACTATAAATTCTGACATAATGTAGTAGAGATTATAAAGTCAACCATAAAGCATCACAAATTCATTACCAGTTAAACAAATGCTTGTTGTTAACAATTATTCTCAAATATTCTAACAAAATACATTTATAAAAATAAATTCTATTAGAATACATTGCAGAATTCAAAGTTGTGATTGAATACATAATTCATGAGTAGTGATTGAATACAGAATTCAAGAGATGTGATTGAATCATCAACACACATCTGCATCCATTCCCAGTCATGAATTCAAGATACAAACACACATTTGCAATATCGATTTAGAAATATGAACACCAATTTTGAATTTTTCAAATGCAAAGAAGAAAAAAAATTAAAAAATTAAGTTGTTCTTTTAAAAATATTTACCTGGTACTACGATTTTTGACCAAAGACCATTGAATGGTAAAAAGATGATATTTGGTTGAAGCTTGTAGCCATGATAATTTTAATTTCTTTGAAATAGTCGATACTTACTGAAGAATAAGATTGATAAAGGATCACATCAAATCATGGAGGCGACATGACCTATGTTAGGGTTTTTAGATTTGTTCAAAATTTGAATCCAGGAGGATGATACTAGTCGGCTATGAAGGCAATCCGTTGATCGAGTCGTTAGATGAACGGTGTGCAGAGCTTGTATCTTGATCTGTGTGACATTCAGTCCTGATCCATGTGCTTATCTCTTGTTGATAAAAAAAATGTATGCAATATTTGCTGATAAAGAGTAGCAAAATCTTGAACAAAGCGAGAATCAGTGAAGGAGAAGAGGAGTATTTGTCAAATAGGGCTGGAGACGATGAGGATTGAGGATGGTCGATGATTTTGAGATTAGGTTACAGATTTTTGAGGCCAAACGTTTGAAGATAAAGATAGGAGAAGACTAGGTTTTAGGAAGTTAATGAATTACCATAATTAAACATGCAAAGATTACTATAATACCCTTAACTTATTTATTTAATTATTTATTATTTCCTCAATTCTCATTGGTGCATACATGCAGACAATAGTTGCTAGAAACATTTGAACCTAGCTATAAATAATAAAATCCAATATAGATTTATGTCTGCGAGAAAAAAAAAAATTACATCATTATAATTGATCTATAATTTAATTTTAATTTTTTATTTTGCATCATTATGATCCATGATTCAATTTTAATGATCCAATTTTTTTTCTCCCGGACATAGATCTATGCTGGATTTTTTTATTTGTATTTGTTTTAGATTTTTTTTTTCAATTTTTTTAAGGTTTTCTCACGTGTACTCACTTTAAAATGAGTCCTCACCCGATCCTGTTTATATATATATATATATATATATATATATATATATATATATATATATATATATATATATATCCTCCCTAATAAATAAAGATCTTTTTGTCACATGTCACATTCTCATTTATTTTGCCACATGTAATTTTGTGGTTATTTTAAATTAATTTTTATTTCACATGTCATTTTATGGTTTTTTTTCATTTTATTAAATTGTAGATAGTATTTATATTCAATAATAGATGCATATCAATTTCATTAAAGAACTTTTCTTCTAATTTCAAAATTACCAAATTAAAGATTCATTAATTTTATTTATTTATTTATCTAACTTATTTGT
Source organism: Lactuca serriola (assembly GCF_051521515.1). Lineage (NCBI taxonomy): Eukaryota > Viridiplantae > Streptophyta > Magnoliopsida > Asterales > Asteraceae > Lactuca > Lactuca serriola. The sequence continues at coordinate 190,449,533 of NC_136409.1, read as the reverse complement.
TTAAATTTAGTAGAGAAAAAAAAACACTTAAATTTTTATAATTCAATATTTTCTCATTTTTCTTATAAATTCATACTTTTCAAATGTTTAGAATTTTGTATTGTTCTTTTTAATTAAACTCGTGTAATATATAGGTCTCACACCTAGTGTGTGTGTGTGTGTATATATATATATATATATATATATATATATATATATATATATATATATATATATATTACTATTTTTTTAAAATAGATTCAATATAATAATATTATTTTTTAAAAATGTTTAAGTGCTTAATTTTAAATTACAACAAATCATTAATATTATAATATTATAATATAAATCTTATAAATAATAATGACATAGGTATAAATATTTGATCCACCAACAATATAATATTTTTGAATTAGTATCCCTTACTTTTAGGGATTGAATTGAATTGAAACTCCTCGTATTTTCAACAATTGAATCGGCATTTTCAACGATCAAATCAGTCAAAAACAAATGAGAGACATGTTATATAAATGCATCTCCTCTCCCAGCCAATTAAAACCCTAAAAACGTTGAATCCCCGCCCACTGATGATCTTGGTTCTGTGTAATCATCGTCCTCTATCTATAAACTCCATCTCTTTGTTTTTTTGTACAACTTCATCCAGTGTAACCAACCCTAGATCTCGTATCTCACCACAACACACCACCGACTTCTCTTTTCCTCCGCCTTCATCTCTCTAAAAAACCCAAAACCACGACACCACCTGACATGCCCAACGTCCTCACCGTCGTCACAACTCCTTTCACTCACTTGATCAACATGCCAGGTTTGTTTTCTGATTTCACAAATTTTAGTTTTTGACATTTTATTTTCCCAAGTTTGATTTTGATTTCTACGATATGGTTCTTTTTCTCACCCATGCATTATATTTGTCCCTGAAACTGAAATGTGACTATTTTACCCTTTGATATTCTCGCTCGAAATTAACCTTCTTTTTAACTATGTTTGTGCATTTAACAGATGATCGTCATCCTTGAAATTGAAATCGGTGGATTAAAGATCATGTTATCTCTCCCACCCTGAGAAGGAGGAGATATGTGGATGACCTACTTCTCGTTGCTCCATAAGTCCTCCTGTTACACGACGCCATCTTCACGTCCCCTCTTCGTGAACCCTAAAAGTTTGAAAGAATGCTCTGTCTTTCAAGGTTGTAACGAGAATTAAACGGAAAAAATATCTTTTTTTTATCTGATTACACACAAATTGGCTCAATCGATAACTTTGTTCCTTATAGTAGATTGCTTACTTTGTAATTGTTGGATTTTAATTTTCAGATACAACTGGAGAAAGAACTACTACACCCAATTGCTTGTGAGGTGAGTACCACTAAGTTCAAGAATTACTCATATGTCTAGCATGTAAACTGTGTAATTGGTGACCCAATCATACAAGATTTAAGCTTATTACTTTTAAATTGCTAAATTTGATTCTTTTTGATAGGTTCAAGCCCGAAAAATGTTCTAAATATTAGAAAATTAATTATGTTAACAAAGTTCACGGGATGCTCAGGAGGAATCAAGGATTTTAACTACGGTTGCTGCTATAATAGGTAGTTCCTAATTCATTTCTCTTATTGTGATATAGCAATAGATGACCATTTACACAATATTGCGAGGTCTCATCAATATATGGTTCTATATATTGAATCATTTACCTCTTTTATTAGAAGAATAATTTGGAAGAGAATGTTATGATGCGTGTAATACATTGTGGTACAGAATGCACCCATCGGCACAAAATGTCGAATTTTTATCAGTGTATGGCTTTTACATTGTAACATAAAAAATTTTATCAGAAGCTTTGTAAGGAAATAATTGGTAGTTGCATGTACCATAGCATGGTACATGCTATACCCATCAACTTATAGTTTTCAAGTCCTCATCAGTTTCTGGTATCATACGCTGAATCATAAGACTTTAAAGAAGAAAATTAGGGCAAGAAGTGGTTGGTATGTGTGATAAACTACGGTACATCATCAATTTTTATGCTAGAAGATGTGTTGTGAGAGAACAGGATGTATTGGTCACACTAAGGTGTAATTAGTGTGAATCATAGACAATAACTCATAATTAGGGTGTGGTTCAACTCCTAGTATCATAGAGTTATGTTTAAAGTTTCAGTCTAGAATCAACGATTCACCATCAATTCCTTTTGATATGGTATAATACAAAATTAAGAATAAAAATAAATAGAAATAGTCAAAATAAGAAAGTCAAAAGGAAAATGGGTAGCTTTTTTCAGAAAAATCATAATGACCTGATATGGTGTATATTTTAAGTTAAATGATCATAAAGTACTTCCCTTTTCAAGAAACCTACCACACCAACTCCAGTATATAAAAAAGAGACAGATTAGCACTCATTTCACATTTAAAATATATCAGAATACATATATTTTAAACACTAAAGGGGGAGAGAGAGAGATGTTCTTATCCTTCGAAGATGAGATTATTTTGATGGATTCCAAGCTCCATATTAATCATAGGGAGAATAGATCTGAAGTAACACAATCTTTTCAACCAACGAGTTAAAAGGTTCTAATATATGTAACCTTCGATTTATGAAAGTTAACAGGAGAAGACTTAAAGGAACAAATCATTATGAGCTTTCATAATTAGAGACAATAATCATTGTTTTGGCAATGAATTCTTTGGATATCAGATGGATATTGGTGTAACATTGAGAGCGTGTATGGAAATTAGACGTGACATGCTCATTATCTTCACCTGAACATGTCTCAACAGGTTATGGATCAAAGAGAGGCCAATAATAGAATTCAGAACATTATGTCAAGAAACAGTTCTTTCTTATCTTGTATTGACAATAAGAGGCTCAGTGCCTATCCCTTAACCGTCAGCTTCATACTGAAGGATCCAACCACTGAAGAAAAGATGCAGAGCCACTAAGAATGTTCAAAGAGACCAATCTTGATGATAAGATCCTACAACAAGGGTGTGCAGGGTTAGGCGAGATGGTCTTTTCTTTAAGGAGGAAAGATGCAGGTTAACATCAAATTCTGAAGATGGATGATCTTGAGATTCAAGGATTGAGAGAAAAGAAAATACTAGTGATTAATAATAGAAATATAGAATCAATGTATACTCCTTTGGTAAAATAAAATAAAATCTTGAATTTTAGTTTTTATTTATTTATTTATTTATTTAAAGCAAATGACATATTTTTTTGTAGTTTTGAAAGCAACATAATAAAGTATTGAAAACGCAAAGCAATAAATGTCTAATAATCAACAAACAAATAAAACTCATAAATGTCATTTTTACGAATATCAAAAACAAGATTGAATTCTTTGAGTTAATGTTGTTTCCCTCCTTCTCGCTGAAGTTCACTTTGTAGCCAACGTCACAAAGTTGACTGATAGAGAGGAGGTAATGTCTCAGACCTTTGACATAAGAAACATCATTGAATTCCACATTCATGTACTCAATCGATCCAAACCCCTTATGTATTCCTTGTTTGTTATCTCCAAACGTCACTACAGGGCCATATTTCTTAACATAGTTACTCAGGAGAGACTTACAACCTGTCATATGCCTGGAGAATCCATTGTCAAGATACCAAAAATGCTCCTTACCTAGCAGTGCTAAGAAACAAATTAGGACACACTGACCCATTTTTCAATGGGTCTTTTCATTAAAGAAAAAACATCATAACAAGCGGTGGGAAGACAGTTTAGAGAGTTATCATTTTTGATCCATTTCTCATTTATTAACGAAGTTTGTCAAATCTCTTAGTTTTCTCACCAAATCTACACTCATTGATCTTATGAGAAGGATCTCCACAATGATAACATACCCTTACTCCATGTTTTTTTATTTTTGTTGACACTTTTCAAAAATTTAGGTTTCCAAAGAGTTGTAACTTTTTCATGAATTTTTGCACAAGACCTGGAAATATAGGATTTTTCTGAGTGACAGGTTATGGAGCGGGCCTGAGACGCTGACATACACAAATGATCCATCAGTGTTAGAGGGCTGAGAATTATCAGTGTCATGACATTCAACAATACATTTTGGGAACTCACTAAGTATCTCACTTGTTGAGTGAAATTCGCCCTTAGAAATGGGAAACCTGAGATACATCTCAGTGGTTGGGGTAGGAATGTCAAAGGTAGAATTTATAATGATATGATCCAAAGTAGTTAGATGAGTAGTGCAAATAGTGACACTATCATGGCTAGTTGTGCAGTGTTTATCAATAAGAGATTGATATATGAATGAGTAACTAACAAACCTGGAATTAAAACCTTCCGTGAGATCATGAAAGGAAGGAAAATTTTGTTCAGTTTCAATTTGTTTATAAATGTTAACAACTTCCTCAATATTACCACAAAGAATTTTGTCATACTGATAAGGTATTTGGGCGTTTGCTAATCATCCCTCTCGCTGGCCTACCACAAATCATACTAACTCATGAAACTTCCACTAACCTTGCAATCGCTCGTGCATGATAATTATACATAATGTTGGATTCGATAAACTGTCGAATACTTAATTCTACCCTAAGCCCACAACTAAACAAGGAACAACAAATAAGGTTAAATCAAACATTATCAGGCTATAAAAAATCTTAGTTATGTACAACTATGATGCACACACTAAGCAACCACATTAATAATGTCAGTTCCATATAGCATGTTAAGAAATTCCCCTATGCTATCAGGCATCATAAATTAGGCAATTCTAACATTCAATTCTTGAAGATCCCTAGCCTAGAACTAGCATGCAATTTAATTAAGTGTTCGTCTAATTGTCTCAAACCAGTGTTCATCCAATTGTCTCAAACCAGGGTTGTGATACCAACTTGGAATATCCCAAAAATCATAGTAAAAATTTTCGTTTTAAAACCCTTTAATAACCCATAAACCATAAAAAAAAAACATTGTTTGCATGAAAATAGTCAAATTAGAGTATCCCAAAATCATCAATCAATAAAATATCCAAGGATGATGTGCACAATCACGCATTCGCCTTGTCGCTATCATCTAATGTACCTGAAATCATGAAATCAAATTGTAAGCCAAAGCTTAGTGAGTTTTCCCCAAAATACCACACATAACCAAACATATAACAGCATGTATATACGAGCCTTCAGCCTGACGGGACCACCTCACGCGGCCTACAACGTATCTAGACCGTTCTACGGGCCTATGGCTTGACTGGGCCGCCTCACGAGGCCTACAATCTATCCAGACCGCCCCGGGTATCTTGGCCTTCATCACAAAGCAAGACTGCCTCAAGCCAACCCATCACAATATGTCGACATATATACATAATCAAATAACAAATAATGACTAGCAAAACATGTAATCATATATGTAACATCCCAAAAACCAGGGCTAAATTTTTCATTCTTAACATAATATAACATCCATTTTTAGAAAAGTTACAAATATTTGTTTATAAACAATTTTTTCGAAATCAGAGTTAATAGGAAGATAATGCAAAATCTCAAATCATAAATTTGTTGATGTGAGTGTACAGTCCTGCCATCGTAATCCGATAAGTACCTGCAAAATATTTAATCTACAACTGTAAGCACAAAACTTAGTGAGTTCCCCCGAATACCACATACAACACAACATAATAATCAGCTAAAGGTTATCAACGGACTCTGGGGACTATCAGCAGTCCCAATGGGCTAACAGTATGCCCGGTGGAGTAAAAGCATACCTCACGAGTTATCAGCAACCCTAGGTAGTACCAACAGTCCCATGGACTTACAACAGTCCATGAGTTATCAGAAACTCATTTTAGAAATCAACAAATAAGACACAACTGGTCGAAATACATATACTACCATACAAACAAGTATTATGAGAAGACTCACCTTGCGAATAGTAACTTGCACACAACAGCTTACACACTGGGTAGACAGGTAGGTACAAAGAGACACGTAACATCAATAAATAAGTACCTTATCAGCCTATACCATAAAACCCCAAAATTGACCACGTGTCAACTATGGTCAAAGTCAACGGTCAAGGTCACAACAGGTCGCCACGTCGTGGCCTCTTTGTTGGATGTGGGGACATGTAAACCGGTTGACCTTGTTTTTCTATGGCCTTAATGTCTAATGTTGACCCTCATTAAAATATAATTATGTTTTAGTTTTACTAGTTTTTATTCAAAAAAAATCTCTCATCAACAAACTTTTTGTATAAGTTAACATTTTTTGAAGACATAGTTTAGTTTGATCTATCATAAACGTTTTGCAACTAAGGAATGACCCCATGCGTTTCTACGGCAAGCTTTTCAGACAAAAAATAATTTACCGTAATATTAAACTTAAGTATACAAAAAAAAAACATTGGTAATTTATTTACACATTCAAGTAAAAATGACTTTAAATATTTTGGATTTAAACAAATTTGTAGCATTATATATATATATATATATATATATATATATATATATATATATATATATATATATATATATATATATATATATATATATTAAACGATCCCAATGAAGTATACAGATAAAAATTAGACAATCACAATACATCTGTGTACTAAAAGTTATAATAAAAAATTTGACTAAACAGCTTCGGTTAATAATAATAATGATAAAAAGTTTATAACTAAAAATTAATGTAGTTAACTTATTGCGGGAACTTAAATATTTACGAGAACTAAAGAACTTCTAATATGTTTATCATTTTCCAAAACAAAGACCAGAGACTCCTAGAGTTGCATCTAAAGAGAAATTTGTGCTCTATCCAGAAATCCAGTGGTGGTTTTGGTTTTAACAAATTATGAGCGGATTAGAATTCTACGAGTTCTTGCAAATAAAACACCATCTTTACACTGATTTTTTTGTTATTAAGAAAATAATTAACGTGTAACATTACAATATTACCCTTCTCCCATATTGTTATTCTCAACACATTTTATTTCATGAATCTATATAAAATATTAACACTTACATTGAAATTAATTTTTCCATTACTTGTAACTAAAAAACCAAAGAAATGAACAAAATTGTTTAGAAAAGAATAATTGCATGTCTCCTAAATTGATTGTGGAAAATGTTAGAATTTTGAGGTATTAGAATATCAATTAAATTGGATAATTTCTAAGATCATGATTGCAATCACTTTTCAAAATCTGTGATTTCGACCTTTATGCTTGGAGTATCACGAAATCTGATTTAGGATAATCCAAGAGATGCAATTTGGAAATCAAGCTACTTCCAAATTTGAAACACATAAAATATATACCTTGCTTTTTTGTGTGCTTTGGAGATAGAGAAATTATAATGCAATATCGAGTCTATGAATGTTCCAACCTCTTTTCTGAAACTAGAGAAGAGTTCTTATACAAGAGGGAAAAGTAGTTTGTGGTAGTTACATGCATTTTGGCGCCAAAACTAGTGGTTGAATATATGATTATAAGACATAGCCAATTCTGACATCAGAGCGATGTCACCACTTTATAATTGGTGGGAAATGCATGGTAGGAGTTTAACTTGTTATAGAAATCTATTTAGGTTTCGCGGGGTTGCCCTTTGGAACCCCGTCTGATGACCAGTCAGCGGAAGCATCGCCAGAGGCTCTGCCCCTTGGACCTCGCTGCGTTGCCCCTAGACCTCGCCCAGAGGCTGCAGCCCCTTGGAACCCTACACCCAGGGTGCTGCCCTCGGACCCCCATATTCCCGAGTTCACATTTATCATACCAAGTGTGCACCCCGCACCTCCAAACTCGGTTAGTAAATAAAGCTCAACCTATCTAACTATTAATAATAATTACACCAAAATATGTTGATAACACTCAAATCACCAACAGAAGATAAAATATACTATTTACCAAGCAATTAGTAATATGCAATCACCAGGTTTTGTTAATAGATTATCTATTCTAATAAATGAAGGGTTTTTTTGTTACTTATCACACTCTCATTCAATTCTCCAAATGTCATTTTATGGTTATTATGAAATAACTTTTTTTCTACATGTCATTTTATGAGTTTTTTTAATTTATTAAATGTCATATAATATTTTAATGTAATAATTACAATAAATGTAGTAATAAATGGATATCAATTTTATTAATTAACTTATTTTTTAATTTCAAAATTCTCAAAATTAAAGTTTATTAGTTTCTTTTGTTTATTTATTTAAATTATTTGTATAAATTTAAAGTTCTCAAATATTTTGACATTTATATTTAACTTTTTTTTTAAAATTAACTCATGTAATAAATGGGTCTCACATTTTTTTTAATTAACGCATATAATACATGGGTCTCACAACTAGTAAAGAATATGAAATGACAAAGAGTCATGTCACAAATGAAGAGATCAAATATGGGAAGGATTCCAAATTGGTATTTTTAGTAATTTAATTATAATCTAATTTAAAGATAATGCTATTGATTTTTAAATATATTAAATACGATTAAATTAAATATTTAGGTATATATGTAAGTTTATAGGTGTTATAAGAATAAACATGTAATTTGAAGCTTTATAAGGTTATAAACATACTCACAAATGTTTATAAGGATATAGACTAAATTTTCATATTTTTATACAATATGGTGTGAAAAGGTTTATCCTTTTACAGTTTTACTACTTATATAAATGTTTGTAGACTTAATTAAGGATTATCCTTATGTGAGTTTATAGGTGTTATAAGTACAAGGATATAAACATAATTACAAATGTTTACAAGGATATAGACTAAATTCTCTTTATTTTATACAATGTGGTGTGAAAAAGGTTTAATCCTTGTCCTTCTTACATGAATGTTTGTAGACTTAATTAAGGATTATCCTTATGTGAGTTTATAGGTGTTATAAGGATAAAAATGCAATTTCAAATTTTACAAGGATATAAACATAATTACAAAAGTTTATATGGATATAGACTAAATTCTCTTTATTTTATACAATGTGGTGTGAAAAAGGTTTAATCCTTTTCCTTCTTACATAAATGTTTGTAGACTTAATTAAACATTATCATCCAAATTAACAAAAGTAAAGGTCATATAAAACTATGTTAAAAAAAATTTGATGTATAAAAACTAAAAAGAAACTTTTGCAAGGTCTTACAAAATTCTTCATTTGAAGATGACACTAACAAAATACTACCAAAAAATCATATCCAAAAACCACAAAAGAACAGGCTTCATACCATCCTCAGTCAAACAAACTGAATCCCATATCCTGCAAAAAAATATGAAAAAAAAAGATAGTCAAAAACATGCAACCACAAAAAAACAGTTTAAAAACAAACAACGAAGATCAATGGGTATAAAAGAGCTTACATCATCGGACTCTTCTTTCTCTGCAGCTTTCTCCTCTTTCTTTGGCTCAGCTGCAGCAGCTGCAGCTGGTGCAGCACCACCACCACCTGTGGCGGCAACTGCAACACCACCACCGCCACCTGAAGGAACTGAAGCCAACTTCTCCCTTCCAGATGCAATCAATTCGGTGATATCTTTATCCTTAATCTCCGACAAGAGTAATTCAATTCTATCTTCATCAGCATCAGCTCCAACTGCATTAGTGAATATGATCGTTATATTTGCAATTAAGCAAATCTTACAGCTTATGAAGTTCAGGGCTTACATGGATGCAACATGGCACCTTAATTAGAAATCTCATAATTCATATTGCAAGGGGCATCAGAACAAGTAACTTGAATCAGGAGTATCTCACTGATTATTAAAAAGTTTAATTCAGTTATGGAATACAATCAATATTCGTAATCATGAAAGTAAAAAAATTATACCTGAACCGAGGATTTTCTTCAAATCTTCAGCGGAGGGAGATGTGTTACCTCCCAACAAGGCCAACAAATATGCAGCGATAACCTTCATATTGCTGAAAAGACACCGTAAAAAGAATTAAAAAAAATTATTGTAAATTCCTACTAAAATCATTTACGACGTCTAACATTTCATCTTAAACACCTACACAAACAGAATTTCAATCCAGAAAAAACAGCTTAGAATCTCAATAAATAGCAAATCATAGGATTTCGGGAAGGGATTGATAAAGGACAAAAAAAATGGCCGGATCACTAAAATTAATTTTCTCATTTGTTACGACATTGACATGTTTTCCTCTAAATCGATCAGTTACATGATTCTGATATGCAGATAGGAAAGAAGAAGGTACCAGTGAAGTGTGCGGCAGCCGGAGCTCTGTTACGTTTCGATGGTTTCTGCGTTAGGGTACAGTGGCCGGCGCAAAACCCTAACCGTATTTATAATAGTTCAAGAGTCGTCTTCTGTAATATGTGCATTCGTTCGTGGGCTTCGTCCAAAAGCTCCAGTCTAAGTCACCTTGTGTGGGCCTTGACTGTGACATAGTTTGTCTCTCTAAAAAATAATAATAAATGTTAAAAGGATAGAAGATAACATGGAGACCTTTTTGCTTCGTTTTAACTTCATGATAAATAATGCCAAATAAATAAACAATTGTTATAAATATTTGAGTATTTAATTATATTTTTCTATTAAGATTCTTGCAACTCTAGTGATTTTCTAAAAAAATGTTGAGCCTACAAATCTTCATATTCTAATAAATTAGTTGTAAGACTCATGTATTATATGGGTTAATTTATATATAGATAAAGGTTAAATTATTTAAGAACTTTGAATTTTTAAGAAAAACAATGAATTATTATAATATAAATATTTTTTATCTTTTAAATTAAAACAAATAATTTAAATAAATAAAATAAATTGATGAGTTTTAATTTTGAGAATTTTAAATTTAAAAGGATAAGTTCATTAATGAAATTGATATCCATTTATTACTATATTTATTGCAATTTTTATATTAAAATATTATGTGAAATTTAATAAAATAAAAAAACTCATAAACTAGTGGAAAAATAATTAATTCAAAATAACTACAAAATGACATTTGGCAAAGTGAATAAAACTATGACAAGTAGCAAAAAAAACCTTGATTTATTAGAGATGATGAATAAGTTTATTCCCCTATTGACAAATGTCACAATATTAGAAATCATCATTAATATTATGTGCCACCTATCATGGCACATATCAACTTATTAATTCTCTATTTTAAATTTTTAATTTTAAATCTCATTTTAATTACATTAAATTAATAATTTATTCTTCATTTTAAATTTCACACTAATTATATTAAATTAATAACATTAGAATAAAAAATAAAATAAAATTAATATATATTATAATGTGATATAATTTCATGTATTTATTTAAATCAACGATTATAATTTTATATAACTCAAAAAATATCTCTTAATTAGTAATTTATTTAAAATAATTTATTTGAAATAATTAATTAAAATTTTAAATGTTACTATGAAAGTTTAATTAATTTATAACCGTGATGGTTATCAGAGGTTATAAACTAGTAAATAAATAATAAATAAATAAAAATGGTATCTAAGGTATCACATTACAACCATCAAAAGATAACCTTAGTAAGAAGTAAATCTCAGAACACAAATGATTAAGAAAGTGTGCATTTTTTAACCCGAGATCTTGATTTTATATTTCACTCTTTAAGTGTTTAGACTTCCATTGTGAGAGAGACTTATGAACATGTAAAACACTTCGATAAAACAAAAGAAATAAAGCATGTGTCACGTTTGTATAGAGCAATATCATCAACGATGATGTTAATAATCATAGGTATTAATGAAAGACATCGCTAAGAAAATTGGAGCTGAAACCACAAAAGGATGATATATAAGAATCCAAGAGCATTAGTATCTCATCGCCCTAATTTTATATATCAAACCCTCCTACTAACATATAAAACCATTTGAATCTTGACTAGTAGATGATGATAAATAAAGAGACAAAAGCATTTCCTACAAAGACTATAACACCACATGTTAAAAATCCATCCATCTGCTGCCACTTTGCAGGAAAGGCAAAACCAACATTACCACAATAAGGGCAAATAACAACGTTCTACAAACATCCACATCCACATCCACATTAAACCTGTTTTGTTTTTTCTCAAAATTTTCCAAACTCTTCTATTTAAACCTTAACACTCTTACTACTACTCTTCTACCTTCTTCTTTTTCTTATCTTTCTTCTTACTTCCCTTTTCAGTTTCTCCTTCAGTTTCACCATGTTTTCTCTTCTTTTTCTTCTTCCCTTCAACCTCAACATTCTCCTCTTCCTTCTCCACTTCATCATCACCATCTTTCTTTTTCTTTTTCTTTTTATCTTTCTTTTTATCACCATCTTCCTCATTCACCACCACCACCACTTCATCAGCATCATCACCACCCTTCTTTTTCTTCTTCTTTTTGTCTTTCTTTCCATCACTGCCCTCCACTTCATCTTCAACACCCTCCTCCTTCTTTTTCTTCTTCTTTTTATCTTTCTTTCCCTCATCAATGGCTGCCACCATCTCTTCATCTTCCTCAGCCTCTGCTTCCATCCTCCCAAGAACAGAATCTGCTGCCACATTATAAGTCTGCAATACATAACATAACATTAATTTTTTAAAATATAACAAAAAAGATCAACAAAAATACAATCAAAGCAAAAAGAGCACCTTTGCAGGAGTGATCATAGCTCCATCTCCTTTCTTGAGATCCTTATTATAAACCTCAATCTTAGGCTTCCCTTTAGTTGATCCAGCAGACTTCCCAAGTTCTCGCCCTTCAAGACTTCTCAATCTAGCTTCAAGCTAAAACCAATAATAATAATAAAAAAAAAAGTCAACAAACATTCCACCAAAAAAGTCAAACATCACATAACAATACCTTGAGACGATTCTCCATTCCCATAGAATTATCTTGACTATCTCCAAGAGCATCATATCGAATTGCTAAAGCTGTTTTAGCAGCAAGAGAACGTGAAATCTTTCCCTTATGTTTTGGTGCAGCTTGACCTATTAAACTTGCATGATAAATAAGACCATATTTAGGTGTTGCATGTTTTGTCTTCAAAGCCCTAAAAAGAGCCTTTTCAGCTCCAAGAATCTGAACTGTACTTCCAGGCTGTTTTGCAAGATTCAACAAACTACCACCATGAGCAATCAATCGAGCTCCAACAAGCTCTCCAACAATGGCAGTTAAATTAGGGGCAATTGTATTCATCCTGCTCTTCAAATAATCATAAAGTTGAGCTCTGTATTCTGAAAGAGACAACACTTGGTCACATAAGTCCTTGATGTTGACCAAGTCAAGGTCACTCACTTCAGTTCCCATGGAAACCACAGCTGCCTCTTTTAGTTCTGTCTCCACCTCTTCTTGTAGTATCTGTAAAAAAAAGGGGGGGTTATAAGTAAGTTTATAAGTATGGGAACAAGAAAGGACAAAAAGGGTATAAATGTAATTTACCCCAGAGAAATCAAGTTTTGCAGCATTTGTGCGATAACCCATGAGTTTGACTGCCTTGGCATATAAGATATTGTCTTGTACAATTTTAGCAAGTTCTGGAAAATGCCATCCATACCATTCACGCACCCTCATTGCATAGGTGTTGAGCTCTTTATCAAGATCATCTAACAAGCCAATAGCTTGAATGATCATGGTGTCCACCTGGATCATTTTTTAGAAAAACAAGATGTTCAGAAACATGTTCATAGTTCATGCATGGAAGATAAAATCAAAATATGAAGTTATGAAGAAGAAGAAGAAACTTACTTTGTCTGGGCTGAACTTAAGTTTGTATCTAGACAAACTGTGAGATAAACCCAAGCTCATTGGGGCTAAATCTTGTGCGCCTAAACCGGTTATAAGTTCTGTCAATTGACTTCTGACTCCTCTCATAAGTTCCATGACAGTGTGGTTGTGAACACATTCGATTTGCTACAAAAGTGGATTGTTTGAGATCAAATTCAAATATACGGAAATGAAGACAAGAAACATAATGATTACATTTTTTCGAAGGGAAAATACAACTTACTAGTTTTTCTTTGATGGCGTTTCCAAGTTTGGAGTCTGCAACAGCCAATGTCTCGCCATCACAATGAGAACGCAAGAACTTGCGCAGACCTTTGCTGGGTTTGCTGTCAATTAACAGGGTAGCTGCTGAGAGTGCTTCTGATGTGTTCTCAAACTTCGAAAAGGCTTTTAGCTTTACCACCTGTTGATAAATGAGCTCATAGGTATATGTTTTTGATATATATGGTAGATCAACGTATGACTAATTACTAAATGCAAAACACAGATCCTGTCACTTCGTTTTCGACTGTATACAAAAACGTTGATTACATTGAGTAATCATGAAAAAACAGAACGAATAATAACAATTTTTGAGTTCGACCTGTCTGGCTGCATCCGCAGATGAGAAGTCCTTCCACAGATCCTATAAACAGACGTTGAAAACAATCAGAAACATATAAACACAGATATATAGCTATATCTACCCTTGAACCATATAAATGCACTCACATCAACTTTGGAGAGCTTTCCTTCATCCAATACTTTAAAAAGGGCAAAACCCGCGGGGGTTTCAAAAAGCACTAACATTCTCTTGATTCTTTCAGATTATCCTGAAAAACAAAACATAAATCAATTATTTCCTCTTCTATTTTTTTCCTTCAAACAGAAGGTTTAATCTTCAAGTAGCTACAAAGCCTGCAGACAGAGGCTGCTACGGGAAATTAACGAACCCTAGAAACCGCTTTACCTCCAAGGAGTTGCAGCCGCTTATGGAGGAGGTGGTGAAAGAGGCAGAGAATTAGGGTCTAGGGTTTAAAGAAGAGGAGACAGGGTACATGAGAGTAAGGTATAAATATGGCCCTCATTCTTATTTTATTTTATTTTATTTTGTAGACAAATTTCCATGAATAGTCCATGTGATTTAAGAAAATAACAAAATTAGGATAATAGCAATGATTTACAAATATCAACCGTTTATATATAGTAACATGTCGACTATATCTTATAAGTGCACCATAAAAATTTCAGAACAAATTTTCGGTCCAAACAATTATGTACAGTGGAGACCGACAAAAATAGGTTTTAAAAGTCTATTTTAAAAATTAATAAAAATAAAAACTATAAAAAAAATTATACAAAAGATCAAAAAGATAACCTTAAAATTCAGGAAGGGAATAAAATCGTAATTTATAAGATAAATTATAAAATTATGAAAAATATTAAATATAAAAATAAAATAAAAAACATATAAATATAAAAGTCTATTATAACTAGACAATATCATTATGTACAAAAAAGATTTCTTTTACATCTTGATATTATATGTTGTAAGACTTGTAACGTGATATGATTTTAATCGTTTTAGGTCTGAAAATAAACAAGCAAGTAACTTATAGACACATGTCCGACAATAAAAATTAGTAATTATAATGTTAATAATAAAAAACAAGAAATTTATAAATTTAGCTAAACATGTTAATGACTTTTAAAAAAATATATATATAGCAAAAAATTAATGTTTTTTTTTTCGAAAATAGTCACTAAATCGCAAGTGAGTAGCCATACCTGTGATTTTATACATCCTAGCTGCGATTTCTATCACTAGGGTTGTGATTTGGACCCATTTTCGGCCACTACACCGAAATTATATATACCCTAATTTTTCAAGATAACCCTCATTTTTTTTTCAGATAGAAACTAAACGAATTCCTTACGTGTTATGCAAATACAAAATATTTTATATCGGGTTAAAATAGGAAACATTTCATAACTTTTTCTATTTATAAATAAGGGATTCTTTTGTTACTCTCACAATCGATGTGGGATGTAGACATTTTAATAAAATCATTTCTTTATTTGTCAATAATTATATTTTGTTAAATAACATATTAGGTAAATAAAATAAATAAATAAATATTATCCAAAATTTTAGTGTTCAGTAATTTCATTTTTCAATAATCCCATAAGTTGGTATCCAAAAAAATAAGTGTTTATTGAATAACTTTTTTATTAAATCTCAAAATCATAAATCTAGTAAAACTACGTAATATAAAAAGTTCGTTTATATGTATTTTCATGATTCAAAAATTCACTATATAAAATGAATTTATTTATAAAATATAATCGTTTTGTGCTTATAGATCAAAAGGATTTTTTCAAATCGTAATAACTTTATGTTTGGTTAGATGTTTTTGTTATCAATTAAATAATGATTTCAAACTAAATTAATAAGTTTATCTCAAATATTATCATTATGTAGACATATGATAATAAAGACATCTTTTATAAGGTTGGTATTCAAAATTGTATTCGTTACGCTGTTATTTTTTAAAATGGTTATCTTATTGACAATAACATTAACATTTACATCATAATTTTTACACTAAATTTATATACATAAAAAATAAAGTCAAGCACCATAGCTACAAAACATAAGTGTTTGGAGCAAAAATCACCATTCCTACACTAGATTTGTGTCAAAACTAAAAAATGCCCATTTTGTTTCTTACATTAAAGGTCTCGGATTCTAATCCATGTATTGACAAATTTTATTAACTTAGAAATACTAACTTTCAACCGTTAACCAACCCTACAACAACAACAACAACAAAAAAAAAAAAAAAAAAAAAAAAAAAAAACCTTGCAAGTGTTGCATGTTTTTTCTCGCTGCTGAAGCGTCCATGCACTTTGCCTTTGTAGACAATCTCATGTCCAATGCATTTTGTTGCAAATGAATAACAATATTGATGACTTTGTTTTATTATTGGTGATCTCCCTCTTTATGAACTTTTTTTCCCTACTATATTTCTTGGATATAACCCTTCAATTTTGACTAGTGGCTAACAAGGGACTCTGATGCAACAATTGCATTAAGGGAACATTGTGTTGCATAGGTCGAGCTCAACTTGTGCTAAATACTAAAGTCTGCCCTTGAAATAGAGAATGGAGTCACGATCTGACAAATTCATCAAGCTCAAGTACCATTTTTACTACCAAAGCGTTCATGAACTTACTTTGCAAGCCATCATGCTCTTTAGACATAGTCTTTATCCTATTCTCAAATTAATTACAAAGGTTGTCGATCATTGACTCAGTCGTCATGGAAATCATGACATTCTCTTATGTAATCAATTCGATAGTTTCCTCCTCCTCGTCCATATGTACATTTGTCAGATGATTCCAAAAGAGGTCTCAAATCACTTTTAGATTTATGAATGGTTCTTTAGGCACATACTTCCCCATTGTACCTTGGTGACAATTCCACCTTCTCCTTCCAACGTGCAAACCTTCCTCCAAACATTTAAAGTCTGAAGAAGGCTACACCGTTAATCACGAGGCTAAATTTCTAATCCGTGAGTTACTTGGCCATCCGGTGTAAGTGTGTAACACTTTGGTGGCAAACTTGAGGTTAAATATACAAGAAAGCAATTGTAACACTTAGACAATGTAATACTATAGTTATAGATCTCAAATGGGCCAAGTGAGTAAAAATGAAGAGGGATAGCCTATGAATAGACAAGATATCAAGGGACGCATTCTAGAATATATTAGGAAACTAAAGACATGTCTAGACTCTAGATAACTCTTAAGTGATGTGTGGGCTTAGCCACCTTGGATCGGGCCATGAACTTTGGGCAGTAGCAATAGACATTGTATATAAAATTGAGGCATTGTAATCACAAAGTTAGAATTTTCCACAGTCCATACTAAAACATATAGCTTGAAAAGAAACTTCTCCAAAAACAAATTTCTTATCTCCGTGTGTCTATAATTGTTCATTTGCATAATACAACAAATACTATATGTTCCTTGTGCTTCATTTACGCACGTCTATATTCATCTCCACAGTCACCAATCACTCTCATTAAATCTTTTCCCTTGCTTATCACTTCCCTGATGCTGCTGACATCTTCTTCATCAAGTTTAAGTGAAAACACAGCACTACAGTCCTTAATATGTTCAGATAACCCAAGTCTAACACCAACCATTGACCCTGCTACACTCGGCTGTAAATGTAATCCCCATGCACTTTCAGTAAATAAACCAATAAAAAAAATGCAATAATCTTTTATCTGATGAAATTAAAAATACAAAAAAAAAAAGTGAGTTTACCTGATCTAATACAAACTTCACAGCAACAGTTGGAATTGTGACTCCATGTTTCAATGCCACCTGATTTAGTGTCTTGAGCAGAGCTTGAAACAGACTCCATCCACCCCATGCATCAACCATCTGGTATATGCATATTGTATTGAAACACCATTAGCCATAAAAAAAAAAAAATAAATAAAGATTATCCTTTTTTTTATATATATAATTTGGTGTTTATATTTGTAACATACCCTTTTGTACTTTTGAAGGGAAGGAGTGTTGAGGGGAGGTCCAGCAAATGGAATTGACAAATTGGTATCTAGAAACTTCTCAGATAATAATCCTCCCATCACTGTTCCATATCTGCAACACAAACACAACATTAGTCTATACACCATTGTGTGTGTGTGTGTGTGTGTGAGAGAGAGAGAGAGAGAGAGAGAGAGAGACGTTATGAGTTTTACTCCGGTGAGCTGGCAGAGTTCTGCCATTTTTTGTTGAGGTCGCATGTCCACAAGTGAATGTTGAACCTGATAATAGTAACAAATGGATAAGTAGTAAATATATGATGGAATTCAAAAAAAAAAAAAAGGTGTAGTTGCATACATATATTCAAATTATATTACCTGATTGCTAACAATTGGAATCCCGTTTTCCAGAATAATTTGTAACCTCTCTGTATCAAAGTTAGTCAAAGCTACAGTCTTGATCTTACCTGTAAACCAGAAGATGAAGTTATCCAGTCTTGTTGTATCAAGAACTTAATCAAAAGAAGAAGACAATTAATAATGAACAAGTAACAAGCCAAACCTTCGTCTTTCAAATCTGTAAGGTGTTTAAGGGCATCAAGATAGCCATTATTAGAGTAATCCCACCTGGTAGACACATTTCAAATTTCAAGTAAAGAACACATTTTTAATGAATTTGAAAGAATCAAGAGAGGATGGAATAGATACCAATGAAACTGAAGCATGTCCAAGGAAGCAACATCCATTCTTTTTCGTGAGATATCAATGTTTTTCCGGACATAACTGCTTGTCATTTTAACTGGGGGTGGGACCCACTTGGTTAAACTGAATATCAGTGTAAGAATATAAGATCATTAGGGAAGGATTAAGTCATTGATTAAACACCATGTCCAACAATAGTAACCAAGTATAAGTGGATAACAAACCCTTTGACATTTTCTAAAAACTCAGGTGGACGTTCTCTGCGAACACGATTAATGAATATGCCATAAAGATCTTCTGCAGGCCCATCTGCCATATAAAAAAATAGTTGTAATCCAGAAAATTATAGTTATGCAAGCAAAACTAATAGAAAGAAGTAGGCAAAAATAGAGCATAACAAGATTATAATGACCAAAAAATTGTTACATATATCAGCCATATCAAAGGTGGAAAAACCAGCATCAGCATACTTGAGCATGGCATCAATGGCATTGTCCCTGTCAATTTTGCCCCATCCACCACTAGTTTGCCACATTCCATTAACTACACGGCAAATTTCTAAAGAATCTTTCCCATTCTTAACCACAGACACTTTCGTATCTTCTGTTAACACACAATGGACTGTTCTTGAGATTGATTTTCGAGTTTGAAATCCTCTATTGAACTTTGGTTTGATTGAATTCAAGGTGAAGTGAGTAAACGAGTGGTTTAACAGCTCTGTCATTTCGAAGAATTGAAAGAGGTAGCAAGAAAAATAATAACAACTCGTATGTGCGATGTGAGAAAGAAGTTGGGATAAATTTTAACAAAAAGATAAATCTTGGCGATGAGAATTGTTGATCGAGATGGTGCCACGTGGTTACTTCCAAAACACTCGCCTATCTGCTCTTTCGTTAGGGAAAGTACAGTAAATCAAACTTTTTTGTACACCGAGGGGAGAAGAAATTTTACTCGAACAGATTAGAAATTCAATTCCATTGTAGAAATCAATGTGGTAATGAAACTAAATAACAATTAAATTCATCGTATATAAGGTAATAAAAATAAAAACTAGGGTTTCAATGTAAAGTGAGATGGAATTCATGGATTTTACAGTGATCAGCCATGTCGAAAGTGGAAAGACCAGCATCGGCGTACTTGAGCATAGCGTCAACGGCACCATCACGGTCGATTCTGCCCCAACCGCCACTCGTTTGCCACATTCCGTTAAGTACTCTGCATATCTCCAGCGAATCATTCCCGTTCTTAACGGTGGTCACCAGCGGCTTCCGATTTCCGGCTGCGACTCCAACCGCCTCACATCGAACTTCACTCTTCCTTCCTCCAGTTCCGACGGTACGGCGAGAGTCCAGACTTCTCTGAACCTGAGGTTTGGATGAACCTAGACTGCTGAGATTGTAGAACGTACGGGTTAAAGTGGCTGACGCCATTTTTCTGTTGCGCAAAGAATTTGGATTGAAGCAGTCAAGCAAACACAGGGGGAGAAGATAACGTTAATTTGGCGCCCGACGCCACAAAAAAATTGAGTTACTTGACTTTGCGAGGTCCAGCATTTACTAAAAAAGTAATTTTTTTCTTTGTTTTTTTTTATAAAAGGCTAGATAACGTGCTTTATCTTACGATCATTGGAATCCACGGGTTAACAAAATAAAAAATATTGAAAATTCAAAAGTGTAATGATTAATCATTTGGAAACATAGATTTATTTACAAAGTTAGATGTTTTGCAGTAAGTTTTTAATGATTAATTTTAATTAATTTGTAAAATAATTTGAATGTCTAAATGAACGATAAAACGAAAAATTTGAACAATGAAATGTACAATTGAATAAGTAAGTTGCTATTATGGGTATAAAGTAAAATGCATTGTCTATATTAGTAGCAAGAAATAGAAGATGCT
Organism: Lactuca serriola; assembly: GCF_051521515.1. Classification (NCBI taxonomy): domain Eukaryota; kingdom Viridiplantae; phylum Streptophyta; class Magnoliopsida; order Asterales; family Asteraceae; genus Lactuca; species Lactuca serriola. The sequence goes on along the minus strand of NC_136409.1, from coordinate 190,428,677 downwards.
ATTATTTTTTAAGAAAGATATAGCGATGTGCGGCGGTTATTTCGGTGATTAGTTTTCTTTCTGCTGACTGTTTCGGGATAAAAATAGAAATGTGTTACTTTGGGTTACAAATAAAAATATGTTGTTATTTTGGGTTAAATATGAAAGTACAATACTAATTTTGGTTAAAAATAAAAATATGTTGTCATTCATAGCTATTTTCTGGATAAAAGTAGATGATAACCCTTGAAACCATAGTTAACATATTAAAAGAATTTTGATACCTCAAAAGCATAATCATTGATCATAAATTGTAAAAATTTATAGCATTTTAATGTAATATATAGTAATTTTTTTATTTTAGTGTGAATTATAACATTTTTTTTTCATCTTAATGTCATCCATAGCATTTAACTTTCATGTTAATATCTACTGTAACATTGTTATTCTAAAATAAGTAGGAAGAAGTGAAAATTAAAGATTTAAAATGCAACCACTTGTAGGAAAACAAACATTCTTAATTCCCGACTACAAGAGAATGCGAAATGAATCAACAAATGCTTTTGACATATCAACTTGAAGTTCCATGTTATTTTGAATTGTATTCTACAAATTCACTATATTCACTGTGAATTATTCCATATTGATTTTAATAGTTGGTATTTCTCCAAAATCTTCATAGTAATAATCCTAAATTTCACTTAAAGATAAATTTACAATCTCTGGTTCAAGTGATGTTGGTTCCTTAATAACTGGTTCACAATTATTCCCAATAAACCCTTCATTTTTATTCCCTGAAAGAAACATCCACATCATTTTTAACTTGTAAAATTAAACATCACTTCTCATTTCTATTAAAAATAAACTGTATAAAATATGTTTTTTAGATTGTCAGCTTCTTATTGAAAAATTAATAGTCCATGTCGACTATAAGCTTAAAAAGCATCTGTGTTTAAATTGCTTAAATTTAATTAGATTTTTTAACAACTCTAAACTAACTAAACCAAATAAGATTCAAATTAGTTGATTTTGGATTATTAGGTTTTGGGTTAATTGGTTTGATATATCGGACGAGACAAAAAACATATCTCAAATGGAAAATATATAAACCAAAATTAAAAAATTAAAAATAAAAAAAATTAAAAAAAAATGTAATTTTTTTACTAAATGAGAAAAGAAACATTAAGAGCATATGGTATGGACAACTTAAAGTGGTGTTATAACAAGAAGCAATAAGATGAGGGGGGTGGTGTTCATGGTGTTATAACACCATGTTAAGAGGAGAGAGATAGAGAGAGATAATTTGACAGTCAATAGGTGATCACGTTTCTTCTTGTCATGGAGACAACAAGATGCAACAAGAAAGAGGGTGGTGTTTTGATGTTATAACGACGTTATGGGCTGCCAACTCAGCAACAACAAGAAACAACACGACCCACACCGTATTGTCACGGACCAAGTTTCTGAAAAATTCTACAACAGTCTAGTGAACTTCGGAACAATCAAGTATACTCGAGAAGTCTCCGAAGAGATCAGGAATGCTCTACGAGACCCTGGAAGATGCTAGAATATTGTATATGTCCGTGGAACAAAGGAGAACAATCCGGAATAATCAAGAGGACGCTTGACGAAGCTAGAACGACCCGGAAGACTTTGGAAGGATCTAGAACACGCTAGATCATACAAGAACGATTTGGATAATGTTGGGACGACTTAGAGATTTCTAGAGCATCGTATACAAGTCTACCATATTCTAAAGTCTTGTAAAATCCATGTATATAACAGGAAGAGTCTAGATTAGTCATGAATGATCGGGACCTAGAAACTTCCATTTGAGGAGGTGTAAGGTTCCTATAAATAGGGGAGGACTCATTTGTTCAAACCATCAAGAAGTTGCCTTGTAAAGAAGTTAAGTTATATAATAGAAGCTTTATTGAAGTGTCCATTGTCGTAACTCTTGCTTCCTAAGTTTGTTAGTACATCTAGATCGTCGAAGTTAGCCAGACTTAGTCGGAGAAGCACTAAGTGGCACACGATATTGACTAGTCTAAAAGAGTCATCTCGTGACAGTATGCTCTAATACATAAAATATTATATTCCACCAAAAATATTTTCTTCATTGATGGGTGCATTTGTTTTGAGAAGCAAGTTATGTTCAAATTAAGTAAAAAAAGAGCTACAAACAAAGAATTAAAAATGTTCTTACTTGCAAATACCTACACATTTTTGTTTCTCCAGGTTTTTGATTGGGATGAAAAATACTTACAAAAATCACCATATCGACTTTCCATACCAGAATAACAAAACTTCTAACGATGGTGCAAGAATACCAGAATAATGATCATATGAAGGCTAAAAAAACTATCTCTTTCAATGATCAAGTTCATAAACACCACATAATTGAACAAAGTTGAATGTGCATACCATTTTTCAGTTGTTTCTTAAAGTTGGTGCTATTTAAAAGCACAAGAAACACAAAATGACAAAATTGATTTACCACAATTTTGTATTAAAGTTGAGTTTCTAGCTGAAGGTGAAAATTGGAGGCATCAAAAACTCGACTTTTGCTTGAGAATCGTCATCTCACATGACAAACACACCGATTTTCTGCATACACAAATATACACATACCTCAACAACTGTAAGTTACATACCAAAGGGAAAATTTAGAAATCAAGATTTGTATTAGCCAAAAGAACCAGAAACAACATATTTGAGGAGGCAAATGTACATAATGTATTACCTTGTCTATTATCTGTTGAGTGGGAGGGAGAAGCATACATGGTAGTATAATCAATTATATTTTCATTGTATAAAAGAGTTCTTAAAAACAAATCCAAAAATTATAAAAATAACTAATGGCAACTTCTCAAGTATGTCTAAAATAGAAGAAAAAACTCATAACCAGCAAGGTACCCAAATGTTCCATCAAGACACATTTTGACCGTAAACTAAACCATCAATTCCTCTTTCAATTAAAAGATCACCATAACAAACAAAAAAGAGCAAATCAAAGAATCACATTGTAAGGGAAGATCATTTGCATGAGTAGGAGACTGATTCGAACAAAACTTCATCAAAGCAGTTGGGACGCAGAACTCTGCAACTCGAGTGGTCTTGTAAGATAATTAAACAACAATACTATGTTGTAGGATCATTATTGGATTTACCTGTAGGATTGTTATTGGTTAAACTATAAATCCACGCCTTTTTTGATCTCATCTCATGAATTAACCAAGAAACCCACACATAGGCAAGTACCTTAAAAAAAGAAGCACTTCAAGTAAGGTTACAATATGGTCTTAAAGTTACCAATGTAACAATTTATCCCTTAATACTGTCAATAACGAACTAACTTAATGAACCAAAAGAGACCCATTCAGAAATCATTAGTAAGGGGTAAAAGTGTCATTGACATACCTGAGTGAAACCACTCATGTATCATCCTCTTAAACTTCACCTGCAAAAGAGAGCAAAATAATTCTTTAGCTTAATTAAGACATTTAATCAAACACATAGAATGAATAACTTTCTTTACAGGTTTGTGCTTAGTATGTAGGAGATGAAAATAAAATTAATTACCTTCACCCATTAAATCCGAAAGAGTTGACAGAATCGACCCATTTTTCAATCTACAACATTGGTTTTGAGAAAAGGAGATGAAAATAAAATCAATTACCTTAACGCATTAATGAACTGATATATTGATGGAAGAAAAATAAAACTTCATTCATGGCCTACATTCAGAAATTCATGGACTTCGTGGCCTTCATCCAGATCAAAACATTGTTCGTGACCTTCATCCAGATTAGAGAACATAACCTATGAATACAACTCAAAATCATCTAGCAAAGAAATATTGCTTCAAAATCTACCTGCAAAATCAAAACCCTTCTTGATGACCCAATATCGTTATATATGAAATTCCATTTTTTATGTCATTCTCGAAAAATAAACACAAAATAACGATAAATACAGAGATTGAGAGAAAGGATGGGAGGTAAAGAGGAGAAACAGAAGATCATATCAAGATCTGTATTTCATAAATCAATATTCATACAAAAAACCTAAATAAGCCCACCTGGAAACGTCAAGAGGGGGGAGATTGTGTCATGGCTTCATGAGACATTTCCTTGAATCCAGAGAAGAAGAATAAGGATTACCTTCAACCATTGATTGGATCGAGGGTTCCAGTGAGACGAGTATTAAACCGGATGTTTATGATAGAAGCCCTAGTCCACCGATTTCAATTTTACATAGGATCACATTCCTAATTTGCAAAGAGATTAAATGGAATTCAAGAAATGTTGAATCCGAAAAATCAGGGATCGAAATACGAATTAGGGTAAAAAATTAGGAAGAGAATCAAGACCCTAGGATTTAATGGTCATGGGTAATTTCGGAATTTCAATTGCAAGATTTGAGCGGGAAAAAAGCTTGGGGCGGGCTAATAGAATGCCACCTGACAAAATTGTACTTATTTATTAGATTAGGGGATTCGTATATAATAGTTTATAATTCATGTATTAAATAGTTTATATATATATATATACTAGCCATTTACCCACGCCAAGCGACGGGTGCGAATGATTTCTTTCAGCAATTATTTCAATTCGGAAAAATATATAAATTAACATCCAACTTTGACACAAAGGTAATGAAAAGGTAATCTCATAACAGTGAAATCTAATTTGCTTTGGAAAATAGTAACTTTTAACTTCGAAACTAACCCATGTTCTTTAAGTTGAGAAAAAAAAGATATTGTGTTTTCAAGGACTATCATTAAATGAAAAATATAACCAAAAAATGTGATTTTATAGCCTAAAATAAAGTACAAACATTTAAACTACATGTTGGGAAAGATATTGTATTGATCCGACTTCAAAAAAATTATTTATGATATTTTAAAAAAATTCACAGATTATGTCTTTTAGCCTCTTGGTACACTGTGAAATCCCCAGCCATGTAACTAACTGGTTCCCTTGAGTAAAGATCCATTGGAGCAAAATCAGGTAACTATCCATCTCCAAAATTTAGAACTAATAAAATAAAATAAAACAAGCAAAATAGTTTCAAAAGTCAATAGAAAATGGGAAAAGATAAATTGATACCAGCTTGAGAGATTGAGTGTAGAGTTTCTACGAGACATTTTGTCAAACACTTAGAGTCCATGTTTTGTAAGCCTATAAAATAACTATAACCCATCTTTCTGAATTAACCTGGGAAGTGAAATAAATTTTCTAAAACTGCTCCTATAATACTAAATCTTCATCTAACATACTACAACAACCAAAAACAATAACCCATCCTTACAGCGAACCCAAAGTCCAAACCAGCCAACTTAATCTTACAAATACTACATGATCGAATTAATAGTCAATCAAAATTAATAGCCAATCAAAATTAAATAATAGAAATACTAAGTGATATGATTAATTAAAGTTTTAAAACCAAAAAACATCAAGCAAAATAAGCAAAATAATAATGTTGAACCAATAACTATCATGGCCTGCTCTTCCTTCGATGTCTGCAAAATAGAAATTAATGGAAATTGCAACCTCTTACAAAAAGATGAGTGATAACTTTCTTGTGATCGTCACTTATCATTGCTACCTCTATAAACAATCTTGGCTTCATCCCCAATAATAGAAACTCAGATCAATCAAGAAGCAAGATTAGGGACCCTAATATGACACCCAACTTTGAGAATAAAACAAAGTAGGTTGTTATTCAAGATATACTATTTATGTCCTCCATGAAGCATCTTTCACCACAACATTTGGATGGTGAAGCTTTGTGAGTTGAGAGAGTGTCAGCTTCTAACCATAACTTTATTGTCCGGAGTAAAAGGAAAATAGAAACAATAATGAAAGAAAAATGGTAAGATTATAGATGCTTTTGATCAAATTGTAATAAATATCCTAGATAATCATATGGTATACCGACACAAATGTCCATTTTCCATTTTCCATGGTAAACTGTCACAAATATCATGAGTGGTCTTGAAATTAGTTAATTATAGAAAAATAATACACAAATAGTGAATATACCTATTAATGTCATGAATGGTCCATGAGTTATTGAGGCAAACCTATTAATGTCCAAAACTCATATCACAACTATCTTTTGCATTAATCTAAAATCAACATCCAAATAATCCGTGAAAAAAAATTAAACACACACAAAAATCTCTAAAAA